>NC_134122.1:15428750-16126666 GCF_040939455.1 Microcebus murinus | reverse complement strand
TTGGAAGGGAGTGGTGCCAAAGTGCAGAGCACATGGCCACCCTAAGGGCAGCCACGACCCAGCTCTAGCTAGTTCCAATGTCACCTAGTGGACACTATAGCCAGAGCTGGTTTTCATTGTGAAATGCTAGTTTTTGGAAGTTGGAAAGGATGACAGGAGGAGAACAGGGGTGGGGGCGGGTGGCGGGGCACCTACCAGTGGGGCTATCCACTCGAAGAGGTTGATGCTGTCCCCGTCATTGATGTAGTACGCCTGCCCACTCTGAAGGGGACACACAGGAGGGGGACAGTCAGGCACCTGCTCACCAGTCCGGCCCCGACCTGCAGGTGGCTCCTGGCAGCTGCTCCAACCCCTGGTTCTCTTGAGCAGCCTGGGGACAGACCTGGGCCATTCCCTGTGAATTCTGGGGCCACCACACTGTCTAGCTGTGTGACCTCGATGGAAGTGCTAATCTCTCTGTACCTCAGTTTCTGTATCTGAGAAATGGGAGGATAATTATGGGACCTCCCTGTTGGGGTGTTGTGAAGATTGAATGTGGCAGTGTATGTAATCGCTTAGCACTTGGTGACTGTTATTCTGCGATCAACAACACCTGCTTCCCAGGGTCACTGTGCAGAGCTAAAGATGCTCCACAAAGAACCCCACCCCAAGCCTCCCTTGGCCGCCAGCCCTGCCAGCCAGCTTCCAGCTGGGGAAATCCTGTGTGGGCCAGTGACACCCTCTGGACGGGGATGGGCCCCCTGCCTGCTGCAGCCCTGGGTTGGGGGCGGGGAGGGCATTAATGCAGACTCACAGCCACGTAGCCCTTGGCTGCAGTGAGCGCCTCCGCTGCCAGCATGTGGGCCTGCACCAGATTGTGCACGTGGACCCAGTTCATCCGTGTCCTGCGGTCCCCAAATCGGACCATGAACAGCATCTTCTTGAGGTGGCTCTGGCGGGAGGGGGTGATTGACACAGGCTCAAGCCTGGAGTGGCTTCACAGTCTACCTCCAGGCAGACAGCTCCCAGATTTGTAGCTCCAGGCCACCCCACACACACCCCACTCCCCACCTCCCCCCCATCCTCCACACACCCCACTCCCCCACACACACACCCCACCCCCGCCACCCTCCCAGACTCTTGGACCCCTGGCTGCCTTCCTGACATCCACACCTGGTTGTCTAACAGACATATCAACTTACCAGGTCCTGGCAGGAACACCCACCCCTTCCTCCTTCCCAGCTCACTAAGTTCACGCTCCTGCTCAGGCTAGAACCCTGAACCCTCGATCTTCCCTTCTCTAACACTCCACAGCCGACCCACCTGCAAATCCAGTTGGCTCGACTATTAAAATCTGTCCAGAATCTGCCCACTCCTCGCCACCCTGACTGCCACCCTCATCCCTCACCTGGTCACTGTAGTAGCTTCCTAACTGGTCCACCTCTGTCACCCTCAGCCCCAGTTGCCTGATTATAGGCACAAGCCACCATGCCTGGCCCAGGGGCATCCTTTTAAATGCTAACTCAGACCATGCCTCTTCCTGGCTCAGAACCTACCAGGTGCCCATCCTGCTGCAGCCCTGACATTGACTGACAAGCCCTGCCTGACCTGGCCCCAGCGACTCTGTGACATCACCTCCTCCTAACCGCACGCTGTTCCTGGATGTGCAGCAGGTTCCCATCCCAGGGCTCTGGGTGAGCTGTTGCCCCCATCTGGAGAGCTTTTCCTGCAAACACCTGCGTGATGCACACTGTCACCTCCATCAAGGGGATGTTCAAATGTCACCTCCCCAATGAGGCTCCCTTGACTGCCTGGCAAGCCCGATTCCCTCACCCTGCTCCAGCTCTCCTTCTTCTCCATGGCGCCTGGCACCTCCCAACGTACCTCGTAGCTTACCGCGGTCACTGTTTATTGTCTAATCTCATGGGGGAAGACAAGCCCCACAAGGGCAGGAATCACCTGTTTTGTTCACTGATCTGTCCCTAGTCCGAGTTCAGTAAGTATTTGTCATATCAATAAGTAAATGAATAGGGGAGAAAGTCACTGGGGTTGACCCCACATACCTTGAGAACCCAGTTAATAATAATAATGATAGTAATAAAAGACAGCCCCAGCAGAGGAATGTTTGGATGCTGCAGAAGGAGCTGCACTCCCCAGTCACTCTCCATGGCCCCCCAGAACCCTGCACTCCCAGATCACATCTGCTTCCTACACCGACCACAGTCTTTCTCATTTCCAGGTTTGTGTCCCCGCTGCCTCCTCTGTTTGTCCTGCCTCCTCTCTACAAGCCTATTTCCTTGGTTAATTCCTTTTTCTTTTTCCGAACAGCACAGGCATCACCACCTCCAGGAAGCCCTCCTGGGCCTCTCCTGCTGGGCCCATCTTCCTGTGCCCTCCTCTACACAGCCCTTACCTCACTGAGACTGTGACTATGGAGTCTGTCGCCCTGATCAGCCGTGAGAAATCTGAGGACAGGGCCGAGAGCCCTTTGTAGCTATATTCCTGGCACGCAGCTTTCTCTAGACAGAGGCTGTCTATCTGCATGATGACTCTGAGCTGCCCGCACGGGCGAACCAGCCAGCCCTCAGGGTGCCCACGCGTGAGTGGTGGCAATGGGCTCCCTTCTGTCTCTGTGGGGTCACCGCTCCATGTCTCCCCTACCCGTGCCTGGGTCTGCATGGCACGCACTGGCAGCTCTGTGCCTGGCAGGGGTGTCTCCCAGAACCAAGGGTCCCAGGCTCGGGAGGCCCTGACGCAGTGCCCGTGTTCTGGGAGGGTGGGGTGACATACCACCACACGGGGCAGGTGCCTCTGCTCTTCAGGGCCGTAGATCCCCGGGGGCCGGAGCACACAGGTCCGAAGAGTGCCTCCTCCTAGGACACAAGGGGTGCAGTCAGGAGCCCGGGCAAGAGCAGCTCGGCAGGGAGAGAGAGAGAAAGGCGCCTCCCGGTCCACGCCTCCCGGTCCTTACCTAGACAGGTTAGAGGGGAAGACCAGCTCTGGGGTTTCTGCATGCAATTAGTTATTCTCTCAGGTAATCAGTTAGTCATTCAACAGACACTATTCAGAGTCCCACTCCCACCCCTTCTCCCGCCCTGGATGGTGCTGTGAAGAGTATAAGGATGACCAAGCAATAGTCCCTGTCCTCACAGTACTCCCAGGCCAGTAACAGTGTTAAGACCCAGATGCCAATATTTGCATGGCCCGTGAGAGTTCACCAAGCACATGACAGAGTGATGTCCTTCCAGTCCCCGAGAGTCCCACTGTGGCCACTGCTCAGATGCACCCAGACCCACCCTGCCGCACACGATAGCGCCTTCCTGGTTCTAACCATTGGATGGAGAGGCCCTGATCTAATAGACAAGAACATCTACAGATATCTAATCAATATCTAATGATCGGGGAGGTCCTACTATGTTCCTGGCGCTCTGGGAAACTGGGATTTTCTTTCTTCAAGGCAACCCTACGAGCTGGGAACTGTCGTTACGCCTGTTTTATGGATAAAAGAAGGAAGGCTCAGAAGAGAGAAGTGATTTGCGCACAGTCACACGGCCAGCCTAGGGGAGCCGAGATGGGGACCAGAAGTCCACGCCTTCTCCACGAAAGCCCCTGCCTCTCGGAGGGGGCAAGACTAACAATAGACCCTGTTTCTCAGCTCTCTCTGCCTCGGTTTCCTCACCTGGAGAACAGGTGCTCCAGAAGTGGTGGTGGCCGTTAGTTACACTTTACCGACAATGAACGGAGGAAGGAAGAGACTACGGCCATCACACAGAGCCTCTGTCCCCACAGAGTCCCCCGACCATGACAGAGGCTGCTCCAGGGTTCCTCAATTCTCCACCAGGGGTCCCCAACAGTGGAAGTGGGAGCACATGTCTCTCCTGTGGAAGTCTAGGGGGCTGCCACAGGCATATTTCTTTTATGTCTTAAGAATGCCTACAAAATTTTCAGTTTATGCCCTTAATTCATCTGTTTAACATCTTTTCTTTTATTATTATTTTTAGTTGACATGTAATAGTTGTACATATTTAAAGGATGTAGAGTGATATTTTGATACATGTATATAATGTATAATGACCAAATCAGGGTAATTAGCATTTACTATCACCTCAATCATTTATCATTTCTTTGCACTGGGAACATTCAAAATCTGCTCTCCAGCTATTTGAAAATATATAATAAATAATTGTTAATTTTTTTTAAGAGACAGGGTCTCACTACATTGCCCAGGCTGGTCTTGAACTCTTGGGCTCAAGTGATTATCCTGCCTCAGCCTCCCAGATAGCTAGGACTACAGGTGCACACCACTCACCTGGCCAATAGTTGTTAATTATAGTCATCCCATAGTGTAATAGTCCCCAACTGTTTTGACACCAGGGAACGTTTTCATGGAAGATCATTTTTCCATGGACTGGGGGCAGGGATGGTTTTGGGATGATTCAAGTGCATCACATTTATTGTGCACTTTGTTTCTATTATTATTACATTGTGATATATAATGAAATAATTATACAACCCACCATAGGTTGGGGACCCTGGTATAGTGCTAGAATTTATTCTTTTAAGAGTTTCTAAAAAGATTTAAAATGACTTATTTTACAAATTGTTTGACTCTCAGCCCCAACTCCTTAACTGAAATGGAGCCTTCTGGAACATGTTCCACTTTCCCTCCTGGGACTCGAATTCCCAAGGGGCTGCACCTCAGTATAGGGAGCCCAGTGTGGACCTTCCTCTGCGACCAGCAGCCGCCTGCCTGTGGCGGTCCCTCCCCCTCCACAGGAGGTCTTGGGGGGACTGACAGTCTAGACGGTGGCCACGGGTGTTCTCACCCAGGAGTGGGACTCTCGACATCACTGACACCAGGACCTAAGATCCTAGGAGTGGAATCACCCTGAGGAGATATTCATTGGCTCCTGCCACCCAGTTCCCGACACTGTCCTTTCCAAGCCCTGGTGGTCATTTTTCTAGAAATCTATTTTCCAGAAGCTATTCCATATCCCTCCAGTATAAGTTCCCTCTTCCCCATAAACGAGCCAGGGCCGGTGTGGGTCCTAACCAAACACCCTGACTGCTGCAACCTCTACCCCTCACTTCGCAATGGGGCCTAGTGCATTGGGTTCAATGGTGGCCCCCTCCAAAGGGTCTGTCCACATCCCAGACCTGTGAACGTGACCTTATTTGAATACAAGGTCTTCACAGGTGTAATTAAGTCAAGGGTCTCAAGAGGAGGTCACACTGGATTATCTAGGTGGGCCCTAAATCAATGACAATGGCCCTTCAAGAGACCCACAGAGAAGAGACAGAGGAGAAGGCCATATGAAGACAGAGGCAGGGCTTGGAGTGACGCAGCCACAAACCAAGGAATGCCTGGGGCCACCAGAAGCGGGAAGAGACGAGGAAGGTCTCTCCACTAGGGCCTTTGGAGGGAGCGAGGCCCAAATGACACCTTGATTTCAGACTTGAGGCCTCCAGGATGGTGAGAGAAGAAATTTCCATTGTTTTAAGTCATCAAGTTTCTGGTAATTTGTCACAGCAGCCTCAGAACACTGGCACTCCCAGAGACAGGAGGACACAACTGCGTTGACACTGAACTGGGACCGGCAGGCCTGAGGACTCGGCTCCCTGGCCCAGGAACCTCCATGCCGAGTTAGAAGGACAGTCTCAGGGAGCAGCTGGGGTAGTAGGGAGTAGAAATCACCTAGGGTGACCATGGCTGGACTCCCAGAAGGCAGGTATCTGGTGAGCTTTTCTGTAAAGAGCCTGCAGCTAATTTTAAACTCTGGGTCACCTGGGCACAGTGAGGGGCGGTCGGGTTGCAGGTGATGTTGGCAGGTGGGGCACTCGGCAGCCACTTCACAGAGGGGCCGGGCCCAGGGTATCCGTGACTCTCCTGACTATGGAAAGTGGGGGTGCTCACATAAATAATTCTTGGCCAGAGGATTAGGTGTCTAGCACGCAGGCTGCCGGGCCGGCCAGGGAAGGCCCCAGGTAGGGAAGAAAATTCAACTGCACGGGCTCAACCCCCTCGGAACACACAGCTGGATGATCCCGCTGGGATCAGGGGGCCAGGCCCAGGGTGATGGGGACGGGGGAGATTTCAGGGAAAAGAGCCCACGCTCTGGGACCCCCTCACCTGTGGCTGCAGCGTTGTATATTGGTTAGACCTCAGGCTCTGGTGTTAGACTCCCCTGGAGTTCAAATCCTCCCTCTGCCACCTAACAGCTGTGTGACCTTGAGCTAAGTCAGGTCATCAGTCTCAGTTTTCTCACCTGTAAATCATGGATTCTAATTTTAAGCATCCTTCGCTTCCCAAATCCACTTGGCTCTGAGTTTAGATAATTGTTTTTTTTTTTTTTTTTTGAGACAGAGTCTCACTCTTGTTGCCTTGGCTAGAGTGCCGTGGCATCAGCCTCACTCACAGCAACCTCAAACTCCTGGGCTCTAGAGATCCTCCTGTCTCAGCCACCTGAGTAGCTGGGACTACAGGCATGCGCCACCATGTCCGGCTAATTTTTTCTATATATTTTTAGTTGTCTGGCTAATTTCTTTCTATTTTTACTAGAGACGAGGTCTCGCTCTTGCTTAGGCTGGTCTTGAACTCCCCAGCTCAAATGATCCGCCCACCTTACCCTCCCAGAGTGCTAGGATTACGGGCGTGAGCCGCCACGCCCAGCCAAGATAGTTTTGATAATGAAGGGAAACCAAGTTATCTGATTTTTTTTAGTTTCTGAGTTTCCGAAAGCAAGTAGCAATAATTTGGATAGCAAGGAATTTATCTAAATAGATTTGGCTCCTGAGTTTGGAGAACAAGGGATGCCTAAGGTTCTCACCTAATAGAGATGTAGTGAAGAGTTCATGAGACATTGGCATATAAAATCAGCATGCAAAATAGGGCCGGGCGTGTAGTAAGCACTCAATAAATATGGACTATTTGTATTATATTATCACTTCTCTATAACCAGAAGAAGCAATTACTATAACAAGACAGCCAAGGCAGCTTTTTCTGGGAAGTTATTGAGGGTCAAGTTTTAGGACCCCTCCGGGTCTCACATGGCCCTTCCAAACCACTGCACCTCGTCCATATTCCTAACTTTGTACTTTGTACTCTTTTATATGAAGAGGATCCCTCAACCTGGATTCACTCCTGTGCAGCAGAAAAGGCCTCTAGACTTAGGTCAACCCAGGTCTCTTCCCCTCTAGACTGTGGGTGATGTGAGGGCAGACCCCAGGCCTGACTTTTTCCAGGCTGCGTCCCTGGCAGGGTGCTGGCACGTGACAGGTGCTCAGAATCTGTTGAATGATCAATGGCCACAGCCCTGGGACTGGTCCTCCCGAAGGAAGGTGGGTGTCAGACACACGTCAGCTAAACGCTGGAATCACACACATACTTTGGGGGCAGTGGCAGTGGCAGGTGCATTTGGGGCGAGCAGAGCCCATAATACCCACCTGGGAGAGGCGTCCCATTGGCCATGAGGGTCAACTGGTCAGCGATGGCTTTGGTTCTGGAGTAGTGGTCCACGTGCTGCCAGAGGAAGGGAGAACACAGCCACCAGACGGGATTCAGTGACACTCCTGGCAACGCCCACGTGGCCTGGCCTCAAGACTGCACCTGCCTTCAGACACCCCCGGGGGCTGGACTCTGGGGACTCCCACTGGGATATGGCCAAGCGCTGGGCCCGCCCTGCTGCCCCTCCTCTCCCTCTGGGCGGGAGGAGAACATCTCCTCCGAGAGCCACAGGAGCACTGGGCTCAGAGAGCAGCAAGGCCCAGGGCACCTTGAGTCAGGGACGCTCCTGCCAGCCCCAAACGCCTGCCCTGCTACGCCAAGCCTGGCTGTGCACTGGGTGAATGACGTTTATGTCACCTTTTAGTGCGCACGCAGCATTTTCACATACACTGTCTCATCTCCTGCTCTCCACAGCCCCATGGCAATAGCGATGACATGCCCCGATGAAGAAACAGGGGCTCAGGGTGCTCAGTGACTTGTTTAGGATCACACAGGTAGAAAGTGGTCAGGCTGGAGCTCAAGGCCAGGTCTGTCTGCTTTCAAAGCCCCTGCGGGCATGGCCAGCTGAAACTAGAGCAGGCTCCTGCCACCCAGGTTTGGGGTCTCCTTCCTCCTGGGACTCACCCCAAGTTGTGATTTCAACCCCAGCTTCACCCATCCCTGCACTTTGGGCTGTGGGTCCCAGGCCCATGGGCCCCGCCCACCTCTCCTGGAAGCCGAGTACCTTGTCCAGTGGAAAATATGGCACAGAGTCCTCATCACCCTGCTCTATGGGCTTCCCACCGAAGGCGACGTTGACAGTGCTGGTGTAGATGAGCCTTGGAACCCGCCGGCGGACGCAGACTGCAGCGACAGGTGCACACGGTAACACACACACGTGCACAAAGACAGGCACATATGGGGCCAAGTGTGAGCGGGGAGTCACGGAGAAGCGCCCACAGGGACCTCTCTGGGTGAACCCACCAATTTCTACCCCATCTTCGACACACATCTTGGGGCCCTCCTGGGGCCCTCCCAGAGTCCAGAGCTGCTGGGGAGGGAAGGGCCTCCTGCCCTGAACTTGGGGTGTGGGACAAGTCCCTGAACCCTGGGCCCCGAGGGCCAGGCCTGAGCCTTATTCTTTCTCAGTGTGGCATTGGCCCCTGAGCTACCTCACCAGGGACAAGTCAGAAGAAGCTCTCACTCAATGGGGACATAGAAGAAAGACACTCTAGAATCAGAGAGAAAAACGAGATGCAGAACAAGGCAGGACATACCCAAAGAGCCCAGACATAGGTCTTCTATTTTGGCACTTTGGCAAATTTTCTTTTCCCTACCCCCTAAACCCCGAGTGCCAACTCTGCACCCTGTGTTCCCAGACATGCCGAGGCCTGGCTGTCACAACCCATGCAGGGCCCTGGGCAGGGATGCAGTGTGGGAAGGAGGTGCTGCCCGCAGGCCCTCCGTGGGAGTGGGCAGGAGGGTCCCAGCTCTGTCCCCCACCCCCGCCCCTGGGAGCTGGGCTTGCAGCAGGAGAAGGGTGAGGAGGGGGAAGCACAGCAGGTCGCACTTGGCTCTCAGCACCTACCATCGATCACTAGTTTGGTGCCTCCGACATTTATAGACTCAATCTGCTCTTTTTGCAGCTAAAAGACAAGATGGAGGTGGGAAAGTCATGCCTTGTGGCTGACGCCAGAGGGCTGGGCTTAGGGTTAGGTGGGGCGGGGTTGTCAGAGTGTCCAGCTCAGAGGCAGGGGGCCCGAGCGGCCCACAGGCCGTGGGTGTGCCCAGCTCTGCCACCATCTCCCTGGGCAGCTAGGACAGGCTCTGTCCCCCATCTGGCCCTCAGCTCCCTCATCTCAGTGGGGTTGAGCCCCTGGTGCAGGGGTTGGCAGGATTAAATAAGACACTTGGGAGGACCTGGTGCAGTGCTTGGCACAGAAGAGTTACTGAAAACCTGCTGACAAGTCACCTTGTCAGGTAACTCTAGGCCACATAGCTAGAAAGTGGCACAACACTGGTATCTGGACTCATGGATGCAGAATGCAGGATGGGAGTAGCCCAAATCCTCCCTGGAGTAGGTGAAGAGTGATTCAGGATATATGGGCATGAGGGGGTGTGGTGGGCACAGCCAGGACACGAGTGCCACTCTGTCCAACTCTAGGCATTGTTGGTAAGGGGCTCACCTTCTCCTCACCAGACATTCCGTAGGAGGCCATGTGGAAGACACAGTCCACCCCTTCAAAGGCACGGTACAGGGTTTCTTCATCTCGGACATCAGCCTGAACCAGAGAGGAAAGAGGCAGGGGGTTCAAGACCAAGGCCAACAGAGACACCAACTCTGCACTTTGCCTGGTCCCAGAACTGCTCTCCCCTCCTTCCCCTGGCCCCGCACCCCCAGCCCAGGCCAGGCCAGGCCTCTGTAGGGTCAGGAAAGGCTGGTGGGGCAGGATTTACTAGACGGCTCTCCAGGACAACAGCAGCACCACTGGCCCCAGGTATCATGCACTCTAGGTCACAGAAGCTATGCTACGTGTTTTATCTCCTTGTCATCTCCCTGTGAGACCCTGTGGAATGGGTATTATTACTGTCCCCTGTCTGAGGATGAGGACAGTGAGGTTCAGAGATATGGAGCCTGAGGCTGCAGCTGCCCAGTTGGGAAGTACCAGAGCTAGAGTTGGAGCTCAAAGTCTGGCCCCAGAGCCTGTGCTCTGAAACTCCATGCCACTGGTTTGACATCAGACACTGTCCCCAACCACCACCACTGGTCCCCAGAGACCCTTGACCCTGCACCTGGATGAACTCGGTCCCTGAGGGCAGTGTCCACTGGGGTCTGTGGAGGTCGAGCAGAATGACAGAAGTGCCGCTCCTGGCCAGGCTAGAACCCAGGGTGAAGCCCAGGTAGCCTCCTCCTCCAGTCACCAGAACCTTCTGCCTAGGAGCCTTTTCAGGTTTGGCTTGAGTCTTCTGCTGTGGCGCTGGTGCTGGGGTTGTCATTGACTCACTGGGTTTGAGACCAGTCCCAGACCCCTTTCTGGGCCCAGGCCCTACCTCTGGCCTAGGTAGTGACCCAGCTCCCGGCCCAGGGCCCAGACCTGGTCCAGGCCCCAGAACAGCACCAGGTCCCGACTCAGGCCCTGGAACAGCACCAGGCCCTGCCCCACGTCCTGGAACAGCACCAGGCCCTGCCCCACGTCCTGGAACAGCACCAGGTCCTGCCCCAGGTCCTGGAACAGCACCAGGTCCCGGCACAGAACCAGGCCCTGCCCCCTGTCCTGGAATAGAATTAGGCCCTGGCCCAGGACCTAAACCAGACTTTGGGCCTGAGACCCCTCCGCAGGCCTGGCAGACAGGGCAGCTCTTCTCGCCCTGGTCTGCGGCTTTGCCTGTGGGGTTGGGCTTCATCCTCTACAGAGCCATACGGACCCAGAAACCGTCTCCGCCTGTGGGGAAAAACAGAAGAAAGAACGTTCTAAGCCGGGCGCAGTGGCTCACGCCTGTAATCCTAGCACTCTGGGAGGCTGAGGTGGGTGGATTGCTCGAGGTAATGAGTTCGAAACCAGCCTGAGTGAGACCCCCCATCTCTACTAAAAATAGAAATAAATTAATTGACCAACTAAAAATATATATACAAAAAATTAGCTGGGCATGGTGGCGCATGCCTGTAGTCCCAGCTACTTGGGAGGCTGAGGCAGAAGGATGGCTTGAGCCCAGGAGTTTGAGGTTGCTGTGAGCTAGGCTGACGCCACGGCACTCACTCTAGCCTGGGCAACAAAGTGAGACTCTGTCTAAAAAAAAAAAAAAAGAATGTTCTAGAGTTGTCTCAAGTCACATAGATTATCAGACTCCTAGGCCTGAGGAGAGAACTCCAGGTGGAAATTGGAGACCCTCTGAGTTCCCAGTGAACCTGTCCCTTTCAGCATCTCAAGAACTTCCAGGGTGGCTGCAGCCTCCTGTAATGGTCAGAGACAAGGCAGCTAAGCCTTGACTTTAGAGCTGGGCATACTGAGGTCCAAGTCACACTTCGTGACTAAGATTTATCCCAAGCATTCCTGACTTTACCAGTTCCTTAAAATCCCAGTTCCCGTGCAGCACCAGAGGAAGATAGGTCACATCATGCCAGAGGGAACCTCACCAGACTGGGAGGTGACTGTTTTCTGACTACGGACATGGGTGGAGGAGGAGGAAGAGGAGGAGGAGGAGAAGAATTTTCGTGAGATGTATAAGGGCTCTGCACCCTGGAAACTTGTACATGATTTCAAGCGCTACGCCTGCCCCTGCCCCGACACCTGCTGCCTCTGGTTCTCCCAGGCCCTGCAGAAGTGCAGGTGGCTGGCACCACAGGGTCTGTCCCAGCCCCCTGCAGGCTTCAGGGTCAGGTCTATGGGCCTAGAGGGACAGCACTGAGGATCCTGTCCTCCTTGCTCTAGACTTAAAGTAAGCCAGGCTATCAGTCACTGTTACCACCATCACCCCCCACCTCCCACTCCACCTGAGGCTGAATGAGGCTGGACCAGGGGCCAGGTCATCATCATTGTCATCATCATCATAATAGCAGCTGTGTTCTAAGGGCTTGCCTTGCGCCAGGCCCTACAGATGCAGATAGGTGAGTCCCTGCACACATTGGCTGCATGACAGGACAGGCGTTTGTTGAGTAACTGACTGACTAATAAACTCCACGGTAGCTGCTGGTTGTGGTCACAGGGCAGGGACTCTGACGGCCATTGGGGCTGAATCTAAATTTTAGTCTCCTCTGTCACTGCCCTGCTGGCCAAAGGTCTGGGTGAGGGATATAGTCATGCCCTGCCCAAGCACTAACTTTCATGGGTTTAACAGAAGGACACCCCAAATCAGAGTGATCACAGAGGATGGGCCTAATTCCCCCAGGGGCAGGAGAGGATGCAGCCCAAGAGTGGAGCCCTCCTCTACCCAGACCCAGAGAACTCTTCTGGGAAAGGGTCTGTGGGACCAGAGCTCTTTCTATCCAAAGGGGATGACTTTTGTGGCAAGGGCTCAGGTACCCATTTGCTGGGGTGTGCCATTGGGCAAGATCCTTAAAACCTCACTGCACCTCACCTATAAAATGGACCCAAAAAACCCTGGCTGCTCCTCTTCCTCACAGGGTACTCACGGGAGAAAGATGCCCAAGAGCTTTGCAAACCTAGGATGCAAGCTCCACGAGGGTTTTGCTCAGCGTAGTGTCCCCAGCACCTAGAACAGTGCTGGCAGCGCAGTGAAGAAGAGGTAGAAACTGAGGCTCAGAGAACATTAGGGAACTTTGCTGGAGTCGCTGGAAATGGCTCGGCCTGAATCCAGGTCGATGGGGACCCAGTCACTGACGACCCCCAGGCGCGTTGGCCTCGCAGGGGCAGGAGGAGGGTGCCCCGGGGCGGATTGAGGGTAAGTCCCCACCCGAGGTGGCCCCTTCGCCCTTCCTCTCCCGCTCACGCCCGCGTTCCCGGCCCGCGCTCACCTGCCTGGGCTCCCGAAGCTATGCCAGCACCTGCGCCGCGCTGCGGGGCTCAGGCCAGGTCTGGGCTGGGGGGCGGGGCCGGCCGGGGGCGGGGCCCAGGACCGCCACGCCCACTCCCACACTTTCTCAAGTGTCCCACGGGCTCCCGGCGCCCGAGCTGCGCGTTCTTTCCGGCCCCGAAGGCGCTCGTGGGGGGGTCGGGTAGGGACGGGGCGAAAAGGGCCGAGCTTCTGGAGGAGAAAGTACGCAAAGACCTTGGGTGCTGGCCTCTGTCCCGCCCGCACGGTCGTCCTGAAACCCCAAGCAACAGTGTTTCAAACCACACGCCCACATCTATTCTCCCACACGTTCCTTTCTGTTCAGCCTGCCTTGATTCCTCCTGCCGCCCTTTCATTTATCCACCATCCCACTTCATCGTCCATCCGTCTCTTCACCCATTCATCCTTCCTTCCACTCATTGTTTACTCTTCTTTTTGTCCATCCATCCATCTGTCATTACATCTGTCTTTCCCTCTGTCAGTCAGACTTCCACCCATTCATCACTCCAACTGTTGGTCAAGCCATCCTTCCATCCATTCATCGATCCGTCCACCCTTCCACCTATCTGTCCAACCTCCCATCCCTCCAACTCATCTTTCTTCCACCCACCTGTCTACCCTTCCTTTCTTGCATTCTTCCCCCAGTCTCTACGTTGATCCATTCACCAATGCCATCATTTCACATTTAATGGGCGCTTCTACACTGCTGGCCTTTTCCCCCTCTGGGAACCCAGATGAATCACACCCTCCCTGGAAAACTCATTCACGTGGCCAGAGGGGCAGGCACGTGTTCACACAGCTGCTATAATGGAGCTACAGGGGCTAGGAGCAGGGAGAGCCGGTTACTTTGGTCTGAAGAGGGTGACTGGAAGGGCTCCGTCCACATGACACCCATTGTGGGCATAGGTGCAGGGAAGAGAAAAATGAAATCGTAAGCCTGCACACACCATGTGTCAGGTGGTAAAAGGTATCTTGTTAACCTTAACAACTCTGTTTCTAGTGCGATTTTAGAGACAGGTTCAGAAAAGGGGCTCAGAGTGTGGTGGGGAAACGCCATGGATCAGCCCTGGTTTGGGTGTTTTTGTTTGTTTGTTAGAGATGGGGTCTCACTATGTTGCCCAGGCTGGTCTTTAACTCCTCGAAAAGTGGTCCTCCCTCCTTTGCCTCCTAAAGTGCTGGGATTACAGGCATGAGACACTGCACCCAGCTGGCCCTGGGTTTAAACCTTGACTTTGCCACTTCTTTGCCATGTTTTTTTTGGCAGCTACAAGGCTCAGTTTCCTCATCCATAAACTGGAAAGGGTATGTACTTTACAGTTGTGAAGTTGAGAGGCTTATGGCTAACATGATACATGCAAAATGCTGAGCATGGTGCCTGCTCAAACCATGCTCAACTGATGGTAGCTGTCACCGTTGTTATATAAATGAGGTTGGGTTTTGGTTTTTTTTTTTTTTACCTAAATATAAGGAATTTAATATATCAAATAACAAAAAATCCAAAGGTAAAGCAGTTCCAGCATGGTTCTGGTGCTTTCTATCTGCATCCTGCTATCCTCAGCGTGTTGGCTTTCATCTCCTATAACAGCCGTTTGCTGGCCATGAAAGGACAAGCATGAGGTTGGGGTTCGAACCTAGGTCCTGCACTTTTCCACTTCACAAGTCGTGTCTCTGGTCCATCCTTCCATTCACGAGGAGAAGCCTCTTCCTCTGCCACCAGCAGGGCCACAGAATTCCTATTCCCCCGTACCAGCTGCCGGTGTTGTCTTGCAAGGAGAAGCACAGCTTACAACACAACTGCCATGGGTTGAATGGTGTCCCTTGCACAATTCATATGTTGAAGTCCCGGTCCCTAGCACTTAATCCTATCTCCGGAAATAGAGTCATTGCAGATGTGATTAGTTGAGATAAGGTCATCGTGGAGTAGGAATGGGGCCTTACTCCAATATGATTGGTGTTCTTAGAGAGAGGGGAAATTTGGACACCGACATGCACATATGGAGAACATCATGTGGACATTGGAATTATGCTGCCACAAGCCAAGGAGCTACGGGAAATGAGGTGGGAAGCCTGGAATAGACCCTTCCCTTGGAGGGAAGTATATCCCTGCTGGTATCTTAATCTTGGACTTCCAGCCTCCAGAACTGTGAGATAATAAATTCCTATGGTTTCAGCCACTCAGTTTGTGGTATCTTGTTATGATAGTCCTAGCAAACTAATATGACCACCACTGGCCATTTTCTCTGTGTTTACAGAGGTGACCCAGAATGGGTCCAAGATGGAGCTGTCCAAGATGGAGCAGACAGAGATTCGCGGTGGCCAGGGCTGTGGACCCAGCATGGAGCCTGCTCAGAACAAGGCTTGTCAAGCCTTAGTAACTGTATTTTTTTTTTTTTTAGGCTGGTCAAGTGGAGCAGTGGGAGTGGAAAAGGAACAAAGGAATCTATAACTGGTTGTGATCAATTAGTTGTAAACACCACTGCACTCAGACCAACCCTTAGTAACTGTTTTTAAACAACCTGATGAATTTTTACTTATGTGTACCCCAATATAACTACTACCCACATCAAGATATAGAACATTTCCAGCACCCCAGATGTCCCTTTGTGACCCCACCACCACCAGGGTAACCATTATTCTGACTTATGTCACAATTAGTTTTGTCTGTTCTTGAACTTCATATCAATGGCATGCAGTATGTATTCCTTTTTTTGAGGCAGAGTCTCACTCTGTTGCCCCAGCTAGAGTGCCGTGGCATCAGCCTAGCTCACAGCAACCTCAAACTCCTAGGCTCAAGCAATCCTTCTGCCTCAGCCTCCCGAGTAGCTGGGACTACAGGCATGCGCCACCATGCCCGGCTACTTTTTTCTATTTTTAGTAGAGATGGGGGTCTTGCTCTTGCTCAGGCTGGTCTCAAACTCGTGAGCTCAAAGGATCCACCCGCCTCAGCCTCCCAGAGTGCTAGGATTACAGGCGTGAGTCACTCTGCCTGGCCAGCAGTATGTATTCTTTTATGTCCAGTTTCTTTTGCCCAATATTGTTCACGAGATTGATACATTTTGTTGAATATAGCTGTAGCTCACTCTTTTTAAATTGTGTAGTATTCCACTGTACAAATGTGTCACCATTTATTTGCCCATTCTACTACTAATGGACATTGGGTGGTTTCCAGTTGTGGGCTCTTAGGAGTAAAGCTCCATAAACATTCTTGTCTGTCTTTTATTGAACATGTGCCCTCATTTCTCTTGGAGTAGAACTGCCAGATCATAATAGGCACATGTTTTACTTTAGCAGAAATTGCCAAATAGTTTTCCGAAGTGGTTGAATCAATTTACACTTCCCTGCCCCACCTCCACCCCGGCAACATATAAATTTTCCAATTACTCCATGTCTTGATATAGTCAATCTTTTTCCTTTTGGCCATTCTAGTGGGCATGTAGTCATGTTTTATTGTGGTTTTAATTTGCATTTCCCCAATAGGTAAGGCTGTTGAGCACTTTTTCATATACCTATTGTCTATTTGTGCCTGTTTGAGTCCTTTGTCCATTTAAAAAATATTGGGATGTTTGTCTTTTACTTATTGATTTCAAGTCCTTTATATATTCTGGATAGGAGTCTTTTTTTTTTTTTTTTGAGACAGAGTCTTGCTCTGTCACCTGGGTTAAAGTGCCATGGTGTCAGCCTAGCTCATACAACCTCAAATTCCTGGGCTCAAGGGATCCTTCTGCCTCTGCCTCCCAAGTAGTTGGGACCACACTCAGCTAATTTTTTCTATTTTTAGTAGAGACAGGGTCTCACTCTTGCTCAGGCCAGTCTCAAACTCCTGACCTCAAGCAATGCTCCCACTTCAGCCTCTCAGAGTTCTAGAATTACAGGAGTGAGCCACTGCACTGGGCTTGGATATGAGTCTTTTAATAAAGTTTTATCTCACCAAAAAGTCACACACACACACACACACACACACCCAATCTCCCCTATGGTCACTTCAAACAGTTAAAATCATTTTTATCCTATTAATGAAATAAAGCAATTTTTTATTTTTAGAAAATGACTCCTCGATGACATAATACATGACACATTCATTTCACATGTACCTATTGGGGCTGGGCCCTGAAGAGCCAGTCTTACTTTGACATCCTTGAGCAGAGCATTCGCTCTGGACTGGGTTCCAGAGCAGCCTTTGGCAGGTGAGGGGTGGTGCAGAGGATGGGCTGATGGTGAATCTGTGTTGGTTCTTGTGGGCCAGGGTGGCAGCAGCACAGGGAGGACCAGGGTGGAAACAACCCCGTTTGGCTGGTTTCCAGAGCTGGGCTCCACAGCTCAGCTGGACGCTCACTGTTTACTACGTGCCTGCCGCCCCCCCCCCCCCCATCCGCAGGGAGCTCACGGTCAAGGAGAAGAGTTAGGTGAGTGAGCGAAGAGTCACGACATGCAGTGCTAAGTGCAATGAGGAGTATGGCTGGCCGGGACACCATGAAAGGAAGGCTGGAGGCTCCCAGCTCTGCCTGAAGGCCCCTCTCTCTAGATGGGTCCCAGGGACATCTTCACAATGGAAACGATGATGTCATTTGACCTGTGCCTTGGTAGTCAAGCAGCAGTCACCAGGCAGATAGCAGGAAGCGTGTTCCAGGTAGGGAGCTCGGTGCAGGGCTCCCCAGCGAGTGACAATCTTGTGGCTGGAGTGCAGGGTGCGTAGGGGGACAGGGCAGGAGAGTTAGGGTAGACATGGGCATGGCCCCCCACACAAAGAACAGAGCCTTTCCTTCCTCTGCTCCCGGGAAATCCTGGTGCCTGGCCCCATGTTTTCTGTGGATGACCTGTGGGCCACTGCTTTCCATGACATCCCACCCTCAGGGCCAAGCTTCTCTCAGTGGGAGGTCCCTTGTAGCATGACCTTTCTGCTTAGAGGAATCATTATTTCTGGCCCACTCCATCCCCATAGTTACTAGTGTCCACAAAATAGTGCATGCCACCTGGCCCCTGGACACTTGACATGTGCAGAGTCTCTCCCCTCCCCTTACCTGAGGGCACTTCTCTAAAGAAGAGCGACCTTTGCTTCCATATTGTCTTTCTTCTGGAGTTGGAATCTGGTGGGCAGGAGATGAAGGAAGATGGGCACCCCTAGTGCCCAGATTTCTGGGCTGGTAGGGAGAGGTAGGGCAGGAGCTCTCAGAGCAGGGGTGTGGTGACCGGGCAGGCCCTTCTTGTTGGGCCCAGAGCCTGGGTAGGCGCAGCCACGTGGCAGGTGGGAGGAGCTGCTCGAAGGGCATACCTGAAGGACTGGGCCTGCCAGAGGAAGCTTCTGGCCTTGGTGATCTCCTGGGCCAGTCTCCTTAAATCATCTCCTTCAAATGGTGGCAACGCGATCCTTGGGTCCTTGGAAAGGGGGAATGAGAGTGACATTTGATCCATTTGGTAACTGGATGAGACCTGAAAATCTAAAATCTCAGAAGAATTTTGGATCTAACTAAATGCAGCCTCCTGCCCAGCGTAGGAAATCTTGTGGGCTTCAACATGTATGTCTCCAGGGATGGGAAGCTCACTACCTAGCAAGGCAGTCATTCTGCCAATGGGACACTTTGAAATAAGATGTATGAGAGGCAACACAGAGAGAGGGTGGTGGCCAGGCAAGATGGTCTCTGAAGCTGAGTGAAGTTGACACTGCAGGCTCAGTAGAACTGAAATGGCATCTCTCTGCTACTCAGTGAAACCTGTTCAGGTCTTTCTCTGTTTCTTCTAGAAAAATAGAGATTCACAGGCATGCTTTTTTTTGTGTGTGTGTGTGTTAAGTATTAATAATAAAATTGCAGAGCCTAGCCTTAAAAACACACGTCTCACGATTAAGTTCTAAGAAAGCGATGAAGCTGTCCCTTTTCCCAGCAGTGGTAGCAGGGATCCCGCTCTACAAGCAGAAATCACTCAAAGAATCTGACTCTATGGGTACTAAACTGAGAACCTTCACAGTAGACCCATTTGTTTTCCTGTGTCATAAGGACCCTCGTGTGACTATTCATTACTTTTACCAACTTCTTCTGCTGCCTGTATTATTGGTAATCTTTGTCCCTAGAAGAGTAACTCAAACAAAGCAGTTATTATAAGGCCATCCAGACTTCAAAAATGATGGCATGTCATGTGAAAGTAACCTTTAACTTCCAAAAAAGCAAGCTGGAATTCTGATCGATTATCTTACTCGATAATTTGTTGCCCTGGAAGTATTATCGTTGGCAACCCTGCATTCTTAAAAGACATAAATATGGGCAGAATTTTTCCATCAAATCAAAAGAGGATCATCAGACCCTGTGACATTGCTGGATTTATTAATAGATAACCTATGACTGTACTAGATCTATTGCTTAACAGATAATTAGAATGTCTGTGTTTCAGTGAATTTACAGGAATGCGTGAAATGTGCAGGAATGAAAGCACAGAGGTTACGATCACAGGTGTCTCGGCTTCCTCAGCTCCTGTGACATCTGGTGTATGCCTACACCTCCCTGAGCCTGTTCGTTCATCTGTCGAAGGGTACAATAATTAAAAGGAATAATCTATAGAAAGCAACATAAGTGTGGCCTGGCCATTATTAAATAACACCCCCAAACCCTGCTTCTTTCCCAGCCTTGAAGAGAGTTGGCCTATCCTAGAGGACATCAGCAAGGAAATTCTACACTTGTTAGTCCATGCTTTGTCTCATGAGAGAAGCAGAGATCTTTTTAGTGAGAAGGGAAACCCCAAGGCTGTCAACAGACCTCGTACGTAGCTCCCCAACCTACCCTTTCCTCGATGAAGCCTTTGGTGAGCAGGCTGTGGATCGTGACTAGTGTGTCCTCACCGGCAGGACAGTGGTAGCGGCCCCCCGTGAGCGAAGCCAGCTTTCTCAGGAACTCGACCGCAGCTCTGCGGGGAGGAACGGAGGCTGCACCAGGCAAGTTCCTGGTGAGCCCCCAGTCCCATGGGGACCTTAAGGCTGTGGGGCTTAAGAGAAAACGGCCTGGTGGTGGGCCTTGCCTTGTGCCATGGAGACCACTGTGCACGTCACCAGGTACACTCTCCCAGTCCGTTCTCCTACTAGACATCTAACCAGCGCTAACTATGTGACAGGCCTGTAAGGGACACAGTGTGATCTTTACAGAGCTCATGGTTTCGACAGGGAGATAAAATATGGACCTGTGTAATCCATTTTGCTAATGATAAAAGTTTTTTTGCTAAAGGAGCTGAGTGTCTCCAGTCTAGATGTTGTTCTATAGTGACTGTTTATGAAAATGCCATAATGAGGTTATGTTAATCTGTTAGGTTTTCCCTTCTAGCTTTTTCCCCTCCCGAGTCACAGATGTGTCCCCAAGAAAGATCCAGAGGGAGGCTACGACGTAATGCTTCTCCTAATTTGTCACTTATGTGCGTAGGGCCCAGGAGAGACAGCATCTGAGTGAGTCCCCGGATTAGGTGAGGAGCTCAGACCTTTAGAAAAGAATAAAACTCAGCACCGAGTCCTTACTGCCCACCTGTCTGAGCAGTTGAAGGAGATGGTGTGTACTTTCACGTCTCGCTTCTCCCTGAGTCTTTGGACCTCATTGAGAACAAGGCTGCAGCTCGTGTCTGGCTTCCCGTCGGTCAGGAGGTATAATCCTTCCAGGTCGTGAAAACTGAAAGCTTTCTGAAAGAGCACAGGAAGGTTGTTAGGTTGTCAGGCAAAGGGGAAGGGCAAGCCCACAAGGACAAAAAACAATTGCCTGAAGGTGGGGCCTGCTGTCCCCAGAGAAAACGTGTCTGGCTGGATGCCACTGATTTGTTGTCCGGTGATACTGAGAGACTCCCCTTTCAGCCTAAGACGAACCAAGGAACCTGCTAAGGTTTAGGAAGAAAAGCATGGCCCACTTCCTAGCTGGTTAACCCCAACCGAGTCACCTAACCTCTCTGTGTCTTCATCTATAAAGTGAGAACAACCAGAATCCCTTCCTCACTGGGTTGCTGAGAAGATGAAATGAAGTCACACTTTGTAAATTCCAAAGTGCTCTTTGTAAATCCTACAGCATTGTGCAATATCAGTAGAGGGGACGCCGGCATTCGCTTTGCTTCGGGGTTGGGCTCAGTGGTAGAACTTGCCAGCAATGCTTGCAAGACCGAGGTGCTCCCCTGAGCCTGCAGGTGGGTCACCCATTGCATAGCCTTGTGACATGCTGCATCCGTGGTCTCCACCAGAGCATCCTGCCATGGCTGGAGGCCATCTGCAAAGCTGAGCAGGTTAAAACTGGAGGGGCGGAGAGGGCAAGAAGATTGGTTAGAGCAGGGCAGTCTGGACTGAATTCGGGGGAAGTCACCTTCATGAGGACTATTGACGCCTGCCACTGAACACCCCTATGACAAGCCCTGTGGCCCCTCAGGGAGAAGGCTGTGGGCCCCTTGAGAACAAGAGGGGCATGCTGACAATAGTGGATGCAGAGAAACAGGTTTAAATCCTAGCTCAGCCATTGACTGGTTATGTGATCTTGGGCAAATTACTTAACCTCCCTAACTCTTATCTTCCTTTTTCTGGAAAACCAGGGATAGCAAAACCCTATAGGCTGTGAAGATTGATGAAATCACGCATGTGAAACACTGGGCACACAAAAAGCACTCAATAAATGCTTACCCATATTAAGGCAAGAATGAGTCCCAGCCTGGGACCAGAGTACCCTGCTGTCCCCTCAGGGTCATCCCTTCTGGACAGAGAGAACAAACAACTTCCCCCGCTTAAAAATAAAGTTCACAAAAATAAATAAATAACAGTAATAAAATAAATAGATAATCAAATTCAGCTGAAAGCCACAATTCAAGGCCACATGGTGGTCCCTTTGCCATGCTTGTGATGATTCCCAGGCCTGAAATGGATTCTAAAAATTGTTCTCTTTCTGCCGCTAAGCAGAGTGCAGTGTTCTTCCCTGCCCAGGTAAGCTACTTGGAAGAGCATCTTAGAAACCTCCAGGCCCATTGGAACCGAGAGGAAGGAGTGTGCTTGGCCAGGGAAGGAAGCCCCAGGAACTGCCCCTTCGATCTCCCTGAGCTGGGTCCCGGCCTCCTACCTGTTGCAGCACTTCCGCAGCTGTTCCCAAATCAGCAGAACCAGGCCTGTTTTCACCTGGGGCAGGTAGGGGCCCATGGACCCGGACATGTCCAGCAGGATGCACACTTTGCTCTCCAGGATGGCGCCAAACAGTCGGCGGCTCCCTGCTCCGAAACGGGAGGGGGCAGAGGCCGGACATGGTGAGGGGTCCTGCCGGGTGGCCTTCCTCACTGTGTCTGTCTTGCACAAAGTCTCACGATACCTGTCGCCTGCCTGATAGTGGAGTGGATACCACCCCAGGGGGAGACAGCCTTTGTGGTGTTGTGGCAGGGTCAACTGTCCCAGGGCAGAGCCAGGGGGTGGTCTGGGCCCCCGGCTTTGCCCATAATGATTTGCACAAGTGGTTATCACCTCTCTGGGCTTGAGTTTCCTCACCCCTAAAATTAAGTGACTGGATTAAATAGTGTCACAGTATTATCTGGGGCTGGAAAAGATGTTAGGGAGCACATAGTCAGTCAGCTGGTCCTCAGAAGTTAACTGAGCATTTGCTACGTGCCTGGTACTGCACAAAGTACAGTGGTGAACAGAGGAGGGTCCCCGCCCTGCGGGGCTTATGGTTGGGCAAGGAAGACAGATGTTAAATAATTACAACCCTGCCCAGGGTTAGGACAAAGGAGTGTCATGGAAATGGGGATAATTGAAGTTATTAATAGAGGGATCTAGGGTGGGGTGCCAGAAAGCCAAGAAAGGCTGCACAGCAGTTAACCAGGGTGGGCAGACAGAGGGAACAGCCTAGACAGGACATGAAGACGGGGAGGAGAGAGTGGCCTGCCGGAGGGGCAGAGAGAAGCCGATGTGGGGAAACGATAAGGTTGGATTGGAGAGACCCACAGAGAGAGGGACGGGAGCTGGAGCTGGAGAGGTCGTTAAAGGGCTTGGGATTCAGCCCCAGGGGATACCCAGAGGGCTGGGGCCTTGGAGGATCACATGAGCTGGCAGAGGCAGAGCCAAGATCAGTACCCAGGTGCTTTGATCCACGCTTCCATCAGACCACCTCTGGCCCTGGTCCCAAACGGAGCTAAGACGGGGGAAAGCCAGGCAAGCAGAGGGTGATGTGTCCAGTGTTCTGGAAACACGCCACTGGCGGCAGTCGGGAAAACTGACAAACCGCCGCAAAATGGAACAGCCTGAGCTGGCTGCACCTGCTGCCCGGGAGCCGCCAGGACTCACCTGGGGTGTTCTCTGGCAATGCTCGTGACACAAGGAGACTAAGAGGGGAGCCCTCCTGAAGCAGGGGGTTCCATGAGGATATCCAGCCAGCCAGTGTGCTGGCGGGGGGACCTCCAACCACAAATGGCCCGAGGTCCACCTTTGGAACCAGACAGTGGAAACACTGCAAGCCACCAAACCCTGTCTTTTATCTCCCACATCTCTCTGGCTCTGCCTGCTTCATCCATCTCAATGCCTTTTCCAGCGCTCTTAATCTTTCACCTGGGCAAGACTAGGTCACCCTGATTCCACTCTGTGCCCTCAACAACTTATTTCCCACACGGTGATCACAGGGATTACTAAAGATGCCAGCCTAGTCACTTTCCCCTTCTTTAAAACCATTTAGCGGCTTCCTTTTGCTCCTAATCAATAGCAAAGTCCTTTCCTGGCCTTATCTCTCCAGGAGGGGCCCCAGATCCTCCCCTCCTTCTCCTGCCCCACTAAGCCCCAGGACGGTGGGCAGGCTCACCAGACAGCAGCCACTGCAGCCTCTGGATGTAGCGCTTCATCACCTTCTCCACGCACCTGACGTACAGCTCCATGTCCCTGGGCGTCCACCGAATGTGCCTCACCACGCCCTGCAGCGAGGCAAGTGAAGGCCGACGGCCACCCCTCAGCTGCCTCTTTGAAGCCCCGCCACCCCTTAAGACAGTTATTCGTGTGGTTCACAATTCCCAAAACATCTGTTAAGCATGCATTTTTGTTTGTTTAAAAGCCTTTGTTTCTTTTACTAAACTAGTAGATTTATGGTTCTACAAAGGACGCATAGAGGCAGGAGGATGATGGTTTTGTGGCACAGGCGGTCACTGTCGTGATAAAAACATAGTATCTCTAAATTGTAAAATAGAAAACCCTGCATGGTGGGGCGAGAAGTCCATACATTTCAGAGCAAAAGATGACTTCAATGGAGAGGGGCGGCATGCTAGAATGACCATAAGCGGGTCATTGTGAATTTCATGGCTATTTTAGTTTAACCTAATGTTGATAACGCAGTGCAAAAGGGCAAGGAGAGAAATGATTAGGTTTTCATGTTGTACTAAAAGTACTTGTTCCAGTGCCAAAACAATGACAAAACATTACCCCCAAATTAGAAAATAGAGACAAGAACCACCTCACTTCCTACCATAACCCCCGTTTGCTGCCGTCTTAACACACCATTGTCAGTGTCGGGGTACAGAGGGCTCGGGGGTGATTGCAAAGCCTCTACTGTCTGTGCCCAGAAACTGTTTCTAATTCTCCCTCCACGAGCCTGGCAACCCTGGAGTGTGATCTCAGGCCTCTAGGAGGGTGGGGGCTGGCTTTTTTCCCAACAGGATTCTGCGTCTCCTATTTGCCCAGGGGAGCCCCACGTTGGGGGTGGTGCTCTTATAGGCAGGAAGAGATGCCAGGGCGCCGTGCACTGCTCTCTGCCACTTGCGGCTGAGAAGAGGCAGGAGCTGGGGGTAGGGGGGACAGCAACAGCAACTGTGACTTACGTTGACCTCTATGCTGGGGAAGACACTGCAGTACTTGGCAGATGCTGATATCTGTGCTGACTTTTGATGAGCGCAGCAGGAACCGAGGTATCTGGAGATCTCCAGCTTCAATTTTTTCAGCCCATAATTTGCTACCCACTTTAGAATAAAGGAAAGAACTATTATCTTAAGTAATTGAGGCTTAATGGAATGATTGACTTTTTTTTTTTTTGTCTTGCTCTCTGGCCCAGGCTGGAATGCAGTGTCGTCATCACAGCTCACTGCAACCTTGAACTCCTAGGGTCAAGAGATCCTCCCACCTTGGCCTCCCAAAGTGCTGGGATTATAGGTGTGAGCCACCATGCCTGGCCTGGCTCATTTATTAAAACCTCATATTTGTCCAGGAGTTTGAGACCAGCCTGAACAATATAGCAAGACCCCATGTCTACAAAAATTTTAAAAACCAGCCGGGCATGATGCCATGAACCTGTAGTCCCAGCTACTTGGGAGGCTGAGTCAGGCAGGCTCAAAGCAATCAGAGCAGCATGGCATCCAGGATTTGCACAATCAGAGCCAGGCTCAGGCTTTCATTAAATAATTGTGGGAAGAAAGATGTTCTATCTTCTCTATAGGAACAAGAAGGGGGATTTCTGTTGCTTGCAACCAACAGGATCTGATACCACTAAGTACTTTATACAAAATACACTTTAATCCTCACATAAATTTCCTTAGCAGGTACAACTGTCTTTATTTTACAAACAAAGATACTGAGTGTAGCTAAGTGACTTGCCCAAGGTCACCCAACTAGGAAGCAGCAGACCCAGATTTTGAATCTGATCTGTTTAACCCTTATCGCATCTGCTGCAGTAAGCAGTCATTCTTTGCAGGTTTGTTCTTATTTCCAAGCCTGCCCACCTCCTAGAAGTAATAGTTGGTGGAGGGAATTACTGTACTGCCTAAGGGGCGTGTGCTGGTGCAGACATCTCAGTACCTCTTTGCTTGAGCAAACTGTATCCTTTCTGGGCAACTGAATGGAAGAATTAGTCCTTCTTACACCCCTTCCTTGAGGGTACTTCTTATACACTGCGCCTAGGAGAAACAGAGCAAAGTCACTGCTATAGTTTGGATGTTTGACCTCTCCAAACCCCCAATTTGACCCCCAATGTTGGAGGTGGGGCCTAGTGGGAGGTGTTTGGGTGGGACATGGGGGCAGAACCTTCATGAATAGATTAATGCTCTCCTTTCCCTGGTGGGATAGGGGAGTGAGTGAGTTCTATTAGTTTCCAGGACAGCTAGTTGTTAAAAAAGAGCCTGGCACCTGCCCTCTCTCTTGCCTCCTCTCTCGCAGTGTGATCTCTGCCCACATTGGTCCTCTTTGCCTTCCCCCTGAGTGGAAGCAGCCTGGGGCTGTCACCAGATGCCCAATCTTCCAGACAGCAGAATTGTGAGCCAAATAAACCTCTTTTCATTACAATCACCCAGCCTCAGGTATTCCTTTACAGCAACACAAGTAGACTAAGACACTGTGCACCTCTTCCCCCTCCTCCCCCAGCTGCGCCCTTTCTCGTGTCAATTTCTCTGTCAATCAAGTCAGCTGTAAAATTCCTTAGGTGCCATTTGCTAAGAGGGACCTCCCACCTGCATGACCTGCTGCTGGAGTCTGCACCCTCTGGCAGCAGTCCATCAGGCTGGCCTTGGGAATGAACTATCCCTGCCCCCTTCCCAATCTGCCTCCAAGCTAAGGAAACTGCCTCCAGTGGATGCAGCCAGAGTTCCCAAGGGTCTCAGAGGTCTCATCTTCAATACGAACTCTCCTCATTCTCTGGCCAGTGCCAAGCCTTTCCATGTCCATTTCCCTGGGCTGGGAGAACTGCGTAGTGTAACAGACAGCCTGGCTCCAGAGGCACTGCAGCCCATGTCCTGGGACAGTAGGAGAGGGGTCTCCTTCCCATAGGGCCCACTGTCCGTCAACAGTTCCCACAGGGTGAAGGGGCTGCCTGGACACTTGCAAGCCCGCAGCTTACCCACTTTATTCCCTGTGTCTGTGTAGAACAGCGAGAGAGCTGTCTCTTCTTCCTGTGACTTGGTCTTCCTCCTTGGTTCTGTCGTCACATCTTTCGCTGGCTGGGCTGCAGCTAAAGGACATTGAGCTTGTTGGCTGGAGCAGCCCAGTGAGTCCATGTGATAAGCTATACAGCCTGACTTAGAGACTCCTCAACTCCAGCTAGACTCTACCCCAGGAAGTGGGGCTCCAAGATGGCTTTGACGCTCCTCTTGTTCCCATCTGAAGTCCTCTGGCCTCTCCCGGATCAGTGATAGCCAGAGTTCAGATGTCCACCAGGTGTGGTGCTCAGTCCTGGCCTATCCTGCCCCATTTCATCCCACAGCCCCCAGGCTGCAGATGTGGGAAGGCGGACTCAGAGCTGGTCAGAAACAGGACAGTGATTATCCCCTTGCTGACTCCGGACTCAGCTCTGAGCCACTCTGCCATATCTTTGATGTTAGAAATAGGATACACAGTCTTAGGTTCTTTCTATTTTTTCCTTTTTTTTTGAAATAGGGTCTTACTCTATCACCCAGGCTAGAGTGTAGTGGCATGATCATAGCTCACTGCAGCCTCAAACTCCTTGGCTCAAGCTATCCTCCTGCCTCAGCCTCCCAAGCAGCTGGGACTATAGGCATATGCCACCATGCCTGGGTAATTTTCTATTTTCTGTAGAGAGGAGGGTCTCACTATATTGCCCAGGCTGGTCTCGAACTCCTGGTCTCAAGTGATTGTCCTGCCTTGGCCTTTCGCTGACTGCTTTCGTAAATATCACGGGGCCCATCACGACCAGGGCACCTTATCCTTAGCGCCTCCCCCCCCCCCAGCCCAAGTTGGAGTGAAAGGGAGCTGATCGAGTACTACGCACAGGATCGTCACAGGCTTTAAACCACACAGTCTCACAGATGGGCTGGCACGTGATCGAGACTCATCCTGATCATGGATAATTTTCGGCACTACAGTTATTAATCCATGCCTCAGCTGTGCCCAAGCCGCCCTTTCACCCCTCGTGACCGAGAACATGCCTTACCTGGCGAGGTGCTTGCTCTGCCACTGGGTGGACGCCATTTCAGAGCCTTCAAGGAGGGGCTCTTCTCTCTGTCAGGGTCATCTTTAACGTTCTAGAAAACAGGCCCTCTTTCCCATCAGAGGCCTGTTCTCTGTGGTGGGCAGTGCCCCACTCACCCCAGCCTCAATCTGTCACTGAGGAACTTTGCGGGGAGGAGCCGAAGGGAGGGGACTCCTCAGGCACATCTGGCCCCTCTCCTGCAGGGGGTTCAGAGGGGACTCTGGGTTTTGTGCCTGTGCCTGCGCATGTGGCATGCGAGACAGAGAGCACGCTGGGACAGCTGTGGGGGTTTGCCAACTGCACTGGTCGCACCAGTTGCCTGACCTTCTTCCTACTGGCCTGATATCAGGGCCTCCAGCATGTTGAGCAATTATGTGGGTAACTTCTCTCCCTGTTGGGCACCTCAGTTTTAAGGGAGGAGTTCTGTCCTTACTGGGCACAACTGGAATGTCACCCAGGGTACTGTACCAGCCATGGTGAGCTGCTGTGACAGAGACCTGGAACTGCCATCCAGGGAGCCCCTAGCCTGGTATCGGGAGGGCCCACAAGAGGTCCTATACAGCCTCAGCCTCCTCACAGTGAATCACTCAGGAACCACTGACAGCCCAAGAGGGGAGCCCTGAGATTCCAGCGTTGCACCCCAGAACTTGGGAAGGCACGAGAGGGTGATGTGCCAGGGCTGGCTCCTGAAATCTGGTGTTCTCTGAATGAGGGCAGCGCTTGTGTGCACAGAATCCCCTGGCAAATGCAGCCCTTTGGCTGGGAAGAAGCTACATACTGTCTGGGACGGACTTCCTCATTTTGGAAATGTGCTGTGTTCACAGGGGCCCGTCAACCAGTGAAAGGCTGAAGAACTCATGGGTTTCAGTGCCCCTTCGGCTCACAAGCACAGTCGTGTCTGGGGTCTTCCCTCCGGAGGCCCCCTGACCGCCATGGTCGGGGGGTGGGTATTTCATGCAGGACAGATTTGAGAGGGTGGGGGTGGGGCTAAGCCCCAGCAGGTACAGGTCCACCCTCCGCCTCCCGTCAGGTCCCTGCTAAGCCTTGGGCAGCAGCAACAGAGCCTGTTAGAGACCCTAACTCCCTTTCCCTGACAGACCCTCCAGCATAAGGCAGCAGATGTGACAGTGGCTGTCAATTCCACGGCATCCTCAGTATCAGGCTGGGGCAGGCAGGCAGAGCCAAAGGTAGGGGAGGGGAGTCCAGAGGAGCCCCCGGAGCTGAGAAGCAGGTCCCAGCAGGGGAGTTGCCAGGGCAACAGGCACCTGTGGGATGTCATCATGGAAGCCCTCACCCCCACCCTGCTGGCCCTGGGGCTTGGGGCCTGGCCCGGGCATCTTAAGTTCAGGAAAGACCAGGAGCCAAAGTGGAAACCAAATGCTCTGAGTGTTATTAGGGAGGGGATTCAAACCATTCTGGCCACTGAGTGGGCCGTGGACTTGGGAGAACAGAGTTTCTTGGGCTGACTTCTCTGCTGGAGCATCTTTGGCTTTTCTTTCTGTAGATCTGCACTTCCCTTTTCTTTTCCTGAGTGGTTCTTCAGGGAGGCCACCAGTAAGGCACACTGCAACGGGAGTGGAGGGTTAGCAGCACCCCGGCCCCCGTGGACGGACAGACAGACAGGCACACACACACCTGGAAGGAATGTCTCAGTCTACTGGAACCCCTGGCATCCCCTGGACTCCTCTTTTTGTCCCTAGAAAGCCACTTGGGGTGACAGTGCTGTGGATCAGTACCACTAACCATAAGTCCCAGGCATGGAGGGCCTGGGATGCACCAGGCACTGGGCTAGTTAATGTCACGCCAACAAGAACACGCCAACTCTGCTGGCAGGGTTGGTGCTATTGTATCCTTAATTTTACAGATGGGAGGAAACCAAAGCTCTGTGAGCTTAAGGTCCTTGTCCTTAAGGTGACGCTAAAAGTATGTAGAGAAGCTTTGATTCAAACCCAGGTGGGCTAGTTCCAAAGCCAGCGCTCCTTCCATTATAAGGCACTGTGGCCTGCACAGGGGCTGGTCAGCTCACCATATGCCAGGCTGACTCCAAGTACTGGCACAGCAGTGGCGTAATACTGAGTTCCTTTTGCCTACAAACTTCTCAGCTGCCCAAAAGTTCCTCCAGTACTCTCGGTGAAAGCACTAGAAGACACCATTTAAGTGTAAATAAGCATCCTAAGGAAGGGTGGATGGAGCCTTTACTGTCCATTAACACCTTGCGAATGAGTTGTTCAGGTGAGGGAATAGTGCACCTGAGGAGAAGGGACTTTAAAAAGCACCGAAGGGTGCTGGTTCCAGGACAGCTCAGGCAGGTCCAGCGGAGCCTCAGAGCTGCCCATCCAATGGCCACAGAGGAAAAGAACGTGGAGATGTGGCCCTGCCCTCCCAGGGGTCCACAAGCCAGCTGGGGAGATGGGTCATTCTGCAAATGACGAGTCGGGGGAGAACCCTTCGTAGATACCTCTCCTGCCTGGATGGTGGCCCCTACATGCTCTCTGTCCACCAGCATGGCTCCAACTGCCCCAAGTTGCTATCTCAGCCATAGCTGTTTCCTACCTGCCATAGGATATCCTCATTTGTTGATCTCAAGGCCCCACAAACTCACCTTTGTCCCAAGTCCACCTTCACCTGCACCCCCCATGGGCCCCCGTCCTGTTTTCTCTCTCTGGGTCAATGGCACCATTGTTTACAGGGTCCCCCAGTAAGGAACTTGGGAGTGTTCTTCCTTGAGTGTTCTCATGTCTGTCCCCTTGTTCCCACGCTCATGGCTCCTACAGTGATCTGGCCCCTGCACCTTGCACTGCTCACCTGCCCTCTTTGAGGAAGTGACATTTTAGTGCATCTTGGACAATGAAGAGAAAACCAGGCAGAGCACAGTGGCTCACACCTGTAATCCTAGCACTCTGGGAGGCCGAGGCAGGCGGATTGCTCAAGGTCAGGAGTTTGAAACCAGCCTGAGCAAGAGCAAGACCCCGTCTCTACTATAAATAGAAAGAAATTAATTGGCCAACAAATATATATAGAAAAATTAGCCGGGCATGGTGGCGCATGTCTATAGTCCCAGCTACTCGGGAGGCTGAGGCAGCAGCATCGCTTGAACCCAGGAGTTTGAGGTTGCTGTGAGCTAGGCTGACGCCATGGCACTCACTCTAGCCTGGGCAACAAAGTGAAACTCTGTCTCAAAAAAAAAAAAAAAAAAGAAAGAAAGCCATGGAAGACCTAGGAGGGGAATGGCAGGCAGAGGAAACAGCAGATGTAAAGGCCCAGAGTTTAGGAATGAGCTTGATGTGTTCAAGGAACTCAAGGGAGGCAGAATGTACAGCACCCAGACCTAAAACCAGTGACTTGTAGGAAATGCTCATGTTTCACCTGAAGCCTTGGGTGTCAGTGGATTAGGACATGAAGAGGGAAGCTGACATGGCATGAGCTGTGTCCCCTCAAAAGACAGGCTGAAGTCTGAAAATGCAGGACCTGTGAATGTGACCTTACTTGGAAACAGGGTCTTTGCAGATGTAATTAAGATGTAAATTAAGATGAGGTCATACTAGAGTCAAATGGGCCCTTAATCTGGGTGTCCTTAGAAGAAGAGCTACAGACACGCCAAGAAGGAAGATAATGATGTGAAGACGAAGGCAGGAATTGGAGTTATGCTGCCACAAGCCAAGGAATGTCAAGGATTGCTGGTGACAAGGACTCCCTTCTTGACCAAACTCAGGTTCCTCTGAGCCTCCTTTTCAACAAGATACTGGCCTGCTGAATCCAGTTTTAGCCAATAATCCGGCTAAGTCCAGTTAGTGAGATCCCCTCCACCCTTGATATCCAATCAAATTCCTCATCTCCCACCTTGATATTAATATCTTAGTCCCCAGCCAGCCTTTAGCTGGCTGTGACATCTAATCAAGATGTCCCCTGCCTGTGACATCTAATCAAGTCCCTCTTAATTTATTTTCCACCCACTGACTCCACTCATTGGCTCTAGACCCCCAGCTATCATTGTTCTCATCAGAGTCGAGTTCCATCTCTCTCCCCTATTGCAGTAGTCTTAAATAAAGTCATTCCTGCCATTTTAAAAGAACATCCAGTGCCATTTTTTTTTTAAAAAAGTCACCACCAGAAGCTAGAAAGAGGCAAGGAAGGATTCTCCCCAGAGCCTTCAGAGGGAGTGTGGCCCTGCTGACACCCTGACTCCAGTCTTCTGGCCCCTGGGAGTATGAGAGAACAAATGTGTGTTGTTTTAAGCCACCCAGTTTGTGGTAGTTTGTCATGGCAACCACAGAAAATGAATACAGAAAGCCAATGCAGTCGCTTGGTCCATGCCCACGGCGTACCTTTTGGGAGTAGTTGAGAGCCTTCTCCATCTCGGCCGTGATGGAGTTGATGTCATCGCTCTCATAAATGCCTGGAAACAAAGCACACTGTGAGCGTGGGGACAGGGGCCGATCCTGCGAGTGTCCGCACCTGGATGCACCTGTGGAGGCGACTGGAGTCTGAGGAACAGGGTGGGGCCTTAACGGGCTGAGCTGACCAGCCCTCACCCCACGCTGTCCAGCGGTGAAGAGGATGGGCAGGTGTGGTGCGGTCACCAAACAGTGGGGCTGGCCCTGTGACCCAGGGACAAGAAAAGGAGGTTAGGTGCAAAAGTCCTGAGGCTCCAATGAAGAAAAGGACCTACCCTGGAAGTGTCATAGTATGTAACGTCTGTAGTGAACACTGATGTCTCGTTTGAGGGTGACTAGAGTACAATGGCTACAAAGACAGACTCTGGGGCTGGGCTGCCTGGGTTCAACTCCTGGCTCCACCACTTAACTAACTGTGTGCTCTTGGGTTCTGTGTCTCAGCTTTTCCATGTGTGAAATGGGATAATCATCACCTACTTCATAGGGTTATTGTGAGGAACAAATCGTAATACAGGTTTGCATACTGAACCCAAAAATCTAAAATCCAAAATGCTACCAAATCTGAAAGTCACTGAGCACCAACACGAGGCTCAAAGGAAATGCTCATTGGAGCATTTCAGATTTTGGATTTTCAGATTTGGGATGTTCAACCTATAAATATTCCAAAATCTGAAAAAAATCTGAAATCTAAAACACTTCTGGTCCCAAGCATTTAGGATAAGGAATACTCAACCTGTATCTGTAAAATGCTTAGAACTGTGTCTGGCATATAACAGCTGTTGGGTAAGTGATAATTACCAATAGAAACTTAAATGTTACCCAGAATTTTTCAGGAAAGAAAGAGCTGGGAGACAGGGCCCCAGAGTTCAACTGCTGATTTTGTAACCACAGGCACAGCAAGCGCATCCTGGGAGTTATTTCACTTCTGAATCAAAGAGGTTGGAATGCACTACTGCGTTGTAGCCTCAATCATTCCCTTATCGCTGTCATGGTTTTGTCTTGTCTGCATCCCACTTAAACCATGATTTACTTCAAATGTGTATTTTAATCCATTTGCTTTTGGTTCACTTAAAAGTACAGTCATGCACTGCTCGATGATGGGGACACGGTCTGAGAGATGCATCCTTACCAATTTCGAGATCACCGAGTGCACTTGCACAAACCTAGATGGAGTAACCCACCACACACCTACCCCACGTGGAACAGCCTATTGTTCCCGGGCTACAAACCGGCACAGCATGTTCCTGTGCTGAGCACTGTAGGTGATTGTAACACAGTGGCAAATATTTGTGCATCGAAGCAGATCATAGAAAAGGCACAGTAAAAATATACTATGATAATCTTAAGCTATGTATTCAGTTCATCATTGACTGAAACACCATTATGCGCTACATGATTGTATATTTAAAACAGAAGATTGATGTCACTGCTGACAATGGGAAGGGAAGTATTTTTCTAAGAATGTTAAAACAAGGATACAACTATCACAATAAGAAACGATTGCTTCATGCGACATTTACAGCTGTCTCGCCACCATCTGTTGTGAAAATACTATGCATTGGGAAACATTACGGAATTTGTAGGGCACTTCCAGCTCTGACATTCTAAAATACTTGTTTTTTTTGTTTGTTTGTTTGTTTGTTTTGAGACAGGGTCATGCTCTGTCTTGGCTAGAGTGCAGTGGTGTCATCATAGCTCACAGCAACCTCAAACTCCTGGGCTCAAGCAATCCTCCTGTAGGAGGCCTCTCAAGTAGCTGGGACTACAGGTGCATGCAGCCACACCAGGCTAATCTTTCTATTTTTAGTAGAGAAGGGGTCTGTTGCTCAGGCTGGTCTCCAACTCCTGACCTCAAGCAATCCTCCTGCTCTGGCCTCCCAAAGTGCTAGGACTATGGGTGTGAGCCACCATACCTGACCCTAAAATACTTTCAAAGTTTTACTTTTTTTGTGTTAACTTTAAAAAAAAATTGTGGTTAAAAAACGTACATAACAAAATTTATCATTTTTCTCATCCTCAGGATGAGATTAGAAAGAAATTTTTAAAAACTTGCCATTTTAATCATTTTTAAGTGTGCAGTTCAGTGGCGTTAAGTCCATTCACACTGTCGTGCAGCCACTGTGACTGTCCCTATCTAGGACAGTAGTTTTTCATTTTATTTTTATTTTTATTTTGAGACGGAGTCTCACTTTGTTGCCCAGGCTAGAGTGAGTGCCATGGCGTCAGCCTAGCTCACAGCAACCTCAAACTCCTGGGCTCAAGCGATCCTGCTGCCTCAGCCTCCCGAGTAGCTGGGACTACAGGCATGCACCACCATGCCCGGCTAATTTTTTCTATATGTATTAGTTGGCCAATTAATTTCTTTCTATTTATAGTAGAGACGGGGTCTCGCTCTTGCTCAGGCTGGTTTCGAACTCCTGACCTCAAGCAATCGCCTGCCTCGGCCTCCCAGAGCGCTAGGATTACAGGCGTGAGCCACCGCGCCCGGCCAAATTTTTAAAATGTAATTTTCATGCAACGCTTTTCTGGAATACATCAGTGGTATAAAGGAGCTCTCTTGGCGCTGGGACACCTGTCTGGAAAGGAAGAGATGAAGGGACCACATAATACTCACACACCTGTTTCTCCAAACCAGTGGAAGCGGCCGCCAGCAGCGTGGGCGACCTCCCTGTAGGCAGTGGCCGTGTCATTGCGGCTGGCATAGCAGGCAGGGGGCGTGGTGTCCATCTGCGGCTCGCCCACGTAGTAGAGACACACGTTCAGCTGGAGGTCGCAGCCCCCACAAGCCTCGGCCATGTAGGAGCTGAGCATGGGCTGTCAGGGGAGAGAAGGTGGAGAGGCCTGAGGCTGAGGGCCTTGAAGCTTCTGGGCTCTGGTCTGTCCAGCCCAGTAATCTTTCCCGCAGGCCTACCGTGTGCCTGGTCTAGTACTTGGCACTGAAGATAGAAACATCTTCGTAGGGTATTGCCAGGGAGTTGGACTTGAGAACCTGGTTACCGGCAGTATGGACACCCCCGGGAGCCTGTTAGAAATGCAGACCCCCAGGCCCCACCCAGGCCTACTACACCGGGCCTACAGTTTAGCAGCATCCCTGGGTGGTGGTCTGCACGCTAAAGCTTGGGAAGCGCTGGTTTCCAAAATCGAGCTGGAGCAATGGTTGTGAGGCACCCGCCAGGGGAGGATGGATGGGGTCGCAGAGGATGACAGACCCCCAGGACGCAGTCGACCCACCATGTCCTGGTCGGGGATGCCCCCCGTGAAGAGGTAGATGCCCTGTGATTGGTGCTTGTCCTTGTCCTTGAAGTCCACTTCCACAGCCTTCCGCAGGGCACCCAGGACGTTCCTGCTGCCCCCACACTGCAGGTTCAGGGCCCACCTGGGGAGGCAGGGACAGCGGTGCTGAAGGAGGCCCCCTCGGGCCCTGGGGGGAGCAGGGAGCAGAAGGCGGTTGTTTTCTGATGTCTGAGGACAGGGACACTAGAGAGCTGCTTCCTGGTGGAGAGGGGGACAGAGAACACGACACCCACCAGGCGCTTGGGACACGGCAGCACGGACTCCGCCTGACACCTACCGCCAGGCGCTCTGTAAATTGTTGTGGCTCATGGGAACCATCTCAGGCCTCCAGCTCTCGATTGCGCTTCCAAACCTTTGAAGAAGCAAAGAGGGCTTGTTCTTAGGCAGGATCACGTCCGCGCCGTGGCCCCTGCTGTGGGCTCCACAGGCTTTTAGCGGGGACAAAGTTCTGGTGACACTCCCAAAACGTTGGATGTCACTGGCCTGGGCCAGCCACGAAACTTCCTTGCTGGTCGTGACACGTCTCAGCACGAGACACAGTGCGAGGACCGGCTGGGGTCAGCTTCCTTCCTGCAGCCTGTGTCTCCCTGCCACCCCCGCACATCTCCCCTCTCCTCTCATACTATAATTCCTTTTTTAAAAATATACATAATCTCATTTGCCCTCTAAGACAGAATTTAAGACCCCTGAGAAGAGAATTTGTCCCCTTTGTCAAGGAAAAGGTATCCTGTCTGTAGTTCAGGATCAATTCCGCCACCGGAGCTCCGGACCTCGCCGTTGCCAGTCTTTTCTGAGACTGCCCACGGTTGCCCCTCACATACGCACACCCCTAACTGCCCTGCACTCCCCCCTACCCTTTGCCTGTCTCCATACATGTTTAAGCCTCTTCATGCTTAAAAATAACTCCCTCCTTCCACTGGGGAGCTATTCTTCCAGCAACTTCTCTCTCCTTCCTCTTTTCCCTTTATGATGAGCTCCCTGGAAAAACAGTGTTGCCAGCACTTCCTCACCTCCCTGGCTCTCTGCAGTCAAGCTGCACCCTGGGGGTGGGGGTGGGGATGGGGGCTCAACCAGGACACCCTTCCTCCCCACGAACCCATCATTCCCATGTGCTGGGCAAACACCTACTCTCTGGCAAGACTCAGCTAAAGGGGCATGTCCTCTGTGAAGATTTCCTGGCCCTACTTTGCCAAAGCCAGGCACGGTGGCACATGCCTGTAATCCTAGCACTTTGGGAACCGAGGCAGGTGGATTGCTTGAGGCCAGGAGTTGGAGATTGCAGTGAGCTATATATGATTGCGCCACTGCACTCCAGCCTAGGAAACCCTGTCTCTCTTTTTTTTTTTTTGAGACAGACTCTCACACTCTGTTGCCCGGGCAAGAGTGCCATGGTGTCAGCCTAGCTCACAGCAACCTCAAACTCCTGGCCTCAAGCAATCCTTCTGTCTCGGCCTCCCCAGTAGCTGGGACTACAGGCGTGTACCGCCATGGCCAGCTAATTTTTTTACATATGTATTTTTAGTTGGCCAATTAATTTCTTTCTATTTATAGTAGAGACGGGGTCTCACTCTTGCTCAGGCTGGTTTTGAACTCCTGACCTTGAGTGATCCACCGGCCTTGGCTTCCAAGAGTGCTAGGATTACAGGCGTGAGCCACCGCACCAACCGCAACGACCCTGTCTCTTAAAAAAACAAATAAATAAACAAAATGTTGAATGGATAAATGAATTGAAATACTCTCTAAATGTTTCTCTAAGCATTTTTTTGTAGAATTTATTAGGGAAAGATTAGGCTTTGTTATAGAGTAATATCTAAAATTAACTGCTGACGTAACAAGTTTAGAACATGGTCTATTTGTTGTAAGGTTGTGTAAAAATGTATACTTCAAGTGTCTTCCCTAATTAGTTAAAATGGTATACAATTTTAAAAACTGTAGGCCAGGAGTGGTGGCTCATGCCTGTAATCGTAGCAGTTTGGGAGGCTGAGGCAGGAGGATCACTTGAGGTCAGGAGTTTGAGACCAGCCTGAGCAAGAGTGAGACTCCATCTTTACAAAAAATAGAAAAATCTTCCAGGCATGATGGTGCCTGCCTGTAGTCCCAGCCACATGGGAGGCTGAGGCAGGAGGATCGCTTGAGCCCAGGAATTTGAGGTTGCAGTGAGTGAGCTGTGATCACACCCACCGCACTGTAGCCTGGGCAACAGAGTGAGACCCTGTTTCAACAAAGGGAGGAACGGAGGGAAAATATATATAATTATATGTAATATATAATTTTAAAACTAGTTTTTAAAAATTGCATACCTTTTATAAATATATAAACGTAAACTTATATACATAAGATTTGTATTTAAACTTGGAATCCATACGTTTGAAGTGGCGTGGCTTGCTAGAACCGGGCTGAGGACTGAGATGCGGGCATGGCTGGGGACCTTCCTTTTCTCTTTTACGTTCACCAGCTTGAAAGCCAAATGGGGCAATGGGCTGAGTTACTTTATCCTGAGTGATCGAGCCCTGTTTTTTGGGGCCACTTATCACCTTCGGCCCAGTGGGACAGTCCTGCAACCATTTAATTATTCAGTGCCCCAAGCAAGATCACCCAAATCAGATAAACCGATGGCGGTCCTAGGATGCCGGGTGCTTGTAACTTCAGTATCTGCCGTCCAGGTGTGTCCTGAAGTCTCAGCCCAGTGATGGCATCCCAACACACGAGACCCACCCCCGCGGCCGCAGACCCTGGAGAACATACGCGATGAGGTTGAAGCAGTCCTTGTTGGACAACTGCTCCTCCAGCAGCAGTCGCAGGGAGTGTTGGATATGAATAATGTACATGGAATTGGTCACGGAGATATCGAGCAGTATAACCACCCTACGAGGAAACACAAGCTTTACGGGGAGAACCGAATCTCTCAGATAATGTTTATTTTGTTCCATTTTACTATTTAAAGTTTTTTCCAGGGGAATTTTGCATGCCAACATCATAGCTGTCCAAAATCTTCTCTGTTGTTTGAAGGCAACAGAGGTGGGTTTACAAGAGTAGACTAAGGGCGTCATGGAACCTTCTCTCCCAGGAGGTTCTACAATGGAATAAAGTCTCGTGGTGGAGGTGATTTAAGTGGTGGGAGCTTCATATAATGATTTGCATCAATTCTTTATTTTAAAGAACTAGCATTCAACATTTTTATAGGTTGAGATCTTTGCAGGGAAGATAGAAACCAGATGAACACGTAAGATAAGGAACTAAGTATGTGTGGGCCGCATGGGAAATGTTTTTATTTCTTTGTTTGCTCTCTGTTTTAAGATCCCCAGCCCCATTTGATCTCCCTCTTTTACTACTTCAAATCTTATATTCCCACCACCTCCTCCCATTCTCCTTTTGAGACAGCTAAGGATAACAGAAGAAAATACACTAGATTTAGAGTCAGAGGACCTTGGTTCAAATTCTACTTCCTACAGCTGTGTGGCCTTAGGCAAGTCACAAAACCTCTCTGATCTGTGATGTATTTAACTATAAACTATTTATAATAAGACTCCTCATAGGGTTGCTCTGAGAGTTAAATTGTATCATAGATGGATAATATTACAAAGTATGATATTTTGTACATGGTGATACATCAGATAAGGTACAGAATGATAGTAATGGCTTATTGTTTTTCCCTATTCAACGTCCATTACCTCCTCTGGCAACCATATCCTGATTTTCCTTTGGGAAACACTCTCCCTCCATCAGTGCATTTGTGTTGGGTGAAGCTGACCCCACTCTGAGCTTCCAGGGTGGGCATCTGACCCTGGACAATCAGAACATCACACCTCCCTCCCCGGGCCAGAATGAATGGCTCGTGCATGGGCTGGTGCCCACAGCCCTAGGGGTGCTAAGCTGGTAGAATGTTAAGTTTTGGAACTTCAGGTGGGCATCTTGCCCCCGACATGAATAAACCTCTGAATCTAGCCATGCCTGAAGACAGAATCAAATCTATTCTAGAATTTTCAGTAACCTTAATCAGACTTCTTTGTCTTGTTTAAGCCAGTTTGCATTTAGTTCCTGCTGCTTTTTAACTGTAAGCATCCTAAGTGATACAATGATCATGTTATTGACGTTCATGATGGTGGTGGTGACTTTTTTTTCCTCTAGGGGTTCCACTGAAAGATTTCGGATCCCTAATCTAAGTGATGGCTTCTGGTGCTACCAACAGGGGACTCAGGAATTGGATAAATGCTGTGTCCTCACACCAGACCCATGAATGACAAGAGCGCTGCCCGGGGAAAGGTACCTTTTTTCACAGACAGTGCCCCAGATTCTCCGGCTGGCCAGAGAGAGCCACTCGATCCGCCTCTCGTATGTCCGCATGGCCCTGCTGAGCTGTTTCTGCAAAAGCAGGGGCCACGGCGAGGTTCAGCAGGTGGGCATGAAGGATCTGGGGGAGGTGGGTACATTCCAGATGGCTTCTGGGAAGGGAGTGTCAAGCCTCTGGCTATCCAGGCAGTGTGACCGGTCTACTAAATCATGGACAAATCTGCCAAGACCAGGAACAGGAGTCAAAGTATTTCATTGCATCAAATGAAGAAGAGGTAGATCTTGCTCCAGAGGATCAGAAACTGTTTCGTTGGAGGCCTCTGGGTCCCTGCCTGGGGAAGTGGGTGGAGAAGACTCCAGAGGCGTCTGTAGGTGGTGCACACAGACTCTCTTTACCAGAGGGAGTCTGGTCAATGGCCTGCTGTCTCCACAGCCCATGGCACTTTCCTCCCATCCCCCTTTCCTACGCCCATGTTCTGACCGATTGGACCCACCACTGACCTGGTACTCGTAGAGGAAGGGCAGGTCCACGTGAATGTTCTTCACCGTCCCGTCATGCCATTCAAATTGCACCATTGCTTTCTGCGCTCAGCAAGGGTGAACAAAAGCATGTGTGGGGAAGTTTAGTTTGGACACCGAAGTCTCCAAATCAGATGCACAAGAGGAAAATGGGCTCTGAACATAGCCGAGGTCAGATTATTTGCTCCCACTCTTGACCACACACACACACACACACACACACACACACACACACACACACACACACACACACCCTCCACGACCACCACCATGCAGCCAGGTCACAGCCTTGTCTGGAGCTGGCAGCAGAGGCCCTTCAGGAGTGTGGCCCCTGCCTGGGCCGTGCGGGACAGCAGGCCAGCCCGCCTTCCCTGGAGGCTCTTCTGAACGTCAGAGTCACTGAGACATGGCCAGAGTCTTTGGCAATGGAGAGCAGAGGCGGAGACCTTAGCACATACTGTTTGAGGCTTGGGAACCCAGATGGGCCTTCACAGATGCTTTGAAAATCCAATTTGTTCATCCTGTTCTTTCGCCCTCCACCAAGTCATAACATCCATCTCTCTGTCACTCCGTCCGCCTTGTCATCCATCCACCCATTTCCTGAACTACACACCCCTCACTCCTCTCTCCTTCCTGTCAGTCTTCCATTTTCCCACTCTCTGTCACCTCTTATTTCTTCCTCCCGTTTCTCTACCCTTTCACTCCTCCATCCTTCCATCCTTAATTTTTACTGTCATCTTTTCATTTCCTTTATTCCATTCTGTCATCCATCCTTGCATTTCTCCCTCCCATCCTTCTGTCTGCTTACATTTGTTTCTATCCATCCATCCATCCCTCTCTCCCTCCCTTCATCCAACCATCCATCCACTCATCTGTCCATCCAACCATCCATCCACCCATCTATCTGTCCACATTTCCATCCATCCATCCATCAACGTTTCCATCGATATACCTGCCTATCATTCTCTTCATCCTTCTCTCCACCCTTCCTTCCAATTGCCACCTGCTCAGCCACCCAGCAAACCTTCGCTGACTGTTGACTTGTACTCAATATTGGGGAGAGAGGGTCAAAGAAGGGAGTATTTTCTCTTCCTACTCCATATGTGTTGGGAATTTAGACATGTAACAAATACATTAACACTTTATGGGAGCAAAGGTAGAAGCCTGGATAAGGTACGGACATAAAGAGACTGTCTGTCTTGTCCCATCTGAGTTGGGGAGGTGACTATGGCACCCAATTTTCTCCCTCTTGCTCCATCTCCCAAGTTTCATTTTCAGATCTTGGAGAACAGCAGTTACGGTAGATTTATTTGATGAGCGTTCTAGAGTCCTGGGTAGAAAGTCCGCAGCCCACTCCCAGCCCTCTGGCCCACCCTCCTCCAGCCCTGGGAACCCAGATAGGCCTTCACGGACACTTGTGACTCTTGCTGCCAGAACATGTAGGACAATGGTGAAAGCCACAGAGGAGCTCCCCTGCTGGGGACTGGTGAGAACGCTGAACTGAATGTGAATTACCTCATGGATAGAGGATGACACGGTTTTCTGGAGAATGGGCACAAATTCCTCCACGGGAGAGAATGCATTGGGTGCCAGGACCTGATAAAGGCTTAATTTCTTGGCTGAAAAAATAAATAGTGGGGTTGGGGTTTGAGGCAGTCCCCGAGGAGCCCCAGGGGGTTTCAGCCTTTTAGTCAGTCACCTATGTCCCAGATCCTGCCTGCCCTGGGGATTTACCTTTCAGACCATTGACCTTTAGCCATTCTGCTGAAGTTGTGTCCAAGTTTGGGAACTCGATTGTGAGAGGAGCTTCGTGCTTCGGGGGTTTAGGCAAGAGACCTGTGAGTGGCCCTTTTGCAATCTCTGTGGAAATCTAAATGAAGTTAGAAAAGCCTCATTACATAATGGTACTTGAGAGCTGGGAAGTCTCTGCTACCCACCCAGTCTCCCCAAGTGGAACGTCTTACAACATTACCTGGTAGGTTAAAGGCGGTTCTGCCTCTCTCTCTCCCTTCGGCTCCATCCCCTTCCCTGGAGATTTCTAGTGTCTCCAGGGGAGGAGGGAGACGCACCCTTGCTTCTTGCACTTGCCGGTCCTCCCTGTCCCTTCCTTATCCGCTAAGACCAGCACCACAGACTCCAAGATGACAGGTCGCCCCTCCGTGGGCTCAAAATACAAGGCTTTGGGGAACTGTAAGGCAACTTCTACACCAACTCATTTGGGGAGCCCTCATCTGGCCCAGCTGCCCCTCGCCCACATTTACAAAGTGAAAAGCTACAGTTCTGAGAGGTTAAATGACACCGCTAGCGTATAAGCAAAACACAGAACAGCAATTCCCAAATTTCAGACATCTGAGCACCACCTTCATAGATTTTGCTGTATCTGAGGACCAATGTATTATTAATATTTTTAAAAAAACAAACATGTAACATTAAAGCTTTTTAGTTATGAATGTAATGCTTTTGTTAGCGACTGGGTCTCACTCTGTTGCCCAGGCTGGAGTGCAGTGGCAGGATCACAGCTCACTGCCACCTTGAACTTCTGTATTCAGGTTATTCTCTCACTCCCACCTCCCAAGTAGCTGGGACTACAGGCTTGCACCACCATGCTCTGCTATTTTTTTTTTTTTTTTGGTAGAGATGGGGCTCTTCCTATGTTGCCCAGGCTGGTCTTGAACTCCTGATCTCAAATGATCCTCCCACCTCAACTTCCCAAAGTGCTGGGATTACAGGCATGAGCCACCATGCCAGCCCAGTTGTATTTAATTTTTAGAATTCACTCCCTTTCACACTCAAATAATTTTAGAAAGCTCTATTACAACATAATGAGCTAGTTTTAAATAGATAACATTAAAAAATATATATATTAATCTACGTCCCAGCTAAAGCCATCTGGCAAACCACGAGTAGTACAATCACTTCATTTTGGGAAACTCCTGGTAAGGTTTTGGCATGAGAGAGACCTGGGTTCAATCCAAATTCAATTTATTTCTATCTCTGTAATTTTGGGCAAGTTATATAACCACTTAACTTTAGTTTTCTAATTTGTAAAAAGTAATAGTATACTTAGCTCAGACTGTAGTGAAGATAAAATAAAGGGATTTAAAGAATTAAACATTGTGCCTACCTTATAATGAAGACTCAGTAAATGAGAACTATAATACTAATAGTTGTTATTATTTGTAGATAATCTGTAGAATAGTTGGGATTAAAATTTAAGGTCTCAGACTCTCAGCGCTGTTTCTCTTTCACTACCATTGGTCCCAGTGCCTGGTACCTCAGATCCACACCTTCATTCAATGAAGCTATAAGGACATTCTCATGTCTCTTCTGTACACAGCAAAGTTTTCTGTGTGGTGCACACAGCACTTAGCTTTTATGGACTTGTACTCGTACGCTGCCTGAGTTATTCTGCTGATGTTAAATGAACCAAGTCAGCCAGGTGCAGTGGCTCACACCAGTAACCCCAGCACTTTGGGAGGTTGAGACAGGAGGATCCGCTTGAGCCCAGGAGTTTGAGACCAGCCAGGGCAACATAGCAAGACCCTATCTCTACAAAAGATTTAAAAATTAGCTGGGCATGGTGGCATGTACCTGTAGTTCCATCTACTCAGGAAGCTGAGGCAGGATGACCCTTGAAGCCCGGAGTTGGAGATTGCAGTGAGCTATGATCACGCTACTGCACTCCAGCCTGGGTGACAGTGTGAGACTCTGTCTCAAAAAAATAAAAAATATATAGGAATGTTTGCCCTACATGAGGTGCTTAGAGTGGGAATGACTCTCTTCAAGACAGGCTGAAGTTTTCATCATTCTGCAAGGCGCCAGGGGGTGGGGTGGGGGTGGGGTGGCGGGGAGAAAAAGGACAGTGAGTGGCAGGATGGATGGAGGGTGTGGCAGGAGCCCACGGGTCTTTCTCTGAAATAAATTTTTCAGCTGGGGCTGGGCGCAGTGGCTCACGCCTGTAATCCTAGCACTCTGGGAGGCCGAGGTGGGCAGATTGCTTGAGGTCAGGAGTTCCAAACCAGCCTGAGCAAGAGTGAGACCCCATCACTACTATAAATAGAAAGAAATTAATTGGCCAACTAGTATATATAGAAAAAAATTAGCTGGGCATGATGGCGCATGCCTGTAGTCCCAGCTACTTGGGAGGGTGAGGCAGGAGGATTGCTTGAGCCCAGGAGTTTGAGGTTGCTGTGAGCTAGGCTGACGCCATGGCACTTACTCTAGCCTGGGCAACAAAGTGAGACTCTGCCTCAAACAAAAAAAAGAAAAGAAAAGAAGGGAAGGGAAGGGAAGGGAGGAAGGGAGGAAGGGAGGAAGGGAGGAAGGGAGGAAGGGAGGAAGGGAGGAAGGGAGGAAGGGAGGAAGGGAGGAAGGGAGGAAGGGAGGAAGGGAGGAAGGGAGGAAGGGAGGAAGGGAGGAAGAGAGGAAGAGAGGAGAGAGAGAGAGAGAGAGAGAGAGAGAGAGAGAGAGAGAGAGAAAGAAAGAAAGAAAGAAAGAAAGAAAGAAAGAAAGAAAGAAAGAAAGAAAGAAAGAAAGAAAGAAAGAAAGAAAGAAAGAAAGAAAGAAAGAAAGAAAGAAAGAAAGAAAGAAAGAAAGAAAGAAAGAAAGAAAGAAAGAAAGAAAGAAAGAAAGAAAGAAAAAATTTCAGCTGGAAAATCTACCAGGATCCTTGTGGCACCGTGGTAGGCCCGCCTAGCCCAGCCTACCCAGAGCCATGGAGTATGGCAGAGGTTGGGCGTTGCCTTGTTTTCCTTTCAGGAAGTGAGGACGTTGGCAGCTGTGCCTCCCAGAGACAGGTGAGGAAGGGGAATGGAGGGAGGAGGCGGCCGAGTGCCTCTGGGGGAAGGTCCCAGAATGGACGCTCACTACCTACCTCTCCCATCATGCAGGAGAGCTCCTCGCAGGGGTTGCTGGAGCTGCTGCGGTGCAGGGCTTGCACTTGGCTGAGGACGCTCTGGGCCCTCTGGGTTTCTGCCAGGAGCTCGTCCACCTCCCGGCTGGCGTAGAGCTGAGGGCGGTGGGAGCAATCAGCCAAACTCACCTGGCTGCCAGCAGCCGCCGGGCAGGAAAGGGCAGGCAGCCAGGTGAATGCCCGAAGCTGAATGGCAGACTGTTTAAAGCAGATGTTAACACCTAGGCTCCGTGTGCCAGGTGGAACCTGCAAATGCACTTGGTTCCTTTGCACGGTACCAGCCTGCAGAGCTTTTAAACAATTGAGGGGTTTTTTAACATTACAAATGTAAAGAAATACTTTACACCCACTAGGATGACTACACTACTAATAATGATAATTTTATGATCATGGTATCTCCCCTGCCAGGTAAGTATAACAATAATTTAAAAAGATGAAAAACAACAAGTGTCGGCGAGGATGTGGGAAATCGGAACCCTTGTACGGTGCTGGTGGGGACGTGAAGTGGTGTAGCTGCTGCAGAAACAAACTGAACTTGGAGCTTCCTCGAAAAATGAAACATAGAATTATCATCTGATCCAGCCATTCCACTTTAGTTATATGCCCAAAGTCCCTGAAAACAGGGACTTAGATGCTCTCACACACATGTTCATAGCAGCATTATTCACGACAGCCAGAGGTGGAAACAACCCAAATGTCCATCAATAGTTGAATAAACAAGATGTGGTATAACCAGATGCTAGAATATTATTATTCTATCATAAAAAGGAATGACGAGGCCGGGCGTGGTGGCTCACGCCTGTAATCCTAGTACTCTGGGAGGCTGAGGCGGGCAGATTGCTCGAGGTCAGGAGTTCGAAACCAGCCTGAGCAAGAGCAAGACCCCATCTCTACTATAAATAGAAAGAAACTCATTGGCCAACTAATATATATAGAAAAAATTAGCCGGGCATGGTGGCGCATGCCTGTAGTCCCAGCTACTAGGGAGGCCGAGGCAGCAGGATCGCTTAAGCCTAGGAGTCTGAGGTTGCCGTGAGCTAGGTTGATGCCACGGCACTCTAGCCAGGGCAACAGAGTGAGACTCTGTCTCAAAAAAAAAAAAAAAAAAAGGAATGATGTTCCAATACATGCCACAACGTAGATGAACTTTGAAAACATCGTGCTAACTGAAAGAAGAGAGACACACAAGGTGCATGATTCCATTAACATGAAATGTCCAGAATAGTTAAATCCATAGAAACAGAAAGCGGATTGGTGATTACCAGGGGCTGGGGAAGGGGAAATGGGGAGTGACTGCTTAATGGGCACAGGGCTTCGTTTTGGGGTGACAGAAATGTTTTAGAACTAAATAGAGGCAGTGATTGTACAACTTTGTGAATGTACTAAAACACTAAAACACTACTGCATTGTTCACTTTGAAGAGGTTAATTTTATGTTATGTCAATTTTTTTAATGCAAATAAATCACACACACACAAATTATCCAGATAGCTGGCTATTCTTGAAACATCAGAAGATCTGGCATCTTGACGTCACATTCCTACAGAGCAACCATGGGCCAGGGCTGAGCAACCACGGGAAGAGGCTGCCTCTTTAGACAGGCGTATGTGACCTAGTTTGCCACAGTCCCTGTTGCCACTCTCTGTAGCTCCACATCAGAAAATCAGTTGTAATGTTTGCCATCCTTGCCCTGTTTGTTTTGCTCATATTAAAGAAGAGTGTCTCTCCACTCAGAACAGGAAAGCAATAGATAAGCCAAGAGGGCCACAGGTTTGAAGATAAAATATTTCTCATACCAGCCAGTTTCATTCATTTGCCTTCCCAGCCTCTGGGGTCTGCATCACCTAAAAACAGAGTCTGGGCAATGACAGGTGTCCACATGGGGTGCTGCCTGACCTTGGTTCACTGTGGTGAAATGCTAGATTTGTGATGCCTGAACACACTTATGGGATGCAAACACTCACCTACGCGTGGTTATTAATGATAGGCAAGGCACAGCCTGTTAGCTGAGCAGATGGTTGGATTCTTGACCTGCCAAATGGATCTGCACCCATGTTTGCTCATTGCTGCCTCCACTGTGTGCATGGGATGTAGTTATTAACTGGGACGAGGACACTAATGAATGGAATGACACAGGATCGATTGCTCATTCTGCCCTGTTATGGGTCCCTTGCAGTAGGAGTGGTCTATACAGGAGAGAAATTGAGGCAGTTGTTTCAGACTCAGGGCTTTGGTGGGGACACAGGTAGGCTGAGACCTACATTAATGGCAACAGGACAGTGATTGAGGATTCTGCCGGCCAGGCTTTCAAAGGCCTCTAGGCTCCAAGGCATGCAATCAACTCGTCGGACACACTGACCAAGGGGTCTCTTGTGGCTTCAGGTTGTCCCTGCTCCTCCCATATATTCATTTTAACCTGATTTTACCTGCATAAAACCATTGAATATGGGTCGTTTGCAGGGCAGAGGGAAGAGAGAAACATGCACACCGTAAGGCCCTGGCCCAGATGTCCTGGCACAGCCCGGAGACAGGCAGGGAGAGAAAGGAGGAGGGTCAGTGCTGGCAGAGGGGCTTACCTCTGTCCCCGGGCTGTAGCAGTGGTAGTAGCCCCCAACAGCTTCTGCAAGGTTCTTCAGGACAGCCTGTGGGCATGGTGACAGGGTCAGCCCTCCCAAGACAACGCTGACGACCTAACAAGCTTTCCCCTGGACTGAACCTCTCAACTCCCATTTTACCAAAGGAAGAACTAGGCCCAAGGGGAGGTGTGTTCTGGTCCACAGCCTGGGCCCTGTCCAGGCAGGGAGCCTCACAGGCCCGCCCAGTGGGCTGCTGGCAAATCCAAGGGAAATCTTGGAGAATCTCGGGTACTTACAGGAGGCACCTGATCACCACATTTGTAGGTGATGATGTGGGTGACGAGGTCCCTTCCCATGCTGGACTGCTGGATGTAGTCAGATAGGATTTCACAAGGCTGATCTGGGCTGGGGAGGAGACAGGAGAAGAGAAGTGGGCACCCTAAGTCAAACCACTCTGAGAACATTCCAGAGCAAAACGGTAGCTCCCAGGGAACACCTATGCATTCTTAACTGACCACCTGTGACCCTGGTCACCTGTGTGGGATGTAGGGCTGGGGGGGGGGGACACAGGGCCTGGCTGCCCTGCCCCACTTGCAGGTGGGTGGCCTGTGAACAACACCCTTCTCTCAAGCAAGTGTGAAGAGTCATGCTCCACGATCTTTTCTTGAACAGTGGTTGGGTTCTTCAACCCCCTGCATGTAGTCTTTTACCCGCTTAGGAAAGGAGACCTACCAGCGCCCCATTATGGCCACCAGGGAATTCAGCCCCTTTAGGGTGAAGAATTTCTTCAGGGCTTGCAACAAATTGCTGCCTCCATCAGGTTGCAGTGTCTTTACCCAGAGCTTGAGTTCCTGGAGGCTGGAGGGAGATGACAACGGTGACTTAATTATATACTCTAGTTGGGTGCCAGGCCCAGGCCAGATATTAGCTCATTTAATTCTAACAACAACTCGTTGAGGTAGTTGGTATCTTTATTCCCATTTTGTAGATGAGGAAACTGAGGCTCAGAATTAAGCAATTGCTGTATGAGGGTCTGGAGCTCAGTTCCCCCTTCCCCACCCGGTCACACCCAACTGAGCATGAGGCCTGGAGTTCATCCCCCAAGCCCAAGAGGGCTCTGAGAGAAGGCACCACAGCTGTGTGGCCATGTCTTACATGGCTGGGATACACACCGCTGGTAAGAGGAAAAATTATTTAACTTGATACATTCTTGCTTAAACAGTTTGCATGGCACTAGCGAAAGAGTTCTGCTCTTTCTACCTCAAAAAATCAAAATTCTCAGGCTGGGTGCTGTGGCTCACGCCTGTAATCCTAGCACTCTGGGAGGCTGAGGTGGGCGGATTGCTCGAGGTCAGGAGTTCAAGACCAGCCTGAGCAAGAGTGAGACCCCCGACTCTACTATAAATAGAAAGAAATTAATTGGCCAACTAATATATATAGAAAAAATTAACTGGGCATGGTGGCGCATGCCTGTAGTCCCAGCTACTCGGGAGGCTGAGGCAGGAGGATCGCTTGAGCCCAGGAGTTTGAGGTTGCTGTGAGCTAGGCTGACGCCACGGCACTCACTCTATCACTCTAGCCTGGGCAACAAAGCAAGACTCTGTCTCAAAAAAAAAAAAAAAAAAAAAAAATCAAAATTCTCAAAAAGAAAATCTCAGGTTGGTGCTATTTAATAAGAAGGCTGTCTTCCATTATTATAACTGTCAAGTATCTCTTTTGAATAAATAGAACAAGTCCCAGTCCTTGTGCCTTCTCCAGCCAATAGGTTTCAGGCTGGAATCTGATGTCTTTAAATTGTTTTGCTTTCATTGTATTTACTTACATGGATACTTTCAATTATGGCAAGTGATATGGGCATCTCAGTGATGGTATTGATAGAAAGTTGCCTTCAATCATAAATAGAGTTGATAATAAAAAATAAATTTAAAAATAAAGATAAGTAAATTGACAATAGGACAAGTGGCAAAAAGTAAAGAATAGCACACATGGCATGGATGTGACAGAGGGATATGACCAGGGAAGCTCGGGAATGACCAAAGTTGAAGAACTTTTGGCTAGGTGATGTCAAGGTGACTTCCAGGCCTAACTAACCTTGCAGAGATTGGTGATCTAACTAGAGTGGAAATGGGAGTAAAAAATGTCTCATTCACTGAGGACCTGCCACGTGCCAGTTACTCATTTGTCATTTCCTTTTCACAACTCTGTGAAAAGTAGGTATGGTTGGCTTTGCTCTGCAAATGAGAGAGTTAAAGGACTAGTCAAGATCCCCCAGGGACTGTCAGGGCTGGGATTCAAAGCCAAAAGATTTCTGGTTTCTGGCAGGAAACATGACGTGTTCCCCTTTTATATCTAGTGGTGGGAAGGGGCCTCCCTCCCGGGAAGCTAAGCATGTGGTTTCTCCTGGGATCTGAAATCCAGTCTGGGCTCTGCCACTTTGGGCATCTTCCCTAACTGGAACCTGAGTTTCTTCATCTGCAAAGCAAGGATAATAATCCTATTCCATGGGGTGGCTATAAATATTAAACACAATCATATGTGTAAAGTACCCGGCATGGTGCTTAACACATGGTGGGTAATCGAGGATATTGCCTTTGTGGAAAAGAAATTTCTACTTTACTTGCATAAGGAAGCAGATATTCTTTTTATTTTATTTTATTTTTTTATTTTGGCATATTATAGGGGTATAGATTTTAAGGTTTCAATAAATGCCCATTCCCCCCCTCCCCCCACAAGTCTGAGTTTCCAGCATGACCATCCCCCAGATGGTGCACATCTCACTCATTATGTATGTATATACCCGCCCCCTCCCCCCTGCCCAATACCCTATTACTGTAGTACCTATGTGACCACTTAGGTGCTGTTCAGTTAATACCAATTTGCTGGTGAGTATATGTGGTGCTTGTTTTTCCATTCTTGGGAAACTTCACTTAATAGTATGGGTTCCAGCTCTAACCAGGAAAATATAAGATGTGCTGTATCACCGTTGTTTCTTAGAGCTGAATAGTACTCCATGGTATACATATACCACATTTTATTAATCCATTCTTGGATTGATGGGCACTTGGGCTGTTTCCACAGCCTTGCAAATTATGAATTGTGCTGCTATAAACATTCGAGTGCAGGTGTCTTTTTTGTAGAGTGTCATTGGATCTTTTAGGTAGATGCCCAGCAATGGGATTGCTGGATCAAATGGTAGATTCACTTGTATCGCTTTAAGGTATCTCCATATTGCTTTCCACAGAGGTTGAACTAGTTTGCAGTCCCACCAGCAGTGTAGGAAGGAAGCAGATATTCTTACGCACCTCCCTGCCATCCCTCAAAAAACATCCCAAACTCAAAACTCCCAAATAAAGGATGTTTATGCTGTGGAATACTATGAGCCATTAAAACAAATGAGGTAGAGCTGTATGTACTGCCAGAGAATGATATTCAAGGTTAGGTGGAATGCCAAGGTGCAGACCAGTGTTATGTGCTCCTGTTTATGTTTATTTTATTTATTTAATATATATATATTTTTGAGACAGAGTCTCACTCTGTTGCCTGGGCTAGAGTGAGTGCTGTGGCATCAGCCTAGCTCACAGCAACCTCAAACTCCTGGGCTCAAACGATCCTCCTGCCTCAGCCTCCCCAGTAGCTAGCTGGTACTACAGGCGTGCGCCACCATGCCCGGCTAATTTTTTCTATATATAGTAGTTGGCCAATTAATTTCTTTCTATTTAGAGTAGAGACGGGGTCTCACTCTTGCTCAGGCTGGTTTGGAACTCCTGACCTCGAGCAATCCGCCCGTATCGGCCTCCCAGAGTGCTAGGATTACAGGCGTCAGCCACCGCGCCCGGCCCCTATTTATGTTTAATAAGCAGGTAGACACACAGAAGAATGTGTGTGCAAAGACTGTCTGTAGAAGCAGACACAAGAAACTGTTACTGGAGATGAGAAGTGGTCTGGAGTGAGACGGAGACTCATTTATTAATGTTTATCCTTTCACACTGTTGGGATTTTTAAAAACATGTATGTGTTATTTTCACAATAATACAACTATCTTTGCTAGTTAGCTGGATACAAATGGTGTCTTGTGGTTGTCTTGTCTTTCATTTTGTGGACTGCTCATGAGGGTGAACATCTTTCCAAAAGTTATTGGCTACTGTGCTTCTGCTTTTGTGAATTGCCTCTTTGTACTCACTTAGCTATTGAGGTCTTGGGTTTGCACCTTAATCATTCAATTATGACACTGACACTTAGGGAGGAAAATGAACAAATAAATATCCTAGTTGAGGCTGGGTAGTCACTCACGTGGAGGCGTTGACTTCCACGGGTTCTGGCCAGAGGGACTGGGTTGCGGTGCCAAAGGACAGGACAAACAGCTTCTCTTTGTGGCTTAGCTGCTCATCAATGAGGCTCTGTTGGACAAAAGGACATCAGTGGCTCCCAGAGCCAGGGGGCACGTAGAGCCTGGCTTCACTTCTCCTGCCTTGCTGGCCTCTCTGGGCTGGGGTGTGAGCTGTGCGGAAATAGGATTGCTTAAGGCTCAGCCCAGTGGCTGGCCCCAAGCTGCTTCCCGCCCACCGGGTCTCCTGAATGTGGGTGAGCTTCTGGGCATGTGCTGCAGCTGAGTCTTTGGCACCTAGCTCTGGCACCCAGGGAGGGAAGACAGAGGTCAGGGGTGGTGGTTTCTCTCCAAGGCAAGTGAGTCAGGGAGGGAGCAGTGGGTATGATGCCAGTCTGCTCGATGCTCTCGAGCCATAGTTGGTGAGTATCCAACAGGAACCTGGACTCCAAAGAAACCAGAGCGGCTACTCCATCCAGCAAAGGCCAGAAGCCCTTTGCTTCTGCTCTGCTGTGCTGGAGTCAGCTTCCGGCTGATTGCCTCTTTCCAGGGATGCGTGGGCTCTTGAGGCAAAGTGCCTAGCTGGGAGGTACTGCTATGGTGAAAATACTAGAAGTTCACACTGCAACCGAAAATCACTCTGGGTTTGGATTTCTCAGAACTCCACAAATTTCTTTAACCAGAGGTGCTAATTAAGTGTGAACTGTTCTTTACAAAACACCCTGTTTTGCAGGTTAGCAGGCTCAGGAAGGGGAGGGTGGGAGTGGTGGGGTGGTTTCATTGCTTCCCTGTGCCAAATACTTACCATGAGGTCACTTTGGAACTCCTCTTTCTGGGGGCCATTGCTGATCGCTGACATATCTATGAGGATGCCAACTCTGGTCCCCTTGAGGAGGCCAAATGCCTAAAACCAGAACCGGCATTCAGGAAATTCAGGAACAGCCAGCACAACTCTGTTTCTCCTAAGCTTGGCCCTGAAACTGCTCCGTGGGATGCAGAGCTGCAAACACTGCCCTTGCCTCCCAGAGAAGCAGATGGAAGCCCCTTTTTATAGGGAACAAAGCAAAACCCAATGTCCTGACTTCATGCTCCTACTTCCAAGCAGCCTATTCTTGTTTCTTTTTCTATTAATAGTCGTGGTCCGGCCTGGCGCAGTAGCTCACGCCTGTAATCCTAGCACTCTGGGAGGCTGAGGCGGGAGGATTGCTCAGCATGCCTGTCGCCCCAGCTACTCAGGAGGCTGAGGCAGCAGGATTGCTTGAGCCCAGGAGTTTGAGGTTGCTGTGAGCATGGCACTCACTGTAGCCTGGGCAACAAAGTGAGACTCTGTCTCAAAAAAAAAAATTAAAAAAAAAATAGTCATGGTCTATTCCTATAAAGTAATATATATTTATTATAGAAAATCTGGAGACTATAGAAAAGTACCCTTTGTTTGAAGATATAAAATTTGATGGCTAATTATATCAGTTTATCTTATTTAATTTCTCTATATCCTCATTTATTTTTGCCCTCTCTATCAATCAAGGTATTTTTGTGAGTTTCCCGTTATGCTTCTAACAACTGTCATTATACAGATGCTCCTCGACTTACGATGGAGTTATATCCCACTAAACCCGCTGTGAGTTGAAAATATTTTAAGTAAAAAAACCCATTTTATACCCTGACAAACCCATTGTAAAGTTTTAAAATTCCTGAGTTGAGCCATCCTAAATCGGGGACCGTCTGTATATTAATACACGTCAATGCTGTGTGATTCTGCACATGCGTGTTCATCCTGTAGAGCTGCACTGTGACTGAAACTGTCATTCACATGAAATTGATAATTCCTTAGGAGCAGCAGGTTCCATCTCATGCATTTTGCCTTAAATCCTACTTTATTGGAGGATTTATCCTAATTTGCCTGTTCAATTCATGTTTCTATTGTCAGAGATGAGTATTTTACGTCTCACACATCCAACATTCCCTTCCTGCACTCTCCCATCAAGTGTTTTTCGCCTCCAATTTTACTGAGAAAACAGAAACAAACTGAAGAGAATTAAAAAAAGTTTTTTTCCATGCAGAATCTACCAACCTACCTGCCTCTATGCTCACACACTTTACCTTCTCCCAGTTACAATGCATCTAAGGCCCACCGGCAACGGTCTAAGGCCAACCCTTTCACTTGCACCGCTGGATCTTCTCTTGCCAAATAGGGACTTTGCTCCTGTAATCACCCCTTCCGCTGGATCATTGGTTCCTCCCCATCTATTGCACAATTCCCATCAGCATACATACAGGCTATGACAGTGCCCATCTTAAAAAAGAAATAGACCTCTCAGGACCCCACCTCTCCCTCCTGCTGCTGCTTCATTTCTCTGCTTTCCATGCTATCAACATGTCCTCACCTCCCATTTCTATGTGAGCCACTCAGATTGGGCTCTCACCTCCCCACTCCTCTGAAGACACACTGGTCCAGGTGATGGATGACCTCCCTCTTGCCAAGCCCAGTGGCCAAAGCCCAAATCCTCAACTTTCTTGAACTCTGAGTAGCAGATGACACCGTTTGTAACAATTAGGACATGTGTCTTCCAGGTGACCATGTTCTCTTGCTTTTCCTTGCATTCACTGGCCAGTCCTTCTTAATCACCTTTGCCAGAGAGACCCTCCTGTCCTTGTTCCAAGGTCTGAATTATTGGAGTATGCTAGGAACCTGCTCCTGAAGGTGTGGGCTAGAAACAGGACTTCCATCACTCAGGAGCTCATCAGACATGCAGAATCTCCGGTCCCGCCCCAGGCTTACCTAATTAGAGTCTTCATTTTAGCAAGACCACCCCCAGGTGATTTGGCTACATGTTAAAGTTTGAGAGGCTGAGCTAGGGCTCCATCATCTACGCTCTTCTTTATCTACACCGGGGTTTGCCAACCACACTATTGACATTCGAGGCTGGATAATTCTCAGTGGTGGGGAGCTACCCTGTGCATGGCAGGATGCTGAGCAACATCGCTGGCTGCTGCCAAACTAGATGTCAGCCACACCTCCTCTTTTCCCCCCACCATGACAACCAAAAATGTCTCCAGACATTGCTTGCCAACCCCTGTTCTCCATTTCCTCCCTCATGAGCTCACAAGTATCACGTCTTTAAATACCATCTGAACGCTAGCGATTACCCAAGGTCCATCTCCAGGCAGACCTCTCTTGAAACTGCAGACACGTGTGCCCAACAGCCTGTTCCACATCGCTGTCTGATGTCTAGTACGTCCCTCAGACATGACATGTCTGGAACGAGACCTCTGGGCTTTCCTCTGCACACCTGTTCCTCCCTCAGTCTTCCCCATCTCACTAAAAGGCCTTTAATCGGGCCAGCACTCTGGCCCCAAACACAACCAATCCATCAGCAAGTCCTGCCAGCTCCACCTTCCTGCTGTGCCCTGAACCCACCAATTCTCATCCTATCCACACAGGTACTCGAGTCTAAGCTGCCATCGGGCTCACCTAGCCCGATCTTCCTGTGTCTACCTTTGCTCTCCATAGATGGTGGATGCAGCAGCCATCATGATCCTTTCAAGACTTGTGTGAACACGCCGCTCTCCTGCTCAGAGCCTCACCTTCGGAATCAGACCCTCCCTGATCAGAACCTGCCTGTCTAACCTCAGCTCTTCTCTCCACCTCGCTCACTCTGTCCTCACTGCACTGCCCCGTGTGCTGCTTCAGGAACATGCCAACCTCAGGGCCTTTGCACTTGCGGTTTCCTCCGCCTGGAACATTCTGCCCTAGGACTCGGCAGGGCTCACTACCTCACTGGGTGTCTATTCAAACATCTCCTCCTCAGAGTGGGTTTTTCGACGGTCTATTTAAACAGCCCTCCTTCTGTTCCACTGTATTCTCCTACTTGGCTTTATTTTTCTCTATAGCACCACCGCTAACGGACCTTGGATATGACAGGTTAAATTGTTCATTGTCTGTCCCCCTCCTCTGGGCAGGACCTTCGTATTGGTCACGTTCATACCCTCGATCCTAGACACTGCCTGGTACGCAATGACAAATAAAGATTTGCCAAATCCATGACCCAAATGTAGTGGAGGCTTGCCAGCATGCTGCCAGTCCTGAGTGGCCAAAGAAATTAAAATTTGGAGCCAGTTATTTTCCTTTTACATTTCAAAAAAGCTGCCATTAGAGCTTCAGAGCTTTTGTACGTGAAAACGTGCTTTCCGTACACCTGGCTGTTGAACGTCTACTAGGGGTCCTCAAAAATTTTAAACAGGGGGCCAGTTCACTGTCCCTCAGACAGTTGGAGAGTGCGCACTGTGGGCCCAGGACGAGTCGGCTGCTAAGCAGGACAGGCAGCTGCAGCAAAAACACCTGGCCGGCCGGATAAATGTCTTCGGTGGGTGGCATGTGGCCCGCGGGCTGTAGTTTGAGGACGCCTGGCTCTACACGTTTGTTCCATAGAAATATTCCCTCTTATGAACAGGTACATAAAAGGGAATTGGAGCCTAGCAATTCCAGAGATTCTCATCTTTCGAGAGACATAAAAATGAAATACCAAGGTTTTAAAATCTTGGCAACTAATTCGAAAAATATTTAAACATATAGGTCCAAGAAAAAACATGGCTGTGGGCGGGATTCGTCCTGCCTACCACTGCTTTATAACCCCTGTGTTTGTCCTCTGCAGATACAGACACAGAGAAGTAAGGCCACTTGCCCATGGTCTTCCTGACAGAGCAGAGGGGAACTGGGACCAGGGAGGGTCTACCCGTCACTCCAGGCTGCCTGGCACCAGGAGGCCTCCTAGGTTCATTTACAGGTGATCACTTCCCTGGGATGCCATCTGGGCTCTTTCCTGGCTTCCCTGGAGCTCCATCGGAAAGGGGAAGGGGGAGGAGAAGCCTGCCAATCACTGCCCACTCTGCAAAGGAGTGAGCACGGGCCTGACTGGCCTAGGGAGGTGAGAGCTACTTTCCCTAAATGGATGTGTTTGCAGCCCATGAGGATTCTACCCCGAGGTCCTCTCAGCCTGTTTCCATGGGCAACCAGAGGGGGCATGCCATAGCTGGAGACAGGCATGCGCTGACTAGTCCGAGCAAGCGAAGAAGGGTCTGGACCTGAGACACAGACCACGCCCCGGCGCTGGTGGGGACAGACAGTCTCAGTGCTTATGTTGTCACCCACTGGTCTTGGGGAGAGGTGGTGAGGATTGGGAAACATGAATTTCAGCATCTGCCTGTCCCAGGGTTCAAAACAAGAGTTGAGGCTTGTGCCTAAGGGTGTAAGCAAATGGGGAGCCAGGAAAGTATCAGTTGGAGGAAATTAAGCTAAAACAAGAAAGTGAAACGAAGGTTGATTTGCTTTTTTTTTTTTTTTTTTTTTCCTGAGACAGAGTCTCACTGGTGCCCAGGCTAGAATGCTGTGGCATCAGCCTAGCTCACAGCAACCTCAAACGCCTGGGCTCAAGCAATCCTGCTGCCTCAGCCTCCCAAGTAGCTGGGACTACAGGCATGCGCCACCATGACTGGCTAATTTTTATATATATATATATATTTTTTTTTTTAGTTGTCCAGTTAATTTCTTTCTTTCTTTCTTTCTTTCTTTCTTTCTTTCTTTCTTTCTTTCTTTCTTTCTTTCTTTCTTTCTTTCTTTCTTTCTTTTTTTTTTTTTTTAGTAGAGATGAGGTCTCACTCTTGCTCAGACTGATCTCGAACTCCTGAGCTCAAACAACCTGCCCGCCTCGGCCTCCCAGAGTGTGCTAGGATTACAGGCATGGGACACCACGCCCCACAGGTTGATTTGCTCTTGATCACTCTTCTACCCTTGGGGTCTGAGGAAAATGTTTAACCAAACTTTTAAGAAAAGTTATGTCCAGATAATGTGCCTTAGCCTTATAAATCTCATTATGGGTCTGAGGGTCAGTGGTCTGTGGTTCTCACCTGCCCAGGATCCGTTCCCCCTCCTGGTGACAACACTCTGGCTTTCCACAGGCACCTGTCTCCATTTCTCAGTCCGTGAGGTTTGCGGGGGGCTTACCCAGTCACCCTCACTTCTCCAACCCCTGCTTGTCCCCAGGAGTGAGCACTGATTCCAGGCCTAGCCAGTTAGTATAGTTCAACCCCTTGGTTATGATGATTGGTGTAAATCAGTCAATGAGAGTCAATCCCAGGACTTGCGAGGGGGGTACAGGGAACAGGAAGTGAGGTCCCTTTGGACTGGAGATGTCTAGCTGGTGACATGTAAGCTTAGAGGTGCTGGTGACCATCTTCCCATGCCATCCCGAGAATAAAACAAACCCAGAGGAAAGCAAGTCCCAGAGACAAAGAGATGTCATCATTTGAGTACCTGGATGTAGCTGTGTCTGGGTTTTTTATTTATGTAGGTTAAGAAATTTTTCTTTTTTTCTTTTTTTTTTAGCTCAAGCCAATTTCAGTTGGAGGTCTATCATTTGCAACTGGAAGGATTCTAACAAGTAGGGATGGAATGGGTACAAGGGGCAAAGAAGGAAATCCATGTCTGTTACCTTCTTGCTGTTTTCTGTGAGCCACTGAAGTCTCTGTTGATAGAGTTCAATAGCTCTGTCAAAACACCAGAAAGACTCATTAGCCATGGTCAGCTTCATCACTGAGCAACACCCACTTGCACACGAGGGAGGAAGGTATGAATGGCATTTTAAAAAAAAATGTGTCTAAGGACTTGAGAGAATGTAGGGTAAAATCTAGCAAAGACAAAACTGAAGATATTAGTTTTCTAGGGCACCAGGTAAAATACCAAGGGGATTGTGAAAGAGACTGGGTATGTAGATGTTGCTCTGTTGGTACACATTACAAATGACTGTGGTTTGGTGGAACAAGGCGTGAGCTGCCAAGTGAGCGTGGGTCTGGGGGCATGGGGAAGTGTGTTCTCATGAGGAAGGTGGAAGGATGCCCTTGCGCTTGCTCAAATCTGTGTCTTCTCAGACGAAACTGTTCCATCTCCTGGAGACTGACCATAAAGGCACAACAGAGGCAATTTAGCAGCAGTTTCTTGCTGGATTAATTAACAAAATAACTTAGTTTCTAAAAATTAGGCAGGGGAACTTCTTGAACTTCCCTCATTGCAAACCATCCCAATGGCTGGCTGGAGACCAGCACCTACCAGGTACACAAAATAAGGACTCAGTCATGTGAATTTCATTGACTTGCCCTCACTGGGGGCAGGCAGGATTTGGGGGCCTAAAGGGGGAGGGACAAGGAAGACCTTTGGATATGAAATCATGGGACAGCGGGTGGTGGGTAGAGTCAGAAGGGATACGTGAGTATGAATAGAACTAAGAGAATGAACTTTATGCTAAGAATGCTTGTATCCAAGATCCAGCTCTGCCATTTACTAGCTGTGTGACCTTGGACAGGGGTGGTAGCCTTTCTGAGCCCCAGTTTCATCACCTCCAACATGAAGATAATAACAGGACTCTGTCTAAGTCAATTTGCCAAAAGTTAATTTACTGAAAGTCAGTTCTCTGGAAATCAATTTGCCAAATGACCAATTAGCTAAATAGACTGCCTTAAAATGTTGGATTCCCAATTAAAACTAATCAACCAGAATATTGCAGAATTCTTTAAAACCTGTTTAACTTTCCAACCTAATGCAAATTACTATAAAACTTAAAAGGTTTTGACAAATTTGGCAAATGGCTCATTCTGTGAGTGGCCATTTAGTAATTGACTTTTGGTTAAGTGGCTTGAGAGTAATACAACATTTGACTTGTCATAAGGGTTAAATAAGATAATTCATGCAGCCCGTAGCAGAATTTCTGACACATTAATAAATGTTAGCTGTTATTATTATAACTTTTTAAGAAACCTCAGGCAAACAGTAATCATGAATCATAAATCATTATAGCTGGGATACAATCTTAAGAACCATCTTATTTACTGATCAAGTAGTTTATGTAGCAAGAGATGTGTTTGTGTGTGTGTGTGTGTGTGTGTGTGTTTGCATATATACATGTGCTATTTAAACTCTGGTTTAGGAGTGGGGTGCATGCATATTTTAACATACACAGGAATGAAGCCAACCAATTTGACATTGAAAGCAGTCACTTTTAACCATCATACATCAGATGAAGCTGTTAGGTTTTAGGTGTTCATCCAAAGGGACCATGGATTTTTTTTTTCTTTTTTTTAAAGGCTGGTCAAGTGAAGCAGTGGGAGTGGAGAAGGAACAAAGGAATCTGTAACTGGTTGTGATCAATTAGTTGTAAACACCACTGCACTCGGACCAACCAGAACCATGGATTTTTAAAGGCTGAGAGACACTGATCTCATTCAACGTTTTCATTTGACAAAAGAGGAAACTGGGGCTAGAAGTGCCATGGCATCAGCCTAGCTTACAGCAACCTCAAACTCCTGGGCTTAAGCCATCCACCTGCCTCAGCCTCCCGAGTAGCTGGGACTATAGGCATGTACCACCATGCCCGGCTAATTTTTTCTATATATTTAGTTGGCCAATTAATTTCTTTCCATTTTCAGTAGAGATGGGGTCTCGCTCAGGCTGGAGTCGAACTCCTGACCTTAAGCAATCCTCCCACCTCGGCCTCCCAGAGTGCTAGGATTACAGGCGTGAGCTACCATGCCCGGCCCACAGTTACTTTCTGTCTGCTGAAATGAGATCACTGTTGAGCTCTAGCACGTTGGGAGGACATTGACAAACGTACTTACTCAGAAAGCTTTGATTCAAACTGGCAGACGATCTGGATGGAGAAATGTATTTTCTGCAGGACACTGGTTCCCTCCTCCCTGAAGAAGCAAAGCCTTATTGAGGGGGTTGCTCAGGTCCAGGGGGCTGCAGGTGTCACTGCAGCCTCAGGAGTGGGGTCGTGGGGAGGGGGAGGCTGTGGACTTACGGCACTGGCACTGCTGTGCCCTGACTTATCAGGTCAGCCAAGGTGAGTTTCTCAAACTTTAAGCTGTGAGTCGAAAGCCAATCTTCAGAGTCCCCCCATGCTGACAACTGGGGCTCATCCCCCTGCAGCCTCTACAAGACAAAAGCCAGAGGCAAACGAAACACTATGGAAAGAGAGGGTGACGTTAAGGGCACCCTGGGTTCCTTTCACACAGATCCCCAAGCATTGCCAGCTCCAACTGACCCTCCTTAAAGCAGTCTCAAAGGTGGCCTCGCTGAGGGAAGGGATGAATGCGGAGGCCTGCCTGCGCTCTGGGCCAGCTTCCCTGGGGAGACCATTCATTCCTGCCCTCTCACCCCATCCTGGATATGTGGCGATGTCACCTGCTAAGTCCTGCCTTGTTTGAATGTGCAAACATACAATGGCCAGACAATGCAACACTAGAACTCTGTCCTAGAATGGTCAGGGTTGGGTCAATGACCGTCAGCGTCCCTATTTTCTTCCTGCTTCCAACTCAGAACTCATTGAGAAAGCCAAATATGCCCCCAACCCAACCCATCAGATGCCCCACTTCTAATGAGCCTGCCTTCCGCCTCCCAGTGCCAGTGACCTCCAGCCTTCAGGCGCACCTGAAGCCTCCCAATTGTTTTCATGACACAGCTTTCCCACTCCCTGCCTGCCTCTGAGTCTCTGCCAAACACAGGTGACAGTGGCTGACTGCTTTGCTAGAGCAAGCTCTGAATAAATTGTCTCTGTTGTCATTCGGGTGGTCTGTTTATTTCTACACTTGGGTTCTCTGTATCTTTTCAGGTGTGTGACTTCTGCCTCCCATCAGTCTAACGGGTCCTCAGCAGACATTTGTTGACTCACTGGTGGACCAGGGAATGAGTGTATTCTGCCCGTCCTAGAGGTCAGAACTGGGAGCAGTGGGTGGATGTCTGAGAGGAAGAAATTCCCAGCCATCACAGGAGTCTGGCCATGAAATGGACTACACTCCCTAGATGTACCTAGTGACATCTGTGTCACTGACATGTTGCTAAGCTTGGGTTCTGGGTGGTGGCCTTGGTGGTCGAGCTGAAGTCGTTCATGGCAAGCATTCAACACTGGCAGTGTTTACTGGAAGCCAGAGGCAGAGTCCCGACCAGAGGCTCTGAGTCTACTGTGCCCTGTTCACCTCTCCCTGAGGTTGCCGATTTCTTCCTTCCTTTTTCCAGTGGGTATTTCTGAGCCCTTGACTATGAACTAGGCACTGTCCCTGGTGCTAGGGCTACCGTGAGAACAAGGTAGCAAGAAAGGTTCTTGCCTTCTTGGAGCTTACATTCTAGTGTGGACATATGGATAATGAACAGGAAATGAAATCAATGTACATGTTAGGCTTAAAGAATTCACCCTCCCCAAACTTCCATCCAAACTTCCTATAAAACCCACTTTCCTAGGGGTGTATTAGGAACGTAGCCTTTGCCAGACCCCAGGGAGATAAGGGAATAAAATGGAAAAGGTGAGCTTACTTTCCATATCCCTCACGATAAGGACTACTTAGTCCTCCCTTTTCTTCCCTAGGGAGATAAAGGAATGGAATGCAAGAGGGGGACTTACTTTCCTTATCCTTCCTGGTTGTTTGAAGAGGATTTATTTGCTCCTCCTGGAAAACCCCTCTATAAAACCCAAGGCTCTCCCCTTTTCTCCTGTCTTTTCCAGCCTCCACCCATCTGCACCCAGATGCTCAAAATAAACAGTGTTTTGCTGCACACGAGGCTCCATGAGTCTCCCTCTCGGCTCCGGACCTAACACATAACACTTTCAGAAAGCAACAGTTCTGTTAAGAACTTCGAACAGGATGAAAAAAAAAAATAAAGCAAAACAAAACCTGTCTGAGACCAAGGCTGAAAACAAAAACAAAACCAAAAATAGAGCAGGGAAGTGTGGTAGGAAATGACTGGGGTGGAGGGAGGGGGGGCACTTTAGATGGGGGTGGGGGTCAGAGAAGGCCTCTCCGAGCTGAGAGCCGAAGGTTAAGGAGCCAGCCCTGCCTGTGCCTCACTAGGGACACGATCCAGGCAGAGGTGTGCAGATGAGAAGGGCTGGGAGTGTGGGAAGAAGGCGGCTGCTGTGGTTAGACTGCAGTGAATATGGGGTAGCAGGACATAAGAAGCCACTGGAAAAGTGTACAAGGCCTGGGTCAGGCAGGAATTCTGCAAGAATTTCCAGTGCAGCCAATGCTATGTGGAATAGAAGGGCCTTAAATGTTGCCAGTTTTGGCCATGATTCCCTGAGGGTATGGACTGTTGTCATAATGAGATGAAGCAGGGATACCTCTTAGGGGCCTTGCAGTCTCCCCCCAAGCATGGAAATGAAGGAAAAATCTTGAGTCCCTTCAAGGGAAATTCCAGGCACCCAGCTAGCCTTAAAAAGTAAATGAGCAACTCAGTAAGCAAGAAGACAGGAATAACTTAAACAATAGTCTCCCAGGCGAGCTCAGAGTCACAAGCTGTTTTGGTTTCCTATAGAAAGTAAAAGATGACATCTCAACATATGGTCTTGAGTTGTTTTTCAGAAACCAGGATTTCCACCAGAGGGAAAATGCCAACTATACAGTCACAGTCACGTAGACAAACCTCAGATAAGAAGGAATTGAGGACTGAACTTTGATCAGGTTTCTTTGTTCTAAGTTTCTTCCTGAGGGCCTTGAGTGGGCCATGCCCACAGGCCATCAGCCTTACTAAACTGGTCACTCAGACTCAGTAAATTATGGCTTGCTCTCAGGTGACTCTGGCATGTGATGGTTAATAGGTTTCCTTATCTTAACTAACACATGTTATATCTAAACCTTAACATTCCTTTCTACTAACCTCAAGTTTTTAGACAAAGTCATCCTTCCTTCACCAATTGCTAACCAAAGAATCTCTGACTTCACCTATGACCTATAAGCCACTGCTTTAAGATATCCCACCTTTTTTTGGGCCAAACCCATGTATAATCTCCCTTTTTAAAAAAATCATTCTTTTAGAGACAGGGTCTCTGTCACCCAGGTTGGAGTGCAGTGGTGTGATCACGGTGAACTCCTAGGCTCAGGTGATCCTCCTGCCTCAGCCTCCTGAGTAGCTGGGACTACAGGCATGTACCATCATGCCCAGATAATTTTCTTTTTAATTTTTTGTAGAGACAGGGTCTTGCTATATTGCCTAGGCTGGTCTCAAACTCCAGGGCTCAAGCAACATCCCACCTTGGCCTCCCTAAGTGCTGGGATTATGGGCATAAGACACCATGCCTGGCCCCATGTATTGATTTGCAATTTTGCCTATAACTTCTGCTTTCCTGCAACATACCCCTGCCTTTAAAAACCCTTACTTGTAAGCCATAGGGGAGTCGGGGTCCTAAACATTAGCTACCTGCTCTCCTCACCTGGAGCTCTACAATAAACGTCTGTCTTTGTCTCCCTGCAAATCTCGGTGTCAGTGTTTGGCTTTGCTGCACCAGGCGAGCAGACCCAAGTTCAGTTCAGTAACAGCAAGAGGGGATCAGCTCAGCCCACTGCCACGGACACTACCCTGCAGCATCTGATGGCTGTGGCATGGGCCGGAGCACCATTTAATCCTAGCACTCTGGGAGGCTGAGGCGGGCGGATTGTTCGAGGTCAGGAGTTCGAAACCAGCCTGAGCAAGAGTGAGACCCCCGTCTCTACTATAAATAGAAAGAAATTAATTGGCCAACTAATATATATAGAAAAAATTAGCTGGGCATGGTGGCGCATGCCTGTAGTCCCAGCTACTCGGGAGGCTGAGGCAGAAAGATTGCTTGAGCCCAGGAGTTTGAGGTTACTGTGAGCTAGGCTGACACCACGGCACTCACTCTAGCCTGGGCAACAAAGCGAGACTCTGTCTCAAAATAAATAAATAAATAAAATAAAAAATAAAACTGCTGTAGTTGAATGAGCTACATTGGATAGGACAGAGGCTGTGGGAGGAGGAATAGGACAGAGGGTAGGTGCACACAGAGACATTTACTAGCTTTCTTCCATGGCGGGTGGTGTAGAGCTGTGGTACAGAACATAGCCTTGAGTGTTTCTGCATAAACAGTTCTCAGCAATGATCCTATTCCCCCCCCCTCAGGTTTGGTCATGAGTAGAAGGTCACTATGAAACAAGGACAATGAATATAAAATGCTGCCATTCTATTCCAGCTAGATAGTTGTGAATGCCTTTAAGTTCTGTGTCTGAGGCCTGCTCCACTATCTATTTCAAACGAAAATTAGCAAGTGTTAAAGAAATGTGAAAAACACACACACATAATTACAGCAAACACTTAAATAGCACTTATGACTAGCAAGCACTTTCCATATGTTAGCTCATTTAATTCCCCAAAGTATCTGCCCCCATTTTACCGACAAGTAAACTGAGGCACAGGGAATTTAAGTAATTAGCTCAAAGTTATCCAGCTAGTAAGCGGTGGAGCTGGGAGGCAAACCGCAGCGCTATATTGCCTCTCTAAACTAGCACCAAACTGTGACCAGTTCCATGAAAGACTGAGAGAGAACAGGTGATAGGGTTACTTTCTCATCACGTGTTCTGTGCCGATGAACGTCCTGCCCTTGAAAAGCACCGGCCTAAAAATCACAGTCCCTTGTCATACTCAGGGCAATGCTGCTCTATGTCATATGAACACTAGGTGTCGCTCTTCTCATCTTTCGGGACTCTACTGTCTCCCGGGTTGGTAACACGTAGGATGGTAGATTTTATAATTCACCTTTCTTCCATCTTTCTCCCATTTGAAATGATCTGTTGCGTTTTAGGACATGGATTTTGTATTGTTGATACGTGAAAATCCACTGTTAAACACATTATAGAGTTGGACTGTAGGCCATGCTGATTATATACGAAATTAGCCACTTTACATAGAGAATGGTAAGATCTTCATGTTGGGGCGATCTTTTCCCTTTCTCCCACGGGTCTTTGTTTGTGAGGCAAGGAGGCCCCAGATGTGGCTGATAAATGTAAGAATGGTCCTTTGTACACCTGGAAAGTCATGCATTTTGATATAAAATTAGATGAAATAAAGACCCATGACATTGTCATCTGAAGTCCTTGAAAGATTTCTTCCGAATCTCAAGACTCTATCAACCTGTCCTCATTTCCCTTTAATGAAACTTGCTTTCCTGTGTCAAAACTTGAGAAAAGTGAAACATGAGTATTTTTCTGATTGTCTAATTGCCAGCATTATAACTGTCTTGTTTTTGACTGATGATCATTTCATAGCTAGCATAAACTCCAGGGTAGCTTAGGTGGATTGCTGTGGGCTCACCTTGCATCTGATAACTTCTGATGGCAATGGTTGCCAGGTGGAATGAGTTCTAGACCATCCACTCACTGTCTTGGGAAGGCAGTTCACTGACACACAGAGAGTCAGCCTAAAACCATACTCTGGGTTATTCTAGAGGCTAATTCTCCTGTCATAACCCTCTTGCTCCAATGGCACTTCCTGAAATGGATTTCTGGCTCTAGATTTTAGGAAATACCAAAAGAAAAACAAATCTCAGGAAGGGGAATTTTAAAATTAAATGCCTTAGACGTCAGGCTTTGATAGCATCATCAGAGTCTCCACATGCTCCTTGAATATTTAGTGATGGGGCCAAGTAAGCTATAACATTTCTACAAATAGCATAGAGATTCTTCAGTCATTTCTAAAGGCAGGGGACTAGAGATGAATGTTTAATCTTTTTGCAGTCCTAGGATCCTATGAGCTGAAGATATTCTCCATTCCCTGGCCATGACTTGCAAGCATCACTACCCAGTTAAAGCGCTATGGTTTTTACCAGTAGGTCCTGTGTCTGGTTAATGTGTGTAACTAGTAAGCCATTGTCTGACTTTTGATCAAGTCCGTTCATATCGTTCTGCTTCATTTGCTTCCTTGGCTCTGTGTCCGTGTTTCTTCTCATGCTACAAAACAGAAAGTGATGCGATCAATGCCCCAGCCCTGGACACTGACCCCATGCTCTTCCTCTCTTTCCCCTCCAGGGATTCCAGAAACATTTTTCTGTGCTGTGACTGAGAAGGACTCCTGTAGAGTCCTGATGAAATGTGGACTGTGGGTTCATTAGACATTTTACTATACTGTTCTGGTAGTTGGATAACTAAAGGCCCTCAGGTAGATAAAAGATGATACCATGGCCATTTGCCCAGTCTCACTTCAAGGCAGATAATTTCCCCCTTAACCTCCCATGAGCAACATGCTGTTGCTGTTTTCATTTGAAAAATCAAAACAATTTGCTTACCAATGATTTTCCAGAAATGTATTATCTTCAGCATGGAAGACATGACTCGTTTGTGTAGCCATTATAAAAACTTCCAATATTTATTTTCCTAAGGAGGAAAAGAATTCCAGAAAAGAGGATAAATGCAGGATACAGACAATAGCTTTGGGGTGTATCTATGTTCAACTCTTTTTTAACTAATTAATTCAATAAATACTTATTGAATACCTACTAAGTATCAGGCATTATGCTTGGTGCTAAGGATACAAGTGCAAAAAAGATAAGAAGGCTTTCTCAACCTTGGCACCTTTGACTCTTGGACCAGATGAATCTGTGTTGCGGGGTCTTCTCCTTGCAAGATGTTTGGCAGCATCCCTGGTCTCTACCTAGTAGATGCCAGCAGCATCCCTCCCCACCCTGCCCCAATGTGATGACCAGAAATGTCCTCAGACATTGCTGAATACCCACTGGGGGGGGGATGTGTGTGTGTAAAATTATCCCCAATTGAGAACCACTAAGATAGACATTGTCCTTGTCCTCATAGAACTTATATTCTAGAGGGGAATCTACAAAATTAAACAAAGTGATTACAAATCATGGAAAGTGCTATGAAGGAGGCAGACAGCATGACATGACAGAAGTAGTCAGGAAAGGAATCTATGTTGCATAGGTAAAGAGGTCAGGGAAGGTGCCTTAGGAGCCTGGACCTTCTTGAAGGATGGAAATGGGGTGGCCATGTCAAGAGTAGGGTGAAGGCTGGACTTCACAGAGGGGACAGCTGGTGCCAAGACCCTGAGGTGGGAAACAGCATGGCCTAGACAGCAAACAGACAGAAGACTGTTAGGCCAGACCAAAGGGATTTCAAGAAGAGATGAAGGAAGAAGAAGAAAACCTGTTGAGATGAGGTTGAGTCCTCTTCTCTGTGAACTGCATCTATACTCAGAGGGGTGAGTCCCCACAGCCTAAAGTCACGGCTTATCGAATCAGTGTTAGACACATATCCAAGATGAATCAGATTCTCTCTCTGGGAATTCAGAATTAAGAGCTGTGGAGCTACCTTGTACCTTCAGAAGCAGGAAAAGAAAAGTGGAGTGAATGGTCATTCCCTGCCTTGGTTTCCAGGGGCCCCTCTCCCCCGGCATCCTCCTCTGTCTCTGGTTGCTGCTCCTCGGTCTCTTTGGCAGGCTCATCCTCTCTCTACGTGGGCACTGGTGTAAGTTGGTGTTCTTTGAGGCTACATAGTACACACTCTTCTCATTTCTCCTCTCTTCCTAGGCGATCGTGTCCACATCCGTGGCTTCAATTACCATCCATCCTTCAAGGACTCCCAGTTGTACGGCAAAAGCCCAGAATTCCTGCTCCAACTGCGGACCTGTGCACACACCGACACTGGATATCTCCACCTGGAGCACCTGCAACTCGCAATGTTCAAGACCGAACCTGCAATATTCCCTACAAACTTACTTGCTTTTCATTGTTCTCTAGCTTAGAGGAAAGAACCACCATCTATTAATATTTATACATAAAAACCTAGGAATTATTCTTGACACTCCCCATGTCTAATCCATCACTTAATCTTGTTAATTTAACCTCTCTCCAATCTCTCTACTTCTCTGTCTCTGCTGACATTTCTCTAGCCCAGGCCACCGTCATCTCTGCCATAGACAACTACAGCAGACTCTGACTGGCCTCTCTACAACCCATTAGTCCTCCCATCCAATCTGCTCCCCTTACCAAAGCCAGAGTAATCTTTTAAAAGCACACATGCAATGTTGCACCCTGTTCTTCTCTGTCCTGCTTAATCAAAGTCTTCTCTTAATTTCTAGGATGAAGACCAGGATCCTTCTGATGGCATTTGAGGCCCCACAAGGTCTAGCCACTGCCCACCTACCTCTCTAGACCTCCCAGGTCACCACTGTCCCGCCCTTCTCAGTTCCTGGAATGCTATGTAGTTCCTTTAACCACAGGGCCTTTCTACGTGCTGCTGTCTTTGCTCTGGAACATTCTTTCTCCCCGATTCTCATCCTTGACATTCCAGCTCAAATGTCGCTTCCTCCTGGAAACCATCTCCAGCATCCCGTTCTATTTCAGGTTTCTTGGTTTTATATAGACTTTCATAGAACTGTGCTCCTTTCTTTGAGAGCACTTATCTTAGTTTGCAATGATACATTCATTAGTGTGATTTTTAAAAATTTGTGTGTCTCTCCCATTACACTGTAAATTACATGACAGCAGGAGCTGTCAGGCACTCGATAAATATTTTGAGGAGTGGAGGTGAAGGGAAAGGAGGAGGTTGAGAAACTGCTTTGGTTCTCGAATTCTTAATTATTTATTGCAGGGACGTATGAGAACTGACTTCACTTTCTGCTCTGGGGTTCCATGAGATACCTTGTTCCTTATAATTCCCTACCTTTTTCCTTAAGCTAGCTCATTTGGGTTTCTGTTACTTGCAACTAAAAAAATACCAGTTAAGACATAGCAAGTGAGAAACTCTGAATAAAGTTGCAGCTTAAACATTAGAGTGTGTGTTCTTGTGAAATCAATCAATTAAATAGCCTAATAATGGTTCTGCAACTTGCTTTTCTTGTTCAGGTCTTTAATCTTTTATTCAGAGAATGCTTTGTTTTCTGGGAGGCACCAGGAGAATGTTGCAATGTCTTTCTTTCTTTTTTTTTAAAATAAAAACTGGCTTTACTTCAGTGAGCTTTCCTGGGAGGCTATAATGGCAGGGACTGTTGAAATAGAAACGCCACACGAACACTGTACACCCTGTAGTGTCTCAGTTCCCTCTTTTAGGTGAGTGATTAACAGCTCTTAATGAATTCAGAGCCCTGCACGACTGGATTCTGGGGTGACTTATGTGGGCAGATGGAGAAGGGGTTGAATTGGATAAAACTTACAGAACAATGTGGTGTGCTAGAAAAGGCTCTGGGCCTTTGGTTTCTTCGTCTGCAGAATGGAATGGGGATAATACTAGCTGCTCTGCCCCCTTCAACTTCATTGTCAAGAGGATCAAATGAAATCGAGAGTGTAAAAGTTCTTTGGAGAATACAAAGTACTATAAAAATGTAGAATGCCAAAAAAAAAAATGTGCAGCATCTTTGAGCACTTTAGCATATGACATGGAAGCCATCATTTGTGTCATGAACACTCGTAGAGTGTCAGAGAGAGCTGGTGCTGGGGGGACGGGAGACACGGCACCCTCCTTTCCCTCTGCCTTTGCTCAGATGAACTTATTAGAGAGGTCTTCTTCGAGTACCGGAAGTCACTTGGCAGCCCTTCCGCCTTGCTTTCTCTCCACAGCACACGCCACCATCTGATGGTCTGTTATTTACTTATTTACTCTCAGGGGCGGGGCACATAAACAGGCTAGAAGATCCATGAGGGCAGGGACTTAGTAATGTTCACTGCTAGAATACGTTTGCATAAAACAGTGCCTAGAACATAGTAGCTGCTCAAAAAACATTTGTTGAATTGAATAAATGCACCGAGGACAGATCCAGAGTTTAGGCAAAGGTGGGCCGCATTACCCTGGGGGAGGGAGTAGCTGGAGGAGGGGAGGAGAACAAACCAGCCCATGGCAGAGAGCACTTGGGTCAAAAGGAGAGAGGGAGCCTTGATTATTGGATAAAAGTAAACTTTCCACTAACTTTCCGGCTTGTTAACAGCTGAATCTAGAATTCTCATAAATATACATCCAAGATAAAGCTATCCTCAGGGTCTACACTTGTAACCACAAAGTTACCTCTACTCATGACCCCATCCAATCCACGCTGCCAGATGAAAACTGTTCCTATTGGTACCTGGTTAGAGCCCTGCCATGGCTCTGCAGCGTCCCAGGGTGATCAAGGGGGACATTCTTTGCAAGGCTTCTCATTCCTTCAGGATCCATATCTCATGGACCCCTCCACCCCAAGTCTCACCCTCCTCTGCTCCCTGGCAACCCTCACTTACACCCACGTTGCTATCTCATATGCCCCTGTGCTCAAGCTCTGCCCTTTTAGTCTGACAAGAAAACTCAGGAAGTCTTTCCTGAACCCCACTCGCTGGCCTCAAGCCCCCAGGGAGGAAGCCATTCTCTCCCGTGGAAGTCCTCTCGCGGCTGTCCCCTATCTCACATGGAGTTGTCGTGGTTTGCTCCCTACCAGCTCTACCACTCCCAGGTCTACTGTCGCACCCACAGCGCCTGGGACAACGCTAGGAACGGAGGGAGCAGGTGCTGAAGACCCAGCCTCCCTCAACCCTCTCTCTGGCTCAGTCCAGTCGTCTGGGCCTCCCCCCACCCCCTCACCACCCCTGTGAACCCTAGTGGCACTCACCCGCGCTCGTACTTCTTCGTTTATGTCTCCATCTTTGGAAAAAGGGCTCCTGCCACCCCAGGGCCTTGCTTCTCCCAGTTCTCACTTCTAGTTTGTCCAAGCTCCTTCCAAGCAAGGCAACAGTGAAGCTTGCCCCTCGGGAAGTGTTAGCTGGTCTCCAAGGTAACAGACTGCACCATTGCAGCTTGGGGTAGGGAAAGGGAAAAACCTTCCTCACCCCAGGGGAGAAGTTACCATTTTGTTGTTGATAACCACCTCTCCCAGGTCACTCTGCTTTTCTCCACCCTCTCGAAAACATGGAAGCAGGATTTGGACCTCTTTTCTATTTTCAGAACTTCTTGGTCCACAGAGAACTATGGTTTAGGCCAATAGAGCCCTGGTGCCTGGTGCCTGCTGCCTTCCCGTGGTAGGAACTGAGGAAAAATATAAGAGAACCTGTGACGGTAGAAGGGGGGTAAACATCTTCTGCTCTTCAGATTGCCTGGGAGAAGTCTGACAACCCTGTACCCCTGCCAGGTCCGGACCCACCCAAACCTGACCAGTATAGCGAGCTCAGGGAGCTCTTAGCCTCAAGAGAGACCATCCACTCCAGTGGCTCCTAAATCCAGGTGCCCATCAGGATCACCTGGGTTGTTTGTTAAGACCACATTTCCGTCCCGGAAATTGATTCAGAACCATGCTCAAATGTGGAAACATGAGTTTTTCACAGTGGCCCCAAGTGATTGTGATGTAACTAGTCCTTGGTCCATAGTTGGGGACCTCTCCAACCCTTTCTTTTATAGAGGTCAAGACAAAGTGATGTATCCAACGTCAACTAGCTTGTCAATGCCACTTATTTTCTCTTATCCAGGCCACTTCTCAAATCAGCCTTTACTTTCTGAACCTGTAGTTTTACAAGTTAGAACATGTGCTGCTGCTGGTGGTCATTATAGAGTAGAGAACCTTCGGGTGTTGACCCCAGCAGGCCGGGTCAGAAACAGCCAAACTCCTCAAAATAGGAACTGCATATCAACCACCAGTTGCCCTGGGCAGAGCAGTCACGGGCTGAGAGCAGCACCATGTGTAAGTCCAGGGCGTTTGTCATTTGGCCAACACCAACAAGGCAGAAAAGGAGAAAGATCAGAGAGCGGTAAGGAAGTCACAAGAGGCTGTGAGCAACCAATGGCTACTCTGTGAATAAGAGGTGAGGACTCTTGTGCCTACCCTGATGGAAATTCTGGGTCAAAGGGGCTGGCTAGCTTTTGAGATGCCATTTTTGGTGACATGGGAGCCCCAGACAGGTAGCCCACCACTCTCACAACTTTCTTTGCTCCCTGAAACATGGGTTTTCAACATTGTACAAGAAGTAAAATTCAACACTGAATACTTTGTTTCTGTTTTCTTCAGCTTGATCTTACAGGCACACTCATTCTAGATATATTTGTGCCAGAGGGATAAAGTTAAGACTTCAGGCTGCTGGGCCAGCCAAGAGTAAAGCTGTGTGTGGGCACCACCTTTCTCAGCTCCCCTCGGGATGTAGATCAGGATTGGCCCCATGTATGGCATCAGAGCACGACAGGAATTTCTCTTACCTTAGGTTCTTGGAAACTGATCAGGGTCAACTCATCTCTGGTCTTTTATTTAGAAGCTCTAACCTGGTCCCATCCCCAGGAGTATGGTGGGATAAATTTTTTAGATATTAATTTGTGTTTTGCTTCGTTTCTTTCCTCCATTTCAAATCAGGAGCATGTACTTCTTTTTTGGGGGGGGGCTTTGAGAAGAAGCACCCTGAAGTCAACAATTTTTTTTATGTCTTTTGTAAAAGCCTAAGTTAACTAAAAGATTAAGGTGATGTGCCAAAGCAGGGGAAGTGGGGAATGTGTTTAATGTCAGGAGGAAAGTGGGAGTGTAAAATTTTTTTTCAGTTAAAGAGACAAAAACCCAACTTAGACTGGCTTAAGGAAAAAAGGGAATTTATTTGCTCAAATAACAAAAAAAGAATCCAGAGATAGTTATGGCTTCAGGCATGGCTTGATCCAAAAGCTAAAATGATGTTAACAGAACTGTCTCCATTTCTCATCTTCCTTTCTTCTGTGATGGTTTGATTCTTCATGCGTGGCTGCCAGCAGTACCAAACTGCTCCCCCTGCGACTTAGCAACCCTACGGGAAGGAGAACACCTCTCTTCCAGGAATTCCAGTAAAATTTCCAGGCTGGTCATATGCTATGCTCATTTCTGAACCAATTACTATGACACCGATTGGCCAAGTTTACCTTCTGTGTCCAGCTCTGGAGCCAGAAAGTAAAATTAGCCCCATAAAACCACATGGCCCAAAGGTAAGAAAGGAGTTTCCCAAAAGAAAAACAGCTTTTTTTTTTTTTTGAGACAAGAGTCTCGCTTTGTTGCCCAGGCTAGAGTGAGTGCCGTGGCGTCAGCTCACAGCAACCTCAAACTCCTGGGCTCAAGCAATCCTCCTGCCTCAGCCTCCCGAGTAGCTGGGACTATAGGCACGCGCCACCATGCCCGGCTAATTTTATATATATATATTAGTTGGCCAATTAATTTCTTTCTATTTTTATAGTAGAGACAGGGTCTCGCTCAGGCTGGTTTTGAACTCCTGACCTTGAGCAATCCACCGGCCTCGGCCTCCTAGAGTGCTAGGATTACAAGCGTGAGCCACCACGCCCAGCCCAGCTTTTTTTTTTTTTAAACCAAAGGAGACACAAGTACTAGGCAAACATGCCTCTGAGGGAAGCCAAAGAGTAGAGGATATTCTCCCAGACAGAGACTAAAAAAAAAAAAAAAAAAAAATCAGATTTCTGAAAATCAGAGGGAATAGAGACACTCAGTGTTTGGTGTTTGGGAGTAACACTTTGGTAAGATGGCAAGACCTAAGAGGAAATGGGTCTTGGTGCGCTCAGAGAAACAGACCACAGGCACAGGAATTCCCAGCTCACCAAAGTTTATCGTGTTGCAAGCATGAGATGGACACAACAAAACTACTGTTCCAGCCTGGGGCAAATTCATCTTCCAACAGATGACAAACCACTGGAGGGGCCTGTCTAATGTTTGCGACATGGACTCTGCACAACCTACCCTACCCTAGTAACAAATAAATTTCCTACCAACATGGTAGAAGGGATCCAATTGATTTTTAAGTACTGTGGGAGTAGAAGTGGGGAGTAGCCTGTTTGGGAAAATTTCCCTGGGTGCTCAAATCCTGAAAGGGTCCCAATAAAATCCATGAGTGACTTCATCTAGCTTCACTAATCAAGGAAGTTAGCCCTATAAAATGCCACCAAACAATGATTACGAAGAGAAAGCTTGACAATGAGAGGTGAATGATGGACACAAACAACTTAAGTAGGAGGCTTTTCTTACATGTTTTGGTCTTTCAACAAAGTAGATAAAGTAGATAATATTCACAAGTTGTTCCTAAATAGAAACTACCTTTTATGGTTGTTTGCATTCCAAATCCATAAGAAGCACATCATAGATTTAGCCGCTCATGTTTGAGCCAAGGAATCATGCAACTGGGACAAGCTATTTTTATTTCCTTTAGACTAGCCAAACTGGCAATGTGGGACAGGAGAAGGAGTCCTAGATCTGAAGTCAGGGAACCAAAGTTTGAAATCCAGATTCACCAATGACTAGTTATAGAACCTTGAGCCAGTTGTTTATCCTCTTGATCCTTAGTTTTCTGGTCTATAAAATACCAACTCTTACTTCACAGGAAGAGGATTAAGATGATTTATGGAAAAGCACATAATCCATGAATTTAATATTAATTTTTTTTTCTAAATGTACTGACTGCCACTTAACTACAGTATTTGGAAAATATGAATTGCTTTAATAAAGTAGTTGATATGCTTCAGTTAGAATGTCAAGTTATTATGATATTTGAGAAGTTTTTGTTCTCTAAGGACCAAAGTTCACAACAGCATTATTTGTAATGGCATAAACCTGGAAGCAACCTGGCAGGGCGTGGTGGCTCACACCTGTAATCCTAGCACTCTGGGAGGCCACGGTGGGCAGATTGCTCAAGGTCAGGAGTTCCAAACCAGCCTGAGCAAGAGCGAGACCCCGTCTCTACTATAAATAGAAAGAAATTAATTGGCCAACTAACATATAGAAAAAATTAGCCGGGCATGGTGGCGCATGCCTGTAGTCCCAGCCACTTGGGAGGTTGAGGCAGCAGGATTGCTTGAGCCCAGGAGTTTGAGGTTGCTGTGAGCTAGGCTGATGCCACGGCACTCACTCTAGCCTGGGCAACAAAGTGAGACTCTGTCTCAAAAACAAAACAAAATAAAACACCTGGAAGCAACCTAAATGTACATCAAAATGCAAAGTCAGATATATATATATATATATATATATATATATATATATATATATATATACTTGGTATGATATATATCACATGGAATACTAGGTAGTCATTAAAAATGAGGAAGCTCTATATTTACTGACATAGAAAGATTTCCATCACAAATTAAGAAAGTAGTGGCAAATATATGATCTTATTTTTATTAAACTGTAACAACAGTAAAATATCTGTTAAAACATCCAATAAAATGTTAACGGTTATCTCTGGAAGGTAGATTGTGGAGGGGGGAACTTTTAATTTCCTATATTCCTGTTCTGTATGTTTTTAAAAATTTTTACAGGTATTTGTTATTGTAAAAAGAAAATTCTTTTGTCCTAGTTTAGAGTCATAACTTCCCTCTCCATGATAGCACTTAAGCTTCAAAAAAGTTACTGATGACCGTGAAAGCAGAAATGAGGTAAAGCACTAGAGTGGTGTGTGTGAGGGTGAGATTGCAACAAATGAGCCTGTTTGCTACCCATTAACTACACTAGTAAAATATGTAGAAGATGAGGTGGCCAAAAGCTTTCTTAGACATGTAGATTAATATTTTTCACCCTAGAGCAATTCATTATGGATCATGGAAAGTATTTTATTAGACTGCATTTGCATTTGCCATACAGAACACAGCAATGTAAAACAATGAGTTTTCATTTTCATTTTCATTTTTTAAGAAAACATTTTAACCCTTTGCACTCGGATGTTGAGTGTGGATAATGTCGAGTGGATAATGAGAAAAAAGCAAGCGAGTACAAAGGGTTAAACAACTGATATTCCATGTTATTAAATATTTAAACAATATGAGGAACAGTGACAGAGTCAGAACACTATTTTACTGATTTGCCCTGGCAGATAATTAATGTGGACTGATTTAACAGTGACTAAATACATTGGCAATATTCACTTAAGTGCCATAAAATGGACAGTTGGGGATAACCACATCTAAAATGAGATCAAATCTTTGAGCAAATTCCTTTTAGTAGAAAATAATTAAAACTATCTTGGCAGGACTAAGTCTTTGCAAAACATACCAAATGTATGGCTTCAAGACAGCAGAGAACCTACAATCTTGAAACAACCTCCAGAGAGTTCTTTCAGGATCAACACTGTGCTTGCATCATCCTGGTCCTCTAGTGCTAACGTATCAATGTTAGAGCACTGCGAGTTCAGCAGTAAAGGATCTTGAGTCCAGAGAAGTCCTAAGGAGGTCAGTGAAACTGACATTATATAATCAAACACCAATAAAGTAACCATACTTATAAAGGCTGCAAGCCTCTGCCTTCAGGAACAATTTTACTGAAACAATTCTGGTAGATACATGACTAGGTCTTTCAAATCTCCATGAAATAGGGTCTCATAGTTTTCCTTTATAACGAAATTTAATTTTGGAAATTCAATTCAGTGTGTAAAAGCATTGTGCCAGGTTTCTAGGGAAAACAATATGAGGCGGCCACATTCCTTGCATTTGGGAGTTTATAACCTAGTTTTAGAGAAGCATTAAATGATAATAGTAGCAACTAACATTTGAATGCTTACTATGTGCTAGCTATTTTATCTCATTTAAGCCAATACCTCATAATGTAGGTTCTGTTATTAGCCCCATTCTACAGATGAGAAAACCAAGGCTCACAGATTTACTAACGGTTACGCAGCTAGAACTGTGGAATTGAGATTTGAATCCAGGCAGTCTACTCTTCTCTCGTAAGTTGTGTTAGTATAGCAAAAGAGACACAAAGCACTGAAGATTAGATATATTTCAAATGCAAGAGGGATCAGGAAAAATCAAGAGGAGGAGGACGCAGTACAGACAGCAGCCAAGGCAGGGAGTAGGTGTGATGTGAGAATGGAGAGTGAGGTGGTTGCCAGTAAAAAGTGGAGAGAGAGTGGTGGGAAATAAGACTCAAGAAGCAATCTGAAGGCAGATCATGAAGGGTTTTCAATGCTATGCTAAAGGAGTTTGGGCTTCATTCTCTAGACAGTGGGAATGGCAGAAATGTGAATAAGGAAATCATATGCTTTCTTTAGTGCTAAGACTATTTTGACAGAATTGATTTGGATAAAGTAAATGGGCTCAGTTGCAGGAAGACAGGTTCAAGGGCTAGAGAACACAAACAGCTGTCTGAGGTCCGAGGCCCGTTTATCAAAGACATTCTTTCCTATGTTGAGTGCTCTGGTGAGACCTAGTTGTGTGACTTTGGGAAAGTCAGTAAGCCTTTCTGAGGCCTCAATTTCTTCATCTGAAAAATCAAAACACTGGATAAGCTTTTTTACATTTCATCCAGCTCTAAAATTTTATAAATCTCATGAATAATCTCTTTTTGAAATTTAATCTTGGGTGGTCTTAGTTTGTCACTGGAATCAGGGCTGATTTGTAAAAATCTTGAATGTGCTTCAAAATATCATCTCATGATGTTTTCTTATCCTGGGAAAAGAACCAAAACCCTAAAAAATAATACATTATGCTTGCTATCTTTAATGCCATTTATAAATAACTACCTTTATTTTTGTTGCTGGGTAACTGTGACCCAGAAGAGTTGAGTTTGCATAAAAAGGAACCCACAGTCCTCTAGTCTTGGTATTTTTCCTGTAATCTTCTCCTAGTGGCTAGAATAGAATTGATGGAAGACTAAGTCAAAATAAGGTATTTCTGAACCCAGGTTATTGTTTCTTAAAGCCTCTCTGTTGCCTTTTCCTAAGGTATTACCAAGAAGAAGGAAAAAGTGCTATCACCCCCTCTTAGAAGTTTCATATAAGTCTACCATTACAATTTCCAATTGACCTATTCATTGGTGTTTATAGAAAAGAACCCTTCAAATACTTCTAACCTGTGTTATAAATCAGGATAAGATTTATATGGTATAAAGGTGGGTAACCAACTCCTGGTGTGCTGGAACTTTCCCGGTTATAGCACTGTAAATCCCACGTCCTAGGTAAAACCCTCAGGCAAACCAGGATGGTTAGACACCCTATGAAGATGCTCTTAAGTCCCAGAACCCAAGAACACGCAAGTCGTACCATGTCTTAATCCCCCCCACCAACTCCCCATGAGGCTCCTGAAAAGGCCATATAAAGAAGAAACAGCATCAAAGGGTGATCATTTTATTATTAGTTATTAGGTTGGACTAACACTGACACCCTCAGAGAGAGCTATAGTAAAGGGGCACATGGATGAGTCTGAGGGCCAAGGGCTGCTGTATTGCTCACATTTTAAGATCTTAAAAGCTAAGATCTTTTGGCCTGCAGTAGAGTAGAAACAAAAGACTGAAGCAAAAATGGACTTAGGTTTACTTACAAGGTAGGAAGAAGAGAAAGATGGCTGGCCTTGGGGCTTTGGCTCAGTTTATCTCTTCCATGTTTCTCATGCAGACATGCTGCAGAAGACAGCCACACATATGTAGTCTTCTATTGCTGAGTGACTCTTCTTATCGGTAAACATGGTCTAATCCATGTCCTGGAATATTAATGGCATCTCTTCCCTAGGCGTGGGCTAGGAGTGGGAATGGAATAAGTTAGGGAAGGATTCCCCCTCCCCCAAATGCTAACAACAGAACCAACCCAAGAGGCATGAAAGTGTCCCTGTGTGAACATGTGAAACCTCTGTAAGAAATCACTTTTTAAAATGAAGCTTATTTCAAAGTAATAGAAGCCTTTTTAGTTTCTTTAGTAGACAATTTATTTTGATAAACTTGCTCAATAACAAAAATACAAGTGAAGAAAATTATGTTCATTTTATACAGTTGTATTAACAATTTGTTTTGAAACTATTAATTGAAAAATGTTATAACCAATTAGAAAACAATTCTTAATAAAGTTTGGGATAATATACAGACCTTGATCACAAACTTCAAAATCTCTGAAGGTGATACAACTAAAAGTCCTATGTAGGGGATCTTACCTACACAGGCCACTTTTTTCCTTCATATATTTTTACCCTTCAAAAATTTTCTAAAACACAGCTTACTATTTTGAATTGTGAATGTAAATTTAATTTTTTAAAGAAGATCAAGTGGGTTGATAAAACAGTTACTACAATCAGAGTAACTTGTGGCTAGTAGTCTTTTAATAAAGACAAAATAAATGCAACATGTTCTTCCCATGAAGCCCATGATGCAAAATAATAGCTAACGGTATATCCAAAGTTAGTTTCCAATACTTTTTCAGGGCTTTACCTCTAAATCAATAGATTGTTTGTCACCAGGACTATTTATTATTTCACTTAATAGATTAAACAGTGAATTCATAGGACATTAAATGGGGATATCAAAGCTTTAGGCAAAAGAGTAAAAACCAATAAAGTGTTTTGGTCATCTAGAACATTAAAAAGAAAAAAAGAGCCATCCTTCAAAAACAAAACAAATGAAACAGAAAATAGGTTTTTAAGAGGTGGAAGAGTCAGAAAAATTACATACACACATTAACAACATAGAACATGGATTACCTTTGGAAAGAATCATACTGAAATGTTTGCTTTTAATGAATTGAAAATTTTTCATGTTTACAGATGTTTAGGCATGTTTAATAGGAGCTTCCAAAAATTTCAAACTAATTCAGTCTTGTGCAAATAAAACCTAAAAATAGTATTCAGCGATTTTACAGTGATATTCTTAGGTATGAGAAGAATGCACACACTCTAAAACAATGTAACAGACAAAAGTTTGACAAATGATTGCACCATAAACAGTGTTTTATATACAGTTTATAAGATATGATTTCCTGCTATAAATTAATACTGTACTATATAGTACTCATTATAGTGACCTTTTAAAAAGCAACTGCTAACAGTTGTCTATCTTTTCACTTACAGGATTTATAGAAATTTATATGAATGAGTCCATTTCAACGTTTGGTCTGGAAGTATACAAAGACTTGACTTCACATACTACTTGATGGGATGGTTTTAATCCTGGGTTAGAGTGCTGACTGGCTAGAGGGAGTTTTCCCCTATCAGACTTATAATGCACTGGCCCCCAAGATAATAATGAAATTAAAGACAATTTAATGGTTTGGGTAATAGATACAAATAAAACCTTAAATTCTGTCATCTTAAATGCAATACCATTGTAAGTGAAAGAAGTAAACAGTGGGGAAATTCTTAGCAGCTGAGAAACTTTCTCTCCCCATGCTCATGATCCAGTTAAAAATATTTTGAGAAACTATTTACAATACAATTCATCTTTTGGAAGAGAAAAGCTCTTGGTCATATTATAAATTAATTTGAACCATACTTTGCTAACACTTTATCTCAGTGGTATAATGGTGACAACCGAAGCTTTCCTTTAAAGTGATCCATCTGATTGAGGACCAGTCAAATCACAATGGGAACTGCAATCCCAAATGTCCATAGAACATGTCCAGTGGTATTCTTAGAATTGACTAGACATCATAATACTTGGGGAAAAATAGTCTCCCTCAGGATTTCCCAATGGTTTCTTTTTACCCTGGGAAGGAAAAGTATGACATTCCCACAGAATACTCAAGGAATGCACCACATTGGTGGTCCATCTCTTCCTGACTCCCGAGTGAGCTGAAACACTGGGGTTTCTCTTTCACAATAAAATACTGCTGAATTAACAGTAAGCTATAAGAATGTCAAACAAGCCAGTGTGAAACACATCAAGCTCCTCCATTTTATACTTTGAAGATCCGTGGAGGTAGCCCTATCTCTGAAGTAATCACTTTATAATTTACAATCTAGCTTTTTAAAAAACAGTGCATTCATTTTTGCTTGTGTGAAGCATGGGCTACGTAGGACTCTACCTCTACTGACAGGGACATTTGGGTCACCATTTCACTATAAAGAGGAAAAACTCCACTCAACTGCCATGAAACACTCTCCTGTCCTCCATTTCAAACAGGAGATCATCTATAGTGTTCACCAAGAAAAACAAGTAAGCATTGATACGAAGGCATGGAAATGTGGAGAAGAGAAATACTGTATTATAGTTCAAGGGTTAGCTGCAATGCTTATTTTAGGAAAAAACGTAAAGCTGTGGGTTTAGTACAGCCCTTTAAAGTAACTGCAAAAATGTTAGCTTTTAGCAAACAAAGGCATATAGCATATAAAAAATATTGTATTGCTCAGGTTTTTTGGTAAAGATGTATCAATAATGCTTACAGATGAAAAACATTAATTTTTACGGCAGAGTTAAATTAGTGTTGTAAATAGCCAAAATAGCCAGATATTTACTAGTGAACTTTGTATTTATGCAAAGTTGTGTGCTTGAACATATAAAATGCATTATTAATGTAACAGACCGAGCCAGTAGAAAAGAATCTTTGTACAATAGACGATAGTTGCCAATAATTTAAATAGTGTCAGATTCCCCAAATTATAAGGTTTGACATGACCTTACCTTCTACTATCATATACAAATAAATTAATCCTACGAAGAATTTTTAGCTTAACTTAAAATTGCACCTAGAAAGGTATGGGATTATTTGTACCTATTACAAAAACCTGTTAAAATCAAGGGCTGCTACAAAGAATGAGGTAAACTGAAGACTCTCTCCACTATGCAGCCTTCAGATAAATGGCTTTTTTTCTATTGAGTTCTAGGTTTGCACACCACAGTGTTTTGCTAGCAAAGCATTCAGAATTCTCTTCCAGGAACTGTTTGCATGTGTGTGTATATAAATTTACACACACATACACACACACACATATATACACACTGTATACTGCATCAGCAAAATATATATATTATATATATATTTATATAAATATAAGGAAGATTTTCCCCACCCACCCACCCCAAACATGTCTCTTAGTGTTTCTTTTTCTTTCTTTTTTTTTTTTTTGTACACAGAGAATAAGGAATTTCAGAATTTTTACATACATTTTAGCAAACAAGTTTTGATCTATTGGCTTCTTGGTGTAATGCAACGGCAATCCATTCTGGTGCCGAAGGCCCACACCATTACAAGGAAGTTGTGAACACTAATTTCTTAGGAGGTGAGGCCAGCCCCACATTAACTTCTCTTGCATCCCTCTGGTCCACCATGATTCACAAATACTTAGACTTTTTTTCCCCCTCAAATGAATCATTAGAGTAACGTTAAAAATGGAACAACAAAGTCACAAAGGGCCACATGCTTTTCAGTATAAAGCATTCTCCTTCACTAGGTTGCTATCACAGTGCAGACCTGACTGCCTGAATATGCTCAGGAGATTTAGTCAATATTGTCTGTATTTGGTTATGGAAAAGGCTCTCCTTTTTTTTTTTAAATCCAAAGTGCATAGTGAGAACAAATCAAAGCATTTTTTTTCCTTTTCAGCATCAGTTTCATCTAAGCATCTTCCTATGAGAGGACTGCTCAGATGCCTTGCCTTTGTCCTCCCCACCCTCCAAAAATAAAAAAATAAAATAAAATAAAAAATAAGTCAAGCAATTTAAACATTCATCAGCCTGGTAAACAAACTTTGCCAGCAAATAGAAGTCCTACTATTGTAAAGAAAATTGATAAGACAAAAAGTACATATGATGACCCAACTACTGTGTTGTTGGGTAATTTATAAGGTTGACCTCCGACTTCATTGATGTAAAATCCTATTGGAAATATTAGGGCAGCCATACAGAAAAGGATCACTGTAAAACAAACCAAAATACAACATTAGTAACATGGTTTGGTGATTAAAAAAACAAAGAAAATTTGCCACAAAGGAAAGTTTACAAAAAGGGGTATGCATTGATAACATGGTCAAACCTGTTAAAACATGGACCGCTTGTCAAAAGATTTGCATATATTACTGGTCACATAATATCCCTGAAGTCTAACAATTAAATACAGTAAAAGCCAGATTAGCCTTTCATATAAGGTTTAGGACAATTTTGAATATCAGGATTAAGAAAGGCCTTCTCCAAACCTACTAAGTACTCACATATACTATTCCTAACCATTTAGAATAATAATCAAGGGCACTAGCCAGAGTCAGACAGGGGCTAACTTCTGGCTCTATTACTTACTAGCCGTGTAATCTTAGGCCTCTGGTTCCCTTCTGAAAACGGGGGATATACTAGAAGGATAAATAAAATAAGGTCAAGTCCCTGACACAGTGACAGATTAACAGTAAGTGCTGAATAAATGTTGCATATTATTATCACTATCCTTATTCTGCTACTTCTCTGTTCCTCTCAGTATTAGTTAGAAGGAACTGGAGAAAAGGTATAGACAAATAAGTACCATTTATCTTACTCTGATTTGAAATCAACTAGTAGAAAGAACCTCAAATCTCTAGGATGATTAGTAAATTGTCAGAGTGGTTATTTCTTAGCATGGACAATATTCCAAAAAATAGAATCTATTAAGTTTCTGAATATACAGAGAGGTTAAAGTAGGGGAAGGTGGGGAACCGTCTTTGAGTTTTGTATATAAACACAATGAAATATACTATTTGCTAAAATGTTTCTAGAAAGATATCAGAAAATCCAATGTCTGGTTAGAAGTAATTCCACAGACCAATGTTTTGGCAAAGAGTGTACTCCCCATGTTACCAAAGAAATGCTTTTTTTTTTTTTTTTTTGAGACAGAGTCTCACTTTTTGTTGCCCTGGCTAGAGTGAGTGCCGTGGCGTCAGCCTAGCTCACAGCAACCTCAAACTCCTGGGCTCAAGCGATCCTCCTGCCTCAGCCTCCCACGTAGCTGGGACTACAGGCATGCACCACCATGCCCGGCTAATTTTTTTTTTTTTTTGTATATATATTTTTAGTTGGTCAATTAATTTCTTTCTATTTTTAGTAGAGACGGGGTCTCGCTCAGGATGGTTTCGAACTCCCAACCTGGAGCAATCCACCCGCCTCGGCCTCCCAGAGTGCTAGGATTACAGGCGTGAGCCACCGCGCCTGGCCAAGAAATGCTCTTTTTAGTGAATGAAAATTACCTACAGATAGGCTAGCCTTTTTTTTTTTTTTTTTTTTTTTTTTTTGCTTTTTGCAAGCATATTGTTCAAATGTTCATAATCCTTCAAATTTCTTTGGAGGGAGAAACATTTCTGCAGTGTAATGTGAAGACAGATTACTAGTCACTGTATATGAAGAGTTGAAGCTTTCTATTATTAACTGAATGAGAAACCTCTTCCTAGTTAAACCTATCCCCAGGAATACTGACAGAGCCCTGGATAAATATATCAACTGACACTTGTCTCTACATTTTTTTGTGTGTGTTAATTAATCAACAACATTTAATATGAGAGTCCTTAAAAAGCCAATAAGGAATTCTTTCCTGGAAGGAATATCTCTAGCCAATATATTAAAAAATAAGATTTGCTTAAGTAATACACCACCCTAAGAAACACACCAGCATTCTTGTTTGTTTTGCGCCAGTTATGTAGATTATTTTATATTATACATAGAGTCTATTTCAGTTTGGGCAAATGACCACATCAAATAACATTATATAAGCGAACATGGATTTCTTCAGATAACTATCAAAACAAATGAAAAATTTGGGCATAAAGTTTTAGAGTTTTTTGGCCTTTTTGTTGTATAGTCAGCAACAAATAACTTTATTATTGCTGCCAATCAGTGTTATCTGTAACCAATTTTTAATGATTCTTATGGCTTAATATGGTTTGGTAAAATAAAACCCCTATCTAGCTATATGCAATCTAATAAAAAAGGGGAAAAATTATTGTCTTAAAAACAGAATTTTTTCTTAATGCTGACTAACGTAATCTCAAGAAACAATTTAGAAGAAAAGTGCTTTAAAGATGTGCAGATATTAAATTTGTTCACTCTGTTAACTGATGTGCCAACTTTATTCCCATTGTTTCCTATTTTCTACTGTAAAATAAAAACCTATCCTTCATAATGGAGTAAGCTTTTAATGATTATAAAGTATAATATTTTCAAGAGTTAAATAGTTTCCAAATTGGTTAGGAAAAGCTTAATCATAGGGTACAATGAAGTCCTGTTCAGTCTAATTTTGGTTTTAAATTCAAGGAATTTGGTTCTCTATACTTCCTGCGGAGCAGATTTAACATAGGTAGATGACTTTTCTTCTAAGATATTGTGAACTATGAAGTTACTTTAGATTTAAAAAATTATTAATGCAGATAGTATCTATCAACCTTTGAAGATTAAGTTCTGGGTCCTAAATAAGCTTGTAAAGCCATAACTTTGTATCTTCCATGGCACAGATTTCTTGGTGGTGAGAGTCAGATATCAGGTGTGCTGATAGATGAAGCTGTAAATCAGGGTGGCAAAGGAAAGAACAAGGGTCAGACTTGAAGAAGACTCATTTTTGTTTCTCCTGCCCTCATAGGCAAGTCCCATCGTGGGGGACTCTACTCTGAGACATATTTCCCCACTGTGCACAGCCATCAGAAAATATTACCTTCACATTATTATGAAAACTATAGCTTAACTGCACTAGGAATATATACAATAAAGTATTAATACATTTTCAAGAGCTGAATAGGCTGAATATAAACACTAGGGGGAGCCCAATCCCTCTAAGAACTGCTGCCCAACCAGACTAGCTCTGGTAACAAAACAACGTATTAAGAAAGCTAAGAGTAAGGTAGCAAGCACTATGCTTGCTTAAATGAAATTAATTTCAAGATATACTACTAAGTTAAAAAAACATATAGAATAGCAAAAAAAAAAAGTCTTATATAAATATTTATAAAACACACACACAGTATTTCTATGTATAGAACACCCCTAGAAGGAAACCCCAGAAACACATAATGATGGTTGCCTCTAGGAAAGGGGTTATTGGATGGCTGGGTGACAAGGCCACACATGAGCCCTTTCACTTGGTTATCCTTTCACAGGCTTTGACTTATGTATCATATGCACATATTATTTCAAAAAGTTAAATTATTTAACTAAAAAATAAAGGAAAAATACATTACAGGGGCAACTATAAAAATATTCTCTGTTGAAAACCAATGAAAAAGATAATTCTAGTTCTTTCCCTTTATTGGGTTGTAAGAATGAATAGTTCATGTGAGCATCTTAATGCTTTCTTTGACTCATTCTACTTAGCTAAATTATATTTTAGATTCTTGGTATTCAGAGCATATGCATCCTCAAATTTCAACTAAATCCAGAAACTAAATCCTTCCTTGGTAGTATTTTACTCCTTGAAGAGTGAATTCTACCTGGATAAGTGATTGTATATGTGAGTAAAAGATAAAGAATCAGATTCTCTTTAAAATCCTCATCAATACACTTAAATTTAACAGCACTGTCTCTACTACTTCTAGACCCTACTCTCCAGAAAAGAACTGTTTCAGGAGGTCTCTTTGACAGCAGAAAGATCAACTTGTTTCAAACTGTGTAACACAGATGGAGGAGCTTTTTTATGTCAAAGGCAATTTGATCTAAATTTAAAAATTAAGGATGATAAAAATAAACAGAGTCAGAAACATACACACTAAAGTTTCACAGAGAGACAGGGAGAAACAGAAACTCATGAAGGAATATCATCACTATCCTATAGCCTTCAAGGATAAACTGAGTTTTAATTTTAACATTAATAGGGATACACAGGATTATCCCTTACCCCAATCATATTAGTTCTAAAGGAAAATGTCAAGTGAAAGTGAGCTGTGTTATAACACCTATTTTTAAGAAACTTATGTAAATCTGAGATGATTTTAAGCACTGACTTAAAAGTTAACTCTCATAGTATTTTGCATATATATTTTTATATTGTTTCTTTACAGCAGAGTTTCTCAACAGTACACTACTGCTATTTTGGACCAGATAATTCTTTGTTGTGGGGAGCTATACTGTGAATTTTTAGGATGTTTAGTAGTAGCCCTGGCCTCTACACACTAGATGCCAGTAGCATCCCCTATCAACATTTGTGATTATCAAAAATGTTTTCAGAGGCCAGGCGCGGTGGCTCACGCCTGTAATCCTAGCACTCTGGGAGGCCGAGGCAGGCGGATTGCTCGAGGTCAGGAGTTCGAAACCAGCCTGAGCAAGAGTGAGACCCCGTCTCTACTATAAATAGAAAGAAATTAATTGGCCAACTAATATATATAGAAAAAATTAGCCGGGCATGGTGGCACATGCCTGTAGTCCCAGCTACTCGGGAGGCTGAGGCAGTAGGATTGCTTGAGCCCAGGAGTTTGAGGTTGCTGTGAGCTAGGCTGATGCCATGGTACTCACTCTAGCCTGGGCAACAAAGTGAGACTCTGTCTCAAAAAAAAAAAAAAAAAAAAAATGTTTTCAGGCCAGATGTGGTGGCTCACGCCTATAATCCTAGCACTTTGGGAGACTGAGGCAGGAGGATTGCTTGAGGTCAGGAGTTCGAGACCAGCCTGAGCAAGAGTTAAAAAAAAAAAAAATTTAGCTGGGTGTGGTGGTGTGTGTCTATAGGTCCAGCTACTTGGGACACTAAGGCACGCGGATCACCTGAACCCAGGAGTTTGTAGTTACAGTGAGCTATGATCCCACTTCTGCACTTTAGCCAGGGTGGCAGAGTAAGACCCTGTCGGGAAGGAAGAGAAGGAAGGGAGAGGGAAGGGAGGGAGAAAGGAGGGTGAAGGGAAGGAGAAGGGAAGGAAAAGGGAAGGAGAAGGGAAGGGAAAAGAAAAAAAGTTTTCAGATATTGTCAAATGTCCCCTGGGTGTAAAACTGCTTTAGAGAGAAAAGAAGCAAGAAAGCAGAATTACAGAAATATCTTTTCTTTTTGCATTTTGTTTAACTTGAGGTAAGTTTGTGATGTGTTCTGAAATTAAACCAATTTTGCAAAGTACAATAGAATGTGTAATATATAAATTTATCACACCCTTGGGCATAGCTTAATGGAGTAAGAAATGTTGATAATTATTAAATAACCAAATATGTTGATTTTTCAATGGTTATACAACAACATACAGCAGAAACTCAAAATCAATGATATTAAACAGTTTGTCACCTTCATCCAATTTATATTTTTATGTATTTTTTCTAGATTTATCTTTATTTTGATAGCAGATACCAATACCTTCAAGAAGAAGAAAAGACTCAGACTAGTGGTTGGTCTGAGTCACAGAACTAGAATACTTATGTCACAATATGAGCAAAAATAAAATTCAATAAAATACCATTTCAAATAAAGAAATTAAGTTGTGGATGTCCAGGTCTTGTAAGAGTTTTGAAGAACTGATGGGACTGTGTACAGTCTATCTCACAGCCATATGCCAGTGGTGTTCTTTGATGATTATCGAGTCTTTATTACTGATTCTTGATTATCTTCATAAAAATACCAGTGTGTGTGCCTTCTAGACAAATTTAGTAAGCATAAGTTACTTACTTCCAGTGAATGCTATCCATCGAGCATATTTTGTAGCTTCTCTTCGCCAGTGGGAAGCCACTAGCAAACCACATGTGACAGTCAATGAAATGATTCCCATGATGATAAAAAACAGTGTGGTGACCCACTCCGGGGGAAGCCGGGGAGGGATGCACGTCCGGTCTCGTCCATGGATTGTTTGACACTGTCGCACAAGGCCCACAGTGAGTGCTCCTGAGGAGATGCAAAAGGTGGGAATACTTTAGTGGGTTTGGGATACCCAGGGAATATTCCCCACCACTATCCCTTTAGTCCTTAAATCTTATTTGTCTCTTCATGGATCATTCAAGCACTTAATTCCCCTGAGTCCTACGCTGCAGTAGTTCATAATGTAGTAACACTTGGCTTAACATACAAAGTGAACTTAAAAAAAAAAACCCCAAATCCAACCTCACAAAAGCCATAAAAGGCAGTTCATTCAGTTATTCATTGAACAAGTACTTTTCTGAGTACTGATGTCAGGCATTGTTCTAGGCTCCAGGGAAATTATGGAAACCAAAATGAGGTTCCTGCCCTTGCTGAACCTGCACACTAGTGGAAAGAATTGAATTTTTTCTATTCTCAGATCCCAGATCCAAGACTCATTGTATATTTACTTTATTTTAGTTGAGGATAAAAAACTAGTAGGATCCCCCCCTCCATTTGGTGAGTTCACCATTTCTGTGCATTGTACAAGTGTACATTGCCAAACTATTACTGGCATGCTTCAACAGAAAAGCACAAAGGCAAATTACAAAGGTAATTTTAAAGTATCCCCCCATTTAAATAACATCAATGTGATTTTTGTAAAACATCAAGTACTATTTTTCCATAAACATGTTCTCATATCAAACTCAAGGACACCTCTATCAATTTTGGGGGAATTTATAAAAACTTAGATCAGAAATGTAAAAGTAATTATTTCTCATCTGCTACTTCTGAATAAAAACTGCTTGTTTTCCCTCGCAAAGGCAACTGCAAATGGGAAAACAGTTACCGAGGCACTGAAAATATAATTTTGGGGGGAGGCCTTTTTTTTGTCTGCATTATTTTCTCAATATGAACACAAATTTAAAATAAAAAGACATTGACCTCAAAATCATAGCACTTGCCATGAGTATCCTTCTATGAGGATACTCAATTGGTAAAATTCCTAGAAGCATTTTGGGAAGCTGCCTTGATGGGAGTAGACAGCAGGGCTGGATCTGTGTGTATAGATTAGATGCAGCGGCGTGGGGTGGAGGGATTTGCTGTTGGAGGGAGGGTTTTTTTCCTCAAACTTGCTTGCCTTTTGTCACCGATACATCCTTAGAAATAAAGCAACACGTTGAAAGAAAATGAAACAAGAAATCATTTCTGCTCTCAAACTTGAGTTGGAATTTTTTTCCCCTCTAATGCTAACTCTATCTGACCATGACTCTAAGTAGAGTGGAAGAAGATAAATAAACAAGCTGTGCTTTTTCTCCCAAATCATCTAATAATTAGGTCCATCTGGTGATCCCTGCATAAGTGCAAACAGCATTATAACTATGGGGTTGTCAGAGGCAGAATGGAGGCAGAATGAAGGCAGATAGAGTACAGAAAGAGACCAAACCTTCATGCCACACAGTATGCCTCCTGTGAGCTGAGAGACTTCATAGGCCAAAGACAAGTTAAACAGTAAAAATTTTCTGACATTATTGCTAACCTTTAAAGTTTCATGGTAATTGCTTGAAACCAGAAGAGGGCATAAAGTAGGGGAGAATAGGCATCAGGGAGTTGCTTGTTCTTAAATTGAAACATTAAAAGTCCTTGAAAAGAAAACTTGTGGTGGAGGGAGTGTCTTATTATGATAAAACATTTTATTGTAATTTTGGAAATAAAGAAGGCATTCAAAACAGTGCCCAAGAACTCCTAACAGGAAACTACTTCTGATCATTCAGCAAAGACTTCTAACAAATTACCCTCTTACAGTCACTATTCCACATTTATAAAAGTTGTAACTGCTATAAGAATAAACTATAGGCAATGAAAGACCCTCTGACAAAATGCAGTATTATGGATTCTTGGTATAGCGGCAACTTTCTTCACAACTTAATTTACCATACAAAGAAAGTTTCATTAATAACTGTACATACCTGGTGGACTTAGATTTACACTCAAGAATTATTTTTTGTTGGCAAATTTTTTTTTTTTTTTTTTTTTGAGACAGAGTCTCACTTTGTTGCCCAGGCTAGAGTGAGTGCCATGGCGTCAGCCTAGCTCACAGCAACCTCAAACTCCTGGGCTCAAGCAATCCTCCTGCCTCAGCCTCCCAAGTAGCTGGAACTACAGGCATGCGCCACCAGCTAATTTTTCTATATATATTAGTTGGCCAATTAATTTATTTCTATTTATTGTAGAGACAAGGGTCTCGCTCTTGCTCAGGCTGGTTTCGAACTCCTGACCTCGAGCAATCCACCCGCCTCGGCCTCCCAGAGTGCTAGGATTATAGGCATGAGCCACTGTGCCCGGCCTTGCTGGCAAATATTAAACATTATATAGTCACTAAATCATAACTAAAATATCTCTCTTACAAATATTTCTAAGTATCATTATGTTGCCTCTTTTACTCTCCCTTAGCAATAGGGATGAAATTTAACTTAACCTTCTGTGCCTGTGGTTTGTTAAGCTTTATGAGTAGGACTGCTTTTTTTCCTCCTCTCCTGTGTAGCATACCACACTAAGTAAATACAAACAAAACAAGAAAATGAAAATTATAGCTATCCTTCCCACAAAAAAACTGGAAATAACCTGACAGATGTTCAGCTTTAAAAGAAGAGCTATGCTCCTGTACTTATTTTTTTTTACTTTGTTAGAGACAGGGTCTATGTTGCCCAAGCTGGTCTCAAACTCCTGGCCTCAGGCAATCCTCCAACCTTGGCTTCCCAAGTGCTAGGATTACAGGTATGAGCCACTATGCCTGGCCAATTCTCCTGTATTTATTAAATTCCATATCACAACAAATCAAGACATATTCACCTCTATTCTGGAAGAAAAGAAAGCTAATGCTGACAACCAGCAGGAATACTTTACATGAGTCAATACATAATATTTTATTGAGTGTCTCTATGTGCTCAGTGTTGTTACAGCAGTTAGAGAGTCCAAAACTAATGCTCTGTCATGTATTTGGTGAAAACAGACTTTCCTTGAATATATTATACAATGGCTCATGGAAACAGTGATTGGTCAACACTTGTTCAAATTCATTCGTTTGTGTAAGACTCTAAAATCAACAAAATTTATTTATATCATAGTTACATATTTTCCATATGTACGCTAACTGGGGAATCTGCAATGGTAACTGTGCTGCTACTATTAAATTTTGTAAATTAAGATACTGTTCATACATAAACTTTCACCAGGCCTTTAAATTTCATATTTTACTTCAATGAATTACCCTCTACCTGTAGATTCAAATCCATCATTCACATTGATAATGAAGATCTTTTACTTCCTGTATCACAATCACGTACTTGATTTTAAGGCAGCTTCTTTTTACACCAAACAGGACACGAACTTTTCAGAGAGGGAACTGCACCTTCTACTTCACTAGAAACCCCCAAATGGCCTGTAGCAGTGGAATTAATAAGCATTTGGTGAGCTTAAAGGAATTAAAAACAAGCTAAATTTAAGATCACACTGCATTAAATAGGTTCTCCTGTAAAGCCGTCTTACTCAGTGTGGTTTCCTGCAGCATACTTATTAAGCATAAGCTTAGCCATTCACTGATTTTTGTTTTATCCAACAGGTCTTTTTGTCTCTTGAAGGGGCCAATTATTCCATTCCCCAAACAACCAATCCATCTTTATCCCTCAGCTGTTTCCTATGTAACCAACCCAGCCAAATAAAAGACTTATACACAACAGGAAAAAGGAAACCAAACTAGAAACTATAGCATCCTGCATGCCTCTCAGAGTCTCACCTGTGTATCATAATATACAAAAGTAAAAGTCATAATGAGTCTTACCCCACTAAGTGGGGTTATCTTAAATAGTTTTTGACACCCATCATCTTGTACATCCAGACACTGCTGAAATGATTTAACACAGCCAGTCTGAGCACGTCTGTTGCCACAATGAGAATGATTGGAAAGCATGTCTTCACTACAGTGTTACAGAGAAATCTGTAACACAGGGGTTGTAAAGCAGAGAAGCACGTACCCACCAGAGTCTGTCAGAACAAACCATGTGAAGTGCTCATCAATCTAGCCAGAGAGATTTTCCCATGTAGGGTTGGACCTGAGCAAAACTGGTGAAGGTAAAATTTGCTACTACCTTCTCCTATGTCCCCTTTAAGTTTTCCTCCAATCCACAATGTTCTCTTCCTCTCATGGGGCTCTCCTGTCAGCTCTAGGTATTGTGATCTGGGCTGGCTGATCCCCACCATCAATGTGGATCTCCAGCTCTATTTTCTCCATGGGGATAAAAAAATCTGTTCTAGGCAAGCTATCTTCATTAGTTACAGAGCCCAAACACTTTCCCACAGATGTCTTAGTGACTGATAAAGGCTTAACATACTCCCTTCCCAAGAGCATTTGTATTTAAGCAAGGGGCAGTATTCTAATTGAACTGAAATTAGAGAGTTTCATGTTTTAGTGACAAGCTGGCTGAAGAAATTTAGGAAAACTGGAGGAAAGACAAGGAGAGGAGGGGTATAGGAAGGGGGAGGGCCCCAATGTAAGCAGTGATGCACACCTCCCCGGGTAAGTCATACTCCAGAAGCTCATCCTTTAAAGTAGATGCATAAGCACAGAAAAGGATAGCCTATAGGTAACTTAAAAACTTTACATACTTAATTTTTTCCTCTAGGACCACAGCTAGTGGTGATGATTTTTATCTGCCACAACTTTTGGCTCCTACCTTAGGATGAGGGTGAATATCAATGGTGAATGGGCCAAAAAGAGTGAACAGGTAAAACAAAGAACTTTGATGAACCACACGTGGACAGTATCTGAAAAGCTGAGTAACATAATAGGTTGAGGCTAAGTCTTAGTGTCCACTATAGTAGCCACATTACCTCCTGTTACCCTTACTTGTTCTTATACCTCCCTGGCATTTCTAGTCACTGACCGCAGACTTTCTCATCTCTCACTTTCCAATTGTCTTCACTTCTGTCCCTATCCAGGCTAGAGTCTTTTTTTTTTGAGACAGAGTCTCGCTTTGTTGCCCAGGCTAGAGTGAGTGCCGTGGCGTCAGCCTAGCTCACAGCAACCTCAAACTCCTGGGTTCGAGTGATCCTTCTGCCTCAGCCTCCCGGGTAGCTGGGACTACAGGCATGCGCCACCATGCCCGGCTAATTTTTTTATATATATCAGTTGGCCAATTAATTTCTTTCTATTTATAGTAGAGACGGGGTCTCGCTCTTGCTCAGGCTGGTTTCGAACTCCTGACCTTGAGCAATCCGCCCGCCTCGGCCTCCCAAGAGCTAGGATTACAGGCGTGAGCCACAGCGCCCGGCCAGGCTAGAGTCTTTGATCCATCATATTACCACTTAACTTTTATCCCTTCACTGCACCCACCTGGCAAAAACCATATCTCTGATTCAATAAAAATTTCTCCCTTCTGCATTTACCTCTAGGCTGCTGAATGCTGATGGAGAAAATCTTATATTAGAGCAGAGGGGTGCCACTATAAATTTCTAAATTTCAATCTCAGGGCTATCACCTTCGTCAAGAAACCAGTTAAGTCCCTAATCCAGCACTTCCCCATTCTTTACTGTGTTTATTCCAAGTCTCCTGCACTCTCCTTAAATATCAGAACAATCTACCACCTCCCTTGCATTTAGTAAGTACCAATCTCTACTACTTCTCAGAAAAAAGAGGCCCTCTGATTGCATCTCCTCAACTGTCCAGCATCAAACTTGTGACATTATCTGTACACATTTATTCTTCATCCTAATCCTCTCTCACGTTCTTCGGGATCTTGTCCCACTTATTTTCTTTCTCTTCTTGTATCTATCCTCTTTTGGATCTCAAATGTGAATGTACTTAAGTCTCCCCTATCACAAAACAAAACTATCCCATGTCAAGTCATCCTTCAGTGACATCAAGCTTTCTGTTTCTGCCGTGCTCTGCCTAACCTCCCTTGCCCCCAGCCTATCAAGATTCCCTGCCCCCCCCCCTTCCCAGAGTCTCCTTTACTCTTTAACCTACTGCAGCTTGGCTTTTGCTCCAACAGCTCTTGCCTAACTCACTCTCTCCATATCGCCAACTCTATCTAATGGATTGCTCTTTAAGTCCTTGTCTTAACATTTTAGCAGCATATGAAACAGCTTCTTCAAATACATTTCCTTTGGCTTTGGTAACTCCCTACATATTGTACTGCCTTTCCTCCTGCCTCTTTAGTTTTGCCTTCTCTACCTTTTTTCACACAACACGTTTTTTCCTGCCATTTGTTAACATTTGGTATTCTTTAGGGATCTTTCTGGGATCTGGTTCTTCTACACTCTCTGCTCTAACTCTAACCTCTTTAAAAAGTCCTATAAAAGTCTAGATTATATTGCTTCTACTTTTTCTCAAACTTTACTTTTAATTACTTTTCATATTTGATGTTCAAATTCTTAATTCTTTTTTTTTTTTTTTGAGACACAGTCTCACTTTGTTGCCCAGGCCAGAGTGAGTGCCGTGGAGTCAGCCTTGCTCACAGCAACCTCAATCTCCTGGGCTCAAGCAATCCTACTGCCTCAGCCTCCCGAGTAGCTGGGATTACAGGCATGCGTCACCATGCCCGGCTAATTTTTTTTTCTATATATATTAGTTGGCCAATTAATTTCTTTCTATCTATAGTAGAGACGGGGTCTCACTCTTGCTCAGGCTGGTTTCGAACTCCTGACCTCGAGCGATCCGCCCGCCTCGGCCTCCCAGAGTGCTAGGATTACAGGCGTGAGCCACCGCACCCGGCCTTAAATTAATTCTTAAATCTCATATATCTTTCTCTCTATATATCATATACACATACATAAACTCACATACACACACACTAGGCCTTCATATATGCTGTTATGTCTGCCTAAAGACCTCTTTTCCTGGCTACTACCTATGACTCAAAATTCCAGTTGCAGCTTAGAAGTCACTTCTGGGACACCTTCCCTGGCAAGCTCTCACAACCCCGTTCTGAGTTGAGTGCTAGTAGTAGGTGCTTCCATGGCTCCTATCAAAGCACCATATTGAACCTGAAGGGGTCATGAGAACAACCCTTGAATTTACAGTCAGTCAGAAGTGCAGGTAGAGTGGGAACACTCTGAACTTGCAGCAGCATCTGAATTGGGGGCAGTTTTGTGAAGGACTGAGTCCTTGTGAGGGGTGTACTAGCTTCAGGTTATTAGTGTAGGAAGTGAATTGCAGTGCAGTCAAGGCTGAAAAAGAATACATATCTTTACACAAAAATTTGTAAATGAATGTTCATAGTAGCATTATTCATAATAGCCAAAAAGTAGAAACAACCCAAATGTTCATTAACTGATGAATCCATACAATGGATTATTTTTCAGCAATTAAAAAAAAAAATGAAGTACTAATACATGTTACAACACAGATAAACCTTGAAACACAATGCTAGTGAAAGAAGCCAGACACAAAAGATCACATATTGTATGATTCCATTTATATGAAATGTCCAGAATAGGCAAATCCAAAGAGGCAGAAAGTAGATTAGTGGTTTCTCTTTCTTGGAGTGATACAAATATTCTAGAATTAGATATTGGTGATAGTTGCACAATACTGTGAATATACTAAAAGCTACTAAATCGTACACTTTATTTTTGGAGACAGGGTCTCTTCTATTGCCTGGGCTAGAGTGCAGTCGCATGTCACGGTTCACTGCAACCTTAAACTCCTGGGCTCAAACAATCCTCCTGCCTCAACCTCCCAAGTAGGCAGGACTATAGGTATACACCATCATGCCCAGCTGATTTTTTGATTTTTTTTTTTTGTAGAGATAGTATCTATGTTGCTCAGGCTGTTCTCAAACTCCTGGCCTCCAGAGATTCTCACTTTGGCCTTCAAAAGTGCTAGGATCAGGCTGGGCACAGTGGCTCACACCTGTAATCCTAGCACTCTGGGAGGCTGAGGCGGGCGGATAGCTCGAGGTCAGGAGTTCGAAACCAGCCTGAGCAAGAGCGAGAACCCATCTCTACTATAAATAGAAAGAAACTAATTGGCCAACTAATATATATAGAAAAATTAGCCGGGCATGGTGGCGCATGCCTGTAGACCCAGCTACTCGGGAGGTTGAGGCAGCAGGATTGCTTAAGCCCAGGAGTTTGAGGTTGCTGTGAGCTAGGCTGATGCCACAGCACTCATTCCAGCCTGGGCAACAAAGCAAGACTCTGTCTCAAAAAAAAAAAAAAAAAAAAAAAAAAGTGCTAGGATCATAGGTGTGAGCTACCATGCCTGGCCTAAAGTGTACAGTTCAATATGGTGAATTTTATATCAAAAGAAACCCAGGGGCTGGGCGCGGTGGCTCACGCCTGTAATCCTAGCACTCTGGGAGGCCGAGGTGGGCAGATTACTTGAGGTCAGGAGTTCGAAACCAGCCTGAACAAGAGCAAGACCCCGTTTCTACTATAAATAGAAAAAAATTAATTGGCCAACTAATATATATAGAAAAACATTAGCCGGGCATGGTGGCACATGCCTGTAGTCCCAGCTACTCGGGAGGCTGAGGCAGTAGGATTGCTTGAGCCCAGGAGTTTGAGGTTGCTGTGAGCTAGGCTGATGCCATGGCACTCACTCTAGCCTGGGCAACAAAGTGAGACTCTGTCTCAAAAAAAAAAAAAAAAAAAAGAAACCCAGCAACGTAGTTTAGATTAATACCAACATAAATTCAGTAGTATAGAAAAACTTTGCTCAGTATTATTTTTTCCTTCTGTTCCTCAGCTGGGATAATCTCAACTGATGTGTCTTCAAGTTTGCTGATTCTTTCTTTAATTTTTTTTATTTTTTATTTATCTTTTTTGAGATAGAGTCTCACTTTGTTCCCCGGGGTAGAGTGCTGTGGCATCAGCAACCTCAAACTCCTGGGCTCAAGCAATCCTTCTGCCTCAGCCTCCTGAGTAGCTGGGACTACAGGCATGTGCCACCATGCCCGGCTAATTATACATATATGTATTTAGTTGGCTAATTAATTTCTTTCTATTTTTATATTAGAGATGAGGTCTCGCTCTTGCTCAGGCTGGTTTCAAACTCCTGATCTTGAGCGGTCCACCCACCTCAGCCTCCCAGAGTGCTAGGATTACAGGCATGAGCCACCGCGCCCAGTTCCTGCTGATTCTTAAGCCAATTCATTTCAGCTATTGAACTTTGCAACTTCTGAAATTCTATTTTAAAAAATAATTTCTGGCCGGGCGCGGTGGCTCACGCCTGTAATCCTAGCACTCTGGAAGGCCGAGGCGGGTGGATTGCTCAAGGTCAGGAGTTCGAAACCAGCCTGAGCAAGAGCGAGACCCCGTCTCTACTATAAATAGAAAGAAATTAATTGGCCAACTAATACATATAGAAAAAAAATTAGCCGGGCATGGTGGCACATGCCTGTAGTCCCAGCTACTCGGGAGGCTGAGGCAGTAGGATCGCTGAGCCCCAGAGATTGAGGTTGCTGTGAGCCAGGCTGACGCCACAGCACTCACTCTAGCCTGGGCAACAAAGTGAGACTCTGTCTCAAAAAAAAAATAAAATAAAATAAAAAAAAATAAAAATAAAAAATAATTTCTATCTCTTTATTAGATATTCTCTATGTGATAAAACACTGTGTTTTAATATTTTCCTTTAATTCTTCACACATGGCTTCCTTTATTTTTTGTAGCATATTTATGATAGCTCATTTCGACTCTGTCTAGTAAATCCAATGTCTGGACTACCTCAAGGACATTTTCTATTGACTTCTTTTAATTTTCCTGTGTACATGCCATACTTTCCTATTTCTTTGCATGTCTTGTAAATTTTAGTTGAAAACTGGAAATTTGAAATAATGTGACAACTACAGAAATCAGATTCCTCTTTTCCCCAGGATTTGTTGTTGTTACTGTTTATTAACTTTCCTGGAATAATTCTGTAAAGTCTGCATCCTTTGATGTGTGTGGCCTTTGAAGTGTCTGTTAGATTATTTTAGTAGTCAGCAAACGGTTGGAATGAGATTTCATTAAAGGCCTTGAACCAATAAGTTGCTCAGCTTTCGCTGAGGTACTTTCTGTGTGTGTGTTGAGGCACATTATCAATGTTCCAGCTGGCAATTTACATCTCTGCCTTGGCCCTCACTTCCTGCTTGCAGAGAGCCCCAGTATCAGCTAGAGGTGACAGATTAGGGCCTTCCTGGTTCTTTCCCTGGGCATATGGACAGCCCTGAACATGTGTGACATTTTCTAGATTCCAAGGAATATGCTGAAGCTTTTCAAAGAGTCCTATGGACGTACCATTCTCTCATTTTTCTTTTATGCTTTTTCATCAGCCTTTTGTTTTAAACAATGGCTGTTGATTGTTTTTTAAAATGCCCTGGGGATAGAACAGAGCAAGCTATGAATCTGGTCAAATATTATAAAGATAAGCCCTGAAAATGGAGGTTTTCAGTGAGCTGCCAGACACCTCAAATAGTAACAATTCTATGAGGGTGGGGCTTTAAGGAGTACTAAATCCTCTGCCCTCTCAATTGGTTACTAGGCTGCTGTTTTTTACAGCTACCACAGTTGTGAGGCTACTAACTTTCCAGGCTACCAGGGACAGGGAGATAGATTTAGCACAATTTAAACTGTCACAAATCTTTCTATTCTTACCAAAATTCAGGCAATTTTCTTGAATAAATTTTCCTTGGATTGCTGCAAGCTTTAGTTAATTTCCAGAGTTCTGAAAAAGTTGATCTGATAATTTTCGGCCAGTGTTCTTGTTGCTTTTCTGGGGGAGCAGACTTCTGGAGTTCCTTACTTTGACATTCCAAAAGTTAAACTCAACAGGTCACGATTTTACTCTCAGTTCTGCCACAAACTTGGGTGAGTCATTTAATCTTTCTAAGATTGCTTCAGCAGAAAAATAATACAACCTACCATTTGGATTTGTGTGGGAATTAAATAAGATAATGAGATAATACCTGGAAAGTAACTGGAACTGTAAGTACTGAATAACAATTACATGTTTTCAGGATAGGAAATCGGATACTGTTTTGGTTAAAAAAAAAAAAATACATATATATATACACACACACACACACACACACACACAGGACAGAAAACACACTAATTTAGCACAATAGTTTACTCATGAAATTCACACTACAAAATAAAAAAGGGTGACATTTGATGGTTGCTAAGGATGTTAGTCATAAAAAGTACACAGGACATTATTTCCCTGTTAAGTTGCTTTGGTTTATCATTCATGTTGAAGATTACACACAGGGCAAGTTCAGACTTGCTGAAATAAAAGCTCTGGGGAAGGATATCACAGGAATAGCAATGCTGGGAACCTTGGAATTGAGAATACTTAGCTAATATAATGGAATCACAAAATGTTTTATTATATAACCAGTAAAAGAAAAAAAAAAAGATCACTAACCTTTATATTTGATTTTCTTTTCCCTTACATCCTACTGGCTGTTCCCTCTATCCCTATTTAAAAGACAACTATTACCAGCTGTTTGTAAGCAGGACTGTAGTACAGAAGACATTTCTCATTTTACAGTTGACTAAATCATACCCAGCATTGCCCTCTCATTACACCTTATTCTATCAGCTCTTGCTCCCTAAACTGGCCTTGAGTCTAACCTCAGAAAGACATTAAATACAAACCAGCAGTGAATCTCTATTTTAAAATCTGCTTTATTGATAAGTCCAACATGCTACCAGAATCTGTCCTCATTATGACTGTGCTAATCACTGAAGTTCTTAACATATAATGCACGAAGAACTCATTAAAGAAAATCTTACCACGTTTAAGCTGTCCATGCAATGTGTAGAAAATATGTGGAAGAATATCTGTCATACTGCTAAGGTTGGCCTACTCTGGTTGAGTAGAATTGGAGGTGAAGTGGGGAGTTCAGTGCAACCTTTATACTTTTACTGTCTTATCTAAGTGTAGATAAATCCATACAATTGGGTCCTTAAAAAAAAAACCCACACATTTGCTTTATATTTTAAAATTCTAAAATGTTTATCAAGTATTACACATTAAATTTTAAGTAAAATGTGTTAACTGCATTTATATTACACACTGTGAAATTTTTCAATCATGCATGAATTTAAGCACATGCTTTGGATCTAAAAGAAATTAAGAGTATGCCAAAGAAGTTAGAGTAAGCCAAAGTAGATGAGGTAGAGAGCTAAAATAGAATTTAAATTACAATGTCTACAGTTTCTATTCCATTTCAATTAGGGTATCATGAGAAACCCCCGGGGAGGAATTCAAAAATATCATATTGGATACTTATTGTTTCTTCTCTGATTAATTTGACAGAAGAAACCCACATATTTCACTTGAATGAATAATCTCCATGTTTTGTACGTTAAACTGAGCTGGCTTAAGGTGATTCTGGTAAAAAGAATAAAAGTCAAACAAATTTGATAGGTCAAATAATTCTTGTGGGCAGAAAAGTCCTGTGGAATTATTTGTAAAATATTCTGACAAAAAGGCAAACATTAATGACCTCACAGAAAAGGTTCACCTATGGACAATGATCAAGAAACAAGCAATGAAGCAGACAATACCAGTTCTCAATCATGCAGACCTCATGGCAAAGAGCTGTCATAAAATTAGGAAATTTATGCCAGGCAGAGGCTCATGCCTATAATCCCAGCACTCTGGGAGGCCAAGGTGGGAGGATCACTTGAGCTCAGGAGTTCAAGACCAGCCTGAGCAAAAGCGAGACCCCGTCTCTACTAAAAATAGAAAAATCAGCTGGGTGTTGTGGTGTGCACCTGTAATCCCAGCTACTCAGGAGGCTGAGGCAGGAGGATCCCTTGAGCCCAGGAGTTTGAGGCTGCTGTGAACTAGGCTGATGCCACAGCACTCTACTCAGGGCAATGAAGTGAGACTCTGTCTCAGAAAAAAAAAATTAGAAAATTTAGAGCTGGAAGGAATCTCAGAGATCATCTGTCCTAGTCTCCCCAAATTAGTGTTCAGAGAATACTGAGGCCCAGAAAGATTAAATGAAAATCCAGGGGTACAAAGTAACTAGCAGTGCTGTGACAAAAACCCAGGTTTTCAATGACTCACTTCCAAACTATTTCTACCACATGGTGCTAACTTCCCTGAACACCATTCATTGAATGAAGAAAATGAACAGTATTCCTAAAAATACTTCCAGGAAGCATTCAGATTTACATCAGAGCAGACTTAATTATAACTCTTTAAGCACAGTGATAGTAAGTCTAAGAGGAACTTTCACAGGAGGTCAAAAAAATATACAAAGAAAGAGATGCCATCTTTGGGTTCCTCCTGTTAGTTCACAGGAATGACCCCCCTGGGTTCTGTTCACTATAAAACGTAACCCCCTGCCACACTAGCCACTTCTTTCATAAATGTTCAAAGAATACCCCACTGCCAGCTCATTCACCTTAAAGAAAAATCCCAATTTCTTTGTTTTAAGAACAAAAGGATTCCCTGCATCAACTTTAGGCTCTTATCCTATCTCCAAGGAAACTCAGCTATTTATAGTCTACTCTCAAACATCAAAATGAAAACTTCTATTTGTCTTATTTGCATAGTTCAGAAAATGTGCAGCACCACGTTCTCAGAAAGGAATCTGTAGGGTTAGTCACAATAAATAACTTCCCTGAGGGTATAGCAAAGATTCCATTTTATTATCTCCAGGTCTGTCAAAATAGCTGTTTTTTTTCAACTAGTTGATATCCCAATACTAAACAACTTTAAATCATTTCTCTAATAGACTGTACTCCCTTAACAATTTACATAAGTGCAGTAATTCTCTGATACTAAATCAAATTCTAAACTCTTCAGTCATATATCCATTGTCTTAACAGAGATGGATTGTATCAGCCGTTGGAGTTCAATTCTGAATTAAGACTCAAGTCCAGGACTACCACTTACTGGCAGTGAGATTTTGGGCAAATTAATTAACCTGTGTGTACCTCAGTTTCCTCTGTAAATGCAGAATGACCTCCTAGACTGTGTGGATTAGGGGAGAGAATATATATAAAGCATTTAGAACAAATGCCTGGCACAGAGTAAGAACTTGATACATGTTAAATGTTAATATTATTAATAATATATTGCAATTTCAATAGATGCACTTTTAGGTTAAGGAAACAAACATTGAGCCAGCATGGCTGTGTATGCCGGTAGTCCTAGCTACTTGGGATGGGCGTGGAATTGCTTGTGCTCAGAAGTTCAACGCCAGCCTGGGCAACAGGGTGAAATCCTCTCTCTTAAAAAAAATAAAAAAGAAAGAAAGAAAAGAAGGAGAGAGAAAGAAAGGAAGAGAGGGAAGAGAGAAGGAAAGAAAGAGGGAAAGGAAGGAAGGGAAGGAAAAAAATAGACTGCAGGATTCCACCTTCCTCTTTTTTTTTTTTTTTTTTGAGACAGAGTCTCACTCTTACATTTATGGTAGCTATGATCTCCATGCTTTCTAATGTTCACGTCAATAAGGCAGCCTAACTCCACTTCCTCTAAGATTAATGAAAAACTCAAGCATATAAATAAGAGTAACGCCAGGCTAGAGTGCCATGGCGTCAGCCTAGCTCACAACAACCTCACACTCCTGGGCTCAGGCGATCCTCCTGCCTCAGCCTCCCGAGTAGCTGGGACTATAGGCATGCACCACCATGCCCAGCTAATTTTTTTTTCTGTATATTTTTAGTTGGCCAATTAATTTCTTTCTATTTTTAGTAGAGATGGGGTCTCATTCTTGCTCAGGCTGGTCTTGAACTCCTGACCTTGAGTGATCCTCCCGCCTCGGCCTCCTAGAGAGTTAGGATTACAGGCGTGAGCCACCTCACTGGGCCCCACCTTCCTCTTAAATCTATTATTTTCTCATAGTACCTTTGAGTTCCACACTTTCTTGGACTAAGGTGAAAAAAAATCATAAATTTGTGTTCAGTTTATGTAGACCTATTTATTTTTAAATGAATCAGAACTGTAAAAGTTTAAAGCCTCACAAATGTGAGGACAAAAAGTTTAACACCGAGACAAGTGTTTATTCTGTGCCATTAGTATGGCTCCTCAATTACAAAGAGGATGGATTTAAGAGTGGAGAGCTTTGGAGAAAGACAAAAGTTCTGATTCTGACAGCTGTTTTCCCATTTAATCTTTAAGAGGAGCTTTGTGTTCTTATTGTACTTAACTTTGGCTTCAGATTAAAAATGTAAGATGATATCTCCTTCAACTTTATGCATCAGGAAATACTACCTAAGCTTTTGCAGGAATATATAAAATCAATCCCTCGTTAATGAGCTTACATTTGTGGTAGCTGTGATCTCCATGCTTTCTAATGTTCTAGTCAATAAGGCAGCCTAATTCCACTTCTTCTAAGATTAATGAAAAACTCAAGCATATAAATAAGAGTAACGATGGAAAGTCATTTCTTTTCCATCCTAAAGTGTTGGCTAAAGGTTAAAGTGACTATAATTTTCAACTTGCCATGATCAACACCTACTGATCCACTTTCCAAGACCTGATATAGAACAGAATTTTTGTGACTGAAGCTCCAAGCATCACTCTTTTTCAAGAAACTTATTTAAAGAATTAACCTGGAAAGAATTTACTCTTATGGAAGAAAAAGTTTAGGAAGCAAATGTTACCCACCGGTAGTAATAAAGTCTTTTTTTTTCTTTTATTATTTTTCCTTTTTTATTTTCTTTTATTTTTTTCACATTAAAATTTTGTCTTGGTATAAATAATAAAGTCTTTATCATCCATCACAGAGGAGGAGTGATTCTGAGTACTACATTTTGTCACTTGTGTTTACCTTTGGCAGATTTGTATCTAAACCCAAGGAGGATGCAAAGTTGGTGGGGAAAAAATAGCCAGGTCCGTTAAAAGTCTGTAAGATATTGGAGCAAGTGGCAAGTCTGTTGTGGTACTTCTAGTACTGCTAGTAGTCAGGGTATAACATAAAATGAAGTAGTTCTCCCATTTCAGTAGAGCATAATGTATGTAACTTCAGTACCCTGTCATTTAGAGGACACTAGTCCATCAACATTTAACCTAGAGGAAGCAGTAGGGGTGCTTAGTGGATGTAGCAGTACCCACAGAAGCAGTGATCCTGAGCAATGTGACCAGGAGATGCCATGATACCCAGTGAAAACAGTGTCAATCCCTGTCAGTTCCCATTGGTACTATATCAACATACAATATGACACAGAGGCTGACCACACTTGTTCTCCCTCAAAAACAAGAGAGATGCAAGACTTTTCAGGAGGTTGGAGTCCTGTATTAGTAACAGAATTCATGAGTCAGCTAAATACAGATTACATTTATAAAGTTTTAACCATTTATACCAGATATAATAAATGTAAAGGAAAATATCCTATCTTTATGAAAAAGAATAGATTGAACACTTAACAAATGTCTTTGACATGTTTAAATAATTTTAATTAAGTAATGAGACACAAATAATTCCCCTAAAAAGAAAATATGAAAAAAATATTTGTGAACAATCTTGAGAAAAAAGAAAGGTGTTCAATTAGCAGATTCATTCTCTTTCTAAATATTCAAGGTAGTGGGTACAAATGCTGACTTTTGTTTCCTGTTACAGACTGAGCCTGAATAAATAGACTTGTGAGGTACATATGCATTCAGATTGCACATCATTTCTCTGAGTGTAAGTACTGTTTACTAAGCATTGAGATATGAAGGGAATTAAGGACATTTTTTTTTCTCAAAAAGATATTAAAAACACTTAAGATATTCCTCAGTAAGCAATATAAAGAGAAGTAAGGTTGGTGAGACTTTGGATAAGGGCTAAGAATAGAATATTATTTATCTGTGATGAATATGTAATATTTCATGTAATTTAACCTTCAAGGAAAAATTGGCATGGGAGGTTCACTACCTAGTTGACAAAAATGTGTTGTCTTTTCATTTCATACATGGTTTGGCAAAACCTGCAAAATCACTAAAGTTAGAAATGACATTGGAATTTCTCCAGCCATATTTCACAAATGATAAGTGACTTTCCTTTCTTTTTTACTATGCATATATTTTTTAAACTAAAATTCGACTATGTACTATATATTAATGCATTTGCTACAAAAGTTCAAAAGGTATAAAAGGGTATATAGGGTAGACTAGAATGATAAGTAAATATCCTTTCAACAACTAGCCACCAACTACTCAGTTTGCTTCCCTTGAAGCAACACTGTTATCAGTTTCTTGTGCATCTTTACAGGGAAGGATAATGTATGCATGCATATACACGAGCATGTGTGTGTATCCTTTATTTAAAAAAACACACCCACACAGTCATGGTAACATACATAATGTTCTACACTTTGCTTTCCAACATTTTTTAAATAATTAGTAACTATAAATAACATTTATAAAATTACCTGAGGTTTAAAAAGTCCACAATATAATGAATATCCACATACCCACATACCAGTTTAAGAAAAATACTACTTTTTGAATCCCCTATGTGCCCTAATTCCTTGCTCTCTCTCCTAAGGTGACCACTTTCCTTGATTTTGTGCTTATTAATTTCCTTGCTTGTAATTTTACTATGTTTTTTCCCTAAATATTTCTGAACTTCATATAAATAGAATCTTATTATATGTATTTTTCCACAACTTGCTTTTCTTGTTCAACATGACTGTTAAAATGGCACTATGAACATTTCTGGTCCTGGGAAAAATGAGCAAGAATTCCTTTAGAATTTATTAACAAGTAAAGCTGCTTGTCATAAGGTTCATATACATCTTTAAATTTACTAGATAAGGCCGGGCGCTGTGGCTCACGCCTGTAATCCTAGCTCTTGGGAGGCCGAGGCGGGCGGATTGCTCAAAGGTCAGGAGTTCAAAACCAGCCTGAGCAAGAGCGAGACCCCGTCTCTACTATAAATAGAAAGAAATTAATTGGCCAACTGATATATATATAAAAAATTAGCCGGGCATGGTGGCGCATGCCTGTAGTCCCAGCTACGTGGGAGGCTGAGGCAGGAGGATTGCTTGAGCCCAGGAGTTTGAGGTTGCTGTGAGCTAGGCTGACGCCACGGCACTCACTCTAGCCTGGATAACAAAGCGAGACTCTGTCTCAAAAAAAAAAAAATAAATAAAATAAAATAAAATAAAATAAAAAAATAAATTTACTAGATAATATCAAATTGTTATCCAGAGGAATTGTCCCAATTCACTTTTTTTTTTTTTTTTTTTTTGAGACAGAGTCTCGCTTTGTTGCCCAGGCTAGAGTGAGTGCCGTGGCGTCAGCCTAGCTCACAGCAACCTCAAACTCCTGGGCTCAAGCAATCCTCCTGCCTCAGCCTCCCAAGTAGCTGGGACTACAGGCATTCGCCACCATGCCCGGCTAATTTTTTGTATATATATTAGTTGGCCAATTAATTTCTTTCTATTTATAGTAGAGACGGGGTCTCGCTCTTGCTCAGGCTGGTTTCGAACTCCTGACCTCGAGCAATCCGCCCGCCTCGGCCTCCCAGAGAGCTAGGATTACAGGCGTGAGCCACCGCGCCCGGCCCCAATTCACTTTTTTGCCAGCAATATATAAGTGTTCCAGTTGCTCTACATTCTTGCCAGCACCTGCTACCATCTGCACCTTGCTGTTTTACTTAATATATTATAGAGAACCTTACAAATTAGTACATACAGGACCTACCTCACGCTTTTAAATGACTTCATTATAATTTTCTATTGAGGCAACAATCCAGTGTTTCCTTTTATTGGATTATTTCCAGTCTTTTTTTTTTTTCTGAGACAGAGTCTCACTCTGTTGCTGGGGCTAGAGTGCCGTGGTGTCAACCTAGCTCACAGCAACTTCAAACCCCTGGGCTAACGTGATCCTCCTGCCTCAGCCTCCTGAGTAGCTGGGACTACAGGCATGTGCTAACATGCCTGGCTAATTTTTTTATGTATATATATATTTTTAGTTGTCCAGCTAATTTCTTTCTACTTTTTTTAGTAGAGACAGGGTCTCACTCTTGCTCAGGCTGGTCTGGAACTCCTAAGCTCAAACGATCTGCCCTGCTCGGCCTCCCAGAGTGCTTGCATTACAGGTGTGAGCCACCAGGGCCCAGCCTATTTCCAGTCTTATTATTTTAAACAATACTGCAATGGACAGCCTTATAAATCTGCTACAAAATTCATTTCACATATAAAACTATATCTGTAAAATAAATTCATAGAAATAAGAATCCTAGGTTAAAGAGTGTGTGTGTTTAAAATTTTGATAGATATTGCCAAATTATTCTCCATGGACATTATATCAATTTACCCTTGACCAGCAATTAATTCCTATTTCACCACACCCTCACCAATAAAATATTTACCATACTTTTTGAACTCCGCCAATATGGTATATGAAAAATAGTATCTCGTTTTAGTTTTAATTTGTATTTCTCTTACCAGAGAGGCTGAAACACTTTAAAGGTCATTTGTAGAAACTTTATTATTAACCATCTGTTCATATCCTTAGCTTTTTTTTTTTCCTGCTATGTCCCAAGTTATCAAGCAACCCTTGCTTTTTTTATTGAATTGTTGGTATTTCCCTTATTGAAGTACAAACACTCTTTAAATATTAAAGAAATCTGCCATTTGTCTGGGATTTGAGCTACAGATATTTTATCCTAGTTTGTCATATTTCTTTTGTTTATAATAAATTTTTCTTTTGGAATGTAGAAATTTTATTTTTGTATAGAATTAAATTTAACAATCATATATTTATGGCTTCCAGGTTTTGTATCACACTTTTGGAAAGGTCTTCTCCCACTCCAATATTAAGATGCCTGTGTTTTCCTCTGTGCATTTATTAAATATAGCAGTTATCAAACTGATTGCACTAAGAAATGAGTTCTTGGTTTGAGTTTTCTCTACAGTAGGGTTTCTCAACCTTAGCATTACTAACATTTCAGATCAAATAATTCTTTATTGTTGGGGTTGTTGTAGGATGTTTAGCAGAACTCCTGCCCTCTACCCACTAGAAGCCAGTAGCACTCACTCCCTGCAACAGTTGTGACAATCAAAAATGTCTTGAGACACTGCCAAATGTCCTAGGGAAATGGGACAGCCAAAAACATGCCTGGATGAAAATCTCTGCTCTACAGATAGGTTTACGTTCAATATTTCCCTCTAATCATAGAAATGATTAGATCTTAAGAGTAACATCCAATTACGTTTAACCAGAAAGTGTTCCGTAAACACTGAAACTATTTTCTTTTGGAGTTTAATATTTTAAATTGCCAAGTAAAGTATATGGTGCTGATAATTGCTTTATATATTTCTATCTCTAACTTTATAATAGCTTAAGAGCAACCATTATCTAAGTCCAATGGAATTAATAAAGTATGCTATTTAAAGACCACAAGGCAGAATGTTGACAGAGGGCACCCAAGCAGAATCCAATTCAATTCAACTTCACTTACTCTATCTTTAGAGAATCTTTAGGGGTTTTCCTTTTAACCTCCAAAATTAAAGTCAGTGTTTTGACACAGAGACACACCTGCACACACGGACATACCCACATTCACCTATACAGACACTCACCAACACGAGCACACACACAGTGTTTACTTAATGAAGAGTGTGTGGTAATGGTGCAGGAATAGATACATCAATCAACAATATAGAATAAAACACCCCAACAAGCCAAGTATATGTAAGATGGCATTACATATCTGTGAAAAGAATGAATTACTCAGTCTACTGTTTAACTGGCTTATTACTTAGAAAATTAAGATAGATTCCTACTTAAAACCACACACTAAAATAAGATGGCAGATGAATTAATATAAAAATTAAAATCATAAAACAAAAAGAAAAGAAAATATTCTAGTTGACTGGTCTTAGGAACTAGGAAGACCTTTTAATGTATATATACAGTCAGACTCTATAAAGAAAAACATAATTGTAACTTAAAGGTAAACAATAACCTCTATACAATACCCATGAAGGCATAATATTCTTTTTATATAAGGAGTCCTTTCATATAAATGTGAAATCAAATATCAAAACTGAAAAATGGACAAAGAATATGAACAAGTGATTGATATAAAATGGCACATAGAACATCAAAAACATACATATTTTTTAAAATTCAACCTTTTAAATAGTCAAAGAAATGTAGACCAAAACAACATTTCTATATTTTGACTATTAACTTGGCACAAACTGGAAAACACAAACAAACAAACAAACAAAACAAAAAAACAAGTTTGGCCGGGCGCTGTGGCTCACGCCTGTAATCCTAGCTCTTGGGAGGCCGAGGCGGGCGGATTGCTCAAGGTCAGGAGTTCAAAACCAGCCTGAGCAAGAGCGAGACCCCGTCTCTACTATAAATAGAAAGAAATTAATTGGCCAACTGATATATATATAAAAAATTAGCCGGGCATGGTGGCGCATGCCTGTAGTCCCAGCTACTCGGGAGGCTGAGGCAGAAGGATCACTCAAGCCCAGGAGTTTGAGGTTGCTGTGAGCTAGGCTGACGCCACGGCACTCGCTCTAGCCTGGACAACAAAGTGAGACTCTGTCTCAAAAAAAAAAACAAAAACAAACAAAAAAAAAAAAAAAAACAAGTTTGGGAGTGCAGGAAAATACTCTTCAGTAGAAACATAAATTTCTGTGTATATTTCTCAGAACAATTTGGTAACACATATTAAAACCTTTAAAAATGTTAATATTCTCTCACCCAACATATATAGGAATTTAGAATATAGTAGAGATGGCATTTCAAAATATGAGGGAAAAAAGGAGCTAAGGAAGAGAACCAGGGCAACTGGCTGTAGTTAGGAAAAAAATAAAGTTAGACACTTATTTCAAATTATGGACAATAATCAATTTAAGATGCTTTCCAGAGCTAGATGTAAAAAAGATAACAATAAACTTATAGTAAAAAAGTCCTTTCAAGGTAAGAGATAAAACCCTGAATCCATAAAGAAAAAATCAATCCACAAAATTATAAACATCTTTACGTCAAAAGAAACCATAAACAATATTGAAAAATAAATTTGAAAAATGTGAGAGTGGGAGAAAATATTTATAATTATATAACAATTTAATATCTGGAGTATATGAATAGGAACCAAACATCAATAAGGAAAAAATTAAAAGCCTCAAGTATATAAATGATGATGAAATATAACTGGCCAATAATATTAAAAGATGTTTAACCTCATAATAAAGAAATGCAAATTAAGACAAAATACCATTTTTAGAGCTACTAAATTGGCAAAATCTAAAAAGATTTATACTATCTAGTACAGGAAAAGATATGGAGAATTGAATATACTTTTTTTTTTTTTTTGAGACAGAGTCTCACTTTGTTGCCCAGACTAGAGTGAGTGCCACGGCATCAGCCTAGCTCACAGCAACCTCAAACTCCTGGGCCCAAGCAATCCTCCTGCCTCAGCCTCCTGAGTAGCTGGGACTACAGGGATGCGCCACCATGCCCGGCTAATTTTTTTTCTATATGTATTAGTTGGCCAATTAATTTCTTTCTATTTATAGTAGAGACGGGGTCTCGCTCTTGCTCAGGCTGGTTTCGAACTCCTGACCTTGAGCAATCTGCCCACCTCGGCCTCCCGGAGTGCTAGGATTACAGGTGTGAGCCACTGTGCCCAGCCCTGGAAAATTGAATATACTTTTACACATTGTTGGAAGGGTGGGGAAAAAAAAAAACTGCTGCAGCTTTTTGGGAGAGCAATTTGTAATAATAACAGCAGCAACATCACTTAACTCTTATACAGTGTTAATGTGTCCCAAGTACTATCCTAAGTCCTTTTGATATCCCAGCTTACTTTTTGTCTGTATCTATCTACCTACCTACGAGGTAGGTACTATTATTTCTATAGTTTACAGATGAAGAAACTGAGACACACAAATGTTTAATAACATCTTACACAAAAATGTTGGACCCAGGGTGTTTGGCTCTAGAATCTGCATTATTAATTGCTATACTACAGTGGCAACCACGGAGGTACATTGCTCAGATCTCCCATGAAGAGCTCCAAAGGGTACAGTTAGCCTCCAGCTGTTGGGACTGTAGTATTTAAGATCTTCATCTTTCAACATCCAGCCATTTTCTTCCCTTGCAGTCCCTGGTCAATAACTGAGCATGAGCAGGTACTAGGGGTTGGCCATTTCTACCCAACATGGTACTATTCCTCTAACAGGCAATCTTTACTCCAGAGTGCCCCAATGAGTTGGCTGAGACTCTGTAAGATCTGAATCACGTCTACTTTCCCTGTCCTTTAGCTTCTTTTCTTATTTAAAAAAATTTTTTTTGAGACAGAGTCTCGCTTTGTTGCCCAGACTAGAGTGAGTGCCATGGCGTAAGCCTAGCTCACAGCAACCTCAAACTCCTGGACTCAAGCGATCCTCCTGCCTCAGCCTCCCAAGTAGCTGGGACTACAGGCATGCGCCACCATGCCTGGCTGATTTTTTCTATATATATTAGTTGGCCAATTAATTTCTTTCTATTTATAGTAGAGACGGGGTCTCGCTCTTGCTCAGGCTTGTTTCGAACTCCTGACCTTGAGCAATCTGCCCGCCTCAGCCTCCCAGAGTGCTAGGCTCACAGGCGTGAGCCACTGCACTGGCCTGTCCTTTAGCTTCTGACTCCTTATCTTTCACAGTTCTCAATGGACTGCTTGCAGTCCTGACTCCATCTCAGTGTCAGTTTCCCAGAGGGCTCAACACAACTACCTTTCTAATGAAATTTAAAGTGCATATACCCTTCTGCTTAGCAATTTCATTTTCACATATGCAATCCAGAGAAAAACCTGCTCCTGTGGAAAAATAAACAGATACAAAAATGTTCACTGCATTGCTATTTGTAATAGTGAAAAACCTAAATACCTGTCAATAGAGGATGACTGAATAAATTATGGTACATAAATAATATAGAATATTAAAATGAATAAGATAATTCTGTACATGTTAATTTGGAAAAATCTCTGAGACATCCTGAGAAAAAGCAAACCACAGAATAGTATATATCATGAACAATACATGCCATTTATTAAAACATATATATTTATTTCTATAAGTTCACATACTTGCAAATGCATAGGAAACTGAGAGTGGTTACTTCTGGAAAGGAAAGATGGTGAAGGGCGAGAAAGGTAGGGATGAGTAAGTCCTATCTTTTTACTTTTCATTTTAAAATTTAGAATGCATTCATATATAGTCAATCCTCATCATTTAAGGATTCCATACTTGTGAATATGCCTACTCATTAAAATATATTTGTAACCCCAAAATCAATAGTTGTGACACTTTTGTGGTCATTTGAGGGTATAACATATGTGCAGAGTAGCAAAAAAATTTGAGTTACCTGACACACATGTACCCACCTGAAGTTGAACAAGGTGATGCTCTGCCTTCTTGTTTTAGCTCTCATGTAGTAAGCAAGTGTCCTTAACTGTGGTCTCTTTAGTGACAAGATTTTTGGATTTAGTGCTTTCTATTGATGATTTCACTGTTTAAAATGGCCTCAACTGTAGTGCTGAAATGGTGCTTAGTGTTCCTAAGTCCAATAATGCCATGATGTCCCTTTCAGAGGAAATACGCGTGTTAGATAATACATTTGTTTGGGCATGAGTTATAGTGTTTCTGGCACTATACTGCTGATCTATATTATTGTATAATATTATTAATATATAACATTAATTAGTGTTAATAAATCAACAATACATATTAAATAAGGTGTCCTAAAACACAAACATAAAACAAGATTATATATTGATCAGTTGATGAAACGTACAGAAATCTAACCATGTTTATTTTCCCTAAGGGAAATGATCTGGTATTCATTGATTCATTTTTGTGATGACTTTATAGAACATAAGTACCACATGAGAATCAACTGTATTACTAAAGTTAAAAAAAAAAAAAGGAGAGCAAGAACTATGTTGGCCAGAGTCCTTTTAAACAAAATAAAGTCAGTGACAGGGGTCAACATGTCTTTTAGCTCTCCTGTGTACTCAAATCCCATAGCTGCCTGCTTTTCATGGTAATGAAATAGCTGTTTAAATTTCTCTTAATTCAAAATTTTCTTCACAAGGTCTCCAAAAAGAATTAAAGAAAACAAAGTGAATTACAACTGGCCCCTGGGTTCATTCAAAAACCCAAACTATTTTATTCCATAAATGATCCCTTGGACAGCCTGGACCTGCATGAATAGGATAGCCACTGGCCACATGTGATTATTGAGTAAATGAAATACATTACAAAAAATTCTGGCCGGGCGCTGTGGCTCACGCCTGTAATCCTAGCTCTTGGGAGGCCAAGGCGGGCGGATTGCTCAAGGTCAGGAGTTCAAAACCAGCCTGAGCAAGAGTGAGACCCCGTCTCTACTATAAAATAGAAAGAAATTAATTGGCCAACTGATATATATATAAAAAATTAGCCGGGCATGGTGGCGCATGCCTGTAGTCCCAGCTACCTGGGAGGCTGAGGCAGTAGGATCACTCGAGCCCAGGAGTTTGAGGTTGCTGTGAGCTAGGCTGACGCCACGGCACTCACTCTAGCCTGGACAACAAAGCGAGACTCTGTCTCAAAAAAAAAAAAAAAAAAATTTAAAAGCACTAATTAAAGACCTTTTAAATATTGTCATCCTTTCAGCACTGAAAATCTTTTTAAGAAATGTAAAGAGCAAATTTTTATTTTCGGGATCCAGTACCTAAACATTTTTGTAAGTTCCCAAATATTTTACTACCCATTAAGGCCCAAGGCAAACATTAGGGAACTCAATACATTTTATTTATAAGGACTACGGAGATCTAGCCCCAATACTACTTTTCTATGCCTTTCCCACTCTTGTAAAGTCACATCAGAAACATGTCACAGTTTTGTAAAATACCCAAACTTCACACTGTGAATTAACCATGAACATGTTAGAATCTTGACTATGTATAAAAGACTACAGAGCCGGGCGCGGTGGCTCACGCCTGTAATCCTAGCTCTCTGGGAGGCTGAGGCGGGCGGATTGCTCGAGGTCAAGAGTTCGAAACCAGCCTGAGCAAGAGCGAGACCCCGTCTCTACTATAAATAGAAAGAAATTAATTGGCCAACTAATATATATATAAAATTAGCCGGGCATGGTGGCGCATGCCTGTAGTCCCAGCTACTCGGGAGGCTGAGGCAGCAGGATTGCTTGAGCCCAGGAGTTTGAGGTTGCTGTGAGCTAGGCTGACGCCACGGCACTCACTCTAGCCTGTGCAACAAAGCGAGACTCTGTCTCAAAAAAAAAAAAAAAAAAAAAAAAAGACTACAGAGAACAACTGATTCTTTCCTTTCACTTAGTTATATTACTGCTACTATACATAAATTCATCAAATAATGCACAATAACTTGCCAGGCTGAAAAGTTATCCTTAACACAAAGGCCAGTGAAATGCAGCAAAGAGTTGTGATTTTTGAAGGGCACACAGTAAGCTATGGAGCAAGTCTGCCTGGGGCTCTGCCACTTACTACTTCCGTAACCTCATGCAAGTTATTTATTTGCCTTAATTTCTTCAGCTGTAAAATGGGGATAATAAACAATACAGGTTGAGTAGCCCTGACCCAAAATGATCAGGACCAGAAGTATTTCAGATTTTGAAATATTTGCATTACACTGAAGTTCAAAATGCTTCAGTGAGCTTTCCTTTGAGTGTCTCATCAGCACTCCCAAAGTTTCAAATTGTGGAGCATTTCAGATCTTGGAGTTTTGGATCTGGGATGCTAACGTGTACCTATACTTCGCAGGGCGGTTGGGAAGATTAAATGAATTTATTCTTGCAGAGAACTCAAAACAATGTCTGGCACATAGAAGTATTTAATAAATTAGTTATTATTATTATCATTATTAAGAGGTTGTACCAACATTGCGAACAAAACACTTCTGGCTACCAAACTTTGGGGAATAGTTAATTGAACAATCGTGTATCCCTTCAATGGGATGTATTCTATATAGCCATTGTTTATACTATTTTTATGTAATTAACATTTCAGAATTTCTCAAACCTACCTAAACTGATCATATATTTAAGTCAAGATCCCTGATTATAATTCAACTGTTGGTACACATAACCACCTAGAATTTTATCAGATTACCTCAGACCTAAAAGCAATGAACAACCAGCTTATAGTTTATGGCTGGGAGGGAGAAACTATTTAGCTTTGAATCAAGATATAATTATGTGTTTACCTAAATGGAAAAGCACAGGATGGCGGTCGTATTTAAATTTTTTAACTCATGAATTCCAAATTTCAGAAAACAGGCTTTCCTTGGGATACCTAGCATAACACCTAGAATAAAGAGATGTTCAATAAATAAATCATTGATCAAATATAGGATGAAGAGACAAGAGTATGTGAATAGTCTGAGAACTTCAGTGTAATGTAAACATTTCAAAATCAGAAACACTTCTGGTCCTGATCATTTTGGGTTAGGGTTACTCAACCTGTATTGTTTATTATCCCCATTTTACAGTATGTGAATAGTCTGAGAAGAGATAAGCATCTATGTGAGCAATGCAAAGATATGTATTTAAGAAAAATAGGGCCAGGCGTGGTGGCTGATCCCTGTAATCCGAGCACTCTGGGAGGCTAAGGCGGGAGGATCACTCAAGGTCAGGAGTTGAAGCCCAGCCTGAGCAAGAGTGAGGCCCATCTCTACTAAAAATAGAAAGAAATTAGCTGGACAACTAAAAATACATAGAAAAAAAAATTAGCTGGGCATGGTGGTGCATGTCTATAGTTCCAGCTACCAGAGAGACTGAAGCAGGAGGATCACCTGAGCCCAGGAGTTTGAGGTTGCTGTGAGCTAGCATGACACCACGGCACTCTAGCCCCGGCAACAGAGCAAGACTCTGTCTCAAAACAAAAAAAAACAAAAAAAAAAACCCCAACAACAAAAAAAATAATCCCTATGTATATCAGATTATAGTTATGCCAGAAATGGGAATGTATTACTGTGGCTAAAAGATTAAAATGCTGGGTATTATCAGAGTTTATTTAATGAAAATAAAACAGAAAACTTTAAAATTCTTACAACTCATAATTGTTATTTGTTCTCATAAGGAATATGCAATTTTATGTGCCATGCTAGCAACCTGAAAGGCCTAATGGAGTTAGAAGACGAAAGAAACAGAAGAAAAACTTTCCATTTATTAAGTTTCTAGTGCTGTATGGCTTTAATTATTGACCTATACTGGGCAATAAGTTGTTTTCATTAGAAATTGTTATTTAACCAATAGTCCTATTGTTTCTTTATCCTATGTATAAAAAAATATTAAGTGGCTGAACTATATTCTACTCAATGTAGCATGATATAAAAAGGAGTATGGGGACTAAGACAAATGTGGGTTTGAATTCCAGCTTCTTTGCTCTCTAGGCATCTGAACCTCAGTTTCCCTATTATAAATAGAAAGATTCTACTATCTATCTCACAAATAGGGTACAGTAAATATAAGAAGTTAATTATTCTATGAAGTGGCATAGGCTGAAAACATCAAAAAAGATTTAAGTAAACTACAGATGATGGAGCCAGGATGAATTATCAAGAGAAGATACATGTTTTCAGGACGATTCCTAACTTAAAAAAATGTCAAATACTGCTGACTGGGTCCACTATAAACTCATGCCACCTACTTAACAGAACCCAACACTGCTCAGTGATGCTTATGTTCCTCCTCTGCTGACTCTGATGCATCCCCCACAGCAGCTGTTCCAAACCTTTTCACTCCAAGTTCTCTCATGTCTGCACAGAGTAGATAACCTTTCTTCCCACTAAAAGGAAAAAAATCAAGGTCATGCAAATGAAGCAACGTTTGCCTGCCTCTCCACCTGAAAACTGAAAACCTCTCTGAAACTCAGTTCATCATCTCAAAACTTCTCTTACGCCATCTCTTCCTGTTTGTTTTAAAGAAGATGAATTCCTTCTCCCTCCCAAAGCTTAACCCTACACTTTGTGTTTTTCTTAAATCTGATTCCCTTCCCACCCATTTCTATTAACTTTAATTACTCCCTGCAGCAGCATTAGTTTTAGTATGGTCTTAGTGTTTAACTATGTCAAAATCTCCTGGGTGTGTGTTGGGGGCTGGGCAGTGGTGGGGGGTGTTATTTGTTTAAAAAATGTCTTGGTCCAAGTGGGCTTCATCCTAGGGATGCAGGGATGGTTCAACATACGTAAATCTATAAATGCAATTCACCACATAAACAGAAGCAAAAACAAAGACCACATGATTCTTTCAATAGATGCGGAAAAAGCTTTTGACAAAATTCAACACCCTTTCATGATATGTACACTTAAGAAAATAGGCATAGAAGGGACATACCTAAAAATGATACAAGCCATATATGACAGACCCATAGCCAACATCATACTGAATGGGGAAAAATTGAAAGCATTCCCACTTAGAACTGGAACCAGACAAGGCTGCCCACTATCTCCACTTCTATTCAACATAGCGCTGGAAGTCCTGGCTACAGCAGTTAGACAGGAAAGTGGAATTAAAGGTATCCAAATAGGGGCAGAAGAGATCAAACTTTCACTCTTTGCTGATGATATGATATTATATTTAGAAAACCCCAAAGATTCAACCAAGAAACTCCTGGAACTGATCAATGAATTTAGTAAAGTCTCAGGATACAAAATCAATACACAGAAATCAGAGGCATTCGTATACGCCAACAACAAATTGAGAACCAAATCAAAGACTCAATTCCCTTCACAATAGCAACAAAGAAATTAAAGTATCTAGGAATATACTTAACCAAGGAGGTAAAAGACCTCTACAGGGAGAACTATGAAACACTGAGGAAGGAAAAAGCAGAGGATGTAAACAGATGGAAATCCATACCATGCTCGTGGATCGGCAGATTCAACATCATTAAAATGTCTATACTACCCAAACTGGTCTACAGATTCAATGCAATACCTATTAAAATCCCATCAGCATTCTTCACAGATATAGAAAAAATAATTTTACGCTTCATATGGAACCAAAGACGACCCTGAATATCAAAAACAATTCTAGGCAACAAAAACAAAATGGGAGGTATTAATATGCCAGATATCAAACTATACTGTAAAGCTGTAGTAATTAAATCAATCTGGTATTGGCACAAAAATAGGAATATTGACCAGTGGAACAGATGTGAGAATCCTGATATAAAACCATCCTCATATAGCCATCTAATCTTTGACAAAGCAGACAAAAACATACGCTGGGGAAAAGAATCCCTTTTCAATAAATGGTGCTGGGAAAACTGGATAGCCACTTGTAGAAGACTAAAGCGGGACCCACACCTTTCACCTCTCACAAAATCAACTCACGCTGGATAACAGACTTAAACCTAAGGTATGAAACTATTAGAATTCTAGAGGAAAATGTTGGAAACACTCTCCTAGACATCGGCCTAGGCAAAGAGTTTATGAAGAAGTCCACAAAGGCAATCAAAGCAGCAACAAAAATAAATAAATGGGACATGATCAAACTAAAAAGCTTCTGCACAGCAAAAGAAACGTCATGAAAGTAAACAGACAACCTACAGAATGGGAGAAAATTTTTGCATCCTACGCATCTTATAAGGGGCTAATAACTAGAATATACTTAGAACTCACGAAAATCAGCAAGAAAAAATCAAATAACCCTATTAAAAAGTGGGCAAAGGACTTGAACAGAAACTTTTCTAAAGAAGACAGAAGAATGGCCAACAAATATATGAAAAAGTGCTCCACATCTCTAATCACCAGGGAAATGCAAATAAAAACCACAATAAGATATCACTTAACTCCAGTGAGAATGGCCTTTATCAAAAAGTCTCCAAACAATAAATGCTGGCATGGATGTGGAGAGAGAGGAACAGTCCTACACTGCTGGTGGGACTGCAAACTAGTTCAACCTCTGTGGAAAGCAATATGGAGATATCCTAAAGCGATGCAAGTGAATCTACCATTTGATCCAGCAATCCCATTACTGGGCATCTACCCAAAAGATCCAATGACACTCTACAAAAAAGACACCTGCACTCGAACGTTTATAGCAGCACAATTCATAATTGCAAGGCTGTGGAAACAGCCCAAGTGCCCATCAATCCAAGAATGGATTAATAAAATGTGGTATATGTATACCATGGAGTACTATTCAGCTCTAAGAAACAACGGTGATATAGCACATCTTATATCTTCCTGGTTAGAGCTGGAACCCATACTACTAAGTGAAGTAGCCCAAGAATGGAAAAACAAGCACCATATATACTCACCAGCAAACTGGTATTAACTGAGCAGCACCTAAGTGGACACATAGGTACTACAGTAATAGGGTATTGGGCACATGGGAGGGGAGAGGGGGGGCGGGTATATACATACATAATGAGTGAGATGTGCACCATCTGGGGGATGGTCATGCTGGAAACTCAGACTTGTGGAGGGAGGGGGGGAAAGGGCATTTATTGAAACCTTAAAATCTGTACCCCCATAATATGCCGGAAAAAAAAATAAACCAGAAAAAAAAATGTCTTGGTCTACAGACCTACTGAATAAAATTTTCTGTAAGTGGTGCTAGCAAAATGAATTTTACACAAAATCTCCAAATGTTGTTCTTGTGCATACTAAAATTTGACAGTTGTCTTTGATTATGGATCTTTCTCTACAAAATATGCTTCTGTGTTTATAAAAAAAACAAAACAAGGCAAAATACACTTCCTTTAAATGACTCTATCTCAGATTACCATAGTACCTTTCTTCTCTTTAGCTTTGTGGGTGAAATTTATCCTCATTGTCCCCTTATTCCTCACAACTTTTGTAGTGTGACTTTTACTTCATTGCTCTATTTAAACAGTTCTTTCCCAGATCATTCATGTCCTCTCAATCTCTAAATCCAAAGTTCTTTTCTAGTCCTCACTTTCTTCAGCTTTCTGAAGCATGTAACATTGATAGCTATCTCCTCCTTCCTGGAATTAGCTCTGTCTTTGCTTTCTTGAAACCAAATTCCTGTTTTTCTCCTATCCATAGGGTTGTCTCTTCTGTTGGTTCTTTCCCCCGCTAAATGTTATAAATTCCAAGGCCCTTTATTCATTCCAGAATTTTAGCTTTACCCTCCACCTGCTATTGTTACTTTAAAAAAATAATGCATTTAAGATGTAACCTGCCGATTTCCCCTATTTTCATTCATTCAAATATTTACTGTCCATGAGTATATGACAGTTGCTGTTTAAGTACTGTTTTAAGTCTCGGATGTAAGTTATAAAAAGAGATGAAGAGAGGTACTTTCAAAAATGATACTGTCACTGTTTCAGCCACCCAGTTTGGAAATCTTGGAATCATTCTTATTGCTTGCCTCATATCATCTCATCTAACATGTGAAAAATCATCTTTCTTTGTAATTTTTATTTGTTCCTTCTTTCCATTTCTACTACCATCATTCCTGTTCAGATCTTTATAACATAATGTTGACATTTTCCTAATAATTTTTTTAACTAGTCTCTCTCCTTGTCCCTCTTTATTATACTTCATTCATTATATATATATATATGTGTGTGTGTGTATATATATAATGTCTTCTATGTGCCAGGCACTGTTCTAGGTTTGGGGATTTAGTAGTAAGACGAACATGCTTTTTCTCATGAAGCTTATGTTTTAGTGGAGGGAGCCAGAAAAAGAAGTAAAAATGTTAATAAACTAGGTAACTGCAGAGTCATAAATGTCATGAGAAAAAGGATATAGGGTAAGGCATCAATGAGGAGGAGGGAAAAGCCTCTCTGAAGAGGTGGTATCTAACTCAGTCACAAATCTTATCACACTACTGATAATATTGCCAAAACACCATTTTTATGTTATCTCTCTGCTCATGAACTTTTAAAGATACCCTACTAATTATAAGACAAAGGCCAAAATTCCATATCTAATCTTCCAACCTGTTTTTGTTTTTCTTTTTCTGAGACAGAGTCTTGCTCTATTGCCTGGGCTAGAGTGCTATGGCATCAGCCTAGCTCACAGCAACCCCAAACTTCTGGGCTCAAGTGATCCTCCTGCCTCAGCCTCCCAAGTAGCTGGGGCTACAGGTATGTGCCAGTATGCCTGACTAACCTTTTATATATATATTTTTTTAGTTGCCCAGCCAAATTTCTTTCTATTTTTTAGTAGAGATGGGGTCTCACTCTTGCTCAGGTTGGTCTCAAACTCCTGAGCTCAAGCAGTCCTCCTCCCGCCTCAGCCTCCCAGAGTACTAGGATTACAGGTGTGAGCCACCATGCCCGGCCACCAACCTTATTTTCTAAATATTGGCTATGGTTTCTGTTTCAACTAACATTTACTGAGTGATTAAAAGGATTTATCAGGCATAGTGCTTGGCATTTTTTCCCCCAAAAGATACCTGACTGAATATTCCTAACACGTATTATAATATCCTTTTTATAGATAAAAAGGAAAGAAACTTAAGGCCACCCAGCTAATAAGTGACAAAACTGGGTCACAAATAATAAAAAAGCTACTATTAACATTTATTATGTGCTAAACTATGTGTCAAGGGCTTTACTTGTTTGTCTCATTTAATCTCCCTTTCTTTCTTTTTTTTTTTGAGACACAGTCTCGCTCTGTTGCCCAGGCTAGAGTGAGTGCCATGGCATCCACCTAGCTCACAGCAACCTCAAACTCTTGGGCTCAAGCAATCCTTCTGCCTCAGCCTCCCGAGTAGCTGGGACTACAGGCGTGCGCCACCATACAATTTTTCCTATATATTTTTAGTTGTCCAGCTAATTTCTTTCTATTTTCATTAGAGATGGGGTCTTGCTCTTGCTCACACTGATCTCAAACTCCTGACCTAGCGATCCTCCCGCCTCGGCCTCCCAGAGTGCTAAGATTACAGGCATGAGCCACCGCTCACCGCCTGATTTAATCTCAATTGCTGAAAGAGATAGATATTAAAACTGAGAACTGTCTGACTTCAATGTCTACTACAGATCATTAAGCTTAGTTCATTCATTGCTTTCTCCTATGTGGGACAAACCCCACTGTTGTATCAACATAATGGTCTTCTTTTTTTTTTTTTTTTTTTGAGACAGAGTCTCGCTTTGTTGTCCAGGCTAGAGTGAGTGCCATGGCGTCAGCCTAGCTCACAGCAACCTCAAACTCCTGGGCTCCAGTGATCCTTCTGCCTCAGCCTCCCGAGTAGCTGGGACTACAGGCATGCGCCACTATGCCCGGCTAATTTTTTATATATGTATCAGTTGGCCAATTAATTTCTTTCTATTTATAGTAGAGACGGGGTCTCGCTCTTGCTCAGGCTGGTTTTGAACTCCTGACCTTGAGCAATCCGCCCGCCTCGGCCTCCCAAGAGCTAGGATTACAGGCGTGAGCCACAGCGCCCGGCCAACATAATGGTCTTCTTTTCCCTCATCTCCACCCAGATTGCTGAACTTTGCTGGGAAAGAAAACACATAACACTAAGATTGGCATCATTAAAAAATGTATGCCTTACAGACCCAACTAGGCCCTCATCACAATCTAGTAATCTTTGTTGTTTGCTCTCTCTTTCTCTATAGCAGCTATCTCAACCTCTTTTACTCTCTTCAAATTTCCTAATTTATCACCCCCGTTTTACTCCCAGCGACTGCCCCCTTCTGTTACCTCACAGAGAAAATATAAGCCATCAGAAATAGACTCCCTCAACTTTCTTCCAACCTTTCTATAAACTAACTTAATGTGTATATTCATCCTTACTCCCTTTCCTCTTGTCACAAAGGAAAATGTTTCTTGCTTCCTAAAGTCTATCTCTCTGCTACGCTCTACCACTCTGGTAACATCAGAGTCCTTGATTGATCAATAATTCCCTCCTTGGTGCATTATTAACCCCTCCCTCTCCACTGGCTTCGTCTCATTACCATGGAGACAAACCTAATTCTTATCCATCTTAAAATGACCCACACTGGACCCCTCTAGTTAATTAAACTCCCTCTCATTGCGCAGGTAAAATTCCATTTTCATTGTTGTCTTACTTTACCTACTAGTTATTTCTCATCCCACTGTAAGGCTCCTACCCTACACTTCACTGAAACTTCTCACCCAGGTTATTAAAAATGTCCTTAAAATCAATATACTTTTTGATTTCACCTTGTTATAATGGGAAATATATATTTGGTTTTCATCTTGTTTCCTGACATGGCTCCTAAAATCCCTGGGATTTCCAGAGTGATGAGAATATTTCTTGTATGCTAATGAGATGTATGCCAGCTGATAGCTGCCAGCTCCTAAGTAGCTTCAGGATGGGGGCTAGTCACAGGAAAGACCAAGGCATGATTAGAAGGTTGCGGCTGGCCAGGGCCTATATCCCAGCACTGTGGGAGGCTGAGACGGAAGGATCACCTAAGGCTGGGAGTTTGAGACCATAGTGAGAACCTGTCTCTACAAAACGTTTATGTTCTAAAATATTGCTGGGTGTGGTGGTATGATTCTATAGCTACTTTAGGGGCTATAGACAGAGGGAGACCCTATCTCAAAAAGAAGACAAGAGGGAGGGCAAGGGGTAGGAGGAAGGGGGGAAGGGGGAGGGGGAGGGAGAGGGAGGGAGGAGGAAGGGACTTTCAGTCCCACCCCCAAGAGAAGAGGCTAAAGGTTGAGCTGATCACCAACAGCCAATGATTTAATCAAACATGTCTATGTGATGGTGCTTCCATAAAAACCTCAAAATGACTGGTTTCACAGAGCTTCCAGACAGCTGAACACATTAGGAGGTTCCTAGAGGATAGAGTGTACAGAGACACAGCATGGAAGCTCCATACCCCTTCCCACATCCCTTGCCCTATGCATCCCTGTGAATACCCTTTGTAATAAACCAGTAAACACAGTGTTTCCCTGAGTTCTGTGAGCAGCCCTAGCAAATTAGGTGAACTGTGGAGGTGGTTGTGGGAATGCTGATTTATAGCCGGTTTGGTCAGAAGCACAGGTAAAACAACCCGGGGCTTGTGACTGGCATCCGAGTTGGGGGCAGTGGAATCCGACAGTATCTCTAGGTAGATGGTATCACAACTCAGCTGAATTATAGGATACCCACCTGGTGTCCACTGGAGATCAGGTTGGCGTGTGTGTGGGAAACCCCACACATTTGGTCACAGAAGTGTTCTGTGTTGTCAGAGCATAGTAGGAGAAACTGCGTTTGCTTTTTCTACTCACATCTTAATTTCTTTTTAGTATCACTGCTGATTATTTCTTTCTTCTTGAAAACACTTCTCCATGGCTTCTATAAGATCAGGTTTTCTTTTGGTTTTCCTTTTTTTGTTTTTTTGAAATAGGGTCTCACTCTATTGCCCAGGCTGGTCTCAAACTCCTGACCTCAAGCAATCCTCCTGCCTCAGCTTCCCAAATAGTTGGGAGTACAGGCACAAGACACCATGACTGGCTTGATTTTTCAAATTTATGATAGTGTGAAATACATATTCAGTAGAAACTGTACTTTCAGTACCCATACAACCATTCCAGTTTTCACTTTCAGTACAGGAGTCAATAAATTACATGAGATATTCAATACTTTATTATAAAACAGGCTTTGTGTCAGACAATTTTTGCTCAACTATAGGCTGACATGTTGTAAGCATGTTTGAGGTAGGCTAGGCTAAGCCATGATGTTCAGTAGGTTAGGAGTATTACATGAATTTTTGACTTAACAATATTTTCAATTTATGATTAGTTTATCAGGACGCAACCCCGTCATAAACTGAGAAGCATCTGTACTGCAAGCTCAAGGTCAACCACTAAAAATGTTTAAAAATAAACAAGACTATGTGTACACTGAACACTACAAAATGTTGCTGAAATTAAAGAAGATTTAAATAAATGGAAAGACATTCCATACTCATGGATTGGAAGACTTATTTTAGACAGTACTTCCAAATTGACCTACCGATTCAATGCAATTCTTACCAAAAGCCCAGCTAGGTTTTTTGTTGTTGCAGAAATTGACAAGCTGATCCTAAAATTTACATGGAAATACAAGGGACTCAAGAATAGCCACAAGAATCTTAAAAACAAAGTTGGAGGATTCATACTTCTCGATTTCAAAACCTACCTAGCACAAAGCTATAGTAATCAAGATAATATAGCTCTGGCATAAGGATACATCAATGGAAAAAAATTGAGAGTCCAGAAATAAACCCTCACATTTATGGTCAGCTGATTTTCAACAACAGTGCCATGACTATTCAATGGGGAAAAATAGTATTTTCAACAAGTGGTGATGGGACAATGGAATATTCACATGCAAAAGAATCAATCTGGGCCGGGCGTGGTGGCTCATGACTGTAATCCTGGCACTCTGGGAGGCCGAGACGGGCAGACTGCTCGAGGTCAGGAGTTCAAAACCAGCCTGAGCAAGAGCGAGACCCCGTCTCTACTATAAATAGAAAGAAATTAATTGGCCAACATATATAGAAAAAATTAGTCGGGTATGGTGGTGCATGCCTGTAGTCCCAGCTACTCGGGAGGCTGAGGCAGCAGGACTGCTTGAGCCTAAGAGTTTGAGGTTGCTGTAAGCTAGGCTGACGCCACGGCACTCACTCTAGACTGGGCAACCAAGTGAGACTCTGTCTCAAAAACAAAAAAAACAATTAATCTGGACCCTTACTGCACACCATATACAAAATTAAGTCATCAAGCAAATGAGAGATCTAAATGTAAGAGCTAAAACTTCTAGAAGAAAACTTGGGAGAAAATTTTTGTGACACTGGATCAGGCAATAGTTTCTTAGATATAACACCAAAAGTACAAGCTTTATAAGAAACAATAGCTAAACTGGACTTTACCAAAATGAAAACCTTTGGCCGGGCATGGTGGCTCACGCCTGTAATCCTAACACTTTGGGAGGCCAAGGTGGGAGGATCGTTTGAGCTCAGGAGTTCAAGACCAGCCTGCACAAAAGCGAGGCCCTGTCTCTACTAAAAAAATAGAAATTAGCTAGACAAAAAAATATATAAATAAATAAAAATATATTATATTTATTTATATATGTAAATAAATATATTTATATTTATTTATATATAAATATATTATATTAATATATATGTATATGTATAAAAATTAGCCAGGCATGGTGGTGCGTGCCTGTAGTCCCAGCTACTCAGGAGGCTGAGGCAGGAGGATTGCTTGAGCCCAGGAGTTTGAGGTTGCCATGAGCTAGGCTGACACCATAGCACTCTAGTTCGGGCAACAGAGTGAGACTTTGTCTCCAAAAAAAAAAAAAAAGAAAACTTTTGTGCTTCAAAGGATACCATCAAGGAAATGAAAAGACAACTCACAGAATAGGAGAAAATATTTGCTAATCATACATACATCTGACAATGACTTGTATCCAGAACATATAAAGAACTCTTGCTACAACTCATGATGAAAAAAAAGAAAAAAAGTAAAAAAAAAAAAAGAACTCTTACAATTTGATAATAAAGACAAATAATCCAATTAAAAATGGGCAGAGGTGGCTCACGCCTGTAATCCTAGCACTCTGGGAGGCCGAGGTGGGTGGATCGCTCAAGGTCAGGAGTTCGAAACCAGCCTGAGCAAGAGTGAGACCCCATCTCTCCTATAAATAGAAAGAAATTAATTGGCCAACTAATATATATAGAAAAAATCAGCTGGGCATGGTGGCGCATGCCTGTAGTCCCAGCTACTCAGGAGGCTGAGGCAGCAGGATCGCTTGAGCTCAGGGGTTTGAGGTTGCTGTGAGCTAGTCTGACACCACGGCACTCACTCTAGCCTGAGCAACAAAGTGAGATTCTGTCTCAAAAAAAAAAAAAAAAAATGGGCAGAGGATCTGAATAGACATTTCTCCAAAGATATAGAAATGGTCAATAAGCATATAAAAAGATGCTCTACATCATCAGTAATCAGGGAAATGCAAATCAAAACTACAAAAAGAAACTATTTCATACCCAACAGAATGGCTATAATAAAAACACAGATAAAGTGAGGATGTGGAGACTGGAACCCTCATACCCTGTTAATGGGGATGCGAAATGGTATGCCCACTTTGGAAAATGGTCTGGCAGTTTCTCAAAAAGTTAAAGATAGAATTATGATAAGACTCAGCAAGTTCACTGCTGGGTATATATATGCAAGAGAGATGAAAACATATGTCTACACAAAAATGTGTACATGAATGCTCATAGCATTATTCATAATAGCCATAAAAGGTGGAAACAACCCAAATGTCCATTTACCAATGAATGGATAAATAAAATGTGGTATATACACACAACAAAATATCATTTGGTGATAAAAATGGAGTACTGATACATGCTACAATATGGATGAATCTTGAAATTATTATGCTAAGTAAAAGCCAGTCACAAAAGATGACATATTATACTATTCCATTTATATGGAATATCCAGAATAGGTAAATTACATAGAGAAAGTAGATTAGTATTAGGTCATTAAATATGAAATGTCTGATTTCGAATCAAAAGTTTAGTTTATTATATCTCAAATAAGAAGCAGTACAATGAATCAAAGTATGAGCCTAAACCATTAACAGTTTTGCCATCTTAACGGTAGCTTGTTTATGTCAGCAGTGAAAAAGCCTGGAGAGCAAGTGGCAATGAAATTGTGAAAGGCATTTTCCACAGCCTGTTGAGAACTGAATATTCTTCCTTGCACGTGGTCCAAAGCCTGCAAGAATCAGCTGGTGCATGGTCTGGGGAATACAGCGGATGACAGGGAGTTTCCAAGGCCAGCCTTTGTAGTTTAAGCATAGTTGTTTTTTGCAGCATGTAGTCTTGCAAGAGAATTGGCTTGTCTCTATTGACCAAACTTGGCTGCATAATAGCAAGCATCCTCATCATTTTGTACAATTGGTTGCAGTAGACATCTGCTGTGATTGACCAGGTTTCGTGAAGCTGTAGTGAATACCAGTGCTGGACCACCAGACAGACACCATTAGCTTTTTCTGATGAATATTTGGTTTTGGACTGTTTTGGCACTTCATCTTTAACCAACTGCCGAACACTTGCAATTGTCAGAAAGAATCCATTTTTCATCACATGTAACAATACAGTGTAGAAATGGTATGCCTTTATGTCAGGACAGCAAAGAAAGGCAAGCTTCGAGACAATTTCTCTTCTGTTGTTTAAATCATGAGGTACCCATCAATTCAGCTTTTTTACCTTGATTTGTTTCAAATGATCCAATATTGTTGGAATAGTAACATCAAACCTTGCTGCTAATGCATGCGTAGGTTGAGATGGATTCACTCCCACTACAGCTTTCAGCTCATCATTATCCACCTTGGTCTCAGGTCACCCACATGACTCATTTTCAAGATTAAAACCACCAGAACGGAACCATCGATGTACTATGCATGCATTAGCCACATCCTTCCCAAACACTTCACTCATATTTTGAGCTGTCTGCACAGCATTGATTACATGATGGAATTCATATTCAAAAATAACGCAAATTTTTGACTTATCCATGGTTTCAGAGAAGTTGCTCTAAAAAAAATCTGAAAGATGATCACAAGCCAAAACCCATGTGTTTGAAATAATGAGAATGTGTCTTCATAATAAAAATAAAACAAAGGCCGGGCGCTGTGGCTCACGCCTGTAATCCTAGCTCTTGGGAGGCCGAGGCGGGCGGATTGCTCAAGGTCAGGAGTTCAAAACCAGCCTGAGCAAGAGCGAGACCCCGTCTCTACTATAAATAGAAAGAAATTAATTGGCCAACTGATATATATATAAAAAAAAAAAAAGAAAAAAGAAAAAAAAATAAAACAAGAAGTGTCAAAGTGAAAATGTCAGAGATAACAACTGTCAAACTCAGTACTTAAGGAAATCGGACATTTCATACTTAATGTCCTAATAGTAGGGCTGGGGTAGTTGGGGAGGTGATAGCTAAAGGCATAGGGTTTCTTTTTGAAGTGATGAAAATTTTCTAAAATTGACTGTTGCTGATGGTGGCACAACTCTGAATATACTGAAAAACAATGAATTATACATTTTACAGGAGGGAACTATATGACATGTGAATTATATCCCAATACATTTCTTTTTTTAAAAAAAGGGGAAATTGAAAAAATAAACTCTTCATGATCTAGTCCCTGTTTCCTATTCAGTGTCATCTGATGCCCCTCCTTCCTTCAAACTATTACTGCTTACAGGCACACTAAGCTTCCAGGTCTCTTAGGTATATTTTTTTCTTCTTTAAAACCCTGTGGATTTAGACTTGCTTTCCTTCTACCTGGAACAATCTTATATCCCTTCCTTCTTCAGCTGATTCTTATTTTTTACATTTATAATTAGATGTCATTCCTCCATGTAGCCGTTTCTAACCTTTTAGACTGAGTTAAAGGCACATCTAATATGCTTCGACACCAATAAGCACCTACTACTATTTTAGCATTCTTCTCACTGAATCCTGATTAACTGTTTAATTGTATCTCTCATTAAAATTGGGTATTATTTATTGCATTTTGGGCTACAGAAGGTAAAAAAAATACTTTTAGAATGTGAAAAACCATAAATCAGAATCACTTTTGTGATCATTTTTCAGCTCAAAAGAATACTTAAAAAAAAGAGTTCCAAACTATTGGAAATATTTAATTGTAAAGAGAAAAGCACTGATGTATAATTTGCCTAGAAATATGCATGAAGCACTTAATGTTCAGACACTCTGAGTTCTCAAGTAGAAAAATAATGACACTGTCTTATCTGGTTAAGCTTTGTGAAGACATACACATGTTTAATTTCACTGTTTAGAAAACACAGTTTTGATTTTCAAATACTTTGACTGTATTTGAATCACTTTCCACAGTGATGCATGATAGGCTCAGGATCCCAGTGACTATCTATCTATAGGAAAGCTGAAAAATCAGACCCAAGAGAGCACTATGGCTCAATGCATTTGTGTTGATTCTAAATCAGAATGAAGGTAGAATAGATACTATAGATTCCATCTAAAGTCTAAAATAATATGGTGACATCCTTTGTAGAGTTGTTCTTAAGAATGGGCTTCATAAACAATTTTGCCAGGAAATTTTCTGAACTGGAGAGAGAGATGGAGAAGCATGGATTTAGGGTGGGATGAATCCGAGAAAACAATCTTTTCAGATTACTACTTTGTGTGAAGTTGTTTAGCAATCTGATAATTTAGAAATTTCCACAAGAGGTCAAAATAACTGCTAAAAGCCTTTAAGAACAGCAGATTTAAGTGTTTAAAGTTCCAGGTCAGTGACTGTTAAGCCATATTTTGGTAACAAATTAAAGGAGAAGAAAAAGCTTTAAAACAGGAAAGAAAGTTCTGAGGAAAAGGAAAGAGAATTTTCTCAAATAAAAGATCTACAACAATATATATGACAGTAAGGTTTACTGGATTTATTTCCTGAGACAGGTGACAAGGCCAGAAGACTCCAAATGGCAACTCAAGAAATAATCACAGGCAACCCTATTTCATTTCATGAATCATACATGCATCTAATAGCTTAAAGAATGCTTTCAAAACTGGAAGTATTTAAAATGTCAAGAATGTACATTGAACAATCTGCCTCTTATGACATTTTAAAATATGAACATAGGCCGGGTGCAGTGGCTCACACCTATAATCCTAGCACTCTGGGAGGCCGAGGTGGGTGGATCGCTCAAGGTCAGGAGTTCGAAACCAGCCTGGGCAAGAGCGATACCCTGTCTCTACTAAAAATAGAAAGCAATTAGCTGGCCAACTAAAAATGTATAGAAAAAATTAGCTGGGCATGGTGGAACATGCCTGGCTACTCAGGAGGCTGAGGCAGAAGGATTGCTTGAGCCCAGGAGTTTGAGGTTGCTGTGAGCTAGGCTGATGCCCTGGCACTCTAGCCAGGGCAACAGAGTGAGACTCTGTCCCCCCCTCCCCAAAAAATGAACATAGCAGAAAGGATAAAGGAAACAATGCTCAGAAAGTCTGCACTCATTCAAGAATGAGAGTGAGAGAAAGTGAAATGGAATATAAATGTAGGAGAACATAAAATATATAATTTCTATCGCCTTTGGAAAAGTAGTTTTAGAAAGAGAAAAATTAAAGAAAATATGACTAAGTAGATTATACATAATAATTCCTACAAGGCTTAGTAAAAGGTCAATTAAAAAAGAAAACAGTTGTCCTAGAAATAAGTTTAAAACAGACTTCAGATATTTACAGAGTATGTAATTCCAATGTTAAGATCCTCTTTCTAAAGTCCAGGATCCAGCAGCCCTATCCATGATATTGCAAAAATTATTATAATAAAATAAATATTAAAATAAATACTTAATGCAACTGAATAATCACAATAAAGGAAAGTTACATTTGTTGGCCAGGCGCAGTGGCTCACGCCTGTAATCCTAGCACTCTGGGAGGCCGAGGTGGGCGCATTGCTCGAGGTCAGGAGTTCAAAACCAGCCTGAGCGAGCAAGGGCGAGACCCCGTCTTTACTATAAATAGAAAGAAATTAATTGGCCAACTAATATATATAGAAAAAATTAGCCGGGCATGGTGGTATATGCCTGTAGTCCCAGCTACTTGGGAGGCTGAGGCAGCAGGATTGCTTGAGCCCAGGAGTTTGAGGTTGCTGTGAGCTTGGCTGACACCATGGCACTTATTGTAGCCTGGGCAACAAAGCGAGACTCTGTCTCAAAAAAAAAAAAAAAAAAAAAGGAAAGTTACATTTGTATGTATGGGTATACATGCATATGTATACATGTGTTTGATGTAATGATTATATTGCAAAAACCTGAAGGGAAATCTCGAGTAGTTTAACTGAAAATAATTTTTTTTTATTTGTCACCTACATACTTTAAATTTTCTGGATAAAAGAACATACCTTTCTTCAAATGGAAGGGCACAACCTAGAAAAAGAACTGATACCAGTAATTTAAACCATACAAATCTAATGATGTCAAAAATTATATACTTTAAAAATGGAAACTGTATCCAGATGTTCTTCCAAAAGGTTATAGTAAGCCAGCCATATTAAAACTCCTGGAGCTTGTTCTGTTGCTTCAGTGAGGCAACACCCTCCAAAGGAATCTAGACATTTTCATATTGAGGCAGAGGAACTGAAGGCAAGAGCTAGGGGAAGGAAAAAAATGAGAAAGTCAATCTTCTTGCCACTGCACAAGTGGAGTAGGTGTTTAGCAGTTTTCTTTCTCACTTCCCAAACAGAATCTTAAGTGTTTTGGTTCAGAAAAATCTAGTTTTGTTCTAAACTCTACTTCAAAACCCTGAGATGAAAATAAAGGACAGTCTTACAAGAAATTTTCTTTCTCTATCACTCATAAATCTAAAGGAGGAGGAGAAGGGAAAAGAGTAAGTAGTAATAGCTGCCAGTATACTGAGTGCTTACTTTGTGTCAGGTATGGTATTAAGTGTTTTACGTATGCTCGTTTCATTCTCAAGACAATTCAATAAGGAAACAGAATAACAGGCCAAATGACTAGGCACTAGCTAAAAAAAAGCTGAAGTTAGGATATAAAACAGGTATGATTCCACAGCTGTGCTCATAGCTGATAAATTGTTTACTATTCAGGAATATTTTGGTAGAGTAGTGAAATTTTCCTTGAATGTTTGTCAGAGCAGGGGTGGGGAACATGCGGTCCTCTAGGTCCTTAATTGTGGCCTTCTGACTGTATGCAAATTTTACAGAATAAATCCTTTTATTTTTATTAATACATTCTTGTTTGTCTTTTATATTTTTATTTTAAAAATGAATGTATTTAAAATACCAAAGAATAAGTTTCAACAAAATAATCCTCCCAGATTGACTGGCACAATTAGAACATTAGTAAACCACAAGGGCTAATTGACAGCTGCTACATTCATGATTTAGTTCTAATTTCCCCTGCCTGACTGGCACCACTGCTGCATGAGGCTGGTTGGTGAGAATTTATGGGGATCAAGTATATCAGTTTGTTATCAGCTTTTGTCAATGGTGCACTGTGTTCCTGTTTGAAGTGGAATTTGTGAATAGCTGCACAGCTTGACAGTATTTTTTAATTCTGTCTGCTTAACAGCCTATCATGTCAAAGAAGACCAAGAAAACACTAAAGGAAGAAAACAGATTTTTAAATGAGGACTGGGAATTGCAATATTATCTTGTTTCTGCTAAGATAACGTGATTTGCTTGCTTTGTAATACTGTAATTACAACATTAAAGAAATTCAATGCTCATCAGCACTGTAACACTCATAAGGACCACAAATATTTCAAATTAGAGGGAGAGGTGTAAAAGGTTGTACTGTAGAAATTAAAAGATGAAAAGCAAAAGCAAAGACAATTATTTCAGGCAGCAATAAGACCTGGCAATAATGCCACTGATGCAACTTATAAAGTAGCTTATATACTTGGGAAAAAAGGGAAGCTACGCAGTTATGCAGAAATTGTGAAAGAATGCATTGTTGAAGATGTAGGATGCTTAGACCCCAAAAACATTTCAAAGTACAAATAACTGCCTTTTTAAGGAGAACCATCACTGATTGGCAGCATGAATTAGCCTTCAACTTACCAGAACAACTTCATGCAATACTTCAAAATGAAAATGAACATTATTCAATCACTTTGAATGAATCAACTGATACTACTGACTCAGCACAATTTATTTTTGAGACAGAGTCTCACTCTGTTGCCTGGGCTAGAGTGCCATGGCATCAGCCTAGCTCACAGCAACTTCAAACTCCTGAGCTCAGGCAATCCTCCTGCCTCAGCCTCCCAAGTAGCTGGGACTACAGGCATGCACCACCATGCCTGGATAGTTTTTTCTATATATTTTTAGTTGTCTAGCTAATTTCTTTCTTTCTTTCTTTTTTTTTTTTTTTTTTGGTAGAGATGGGGTCTCACTCTTGCTTAGGCTGGTCTTGAACTCCTGAGCTCAAGTGAATCTCCCACCTTGGCCTCCCAGAATGCTAGGATTACAGGCATGAGCCACCACGCCCAGCCTCAGTACAGGTTTTATACTTCACTTAGGTCACAATAGAATATTTTCTTTGCTATGAAGCATGACTTGCTTTTGGCACTCTTGTAGATAGAACACAGGGAATAGATATCTTCAACAACTTTCAAGATAAATGTAGTCAAGTTGGACTGAATTTGGTAAGTTTAGTGAGTGTATGTACAGACAGTGTACCTTCCATGACAGGAAAATATGAAGGGTTTGTTGCACAGATAAAAAATATTAACAGATCCAGATGCTCTCATTTCTTTTCATTGTATCTTCCATCAGCAAACTCTCTGTGTTAAAGCTATTATTTTAAGTAACACTTTGCAACAAGTTATAAATATTGTTAACTATATTCATGCAAATGCAACAATGCAGCATCAGTTTTGTAACATACTAAAGTTGAAGATGAGGTATTCAGTGTAGATTTGCCATACCATTCTAAAGTGTGTTGGCTATCACAGGAACAGGTGTTAGCCAACATTTTATCTCTGTGAGAACAGATAGTTAAGTTTTATGAAGAACAGAATAGGCAATGTCAATTATTGAAAGAAAATTTCTATAGGAATGCAGCATTTCTGTGTGATATTATGGTAAATCAAAACAATCTGAATATTTCTTTGCAAGGTAAAACTAAGTCTATATATGATATGTGGCAAAAAATCCAAGCATTTTGAAAAAGGCTTTTTTCAAAACACTTCTTCAAATGGAAATTTCGGATAAACATTTTCCCCAGTTGGCAAATGTCACTGATGAGCAGGATGATATATGCAAATCATTTAAAGAATATGCAGCTGTTATAGACCCATTAATTGGAGAACATGATGAAAGGTTTGCTGACTTTGAGAATCATGACATCACACTCAAATTAGCATTTCAGCCTCACCTAATTGATATCACCCAGACACCTAGAGAACTACAGATGGAACTGATTGAGCTCTCAGTAGATGACATTTTAAAGTCATTGCTTAATGCTAAGAAAGATCCAGGTAAAATATGAAAAAATGCAGTAGAGTACCCATGCCTTTGGCAACATGCCCGAAAAATGCTTTCTTGCTTTACAACCACTTATTGCTGCCAATCTACATTCTCCTGCCGAACCCAAATCAAGATGCCCTTAAGGTCACAAATGACTGATACCCACCTAAAGGAGCAGTCCCCAACCTTTTTGGCACCAGGATCTAGTTTCATGGAAGACAATTTTTCCATAGACCAGTGTGTGTGTGGGGAAGGCGAGTGATGGGGAGTGGCTGTAAATACAGATGAAGCTTCACTTGCTCACCCACTGTTCACCTCTTGCTATGTGGCCCAGTTCCCAACAGGCCGCAGACCAATACCGGTCTGCAGCATACCAGTTGGGGACTGCAGATCTAGAGGATCAACTGAAACCGCAAAGCTCCATGCTGCAAACCGATAGTCACATGCTTTCCAACAAAAAGCATACACAACAAAGTTATTAAAAGGTTAGTTAACTTTAAAATTAACCAATAGTTTCTATTTTTTGAAATTATTAAGGACATAGTTAGATTTTTATAAAATAATGTCCATTTTAAAGTATATCTAATTGAAGTTTCTTGAATGTAGCTTTATTTGATGAAAGCTAAATTAATGCAGCCTTCCAACATGAAATTGGTCCAGAGAGTTAAAACTTTAGAAACATCAACAAAGATGTCTCATAAACACTGGTTTCCACAGACAAGTGACACATTCCCCATAAAGTTATTTTGGACAGACAATACTAAAATAATTTTATCCATGTGTTTAGAAGCACAATTAATCTAATAAAAGGACTGTAACACTATTTCACATTCTTAATTCTAATAAAAAGCACTTTTTCAAATGACTGGCAACCTTACTTCCTTTTAAAACTATACTGAAATTCTGGACCTAGATCTTCTTGACTCTTTCTCTGGTATATTATATTAAATTAGATTTTGTATAAAGCCACACACTGTAAAGACAGTTCAGGAGTGATTTAAAAAAGAGAATTCTATTTTGATTCTCCTAATTAAGAAGAATCAGGTCTTCAAATGCTATAATTTTTAAAAATGTTTGGAGATTTACTACACAAAGTATTTTAAACAAGATCCAACTAAATTCCTGAAGAGTTTAATTCCTCCCATCATTTTTGCTCAGCAAAATTTCAAATAGCAGCTTGTGTACCCAAGTTATTTACATATTTTCTTCTTTAATCATCCCCTTTTAAAGGACATAGAGTTCATTTAGCAACCAGTTATTATGTCCTAGTTTCATTGCTATATTTATTTGCCTTCTTTAATGAATGAATCATTTCAAAAATCACAGTTTATAAAGTAATACTTGTTTCTACTATTTTATGTAAAAAATGCAGGTCCAACAATTCCATTCCTTACCACTCTCCCCCTACATGTCTCACCACCAAATCACCCTACAATACTTAAATCACAAATAGATTAATGTGTTAAAAAATGTAGCTTACACATATACAACTTCCAGGCTTAGTTATCAACACAGACTTTGACACTAGCCAAAACTCAGGAAACTAGTTGTTAGTAAATTTGGAGGAATGAGAATTTAGAAAAAAAGCTCGCAGGTCATCTTAGAATTTGTAAAGAAAAGAGTGGATAGAGTCATATACCCTTTAGGAAGGCAGATTTTAAAAGAACTAGGCATGATTACATGGAAACAAATTCTTGGAGGAAAGGAGATTCAACATGTTAGGAAGATGTTGAAAATGTGCTTCTGACCAATAATTACAGATGATTTCAATAAAAGGGAGGCACTAAACAAACCAGGGTGGCAGCATAGGACTCAAATGAAAAAAATAAATAAATAAATATATATCAGTGTGGGATAATGAATCTGGCATCATTTAATGCCAGGTAAATCATTCCCCTCACTAAACATGCTTCTTCCTCAACAAAATGGGCACATTTGCCCTGCAGAACTATTGTAGGGGGTTTGCTACCTACTAAGTTCAGTATTTCTTTGCAGTTCTTTCTGTCTTTATGCTATATCCCATTAAGAGAGCACAGTAAGAGTTCTAATAATATGTTCAAAAGTTACTTGAGTTAATTCTATTCTTTGACAGTTACAGTATCAATATGATTTACAGTTATACCCATTGATTTCAATTTATATGCATATTAGAATTTACTTTTCATTATTTTAAATTTAATTTAACTATGTAATTTCGTGACTGTACATAGTTCAAAGACTACTCTTCCTACTTCCTTGTAGTAGTGGTACTATTCTTCACATAAGGTAAATTTTGGCTCATTGTCCATGGCTAGACTCTATATACCAGTGATGGTAACATTTACATCTACAATTTAACAGTGCATAGTACTTATGATCAATTTTGAGATAGTTGCTTATGGCTATTGAAAATATTATAGCTAAGAATCATCACAAGTTAGTCCCATTAATTTTGGATGATACACAGCACTATATGCCACGCTTTTGGGGTTTTTTTGAGACAGAGTCTCACTTCTATTGCCTGGGGTAGAGTGCAGTGACGTCATCATAGCTCACAGCAACCTCCAACTCCTGGGCTCAAGCAATTCTCCTGCCTCAGCCTCCCCAGTAGCTGGGACTCCGGCTAATTTTTTAATTTTATTTTTTTATAGACAGGATCTCACTCTTGCTCGGGCTGGTCTCGAACTCCTGGTCTCAAATGATCCTCCCACCTTGGCTGTGATGCACCACACCTGACCTCCAAGCACTTTTAATATACTTTTATATATTATTATTATATATTTTATTTATACTTTTTATATATGTGAACATTTTAATTTTCAAATAGACCTCTGAGGTATGTTGGCAAAGATCATGCTACTAGTAAGTGGCACAAGAAGAACTTGAATCCAGGCTCTAGAGTATATGCTATTAATATTAGCCACTTAATTACAACATCCTCCTATATTCTAACGGATCACACAAATGTTCCTGCCATATATGGGAGCCATAAAACTTACATCTTTTTTGGCTTATCTAAGCAATGGTGTGACCTTAAGAAAATAACTTTTCCTTTTTTTTTTTTTTTTTTTAGATAGTCTTGGTGTGTTTCCCACGCTAGAGTGTTGTGACATCACCCTAGCTTACAGCAACCTCAAACTCCTGGGCTCAAGCAATCCTTCTGCCTCAGCCTCTCGAGTAACTCCAACTACAGGCACGTGCCACCACACACCTGGCTAATTTTTTCTATTTTAGTAGAGACGGGGTCTTGCTCTTGCGCAAAATGGTCTCAAACTCCTGATCTCAAGTGATCCTTCTGCCTTGGCCTCCCAGGGTGCTAGGATTACAGGTGTGAGTCACCGTGCCTGGCCATAACTTTCGCATTCTTAATAAAAATGTCAAAGATAATCAAATATAGACTAAATCTCTTACAGATATTTGTAAATACTATTGATATTTAGGCCAAATCAACTACCCTGCCCAATCACTGATTTCATTCAATTAACATTTATTAAACACCCCTGGGAAGCTAAGTGGATCAATTTACTTTCCCTCTTTCTCCAAATCCCACTGAAATGACCAAACATTGATGACCAATCTGTAATTTTATAAAAATATACAATAGAAATTGTCAAAAAGATCTAGGTCCAGGAGTACAAATTATTTTAAAAGGAAGCAAAATTGGCAAATCATATTAATTTTAAAAAGTGCTTTTTATCAGAATTAAGAATGTAAAATAGTGTTAAAGTCCTTTTATTAGATTAACTGAGTTTCTTAAAAAAATAATATCCTGGCCGGGCGTGGTGGCTCATGCCTGTAATCCTAGCACTCCGGGAGGCCAAGGTGGGTGGATTGCTCGAGGTCAGGAGTTTGAAACCAGCCTGAGCAAGAGTGAGACCCCGTCTCTACTATAAATAGAAAGAAATTAATTGGCCAACTAATATATATAGAAAAAATTAGCTGGGCATGGTGGCGCATGCCTGTAGCCCCAGCTACTCGGGAGGCTGAGGCAGGAGGATCCTTTGAGCCCAGGAGTTTGAGGTTGCTGTGAGCTAGGCTGACGCCATGGCACTCACTCTAGCCTGGGCAACAAAGCGAGACTGTCTAAAAAAAATAATAATAAATAAATAAAATCCTATAACACAGGAAAATGACAAGGATACCATCAACAAAAGAGAATCACTAAAGAATTTCTGTAATGAGGTCGGGCACTGTAGCTCACGCCTGTAATCCTGGCACTCTGGGAGGCCGAGGCGGGCGGATTGCTCGAGGTCAGGAGTTGAAAATCAGCCTGAGCAAGAGTGAGACCCCGTCTCTACTATAAATAGAAAGAAATTAATTGGCCAACTAATATATATAGAAAAAATTAGCAGGGCATGGTGGCGCATGCCTGTAGTCCCAGCTACTCAGGAGGCTGAAGCAGCAGGATTGCTTGAGCCCAGGAGTTTGAGGTTGCTGTGAGCTAGGCTGATGCCACCAGCACTCACTCTAGTCTGGGCAACGAAGTGAGACTCTGTCTCAAAAAAAAAAAAAAAAAAAAAGAATTTCTATAATGTATACAAAAGAAAATAGTTTCACAAAAAAAGGAGTTAAATGCCTCCATAGTCTACATTAATGGTCAAAAAATGGCCTTTATTAGAGAAGTGGATGAATTTTCCCAAAAAACTCAGTAAAGCCCCAAGCTCAGAGAAACATGAGCTGAGTACAGCAGTGGGGTAAAGTCAGTGATAACTGCCATGTGGAATGGCTGATGACATCTGCACTCTGCGGACTTTTTCATCTGGGTATGAGCTGCTTGAATGGTCAAGCTAGGGAGCTACCACAGCGGGCTCCTGAAGAGGAAGGGCAGGTGGTGATGGATAAGAGATACCATATTTTAGTTAATTCTAGGTGAACAAAGAGAACAAAGGCACTACCTAACAACTTACAGAGGCAAAAAAATAAATAAAAGAAATAGCACAGAACAGGAGAAACCCATAATGTACCTAACATCCCTGATAACTATGAAGATACCACAATAAAGGATAGTTAAATCTTAAATGCAGGTATTCCACTTAAAGCAGACATCTTCACGTAGCTACTGGTGTGATTCTAAATGGTTACTAAGTAGGCAGATAACAGAAATAGTCCTCTAAAGTTCCCAAGATTGTTCCTGTATCAGCAACACGTCAACAAAAAAGTTTGTCTTCTAATCCTAATCCACTATACCATATCTAGAGCGGGAGTCCAAAAGGTGAGCTAAGATGCTGATATATGACTGTCCACGTTTGTTTTAAATATGATTCATTGCTATAGTTTCGTACGTGACTTTTAAAAATTTTTAATTAAACTCTCAAAGTATATTACCTACAGGATAAAAAAATATAAGGAGTTTCACATTTTATGTTTCATAATAAGAAAAAAAATAGGACAACACCATAAATTATTTTATGGGCTACGTGTGATTATCAATCATCCTTTACTTTAGAAGCCTTTATCTATACTTGGTTACTGTCTTAGTCCATTTGAGCTGCTGTAATAAAGAACCATAGAAGACCGGGTGGTTTATAAACAATAAAAAATCATTTCTTACAGTTCTGGAGACTGGAAGTCTGAGATCAGGGTGCCAGCACGGTCAGGTTCTGGTGAGGGCTTTCTTCTGGGTTGTAGCCCCACATGGCAGAAAGAGTGCCAGACCTCTTTCTAATCACTTCCCAAAGGCCCCACCACCTAATGACATCACACAGGGTGAGGGTGGGGTTAGGATTTCAACATATGAATTTAAAGGGGGAAACCACAAACGTTCAGTCCATTAACAGTTACTAACCTCAACTAATGATGTTAGTTAGGGTCACAGTTTACATACTTAGCCAGTTGGAGGAAATCTACCCTAGGACCACAGACTACATCCATAATCCACTTAGCAAATGTTAGCTGGCATAAGAAGGTTGACAGAATGCTAATGGCCGGGCTTCATCAATACTGAAAAATCTCCCAATACATGTTACTTTTGATATATAGAAAAGCACTGGCAAATAAACATTTGGATAGGCCACCTGGTACTCTTTTTTCTTAGCGTCCTAAGGTAGAAGAAGGTAGCAAGCCAAGTATCAGGGGCATAGTTACAGCATATAGGGTAAAAATGATAAGGCCAGGGGCAGTGGCCCACACTTGTAATCCCAGCACTTCCAGAGGGCAACACGGGAGGATCCCTTGAATCCAGGAGTTTGAGAACGGCATGAGCAACATAGGGAGACCTTGTCTCTACAAAAAATGAGAAAAATTAGCCAGGCATGGTGGCACCTGTAGCCTCAGCTACTCGGGAGGCTGAGGCAGGAAGATTTCTTGAGCCCAGGAGTTCAAGACTGAAGTGAGCTATGATGCTATGATGATGTCACTGCACTCCAACCTAGGTGACAGAGTGAGAGCCTGTCTCTTAAAAAAAAAAAAAAAGAAGCATGGGTAGCCAAGTATAACACAATGATATATCCTACTTTAACAACGGCAGATTGATTTCAGTGACCCTATGGTGGGCAAATAATCAATTGTAATATTTATATCCTAGGTATCAAATGTGATGAGATTAATCCATTTAGTTGCTTAATAGCAACAGTTACCATATGTGCCTGTACTATGTAGATGTTTCAGGTATATAAACTTTAATTCTTACAACCACCCTTCAAGGTAAGAGGTGTTATCCCATTTGCAGATGGAAAAAACTAAAGCTTGGCCAGGCGTGGTGGCTCACGCCTGTAATCCTAGCACTCTGGGAGGCTGAGGAGGGTGGATCGCTCCAGGTCAGGAGTTCGAAACCAGCCTGAGCAAGAGCGAGGCCCGTCTCTACTATAAATAGAAAGAAATGAATTGACCAACTAAAAATATACATACAAAAAATTAGCTGGGCATGGTGGCACATGCCTGTAGTCCCAGCTACTCAGGAGGCTGAGGCAGTAAGATCGCTTGAGTCCAGGAGATTGAGGTTGCTGTGAGCTAGGTTGACGCCATGGGACTCACTCTAGCCTGGGCAACAAAGTGAGACTCTGTCTCAAAAAACCAAAACAAAACAAAAAAAACCTAAAGCTCAAGGAAGCCAACTAACATGCTCAAAGCCACGAAGCTGGTAAATGGCAGAGCCAGAATTTGAATTGAGTTCTGATTGCAATCCCCATTCTCTTTTAACTATAACTTCCTAAATAAAATATTTTTCTAAGAATTCAAGATATTGTATACACTCACTTTTATTTTAAACTAAGAGATAGGATTCATGAGGATGAAGTGGGGACAGGAACTATTTTTAGTTGGGGAGAATAAAGAATAAGAATTTAGGTAATTTTTCAAACATAAATAAAACATTGTATAGCAAAGCCAGAATTAGAACTCAGATTTCAATATAGGTACCCTTCAAGTTAAAAATATTCAATTTTATGGGTATATACAACCACAACGAGTAAGATGTGCAATGTTTGGGGGATGGACACGCTTGAAGCTCTTACTCGAGGGGGGAGGGGGGCATGGGCAATATATGTAACCTTAACACTTGTACCCCCATAATAGACTAAAATAAAAATAATAAAATAAAATAAAAAGTAAAAAAAAATTCAATTTTCATTGTATCATATCCAAACTGGCATATAAAATACTATTTTTCTCCTTACTCCACCCAACCATGGATGGGGGCCCCCTCAACAAACAGCAATCATATTAGCCCACACTGACAGTCCCTCCTATGGGCTCAAACAAGGAGCACTGGATCCAACCTCTTCTGTTATCATCTTGCTTCTTCAAAGGAGAGATCACTCACCCATTACAAGTTCCTCATCTCCCCCAGGTCCATCCCCACCATAACACACTACACATATCGCATATGCATGCCTCATCTCCACTGAGTTAATTCTACCTCCAGTTATTTCACTTCATGAAATCTCTTAAAACATACATTCTCTACAATAATTCCTTCATTTTCTTTTGCTGATAGGGCAATTTATAAGCTCCCTACCCCCCTCCCCCAAAACCCTAAAATATTGTTGACAAATATAAGAAGAGTCTCAGTCAAACACCTGTATCACATAGGAGGAATGTTTTAAGGTTTGAAGTCAAACAGATAAAAAATAAGAAAAATATGCTACCCTCTCATTCCTTTTTATCTTTAAAAATGCTATTAGTAAAGCAACTATATTGCTTTCTACTATTTTATTGTCTTATAAGCTAGCCTAGAAACCTAACTTCTGTACTGACCCAGAGGATCAACCAATCAACCTACAAATTACCTTTCATCTTATAATATTAAAGTTGGGAAAGACTATACAGTAGCTGGACCTCATTTTCCAAATGAAAACCACTGATACATCTCAAAAAAATTAAGACTGAATTTTGAGGATATATAGCTACTGAACAATAATTTGATATATAACACAATATTAAATATCATACTTGTGAAAAGGAAGACTGAGAATGTCACATATTTCTGTCTCCTGAACTCTATTCCCTCTCGCTTGCACATTGCACTCTTGCCTCAAACCAGAACATGTCTGAATCAGACTCCTCGCTTTTACAATCACCTCACTCTCCAAAATTCCCAATTCTATTCCCTTGCCCAAGTTCAAAATCTCAGTGTCAACAACACCACTTCTTTCCTGCCATATGAAGCTTACCTAAGGTGCAAAGATAAATCATATCTCCTGTTCTCAAGGAACTTAAAAAATCTATACTAGAAAAAAAAAAAATCTATACTAGAAAAAAAATTATGCCAGAACATAGAGCAAGTACCACACAAATAACTATGGCACAGATATGCTACTATGAAATGTGCAAGGCGTTACCAAGGGGAAAAAATCACTTTAGGAAGGGATCAAAAAAGGTGTTTATAAAGAAGGCAATTAAAATATGCTTAGAAGATGGGTAGGATACTGATAAAACAGAGACTCAGAATAGGGAAAGGGCATTTCAGGTTGAGAATAAACAACACAAGGAAAGACTTAGAGATGAGAACACAGATTTAGGAAATATAAAGATAGACAAAAGGGGACAGAATGTTGATCCAGGGGGAGGAGGGCATGGGCAATATAAATAACCTTAACACTTGTACCCCCATAATATGATAAAATAAAAAAAAAAAGTTGATCGATGCAGGTAAGGCAGCGTCTAAGGTTGGAAAGTAAGTTGGAGCCATACTGTAAAAATCCTTGAGTGCCTTTTGTTCTGTGGAAGATGAAAAGTCACTGATGGTTACTGGTACAAGAACATATAGTGGTTAAGAGCCAGGATCAGCTGCGTGACTTTGGGCAAGTTACTTAACTTCTCTGTATCTCTGTGGGGCTAAAAGCAGCACTTATACAGGGATATTGTGGGAACTGAATTAATTAACTCATGTCAAGTGCCCAAAAAAGAATGTCGTCGCAAACTAAATGCTATGTAAGTATTTACCATTATTCTATTTGTTGTTTAGAAAGATAAATTTAGCAGCAATGTAGAGAAATGGGCTGGAATGGAAACTTCCCTGTTTTCTCTCTACCTTTATTCACATCTTCAAGGACAAATACTGCCCAAGTTTTCCTCATTATTTAAATCCTCATTATTAAATGTATCATTTGTTAAGCTCAAATTCCACCACCTCTCTGACCACCTGGTCATATGTATATAATTTTATTTTCCCAGAGTACAAGTACCTCAAGGATAAAATGTTTTTTTCATTTGCTTAAATATAATCCCTCTGAATATTCAGTACAGGATCCTTACAGATCACAAATACTTCAATAGAATTTGTTGTGAGACAGTCTGGAATGAAGTCCAGTGGTATAGGATCTACTTATGGGAAGATATAAGGAATATTCATAGCAAATTAAAGATTTATCTTATCAAACTAATGGTATTTTATAAATGAAATGGTCACATCTTGGATAGTCTAAGAGGCCTTAAATTTTTCTTGCCTTTGGAAGTCAGTGGACTGGTCAGCAGAACTGACCTGAACATGGCCTGTTTTTGAAAGGAATTTCTATTATTGTAGCTAAAAGCAGACCCAACAAAGTTCCAGGTAAACAACTTAATGTGGATATACTGCAAATGGGGAGAGCTAGTGAAATTTTGTTTCTCCTTTCTCTTATTTGACCCACCCAACCGCATTTTTCTTTACTCCTGCTTAATCTCTATCTATAGCATATGATCCCTAGTTGAACAGATCTATATTAAAAATCAACAGCTGCCTTTTTGCTCAATATATACAATGGCAAGTGTCAAAATGCCAAATGTGACATTTTATTTATAGTAAAGCCAGTATAACAAGACACTATTGCAATCTTTTCCTAATGAAAAAAATAATAAAGCAGTGATTCAAAGAAACGTCAGCTTGCTTCAATACTGAATTAGAGTCATACACTGAAACTTCACATAAGTGAACCGTACATGTTGGTTCATACATATTCACAAATACATGCAAGTATCATTGATAGCAACACTCAAAGCCACATGCTCTTTATTTTGTCAACTCTGAAGCAATAAATCCCAAAGGAACATCACATTCTACTTGCTCATTGCATATCTGGCAAGGATTCTTTGTGTAATTTACAGTTTACAAGAGAACACAGTAAAGTTTATATACACAGAACATATAAACAAATTATATAGTAAAGATACATTACTGAAAAGTGACTTTGATCCAGGTACTTATTTTTAGGTGCCTTGACATTCAAAAATCTTTAGGTTTCCTCATAGCTCTTATCTAACCTCTTTAGTGTTTCCACAACAGCTTTCCCAAACATTACTTTTTCATCAGACAATAATGGATAAAGGATGAAATAACACTATTTCCAATCTGTTTTACCAACTGGATCAGGTTTTGTAATTATTAAACTTTTTAGTAGCTAGCTGCTTAGTTGGGTAAGGAATCAGAAAGTATGTGAGGCCAGGCACAGTGGCTCAAGCCTGTAATCCTAGCACTCCGGGAGGCCGAGGCGGGCGGATTGCTCAAGGTCAAGAGTTCAAAACCAGCCTGAGCAAGAGCAAGGCCCCATCTCTACTATAAATAGAAAGAAATTAATTGGCCAACTAATATACGTAGAAAAAAAAATTAGCCGGGCATGGTGGCACATGTAGTCCCAGCTACTCGGGAGGCTGAGGCAAGAGTTGCTTGAGCCCAGGAGTTTGAGGTTGCTGTGAGCTAGGCTGATGCCATGGCACTCACTCTAGCCTTGGCAACAAAGTGAGACTCTGTCTCAAAAAAAAAAAAAAAAAGTATGTGGAACAAAATGTATAGCTTTGACAACCAAAAAGATACAAATGTCATGTTTATATAAACCATAACAGGTAAAGCTGTAAATATGAAATTTATACCTATATAATATCACTGCTGTCACTGTACAACCTAATCTCCTGGGTTTACTTAACACGAGGATATCAAACAAGGTCACTAAATAATTATCCATTTTGGTTGCACCATTAAGCTCTTACAATGCAACAATAACAATTTCATAAACAGCAACACTTATTACATGTATAAATTTCTCCTATAAGATTAAGCAAGCTGGCCCACTACTTAAAAGATGCTTTGAAATGGAGTATGGGAAAAACAAACTCACAGTTGCATTATAGAAGCTAAAGATAATTAGAAAAAATTTAATTCCATAAATTAAATCTTCAGTTATACTGTGTGTCAGGTTATAAAGAAACAACTATCTCATATATTTCAAACTCATTTTCAACTTTGAGTTGAGATAAATTGATGTAATACTCCAACTGTAAAGTGGTATAGACTACCAGCTATTAGATATATTCCTGTAAAAATAACTTCTCAACTAAATGATTTTCACAATCTACTGTGGTTAACATTCTAATCTATAGGAGAACAGAATATTCAAGTCTGAACCTGCATAACTATTGGAAGTGCTGAGAGATGTCTTAATCAGGTCTGAGTGATATAATTTTTATTAGTTAAAAAACTCTCAGTGCAATTTGTTTAAGATCAATTACATGGCTAGTAAATAGTGACAGAAACTTGACTACATGTTGGTTTGCCCTAAAAACCTGTGTGCCCTTTCCACTATGCTAGGCTGTCTTTCACTTAGAAAACCTCTTCAATGTGTTCCAGAAACATATAAACTTGATGCACTCCTTAGTTTTGGTACTTACATGTGTTCCATTAAGTTTATATTACCACTACAACTAACTATGCAGGCTCTCTTTCCAGATTGTATACAGCTGGGTTTCAGGAATATTCAAATACAGACACACCAGGTTGCCTTAAATATCTTTTTGGAATAAGGCAGGGTATAAGTAAAAAAATAAGACAGATAATACAAAAGGGGAACACTAAAAAAATTCAGATGTCTTGATCTTTCATATAGTAAATAATAGCTATGACTAACATTTGAGCATTTACCACGTATCAATGTGCTAATCCTTTATATGCCATATTTTCTCAGAATTATCCTTTGAGTATATCATCTCCATTTTACAGCTGAGAAATCAAGTTGTATGCCCCAAATCATAAAGCTAATAAAAAGAAAATCTGAGAATCAAATCTAGATATGTCTGACTCCAAATCCCACAGAACCATTTTTCAACACTGCAACTCCAATACAAACTCAACATTTACCAGGAAATGGATTACAATGACATTGTTTTCAGTCACACTAAACTGAACAGTGGAGGACTGATGTATATGACTATTACCATGTCAGTTCTGAAAGGGGCTCTAGCAGCCATAACGAAGGATTCAAATATGGCCAGTTTAATGAATACACAGTCAACACTCCATAATTTCTTTTTCTGAATTTCCTTCTTTAAATGATTTCCATTTACTCATGTCAGCTGTTTATGTTCTTAGTCCTAAATTCCCCTTCTTCAAAACCTTTAGACCTACTAGCTTATACCCTTCATCCTGAACTGATTATATCACTATTGGTAAAGGTAAAAAGAGATGACTTTTGGAACTAAGGTTATAAAAGAAATATTAATGCTTTGTTCAGGAAATCTGATCTCATATTAGAAAATCTGGCCTACACTGTGAAATTCACAGTATCATAAATGATTTCAAGCTTTAAGCATGTCATATGAATCCTGTAAAAAGACTGTTTTTTGAATTTTTATTTAAAGTTCTTACTACTTGATATGTTGAAATAAACAATATTGATAACATCACTTTAAAAAAAGTTTAGGCTGGGCACGGTGGCTCATGCCTGTAATCCTAGCACTTTGGAAGTCCGAGGCGGGTGGTTTGCTTGAGGTCAGGAGTTCGAAACCAGCTTGAGAAAGAGCAAGACCTCGTCTCTACTAAAAATAGAAAGAAATTAATTGGCCAACTAATATATATAGAAAAAATGAGCCGGGGCCAGGCGCAGTGGCTCACGCCTGTAATCCTAGCACTCTGGGAGGCCGAGGCGGGCGGATTGCTCGAGGTCAGGAGTTCCAAACCAGCCTGAGCAAGAGCGAGACCCCGTCTCTACTAAAAATAGAAAGAAATTAATTGGCCAACTAATATATATAGAAAAAATTAGCTGGGCATGATGGCGCATGCCTGTAGTCCCAGCTACTCAGGAGGCTGAGGCAGAAGGATCACTTGAGCCCAGGAGTTTGAAGTTGCTGTGAGCTAGGCTGATGCCACGGCACTCACTCTAGCCTGGGCAACAAAGTGAGACTCTGTCTCAAAAAAAAAAAAAAGTTTAAAAAGTCTTTGTAATACTTTACCATTAAGGAGTTTTATTCTTGGAAGTAAAAAAATTGAATGGTCCAAATGTCCACCAACTGATGAATGGATAAATAAAATGTGGTCTATCCATATAATGGAATATTATTTGGTAATAAAAAGAAAAACATAGCCAGTCTCAGTGTTGTACACCTATAGTCCCAGCTACTCAGCTGAGTTGGGAGGATTGCTTGAGGCCAGGAGTTTTAATCCAGCCTGGGCAACACAGTAAGATTCTGTCTCTTTAAAAAAAAAAAAAAAAAAGAGAGAGAGAGAAAGAAGAAGAGAAGATGAGAAGAAGGGGAGGGGAGGGGAGGAGAGAATTACATGCTGTAATCTCTCATGTTCTCTCTCTCTCTCCCTCCTCCTCTCTGTCTTGCTCTTTAGCCTTCTGTCATGGGATAACACAGCAAGGAGGCCCTTGCCAGATGTAGGCCCTTGGACCTTGGACTTCCCAGCATTCAGAACTGTAAGCAGTAAATTTCTTTTCATTACAAATTTTAAAAAAAGAAAGAAAGAATTACATGCTATAATATGAAACTTTGAAAACAGTAAGTGAAAGAAGCCAGTCACAAAGGATCACACAGATTCTGACGATATAAAATGTCCAGAATAGGCAAATCTACAGAAAGTAGACTAGGGGTTGTCTAGGACTAGGAGGCTAGGGGTGATAGCTAAGAGGTAATGTGGGTTTCTTTCTGGAGTAGCAGTAAATTGATTGTGGTGATAGTGGCACACAACTCTGTGAATATAGTAAAAGCCACTGAATTATATACTTTAAGTTGGTGAATTTTATGATTATGTGAATTACATGTTAATAAAGCTATTTTTAAAAGATATTTACTAGAAATAGACTCAAAAGGCCAATAAAGAAATTTTATTAATACTTTTTTAAATTAAAGGAGAACATAATCTCAAAACTTTTGCCCTCTGAGGTAACGAAAATCTTTCTTTCTTTAGAAGGCATGTCCAAAGTGATTAACAAAATAAAGTTCCAGATAGGTTTGTGTATCAACTCATGTTACAGACTTCCTTCATGCCAAAGCATCTTTGTGATCATTGAAGTAGTCACAATTCAGGGAAAATAAATTATTTAATAATTTTCTAGTATTTAGTAAATAGATCTGCTTGGGCAGTTTGTAATTTTAACGTTTCAAACCAGGGATCCTAAATTTGTAGGCCAGGATCTACCTGCAGATCACAAAACCTTATGAGACAGATGTCAAGCACCACCATCCCTTGTCTGAAGTTTATCAAGATTTCCTGTGGAGAAGACAATAGGTAGCAGAATGAGAAATGACACCTCCACCCCAAGTCTTTCCATCCCCAAGTGCCTGCCAATCTTTAGACTTGAGGAAAAAGAAAGCTCTTCCTCACAAACTGTCAGACATTTCCTGGGTTTTAAACAGGTAAGATTTTCTCTCTCTTCCTGATTTTTCTCTCTAATAAGGGATGGGGGACCAGCAGGAAAGGACAGAACCCTGTTAGTATAATACTCTTAGCTTATCTGCATCTCCTCACTCAATCCTTCCCAGGTCAGGAAGAGTGACATCATTTGACTCCAAGGTTAGGAGACAAAACTGGGCACATGTGTTGTTTGTCCTTGGAAGCATTCATCTCCTCTGTTCTGTCACACTGGAAGTCATGGGGGCAGGTCTCCCAGTTCTGCCTAGGAATGGATAGTTCAATTTTGAGGTTCAGGAGTAGGCAGTTACTTGCCTCCAAATACAAATGACATTCTCCAATATCCTTTTTATCAATAATAAAATCATATTTTAGCCCGAAATACCTTCTTTTCCCCCCCTCAACTGGTTCAGAATACAAGCAAAGAAGAGGGTGTCAATTTTTGAGACCCCTAAATACTAGTTGCCCATCTAAACAATTTTAAAGAGAACAAGAATGAAAATATTTTCAGGAAGAATACACTAACCTTAATTTAGTTATGACAGACTATAATGTGAATATGATAACCACTCTAGAGAAACTGATTGGACATAAGGGAGAAGTTACTTCATGTACTTGAAAGAGACTTTTGGGAAACATCTGGAAATCTTCATAAAGAATACAAAATGATGGCTCACGCCTGTAATCCTAGCACTTTGGGAGGCCGAGGCAGGAGGATTGCTTGTGGCCAGAAGTTCGAGACCGGCCTGGGCAATAGTGAGACCCCATCTCTACTAAAAAATAGAAAAAATCAGCCAGCCATGGTGGTGTGTGCCTGTAGTCACAGCTATTCGGGAGGCTAAAGCAGGATGATCACTCGAGCCCAGGATTTTGAGGTTACAGTGAGCTATGATGCCACTGTACTCTGTCTCAAAACAAACAAACAAATAAACAACAACAAAAGAAAAGCACAGGCAAATCTATCTAGGATGATTAGGATAGTATAATCCTAAATGGTCATTGAAATCCTTGCTGTCAAGGAATAATGCCTCAATAAAAGGATTTGTAGATAATTTATGTTTATCAGAAGCAGCTTTGCTTAACTATTTTTTTAAAATTTTAATTACATTATTTTTATTCTTTTTCTTTTTTATTCAAGTGGAATTTGAATGTTCTAAATTTTGCTTAACTACTGATCTTGTTAAAATTGCTAACAATAAAAAATTTTTTTTCCTCACAAAAAGTTTCTCTCTTTAGGGGTGAGAGTGACAGTGAGGTTAAGAGACTTTAGCAAAGTAAAGAGCATGCATTTCACTTTAAGACTGAAACCCAGGCCGGGAGTGGTGGTTCACGCCTGTAATCCTAGCACTCTGGGAGGCTGAGGCGGGAGGATTGCTCAAGGTCAGGAGTTCAAAACCAGCCTGACTAAGAGCGAGACCCTGTCTCTACTCTAAATAGAAAGAAATTAATTGGCCAACTAATATATATAGAAAAAATTAGCTGGGCATGGTGGCACATGCCTGTAGTCCCAGCTACTCGGGAGGCTGAGGCAGAAGGATCGCTTGAGCCCAGGAGTTTGAGGTTACTGTGAGCTAGGCTGACGCCACGACACTCACTCTAGCCTGGGCAACAAAGTGAGACTCTGTCTCAAAAAAAAAAAAAAAAAAGACTGAAACCCAAATCTCTTTTTCCTCTTCTGTAATCTGGCAAAAATTCCAGCCACTGAAGAATTTGAACCTCGTTTAAGATAAGTAAAAAGTATGCATTGATAAGATATAGGTAATACTTCAATGAAGAGTTTTCTTGAAGGGAGCCTTCACAACACTGAAACAAATCTCATGTGCAAAGCATTGACATGTGGGAAAAAATGTGGAAACGACTATTTTACATCAGCCAAATATAAAAAGCCTAAGGAATTAGATTAAAGTAATGGATGTCAAAGTGCTTCAAAAATTATAAAGCACTATATAAAATGAAAGATATTGCTATTCATGTCAAGTTCCAGTAACCAGCAGAAATCTGACCTCGGTCTAACAGAATTATGTAATTTTGCCATTATATTCATCCACCATTTACTATTTTTGGTTACACTAATAGAAACTGCTAAGGGTACTTATTAGAGTGCCTGCCCCATGTACTTTCCCTATACATATAAAGTTGTGCATAATCCACTAGTCATTAGAACAAGTGCATGAAATATTATGACTTATAATAAAAAAAATAATGTACTTTCTCTGTATTTGGACCAATACTATACAAACAAACTAAGAACTCTGCTAGTCCAGAATATGGTCCATAGTATAGTTTGTCAATAGAGATTTTTAGGAAGTTATTCTATTTAGTTTTTTGATGTTGTTATTTCATTTCCTTTTGTGGTAGTTCAAGTATAAGCTGAAAAGGACAGAGATTAGAGTATGGATATAACAGATTGGAAGACTGATGGAGAAAGTCCAAAGCCAAAAGGGAAGACATGTATTTCATGTGTTCTAAGCCAATGGTGTCATTTCTCACAGTAACAAATTCTGGGCTTTAATTTCAAAACTCAGATTCTGACACCTGTTCTTATAAACTAGAACAGTATCTTTTACTGGTGTCAGGTACTGTTCTAAATGTTGTATGTGGACTCAGTTAATTATCACAATAGCACATTCAGTGGGTAGTACTATTATCCCTATTTTACATAGGAGGAAAGAGTGCAGACAGGCTAAAGAATAAAGTCACAGAGCTAGTTAAATGATCAATTTTGCATTTGAAGGCTGGCCTATGATCCTAGCATTCTGGGAAGTCGAGATAGGACATCTCTTGAGCTCTGGAGTTCTTGAGCTCTAGAGTTCAAGAGCAGCCAGAGCAAGAATGACACCCCATTTCTACTAAAAATAGAAAAAAATTAGTCAATGGGTGGTGGTAGCGCCTGGAGGCAGGAGGATCCCTTGAGGCCAGGAGTTTGAGGCTGTAGTGAGCTATGAAGAGACCACTGCACTCTAGCTGGGGCAACAGAGCAAGTCTGTCTCAATAAAAAAAAAAGTTCACATTTGAATCCTGAAACTTTCCCTTAGTAGTTCACTGCAGTGGTTGTCCACCTATATTCTGCAGAGCCTTTTAGCTCCAAGATGTTTTATCCATTTGAAAAAAAATGCAATGAAAACATCATAATCAAAACTTTTATAGACTGAATATAATACACCGAAGGGAACCAACACATTCACTTTATATGCCAGGATAAGTCACTTTTGTGCAGATCTTAGAATAAAACTAGTCCTGTCACAACTGGGATCTTATATGAACTTCTTATAAATGTTTCATTGATTTGGAAGGTATAATTTTATTTTATTTTTTAAACTAAAGACTGTATCTGTCTGCTCAGATAAAACTGTGAGCACAGAAGCTCAAGCAAATATCCCAAGCAAAGTTCAGGTACATCTTATCACAGTGCAAGAACACAATAGTGAACAAAAGAAAATATTACCCTAGTCATCCCAAGTTTTGAGAGGTTTTATTGTCTGACATATTTAAGGTAAGAACTATGAGTTAAATTTGATTTTGAAAAATTTCTTACTGTTCCTACTATCTCCTATTATTTCTCTTTCTAGCTATAGAATATTTAACTAAATAAAGGGTATCCTAAGATGGCAAGAGCAACTGTTAGGAAAAAAATCACTCCCTCCACTCTGCTTCAGCTATACTCGGGTCCTTATGCCCACAATCCCCTGCCATTCTACTTTGCTGTACCAATCACTCACACTCTGGTCTCAATTTTATCAGGTCCACTATTTCACTGACCATATATTATCCGCTATTCAACTGACCAATCCATTTGCTTTTTCCTTTATTTACTTTCACTCTTTATCCAGACATTCCATGAGCCATCATTACAATACTTTGGCCAATACCCTAAACACCTTGGCTGCTCTGTCATTTTGTGGCCATGTATCTGGCAAACCCCAATCCCAAATAAAGCCTTCTACTGGCATTTAGATTATTTTCAATGGTTCCTGATTTCCAAAAACATCTGGAAAATTCACATACTTCAGCTATACCAGTACCAAAGTAGCTGAGCACTACTAGAGAAGGTCAACAGGGCAGACAGGTTATCACACTATATGCTCATGACACAAACTTCAACGAGGCTTCAGTGCTATTATTTCACAGGTTGGCACACTCTCGCTGCAACTACTTACTTTTCCCAAACATTTTCTACTTCCTTTAAACCTTAAACTTCTGTCCGTTTCATATTCATGGCAACTCACAGCGGATGACTTTGCCTACAAATCTGAAGAAGCTGTACTCATTCTATTTCTTTTCTTTTTTTTTTTTTTTTTAATGTTTTTTTTAAAGGCTGGTCAAGTGGAGCAGTGGGAGTGGAGAAGGAACAAAGGAATCTGTAACTGGTTGTGATCAATTAGTTGTAAACACCACTGAACTCAGACCAACCTATTTCTTTTGAATATAAGTGGAGCTTGCCCTTTTCTATCTTCTTATGAATACTATGCTACTACTTATCTTTTTTATACAACAGGTCCCTCTGTCCACTGTATCTTTCCCATCAACATTTAGTCTATTTTATCTATTAGGATTCCACCTAAACTTCTTTGCAAAAAGGATCTTTCCGCTAGAACAGTGAAATCCCTTTGCCCTTAAGTATGTAAGGCCCCAAATAAAGTCTCATAAAAGGAATCATATACATATAAATAGGATAAAGAAACAATGGGTCGTGAACTGGATATCATAAGTATATAGAGTTATACACAGGATCACGAAATTCTAAGCCATCCTGATACTATCTTTACATGCTTTACAATTAAGAGCTCTGCTAAAACTTCATAGGCAAGAAAAGTAGCAGAATTCTTTAGAGTGTTATTTTAATAACCAGCAAATCTGACAGCATGATTTTGTGTTACTAGGTCTAGATTGGGGGAGAGAAGGAAGGGAGGAGGAAGCAACAAATGTCCCAGCTACAGCTTTTTTTAAGAGCTAAAAATACTGCAGGATAAATACAGAACCATAAGTGATACTTAAGAAGTAAGTTTTGACAGCATAGTGATACGTTTTTGTAACAAATCATTCACGGAGGGAGCCTGACATTCCCACCCCCAATGGTCCCTTCACCTGCACTGAACAAGCAGTTTAAAAACAAGACCATTCCTTAATTCAGAGCAGCTCTCCTGACAGCTGTTTACATTAATTAAAGGTTTGGTCTCACAGGTCTGAGAGGGAGGAGGGAGAAGGGAGAGAAGCGGCTCTTGCAAGAGAAAAATCTTGCAAGCGCATGCATCTGGGATCCCCTTCAGAAGGATGCCAGCCTCTTTCCTGAGGGCACCACCTTGTCTCTCCTGCCTACACCTCCGTGGTGTTACAGCAGGCACTGCCACCGCTGCTGGGCTGCCTGCAACTCTGATGTGTTATTTAATTTTGTAACTACTATTAAGATCTCTACAGCGTTTTTGTGATGCGCTGGAATGAAAGATGCTCCATAAAATGAGGTTTATTATTAGTATTATTATAGCTCCCGGGCCTAAAATAAAGCAAAATTATAACCACATACACTTCAAAAGGAAAATCCGAAGCCACAAGCGTCTCAAACACTGCCAAGCGGGCAGGGGATGGGCGGGGGCGGGGGAAGGGGGACTCGGATCTGGCGCCCCTCATTCCCTCCACCCCCGCCAAACCTACCAGCTCTCCCAGCACCAACCCTTAACCCTGCCTCAGGGGGTCAGCGCCCGCAGCCCCCCGCACCTCTCACCCGGCGGGCGTCCTCTGAGGCTCTGGAGTCGGATATGACCCCTCTCGGCCTCTCCTCGCCCACCAGCGCTCTGGGTGGCTCTTGCATTGCCCCATGGGCTGGCTGCCTCATTCGCAGCCTCAGTCTCGCTGCCCGATTTCTAATTCCCTCACAGGAGCCTCAGTTTTCTCCCGTCTCCTACCTTGACTTTTTTTTTTTTTTTTTTAAATACAAAACGTACCTCGTTCCTCCACTGTCCCTCAGGTCGGGGTACTGTCCCTCCATCCCGCGTCCGGAGCCCACCAGCCCAGCCCAGGTCTCCTCGACCACTTTTCACTCAGCCTGGGGCGCCCTTGCCCTCAGCCTGGGGGTCCCGCTCGCGACCAGCCGCTTTCCCGGTCTCCATCCCCTTTCCCACTCAGCCCCGGCTGCCAGTCTCCCTGGCCCGGGTCTCTTCTCCGCCCCCATTCTCCTCAGACCAGCCCTTGCCGGGGACCTCCCAGCCTCGGTTTCTCCTCAGCCCGGGCTCCCCTCCCTCCTTTCGCCCTCAGCCAATCCCCCGCCCGGCCCCGCGCGCCCGCGGCTCACCCGCGGACTCCCCGGTGTTGATCCAGTCCGGGTTGGCGATGCTGGCGATGGCGAAGATATCGGCGGCCAGAAAGAGACATCCTGAGATGATGGTCAGTTTATCCATCTCCCTGCCCCGCTCCCCCCACCCCCCGAGCCCCGGGCAGGCCGCGGCCTCACGCCTCCCGCCCCATGGGCCGCCGCCGGGGCCCGGAGTCCCCGCGCCGCCGCCTCGCGCCCCCTCGGCCCCCGCGCGCCGCTCGCGCCCTCCGCGCGCCCGGGACCAGCAGCCGCGGCGCGGCCCGCACAGCCGGAACCGCCACCCGCCCCGGAACTGCTCGGGCTGCCCGCCCCTCACCCGGAAGCGAAGCCGCGGCGCAGGCGAGGCCAGCCCCAGCTCTCGGGCAGCAGGGCGGGCGCCCAGTCCTCCTGGCTATGCTTTCCTGCCTATCGCCTAGGCCCGCGGCCTCGGTTCCCCGCCCGCCTCGCTGCCCTGGACCCGGACCCGGACCCGGACCCGACCGCTCCGGCTCCGGTCCTTGACGCGCTCCTGGGCCCTTCGGCAGGCCACGCCGCCTCTGGGCTTTCTTCCCAGTAATAATGTTGATGACTGTTTGGGCACAACCCCCCTCCACCCCCCCCCGCCCCAGCCTTTCCAAAGCAAGACTGGAATGGAGGAGGAGGGAAGCCGCCTGTCTTCCTGCTGGAGACGGGCCCCAACTCCCGCGAAGTGACACCGGGCCCCGCACGGCTCTTGTCACCTTGTAATATCATTGCCCGTTCCGTGCGTGGCGGCTCTGAGCATTGCCCCATTTAGGAAATAGCTCTGCGTCAGGCTCTATGGATTCTGGGGTCACTGGAGTGGACAGAAACAAGGTTCCCGCTCTCGCGAAGTTTACATTCGGGTGGGGAAGAGACAGAAATACGTTGGCAACCTATCTTTAAAATAAAGATAAATTCAAGTGCTGATCCGCTAATTAAATGGGGGTGGTGATACTTATGGTGGTCAGAGAAGGATACATTGCCACTGAAACCTCCACGATTATAGAGACCTGCCCTTTGAAGACCTGCGGCAGGAGGACCAGACAGAGGGAACGGCCAGGGCAAAGATCTCTGGGAAGGAGGGGAGGGAAGAGATTGGCCTGTTCAAGGAACCACACAATGGCCTATGTGGCTGGAGGGTGGTATGAGAAGAGATGGGCAGGGGCCAGGAGTAGGGCTTTGGTGCCATGATAATTTGGCTTTTGTACTAAGTGCAACGGGAAGGCACTGGAGGGTTTTCAGAAGGAGAGTCCCATGATCTTAGTTCATCTGTGCTTGTAAGGGGGAGGGACGAAAGTGAAAGCAAGGACAACTAGGAGGCCAACTAGTCCAGGAGAGAGGACTGTAGATTTGGCCGGGGTGAGAATGGTGAAGATGGAGAAAAATGGACAGATTGGATGTTTTGTAAATAGTTAAAGGGAAGGACTTGCTGTTAATGGGGGAGGAGTTGAAAGAGAGAACTCAGAAATGACTCCTCAGTTTTTGGCCTGAGCAACAAAGTGTTTAGTAATCCTGTTTGCTGAGTTGAGGTGTGAGGAGAGTCTTAGGTTGGATGGATAAACAGGAAAAAAATATATAAGGCATTTGCATAATTTTGTTAGCAATACAGATGATTGATCTTTCCATGTACAATTTTGCTATCTAGTGGAGGTTTTCTTTTCATCTATGGCTCATGGGCCAAATCACTATTAATCCTGACTTTGGATCCAGCTCTCTTTCCCAGATAGTACTCCATGCAGCAAATGGAGATGAGACACTTTCTTCTTAAATGACACATAGGTCATCTCTAGAAAGACCTAGAAGAGTGACATCTGTCTCTATTTTTGGAATGACTACATGTCCACAAAATTCAGCAGGTTTCAAATTCCAACAAATCCAACAGCCTTGCAGAAATGAGCAGAGTACAGTGTCACTACATAGATTGGGGAAGGAGGGATTTGATTGCTTATCTATAGACTTCCCTGTCCAAATACTGGTCTCTTGGGGGGAGCAGGGCTTTTTTTATTATACAATTTATTTTTCCTCTGCCACAGAAATTGACATAAGATGATAAGGATCCAGATATGATGCATATCACATTACTGCAAGAGGTCTTCACTTTCTTTTTTTCTTTTCTTTTTTTAATAAGTACTGGAGAATTTTAATGAAGTCATATTCTTGGCTTCTTGGTTGCTGTTTCCATTGTTCACTAACAGAAGAAACTCTAACTACACAGGGCTAAATTCCCAAATAATATCCACTGATGTTTACTATTGGCCAACTGATGAGAATCCTATGGTCAAACGTTAGAAGAGTTTGCACCTATTCTAACTCCAGCTCAGTGGAATGATGATGATTTGATTCTTGTGTTTAAAAAAATACACATATGAATCCTTCCTTTTCCCCAGGCAGTCCTTCCTAGACCCTCCTTTGTCCCTCCACAAATGGTTCTGGATCTAAGATTAAAGAACAAAAACAATCAGTATTGAGTTAAAGGAATTTAAAACAATTTCATCAGATTAATGGCTGCACATCACTGCACATGGTAGTCACCTATCTCATCCCTTCCTACCAACCAAGATGAGGGTGGGGTTGGCAGGGGCCAAATACACTATTTACAGATTTCCCATTAATCCTTGTTTTTAGCCCCATCTTATTCTTGCCTTCCAACTTAACTGGTGTTTCAAAGTTCCCAGTCTCTGAGATCTGCAGGACAGATCAGTTTCCTTCCCTCTCTATCTCAGTCTAGATTTCAGTAGAGGCAAATCCTAAGGGTTTGGGAGAAGTGGTGTACTGGAGCAAAAAGAATGCAAAACTATGTACTGGTATCTGCCCTGCTACTACTGTGTTTCCCTGAAAATAAGACCTACCCATAAAATAAGCCCTAGCAGGATTTCTAAACATTTGCGCAATATAAGCCCTACCCCAAAAATACCTAGTGATGGGCATGGCTATGCAGTGTATCTGTACAACCCATGCATTTTGTTGTAGAGCAGTAAAGAAGAGGAGCAGCCCTTCTCATCTGCCCCATTGTGACAGCTACTATCCCAGAGGTGGCCTAAAATGTGCAGGCAGCCCCACCAACAAGGTCAGCTCCCCATGTCAGGTCCCTGCCATCCTGTGCATGCTGCAAGCTGAGGCTTTGAGGGGAAAATAACACATCCCCTGAAAATAAGCCTTAGGGTGTCTTCTTGAGGAAAAATAAATATAAGAGCTTGTCTTATTTTCGGGAAAACATGGTAACTTGACCTTGGGAAAGTCATGTCACCTCTCTGGGCCTCTTTCCCCTATCTGACATAACAAACTCCCAGAGTCACTCTGTCTTAGTAATAGAAGCATCCCATCCTCTCACCCAGCCCTAAACAAAGCAGCTGGACCTTTTCAGAGATGAGTATGAGGTTCCTTATGGCAGAAAGTCCTTGGGGACACAGAAGAACATAGAAGGCCCCCAGGAGGGAACTATGCTGGCAGCCCAAAGTCATAAATAGCCATTCTGCAGCTGTTAAAGGGCCGTGAACATGGCATGTTTTATTGTGATGGATGGTAGGCCTTGGCCAGAAGAGGCTGAATCCAGATGGGACTTCGGGGAAGGCTCTGGAAAGGACTGTACGATCACTCTTCTCTTTAAGGAGTATATTTGGCCTGGCAGGATAAAGAACACACTACCTCCCTGGGGGTCAAGTTTACCACGTGGGCCAAGAGTGTGGTGGATGTACCACATGTGTGTACCTGGGGTTTCTGGGGTTAGAGAAGACAAAGGAGCTAAGTCCAGAGGTTAGCCCTTTGTGGCTGGGGCTTAAATCTCAGTTTGTCTCAGATCAGTTCCCTTTGAGCTGACTTGGAGACAAGAGACTATCGATTAGTGTACAGTAAATTTATTAGAGAGACTCCCAGGATCAACTTCAGTGGGGGAAGGGAAGGAAGCAGGATTGGGCAGAGAGAGAAGTCAGGCCAGGGTGCAGGCACAGAAGGCTTTGGCAGACCCCAGTGGGAGATCTGAAGCTGGGATGGCCACCATGAGTTGCTCTGAGTTAGGGAAAGGGGTCAAGCCTTTACATCCCTGCACTGACCCGTCATTGGATGCTAGCCACAGGAATGAGGCGTGACCTTGGGGAAGGCAACTCTCTTCAAACAAAGACAATTCCTCAAGAGGGCTGGCTGACAGCAGAGATCTGCCAACCTACATCTCTCCAGTAGCTGGGCAATAGTCCTTCAGTCCTGAAGGAGGACCTAGGCAGCACAGTGCAGCATTTGCAGCATACCACCATGGTGCTGTGCAGATCATTCACTCCTTCAGAGTATAGCACTTTCAGGACCTTGGGGGGCATTTTTTCCTGTGGGAAACGTATAGAGGAAAGTTAGTGGGACAAATCACAGCTCCTGCCACTGCTGAAGCTCATCCTGAGGCATAAACAACATACTCATTTTTTCTTTCTTCTCCTATCCTTCCAGATTCCTCTCACCCTCTTCCAGCACCTCTGATGGTTTAGGGGGCATATGCAGTGAGATGGCCTAGACCTGCATCCCTGAAGAGTTTGAGCCCCTGGTTGCCATGCACTTCTCAGGCTGTGGCTGCTGTATTTCTCCATTTAATGTAAAAATAGGACAAGGGAGTACTAAGAGACACCCAAATGGATCATATGGGTGCCAAACATTCCTCCTTGCCCCTGTATGTATTTGCAGCCAGCTTCCTTCCCCCAGTATGCCATCCATTTACTACTAGTAGAAAATTTAGCAATCTTAGAGTTTCCCTTTGCTAGAGGCTGCCTATGCTCCTCCTCTACCGGGATAGGGTCCTCATTATTATCTGAGCATTGGATAATCCAGCTCCAAAGTCCCCTCTTAGCATCCACTCTCTCCAATCATTGGCACCAGCTGTTGTGGGCTGGGTTTTCTAGGAAGCAGACTCTGAGCTGCAGGGAGTTTATTAGGGGAGTGCTTTTGGAACCCAACATTTATGGGGAGAGACAGAAGGAAGCAGGATAGGGCAGAGGGCAAAGTTAGGCTGAAGTACAGCCATGACAGGGCCTCAGTGGACCCTGTGGGGAGCTCTGAAGCTGGATGGCCCTGCATGAACCAGGCATTGGATGCTAGCAGCCCAGGGAAGGTGTGATTTTGGGGAAGGGGCCCTCTTCAGCCAGCAGCAGGAGTGGGGTTTGCGGTTGGGTTCAGCCCTTAACAGGATCTGGGAAGCACAGCACAGCATCCATGACAGTTTGTATCCTGCAATTCTACCAATCAGCATGACCTTGGCATCCACTCTAAAGAGTCTTTTCAGCCTGGGATGGACAGAAGGCTGAGGGACCCTTTGCATGCCTGGCACGAATATGCTCCCATCACAGAACCTCCAATGCTGATGGGCTTTATTTCCACAAACTTTATTCCCCTCCCCCTACTGATAGGAGGAAAAGGATGTGTTTATGATAGAATTAAGTTGGTATCTGGGTAGACCCTGCCAGACTGTTTGGAAGAGGAAACAGATGACCTAAAACAATAAACACTGGCGGGAGACTCTTTGAGGTTGAGAGCAGCCCTTTGTATCAGCCTCTGTGACACAGGATTTACCCAGTGAGAAATTGACCCTGGTTTATTGTCTGGGCAGAGCCACAGAAACAGACGAATAAGCTGGGAACTGCCCAGGTTCACCATGGAAATCTTTGCACAGTGCCCGACACCTAATAGGTGCTTGGTTTCCACTTGTTGAAGGGATGACGGCCCTGGGCCAGGTGCTTAGCCTCTCAGTTACATCAGAGTGGGGATAACAAGAAGACCTACCTCATTACGTTGTTTTCTCTTTCTTTAAAAATTTAATTTTGATGATTTATATTTTCCTAAATTGTCCATTTCATCTGTTTTTAAATCTGAGTTCCAAGAGGATAGAGCCGTTGTTTGTCTTGTCTACTGCGGTGTCCCTGGCATGAGCACAAACCCTAGTGTGGCTTCCTGTAAATACTCCTTTCCTTTTGTGAGTGAATGCGTGTGGGAGGAAGGATTACTTTGGAGAAAAGAAGGAAGCATTAATAGTGTCTCTTCTAATAGTGACTCGTTTTTTTTTGTTGTTGTTGTTTTTTTTTCAGGCCACCCTTGAGCCTTTTCTCATTCAAAACATCCATGAAAAAAGTGCAGTTCCAAAGCCGGCGCGCGGTGGCTCACGCCTGTAATCCTAGCTCTCTGGGAGGCTGAGGCGGGCGGATTGCTCGAGGTTAGGAGTTCGAAACCAGCCTGAGCAAGAGCGAGACCCCGTCTCTATTATAAATACAAAGAAATTAATTGGCCAACTAATATATATAGAAAAAATTAGCCGGGCATGGTGGCGCATGCCTGTAGTCCCAGCTACTTGGGGAGGCTGAGGCAGGAGGGATCGCTTGAGCCCAGGAGTTTGAGGTTGCTGTGAGCTAGGCTTACGCCATGGCACTCACTCTAGCCTGGGCAACAAAGCGAGACTCTGTCTCAAAAAAAAAAAAATAAATAAAAATAAGAATTAAAAAAGTGCAGTTCCAAAGCAGTTGGTGTAACAATACTATAAAAATACCACTGTTAGAAGCGCAGCAGGGGATACTCCGGTCCCAGGGATTCCACGATCTCCAGTGATCAATCATCTCCTGTGATCTTCCTATGTCGACGCCTCCCGTGTTTTAGACACCCTTTCCCCATCCCCATTTCCATGGTTCACCAAGAATGAGTGAACGAAGAACCCCCTGTGAGTCAGGCACTGCGCAAGTCCCCACGGGAGTTTTGTTCTTCTCCACCGATGTTTTCACACACTGCCCTGGAGTGCAAGCCCCCCGCCGCGTTTTCCAGGGTGCTCTGGGGCCCTGCACTGACCTCGCTGTGTCCAGTTCTGGGAGATGGCGGCGCAGCGCCCCCTGGTGGCCGTCCCGAGGCGCGCAGCCCATCACGGTCCCCTGGTCTCCGCGGTAATCTCAGGTCTCTGGGCCTCCAGGGTTCCAAACTGTTGGGAGTTGACTGACTCCAGCCTCGGCTCCCCAGGCCCTCTGGAGCCGCCCGCCCTTCCGGGGCCATGGAGAAGTCCACCCGCAAAACCAGAAATGGTAACAGGGGAGTGGGGAGAGGGCGATGCCCTGGGGACAAAGCCTTCCTCACTTTTCCTCCTCTGTAAAATGGCCAGATCACACTCTTGGCCTGGGAGGTGACCTCTTGCCATTGTTTGTTTATCAAGGCATAATTTCCATACAGTAAGATTCCCCACCTCCCACCTTTTAGAGCACAGCTATAGAATTTTGACAAGTGTGCAACCACGTTGAACCACTACCACAATCAAGATAGGAAACAGTTCCACCACCCCCAAAATCACCTTGCCGCTGCCCCTTTGCAGCCAACACTTCCCCACCCCAGCTTTTCACACACTCCCCATCTATTTTTATAGTTTTGCCTTTTCCATGGAGAATGTCATGGAAATGGATTCATACAGTAAGGAGCCTTTTGGGTCTGGCTTCCTTCACTTAAGCCCGCTGATTTTTGAAACTGGGCTTCCTAGGTGGTGACATCATGAGCACATTGAATCTGCAAGCTGAGTCTGGAACCAGTCAGACCCTGCCTAAGATGTGACTTCTCAGTATGCCCAGGAACCAGGTGCTCCAGAAGAGCATGCCCTGCCCCAGATCCTCCCAGAATCCTGAAGGATCTCCGAGGAAGCCCAGTTTCAAAAATCAGCGGGCTTAAGTGAAGGAAGCCAGACCCAAAAGGCTCCTTACTATATGAATCCATTTTCATGACATTCATGCTATCTTGTTTTATTTTCCAGACAGAGAGCACCTGTCGGGGAAGGTGAGGGATAGAGCTGGGCAAGGACCTTTGCTTTGAGGAAAGGGCCATAAGTCCTGCCAGCTCTCCATAGCTGGGGGCTGGGATTTGGGGGAATCCCTTACTCAGTAATGGCCCTAAAAACATCACAGTCATGTGGGCTTGGCAAGTTGTAGTTGTCAAATTGTCACTTGTCCTTATGGAAAAGAGTTGTGTGTGAAATGCTAGAAAGGTGTGATCTCCCCAAAGGCTTCCTGTGTACTGAAAAGGATTCTCCTAGAAGCTTCCTCTCTGGAAAATAACTTTTCTTGTTTTAAATCACTCCTCAGTCCTTGAAACTTTCCTTGTGAGATTTGGTTCCACAGAAAACATATTTCAATTCCCACAACTGCCCATTGTCCCCAGGGCCTTCAGGTGTCCTCCCAAGTGCTTTTTGGTTCCATCTGCTGTGCACCTCCACTGTCACTGCCATGACACGGGCAATGGCCCTTTCATTTTTTTTAAGCCAAGTTAAACTTCCAGACCTCTTCTTTTCTTTTCTCTCTTTTCTTTTTTTTTCCCATTTTGAGACAGAGTCTCACTCTGTTGCTTGGGCTGGAGTGCAGTGGTGTCATAGCTCACTGTAATCTCAAACTCCTGGGCTCAAACGATCCTCCTGCTTCCATTTTTGAGTAGCTGGGACTACAGGGATGTGCCCTGATTCCTGGCTAATTTTTCTATTTTCAGTAAAGATGGGGTCTCACTCCTGCTCAGGCTGGTCTCAAACTCCTGAGCTCAAGCCATCCTCCCACCTTGGCCTCCCAGAGTGCTAGGATTACAGGTGTGAGCCACCGTGCTGGCCTTTATTTTCATTTTTAAAAAATGCAATTCTGATCATGTCCAGCTTAAATTATTTCCAAGTTTTTTCATGAAGGTAAATCTGAGAGCCAGCCTGTCTGCTTGGACTTTGCCTCTCCTGCCTGCCCCCTCCTTTGACAGGGCTCATTTCTTCTGGCTCAGACTTTGACATAGGTTGCTCCCTCCACCCTGCTTTGCCTAAATATTTCCTATTGGTCCTCTTGACCTTAATTCAAATTTTAGGGTGGGGGGTGGGGGAAGAAAAACAAAAACAAATTTCAACCCCTCTAGGAAGCCTGATGAGACTTTGGCTCCCTGTTCACCTTCAGAGCTCTCTGTCCTTATTCTTCATAGCATGTGTTGCAGTTTGTTATCCAACGTGTATTTACTTGACTGACTGATATCTGTTTCCTCCACTAGTCTGTAAGATCCATGAGGACAAGAAATATATCTGTTTGGCTCACCACAGTAAACACAGGGCCTAGCACACTGCCTGCATCAATAAATATTTGTTAAGTAAACAGTAATAAATCAATAGTAATAACTACTATTAATTAAGCACTCATCATATGCCAGACTCTGTGTAATAGCCCTTTAATGGTCCCATTTAATTCCCAGAACAGATCTCTGAGGTGGACACTTCTTATCCTCACTTTACCGATGAGGAAACTGAGGAGTAGGGAGGTTAAATAACTGCCCCAGGGTTCTGGCTTCAGAACCCCATTGACTACTGCCATGCTACTGTCTTGGTGAAGGACTGAAACAAACTCTCCTCTTTCTATCAGAAAGACAAGTCAACCTCAAGGTCAAGGAATCTGTACACAACTTGAGCAAAACGCAGCAGACCAAACTCACTGTGGGCAGCCTGGGATTAGGCCTGATCCTCATCCAGCATGGGCCCTACCTCCAGATCACTCACCTCATCAAGAAGGGGGCTGCAGCGAAGGACGGGAAACTCCAGCCAGGTGACTGTGGTCTCCCCATGCATCCCAACCACCCATCCCCCTGCATCCCTCCTATTTGCCTTCAGAGAGACTTGAGTCACAAATTGTAACCATAAGAACATGATGACACTGGTTGAGAACTTTCTATGGGCCAGCCAATTGCTACCACTTACGTATCTCTCCCTATTGGGTGTATTAATTCACTTAATTCTTATAATAACCCCTCAGGTAGCAATGTTGTTATCATACCCCTTTTACAGGTGAGCAAACTGAGGCTCAGTGAGATAAAGCTCCTCATCCAGGTCCACCTGCACGTTGCACATGTTATACAAACACAGGCACAGTGACTCTAGAGCTTATGGCTCTCGGTGCACACAGATGTTTTTCTTTTGTAGGCAGTATTAATCTCTGCTGACATTTAGAGGCATGTTCTCATTATACTCTCACAACCTCTGGGGGAGATTCTGCATTAAAACATCTTACAGACAAGGAATCAGGTATTTAGTAACTTGTCCATGGTCACATTGAGGAGCTGGGATTTGAACCCTCTCTGTCATACTCCAGAGCCCATTGGCTTTGCCAATACCACCCTGCCTCTCTTTGGGTGAGTGAATTTTCCATCAGTTCTATGTGTTTTCCGAGTTCCTGGCCTGAGCCTAGGGCCGTGCTCTGAGTGGGGAAGGCACAATGGGATGGTGAAGTGGTGAGAAGGAAAAACCATTTTGTGTTAGGTGGCCTGAATTCAGGCCCCTACTCTGCCACTTTCTAGTTCTCTGACCTTGGGCAAAGTCACTTAACCTTTTAGGCATCAGTCATCACTCATCTTCAAACTGGGATAATCCTATCTTTGTCAGATGTTGCTAGGATTTGATGAAACAATTTTTATGAAAGTGCTTTTAACTCTAAAGTTTAGAAAGATATAGAATTATTGGCAGTAATTTCTCTAAGGCTGTTATTACTTACAGATTCTCTAGACTTGTGTCATTTTTTTTTTTAAATATAAAAGATGACTGTGACATAGGAGTCCCAGTGGATTAAACCACTGGTTTGCAACCCTGGTTACCTATTAGAATCACCTGGGGAGCTTTTAAAACTAAGACACCTGGGCCTCATATCCTCAGAGGTTCTGATTCAATTGTCCTGGGATTGGGACAGGGCAGTCCATGTTTTAAAAGCTTATGTGATTCTAATTTGCAGCTAGGTTGGAAGCAATAGATTAAAGAAGAAAGTAGATAAATTACACTTTTATGGAACAGTTTACCTGAAAATCAAAGTGTTTCCCTCATGTATCACTGCTTGGTGCTGGGAAACAAACTGCCAAAATGAGAGTTCTGGACTTCCTAGACCAAGACAATCCCAGGACAGGTCCCATAAGCTTTTCTGCTTCTTTTTCTCAGCTTCTCTGGGGTCAGGTGACAGATGCTGGTGGATGACCCAGGTACACAATCCGCGGTGCTCGAGTGAGACAGGAGTATGCTTTCATGCCTGAGCCACAGACTCTCACATTGGAGCCACAGTTAGTGGGCTCTCTGAAGTCAGAGGCAGTCTTTAGTTCATCTTTGAAATCCAGGGCTTACAGCTGGGTACAGTGGTTTGCACCTGTAATCCAGCACTTTTGGGAAGCCAAAGTGGGAGGAAACAGGTTCAGACCAGCCTGAGCAAGAGTGAGACCCCATCCCTACTAAAAATAGGATAATTAGCCAGGCGTGGTGGCGTGCACCTGTAGTCCAGCTACTTGGAAGGCTGAGGCAGGATTGCTTGAGCCTGGGAGTTTGAGGTCTCAGTGAACTATGATGATGCCACTGTACTTTAGCCCAGGTGAGAGAGGAGACCCTGTCTCAAAAAAAAAAAAAAGAAAAGAAAAGAAAAAAATCCAGGACTTACCTACAGTATTGGTACATTTATTATGTCTGTGCTTAATAAATGACTATTTGTCCCAGGCACTGTGCAACGTATTTTCACATCTATTATCTAATTTAATGTTTGCAACACTCCTGAAATATAGATAATGAAATATAGAGGTGTGGAGAGATGAAGTAACTTGTTTTTCAATATACACAACGAAGTCTGTGGTCAGAGCTAGGATTTGAACCCATTTCTGCTAAGAAAGCCCATACCTTTATAGCCAATTGCCTAATAACTAGAGATGAGATTTTAATACAGAGGACGTCCAGAGCCCTGCATCTCTTTGTGACAAGTCCACCACTTCAAAGTCTTTGTAATTCAGTCATTTTTGACAATGATTCTGAGATTTTTGGGAGGCAATAATCATAGAAACTTGCTATTTCTTTGACCCCACTGTCTCCCATTATTTCTCATGCATGTGCTTTAAATTTCTCTCCTTTGGTGTTTCCTGATAGGGTTTCCTCTTGATTTCCTAATTGAGTTTAGTGTTAGTGTATTCTAGCTAAACTTCAAATTCCTTTTGGTCAGTATGGCTTTAACAGATTCTAATATCCAAAAAGTCTTAAGGAACGAATATGGCTTTGACAGTAAATACAAGTCATTTACTGGCTACTGCCCTTCCCAGGCCACATGCATCCACTAAGCATTTCCTGAATGCCCTCTGCATGCAGACACGCAGCTCGGCACTTAGGGCGGAGTGATGAGCCAGACAGATGTCCCCACCCACATGGAACTTAGAGATCTTATGCCCTAATAGGGAGAGATGAAGAAAAATAAATCTACTTTTTAGCAGCAGCTTGGCTGCTGCAAGGCTGATTTAATATACATAATTGAGACAAAGTTTATATAATGTCATTCCTATAAGCCCCTTAAAACAGAAAACAAATGTGTGATGAGGTTGGTGTTCATAAATACAAAATTGGTGTATCTCTATGAAGGGCAATTTTTTTTTTTTGAGACAAGAGTCTCACTCTGTCACCCTGAGTAGAGTTCACTGGTGTCATCACAGTTCACTGTAAACTCAAATTCTTAGGCTCAAGCGATCCTCCTGCCTGAGCCTCCTGAGTAGCTGGGACTACAGGTGTGCATCACCATGCCTGGCTACTTTTTCTATTTTTGGTCTCGCTCTTGATCAGGTCAGTCTCACAACTCCTGAGCTCAAGAGATCCTCCCGCCTATAGCTTCCCAGAGTGCTGGGATTACAGGCGTGAGCCACGGGGCCTGGCCCTATGAAGGGCAATGTTAACATCTATTGCCAGAGTAATCACATTCATACACTGACACGTTTGGTTTACAGCCAGAACGGTCAGGGAATTAAGCTGTTTATTTTCTGCCCTCTTGATAAAAGTCACCCTATTACAACATAATTAAGCAGAATGCCAAGCCATAGCTTTCAGCTATAAACACTCCTTTTAACAGTAGGCAAGTAAGCTCCTCTAGTGAGGGTTTTTTTTTTTTTTTTTGCCATTGTAATTAACCTCCATAGGATGAGCAGATGTTTCATGCTGCACAATCTGCAGGTAGCCTTGTTTCATTCTGAAGTTAGCTTCAGATACTTGGTTGATTTTTTCACTCCCAGCTACTTCTTAAAACCAAAGTAGAAGGTTCTTTTCTACCCTCCTAAGTATTCACTTTCTTGAATTCTGGGAATTTTGGTATCTGGTAGGATCTAGAACTATGGAAATTTTTCCTTGGCATCCTTGGAGGCTTTTTTTGGGAGCAGTGTAATTCCTGATTTAAGCTCAGTGGGTGTCCTATCAGAGCTGGTCCCTCCTTGTCCTGCATTGCTCTAACGTAGGGGACCTAGCTGTCAAATCCATTCTATTCAGGACTCTCCAGGATAGTTCATATAAGTGGTTTTTAGCCTCTGTCACACCAAGAACTTTGGAAATGTCTCAAAAAAAATAATGCTACCATCACACCGCTGCTATTAAGAAACATCTTGCATGCATTCTTCATTATGCACAGGCCGCTTATATTACGGAAATGAACATCTTTATTAAATAAAGGCTGATGCCTGGTTTTGGTTAAAAATTAATCAAGAATATGAACCCATAAAATACTTCACAGTAAAGCCAAAGATCAATATGGCCCCTTTCAACCATTATCTTAGTTCTGATAATTTTTTTTTTTTTTTCACTCTTCAGGTGATGTTCTGATTAGTGTTGGCTATGCCAATGTGTTAGGATATACTCTACGAGAATTTTTAAAGCTTTTGCATCATATCACCATAGGAACAGTGCTACAAATCAAGGTTTATCGAGATTTTATTGACATACCCCAAGACTGGCAAGAAATATATGATTTAATCCCTGAGACCAAATTCCCAGTATCACAGTAAGTAGTTCATTTTAGGAATTCTTTGTTATGATACAGAACCCCAGGGTCTATGAGATACAGGGTCCTGGTTTAATGTGAGAATTATCTAACGGTAAGGGCCATGGTAGGAGTGGTTGGTGACACTGCCACAATAATTTCCTGGTTTTTGGAAAGGATGATCTGTGGGACCTTATATGAGGCAGCATGATGATAAAGGCAACTTGGAGTTTTTTTGGTTTTTTTGAGACAGAGTCCTTCTCGCTTTGTTGCCCAGGCTAGAGTGAGTGCCGTGGCGTCAGCCTAGCTCACAGCAACCTCAAACTCCTGGGCTCAAGCAATCCTGCTGCCTCAGCCTCCCAAGTGGCTGGGACTACAGGCATGCGCCACCATGCCCGGCTAAATTTCTCTCTGTATATTAGTTGGCCAATTAATTTCTTTCTATTTATAGTAGAGACAGGGTCTTGCTCTTGCTCAGGCTGGTTTGAAACTCCTGACCTCGAGCAATCCGCCTGCCCCGGCCTCCCAGAGTGCTAGGATCACAGGCGTGAGCCACTGCGCCCGGCCCAACTTGGAGTTAAACAAGTCCTCAACTGAGAACTCTGTCCCCACACCTACCTGCATTGTGCCCCTCCTTCCCAAGTCAGCCCTTAAAACATTAGTTGTAAATCCTGTTTCCTCTTTTTTCTTTTGCATATTCAACTTTTTTTCTTTCTAGGTCCTTCCCAATAACATTTAAGCCTTTTAAAAGTCCCTCATCTTAGCAAACCCTTCCTAAACTCCACTGCCTCTCCTGCCCCCTCCAGCCACTGCCCTGTCCCTCGCCTCCCTCCTTGCTTGTTGAAGGAGCCATAGTAGACATCTCTGTCTCCTCAGGACACATCAGTGTTCCCCAGACACTCCTCAACCCAGCTCAGTCTGGGCTTTGCTTTCACTCCTTGGCTGAGAGGCCTTTTCCCAGGGCCATCCTCAGCCTTCATACTGCCGATCCCAGTGGACCTTGTGTCTTGATCTTACTTGGCTTCTGAGCAGCATTAGATACTTTACAATGTCCCACCCCGACTCGTCTTGGAATACTGTCTTCCCCAGGCTTCTGTGATGCCACACTCCCCTGATTCTCCTGTTATCTCTGGTCATTTCCTCTTGGTCTCCTTTTACCCAAGTTGGGGGTTCCTCCAGGTTTAGTCCTCAGCTCTCTTCTCACAATTTCCTAGTCAACCTTCTTGATACCTGTGGTGTCCATAAACTATCCATACGCTAATCACATCCAAGTTATGTTATCTCCAAACCTGCATATTTATTTTGTTTTTTTAGAGACAGTGTCTTGCTGTCTCAGCCAGGCTGGGGTGCAGTGGTGCAATCATAGCTCACCGGAACCTTGAACTCCTGGGCTCAAGGATCCTCCTGCCTTGGTCTTCCAAAGTGCTGGGATTACGGGTATGAGCCACTGTGCCTGCCCAAACTTGTATATTTAAATACCCACTTGATATCTCTATATGGATGTATCATAAACCCCTCAAACTCATTATGCTTAAAATCTAAAACCAGCTCACCAGTGATCTTCCAGTGGCCCTACTGAACAAGCCAGAAATGTAGGACTTGTGCTTGATTTCTCTATCCCTCCTCCACCCCCCAACCAATCACTAAGACTTGACATTTTACCTTCTGTCTTCTCACAAGTGTCCACGTCTCTCCCTAGTCATTGTCACTGCTCCAGTCAAAGTCACCATTTGGTCTCCCCATATCTACTCTTGCCCCTTATTTATTCTCCACACAGGATGATCCTTTTACAATGCAAATCTGATCATGGCATGTTCCTGTATAAAATAAAAGACCTTCTTTTGCTATTAGTATAAATGCCAAAATCTTTGCATTGGGCTACAACTTCTCTCCATGGTTCTGCTGGCCTCTGCATACCATTCCAGCTTCATTTCATACTGCTTTCCCCATCCCTCTCTAGCCCACTGTAGCTTTCAGCTTTCTACCTTGTGTTGCTTGTTATCCCAGGGCCTTTGAACTTCCTTTTCACCATTTACAACATGCTTAGAACTCTGCCCCTCAGCACTCATCCTTGAAGGTTCACAATGTACTTCTCCAAGAGGCTTTCCTAAAAACAGGCCCACCTGTCATGCTCTCAGCACTCTTGTGTATCTCCTTCACATTTACCCCAATTTTAATGAAATCATCTGTGTAATCAATTGTTTACTGTTTTCCTGGGAGAATTTAAATCCACCAGCGCAGGGACTGAGTCTGTTTTGTTTAGCTAAAACCCTCATAGGATTTTCATGTGGTTGATGGCTTATTTATTGAAAGAGTGAATGAAAAATTGAAACCCAGCTTTGAATCTCAGACAAATCACCTAATCGTCTGAGAGGCTGCTTCTTTGTATGCAATGCAGAAATAACAAGGATTCTTCTGATGATCAGATATATGAGGAATTATTCCATAGAACATGAGAGCATGTAGAATTTGAGATCCTTTTCTTATAGTGACAAATTCAGTGCTCTGATGCAAGAGTGGTTCTTAATTCTGCCAAGATTTATGAGCACTGTTGCTCTATTTGTGCACCTTTGCTTATTGGGATGCATTAGAAGAAATATCCAGGGACTTGACAAAGACTAGAAAATGGCCCATATTACATAAACTTACTTCAGAGACTCAAACTTGTGGCCCAATGGACTGATATGGCACACACATGTGCCCTGTTCAGCTCCCACAGAATTAAAAAAACTCAGAACAGTCATCTGTAGAGAGCCAAGGATGATACACGTGGACCAGGGGCCAGTAACAATCTATTTTTTTTTTTTAGACAGAGTCTCACTCTGTTGCCTGGGCTAGAGTGGCGTGGTGTCAGCCTAGCTCACAGTAACCTCAAACTCCTGGGCTCAAGCAATCCTCCTGCCTCAGCCTCCCCTCAGCCTCCCCAGTACAGGGCATGCGCCACCATGCCTGGCTAATTTTTTCTATGTATTTTCAGTTGGCCAATTAATTTCTTTCTATTTTTTGGTAGAGACAGGGGTCTCACTCTTGCTCAGGCTGGTTTCGAACTCCTGACCTTGAGCGATCCCCCCGACTCGGCCGCCCAGAGTGCTAAGATTACAGGCGTGAGCCATGTCTTCTGGCCCCAACAGTCTATTTCTTGACCTGCGTGGTGGTTACCAAGGTGCTTATCATTTTTTTCATTAAACTGTTTTTTATGCTTTTCTGTATATTTCAAAACTTTGTAAATGAAAAATACTTGTATTAGTTGCCAAATTTACAAATCTTTCAGGGAAAGAACCTGCATTTCTGGGTTTTCCTGAAAAATCAGAAGATGGACCTGCATGTCCACATGGCGAGTGTAGGCTACAGCCTGGGTATCAGCTGTCTCCTTCAGATCAGACTGAGGAAACTTTCCCCCCCAATGATCAAAGCTATCCTAACTTGATTAAAAACCATTAACAATAATAGTGAACACATATTCATTGCTTACTATGTGGTGAGGACTACAACTAATGCTTTCCAATACAGACAAGAAAGCTGAAGCCCAGAGAGGAGTGTGTAAACTTGCAGGAGGCACAGGGCTAAATGGCCTGTCTCCAGAGCAGCAATGCTCAGTAAGAACTTCCTGTGGTAGTGGTGATGTTCTACATCTGTGTTGTCCCATAAGATAGTCACTAGTCACATGTTGAAATGTTGGGACTGCAACGGAAGAGTTTTAAATTTAATTCAAGTTTAATCCATTTAAACTTAACTACTCTTGTATGGGAGAGCACAGTTCTAAAGCCTGCGCTCTTAACCATTTGATTATAGAATAACTATGTTCTAAGCATTTTCATTAGACAGAGGAGTTTGAGATTCGGAATATTAAAATCTAAGGATGGCAGATTGACCATTCAAAAGCAAAAAAGATACACACAGAGAATAGCACAACTTAAGTATGAGGCTAAACCCACAGAATTAAAGAACAGTAACAAGCATGTTCTGAATCCCTTTCTTAATTAAGCAAAGTACTTCTATCTAAGGCACTTTGGTTTAACATGTGGAAGGTGACAGGGAAGGAGAAGAAGGGAAAGGAAAAGGCTTCTTTTATTAAGTTGGTATGACCTTTTTCAAGAGAAAATGACACTTTGTGCACACTACAGAGAATATTCCATATAATGCTCTAGGGAGACCTAGTGGTATGAAAACTGTTTCTAGCCAACCCTGACCTCTGCTGGCTTGTGGCTTTATTACCTAATGCCAGTTCAATAAGAGCCAGCCCTACAACCTGTATTTTATGGTTACCTAATACACAAGGCAACCCCTTGCAGTCTGAAAAAATGTAACTTGGATTTTTTTTTTTTTTTTTTTTTACATTCATGTGCTGTTCAGGAAGACCTGGATGTGTCTGAAGACAAACTGTTTCCCTCCTTAGATTTTCTGAATCTCTTTGCAAGGCCCAGAAATCAAGGATAAAGAAAATCACACAATTTAAGACTAGTGGCTTTCAGTAAAAATGACTCTGTATCAGTCATTTATCACTATAAGAGATAAAGTTTAGGGAAAGCTGTTCAAATTCTTGGAAGCAGTAATACAACAGGCAGAATGCCAAGGGTATTAGTGATAACACTATCAAGTTTGACAGGTCAGAGGGTGAGAATGTACTAGAGGTTTGTAAAAAGAAGGATCTGGTTTTAGTTTACTGGGCAATAGCCAAGATGGAGGCAAGCAGGTGACAGCATTTGTTCTGGAAAGTATTAATGATAGCGAGCACAGGTACTGTAGGCAATGGAAAAGTTCAGAGGCTTGTAGCTGCCAGCAGGCAAGCATCAGCCAAGTTTCAATAATCAAGAAAGCCAATAGTTGGGGAAAGTAACAAAAAAAGCCTTTAAAGCTTTTGGATGGCAACAGAGAAATGGAATAGTAGATGACAAAAGACATCTGGGTAGAAGGGTGCTCTTCAAATTCACATTTGTAAACCCAAAAGAGAGGCAAAGAATGATGCTGTGTGTGGCAGTGTTGGGAGAATAAAAGACTTATGGATGATTAGCATGTTAAAGATGCCTGAGGCCCAGCTGGGTGTGGTGGCTCACGCCTGTAATCCTAGCACTCTGGGAGGCCGAGGTGGGTGGATTGCTCAAGGTCACGAGTTTGAAACCAGCCTGAGCAAAAGCGAGACCCTGTCTCTACTAAAAATAGAAAGAAATTAATTGGCCAACTAAAAATATATACAAAAGATTAGCTGGGCATGGTGGTGCATGTCTTTAGTCCCAGCTACTCAGGAGGCTGAGGCAGGAGGATCGCGTGAGCCCAGGAGTTTGAGGTTGCTGTGAGCTAGGGTGACATCATGGCACTCTAGCCTGGGCAACAGAGTAAGACTGTTTCAAAAAAAAAAAAAAAAAAAAATTCCTGAGGCCCACTATTTCCTGACTCCCCTGGAAATCAGTAATGTTCTCTGTTGTAACCATGTGATCCATAAGAACACAGTTCTCAGGAGGAGATGGCTAGGCTGACCCTGTCACTCTAGCTGCAGTGAAATTAACCCACCCTTTCTGTAACACCTCTTAACATTCTGGTCAGTAGTTTGGCATAAGTCTGTGCAAAGCTTTTTAAAGTAGTGTGAAATAATTTAAGGTGGAATTTGATTTCTGTTTAGGAATAGAAAAAAAATTAAAAGCACTTTTAAAAACAGAAAGACTTCAATGACACAGAGAGGTAGTGTTAAAGCTAAATTGTATCTTTTATTAGCCAAAGTAAGTTATAAGACATATTGCTGGGGGATCATAAATGTTCAGGCATTAAGAATCCATTTCATTCATTATTCTTTTCATTTCAGCACACCAAAGAAAAGTGGGCAGGCAAAAGATGAATCTTTCACAAGCAGTGATGACAATGAAGATGTAGTTTTAGATAAAAGACTTACACACCATAATTATTCACAGTCAACTAGGCATCACTCTGCAAGGAGACCAATATCCATCTCCAGAGAATGGCATGGATATAAAAAGAAGAACCAGACTATTCGTGTAGGAAAAGACATTAACTGTGACGTGATGATTCATGGAGATCGCAAGAAAGAAGTGAGAGCCCCTTCTCCATACTGGACCATGGTGAAGCAAGACAATGAGAGCTCCTCCTCCTCCGCTTCCTCCATCTCAGATGCATTCTGGCTGGAGGACTGTGCCCAAGTTGAAAAGGGCAAAGGTCAACCAGTATCAAAGGTTGATTAGGCAGTGGTTTGCAAATCTGTGATCATATAAGCATTTATCTTGAAATCACCAAATTTTTGTGCATCACTGGGTGCAGGTTAGCTATACCTACAGGAATATGTACATACTTACCAAATCTCTCCTATGACTGCACTGTAAAGCCTTCAGAGACTTCCTTCAACGTGATTATCTAAAGACATCCCTGCAGTCTTGCAGGCCTCACAAATCTTATTCTCAAAATAGTAACATAATTCAGATCATCAAGACTCTTACCTTACTTTCTGTAAAGAATTTTTCATCTTTTAGAAAATGCAGTAGAGGAAACTAATATCAGAATGTCTGAACATAGTAGAGAACTTCACTTAAATACCTCCTTTTTTTTCTTTAGCTTTTTAGTTTCTCTCTCTTTTTTATTTAATAAGTCTAGAGATCTAATTTCCCCTCCCCACCAACTTCAAGAGCCCTACTTAAAAGCAATAACCGAGATTCATTCTTTGGCTAGATGTTCACATTAGAATTTCTCCCCTTTTCAGCTCACTTTTACTTTGAATGTTGCACTGAGAGTTTTTTTTTTTTAATGTATCCTATGCACTGAGAGTGAATTCCTTGAAAAAGACACAATAGCAACAGACAAGGGAGATAGGAAATGAGAGAAAAACCAAACTCTGCCAATGAAGCTAAATCAGACATATAAAATGAAGCCACGGGAAAACAGAATGTGATTGATAGTGAATTTATGTTTTTCAGTAACAATTTTTCTTTTTTTCCCCACCATCTGCCTAGAAACAATTTTAATACAGAGAAGGCAAAAATGGGTAAAAAACAGACCACTTAACTATATCCCAAAAGGACAGATTTTGAACTTGCTTTTATCTTAAAAAGCCACCAATAATAATCTAGAACTATTTACCGTGATAGCCACTTGGCCTTAATTTTAATAGTTTCTGATGTTTTTGTATTCAATTATTTTTTGTGTCTTTTACAGCATCTAAAACGAAGATATCAACATATAATAAATACTTGTTGATTAACTGATTAGGAAAAAATGCAATAAAACATTTAAGCAGAATGCTTTATTGACTTTAGGTCAGCTGGGAAGAATTTATGCTTTAAAGTATTTTACCTCATTAAAAAAAAGATAAATATATTAGAGATTTCTGACTTTCATGTTTGCTGCTCTGCACTGAGAGAATGTGCAGCTCTCTCCTGTAATATGTGCTTCGATATTACAACTCATCAATGAAAGGTGTATGTCCCAAATTTCCACTTGCTGCCATTGACTTCTGGCCAGAAACAAACTTCTTTGCAGCCTTTAAACAAACAAACAAAAAAGACAGAGTTAACAGAAATAACAATAAATGTCATCAAGTGGATAAACTTATTTATTCTGTCATTTCAAGAGTTTATGTATAGGACATTCTAAACCAGCAATTCTATAATAGCCTCTTGTGCAAATTAACTATGAGATAGATGCTGGTGTTTATTTTAATATGTGACAATGAGGTAAGGAAGCTCTGCTATTTTTCTGAAGGTTCCACCATGTGTAACTCACAAAGCAAGAGCAGTGTTCTAGAAAAGAGGGCAGCTGTTAAAATGGTGATAAAGAAAACTTAATGACATAGTCAAATAGGGCTGCATGGCTTCCTGCAGGGCTGAACTTTCTCATTTCTGTATTACATTGCCAAACTATCTGGGTCAAGCCAAACACACTGATTGTTAACTTAATAGTTAAACCTAGTATTTTTTTGTGCCAGTATTTCAAGTTCAAAGCCTGGTTGTTTAGGTTTAGTGTAATACCATGAGGCAGGTCTAGGTAGAGTGCAACCCCCACATTATCTCAGGCCTGCTTTTTTCTTAATAGAGAAGAGATGGTGTTGGAGGCAGGTGGGATGGGACTCCCATAAGGATGGTATATAAGGTGAGGACAGCCATTTGGAAGAATAAGTACTGATGAATTTAGGGGACAAGGAAAATCCAGCCAGGGTTATGATCTTGAAATAATCTCAGTACATAAGGTAGACCTGTTGGTGAAAAGATGGTTGAGACTTCTACGATGGAAGGCACACTGGCATTTTTAATGTAGAAAGGACTGGGAAAACCCACCGACTTTGAGTTGATTCTGCAGTTCATGTGCTTGGTAGGCATAGTAGGGAACATGAAGAAATATAATAGTCCTTGCCCTCAAAACAACGCAGATCTTGTAGGGAACAATAATATATAAGAGAAGAAAAAAAATAACAACAGCAAGAGCAAGAGAAATGTCTTAGGCTGAGAAGAGTAAAGAAAATCTTGAGATGCTGGATAGTGAAGGATTGGCAGGATAGTGTTTATTTCTTGAGGGTGAAGAGGAAAAATAGCAAACCTTACTATTTAGGTTGAAATCATATGAAATTGCCAACATTCAACTCTTCTTGATCTCTAAGAATTCAAAACAGTCAACCTAATGGTAATTTATTTGAATGAAGATGACAAAAACACACTTGATTTGATAAGGAAGCTCTCTGCAGATCTGATGGTAAGGAGCCCTCCTGCCTCCACACTAGGTAGACAGGCATCAAACACGAGATTAGAATACACAGCCCAAGGACACTTACGCATTCTTTTTGCAATTGAATCATTAAGGTTAAGTTCTCTGATGCTAAATCCTAAGTTTTCATTTGCTTACATTTATGACATCAGCATTAGCCACTGAATCAATCTGTTGAAGGACTGTGGATGGTGGCACATAAGAACCGGCAACTAGAGCCTGGGACCCAACTTCATCCAGGAAACCCTCAGAAGACTCCACTGACATTAGGTATCCAGCTTTTAGCTTGTTCCTGTTCAATAAAAGACAGGAATTACTTTTACAGAGCAAGGCAACTTTTAGGGGGATGGGAGGAGGCATGAACAACAAAACTTTATTTAACCGATGCGGGAACAGCATGTCTTCCCCCTTCCTGAATTCCCCAAGAAAAACACTGCTCCCTGCTCTGGAATGTAACAAATAATAAGCCTGAATGGAATAAATCTCTTCAGAGTTCCAGAAGTGGTCAGTGAAGGCTCATCCTGTGAAGTTTGGCTTCTCATCTGTGAGTCCATATGCTGCTGCAGATTTTGGCAAGACAGCTAGAGAGCTTCTTAATGTTTCCCAAGGCCTCTGGATCCAGTTGTACAACACAGATCCTCTGCAAGTCACAAGCTACTGTGGTAATAGCATGTTCTTTCTGCTGCCCACTGACACAGTGAGGAGTATCTCTTTGCTGTCAGTGATACGGCTGCCTGCCATTCACTGACATACAGATGCTCCTCAACTTATGGCGGGGCTATGTCCTGAAAGACCCATAGTAAATTGAAAATACTGTAGGTCAAAAACATATTTAATACATCTAACCTACTGAACTATCATAGTTTGGCCTAGCCTACCTTAAATGTACCCAGAGCACTTACATTAGCCTACAGTTGGGCAAAATTGTCTAACCTGAAGCCTATTTTATAATAAAGTGTTAAATATCACATGTATCGCTGGCCCAGGAAAAGATCAAAATTCAAAGTACAGTCATGTACTGTACTTTGACAAAATAATGACAATTTGGTCAATGATGGACCATATATACAATGGTGGAAGATTTATAATAGAGCTGAAAAATTCCTATTGTCTAGTGACATAACATCATAGTTCAATTATTATTTTTTAAAAAATAAATTTAGTGTAGTCCAAGTATATAGTGTTTATAATCTACAGTAATGTATAATAGTAATGTCCTAGGTCTTCACCTTCACTCACCACTCACTAACCTATCCAGAGCAATTTGCAATCCTACAATCTCTATTCATGGGAAGTGCCCTATATGGGTGTACCATTTAAAAAACTTTTATACTGTATTTTCACTGTACCTTTTCTATGTTTAGCTATGTTTAGCTACATAAATACCACTGTATTACAACTGCTTTCAGCTGTATAGTACAGTAACATGCTATACAGATTTATAGCCTATGAGCAACAGGCAATACCACATAGCCTAGGAATGTAGAAGGCTATACCATCTAGGTTTGTGTAAGTATAATCTGATGTTTGCACAATGAAGAAATCACCTAATGACGCATTTTTCAGAACATATTCCTGTTGTTATGCAAGGCATGACTATATGTTGAAATTGTGATGGCTTTGCACCACTGTAAAGTTGAAAAGATCTTAAGTTGAACCACGGTAAGTCAGAGACCATCTGTATTGTAAATCTGCTCTCTGGCTGTTAGGGTGTGCTAGCCAGGGGTCTTGAAGACTCTGTATCAAACCAGGGTGTCAGGCCTGGAGCTGGTTTTATCACAGACAACTCCAAATGGCCCACAGCAGAGGTAATAGCGTTATAATGTCTTGACCTTTTGCTTTTGCCTATTTTTGGTATGACTTGGGTTCTCTTCTTAGATAGAACACTTTTCAACACTTGTAGTTTGAAGATTCTAATGTTTATTTTCTTCTTCTTCAACTATCACTTCATTGACTTGTATTACCTTTTGTGTTTGGGCAGATTTCAGGGGTGTCTGTGTAACTTCTGCTGTTAATTCTGTGATATCCAGGTCAGCTGTTGCTGCCTCTTCCAGGGCCTGTTTGTTTTCTCCAAGGGTAAAGCAGTCAAGCCAGTTCATCTTGGGCAGCGGAGCAAGACAATTTTAAAATATGGTTCCCCAAAACTCATGGTCTTGGTAAACAGGTCTTGGTCAACTCCAAGCAGACTAACAGCTTGGAGTGCTAAAGTCCTTCATTCTATTTCTTTACTTCATCAAATATTTTATTATTTATATTACCATTTGGAAAACTGTCAGTACAAAACTATACTAAAACCGTAACAGACTGCCTTTTGATTTTGGACTAGAACTAAGAATCTAGGTAAACTATTTTATTGTTTTTAGAGACAGGGTCTCACTCTGTTGCCCAGGCTAGAGTGCAGTGGCACAATCATAGCTCATTGCAGCCTGGAACTCCTGGGCTCAAAGTGATCCTCCAGATTAGCTAGGATTACAAGTGTGTGCCACCACGTTGGCTAATTCTTAAAAAATTCTTTGTAGAGAAGGGGTTTTGCTATGTTGCCCAGACTGGGCTTGAACTCCTGGTTTCAAGTGATCCTCCTGCCTTGGCCTCCCAAAGCACTAAGATTACAGGCATGAGCCACTGTGTCCAGCCTAGGTAAAACTATTTTAATGTGAGGTTTTGATTAGTGAAATTAATTGTGGCTCCTGAAACTTTTTAAGTGATAATTTCAGGCATTTCTATTAAAGATAGATACCTACATGGGTTCTTTTTTTTTTTTTTGAGACAGAGTCTCGCTTTGATGCCCAGGCTAGAGTGAATGCCGTGGCGTTAGCCTAGCTCACAGCAACCTCAAACTCCTGGGCTCAAGCGATCCTGCTGTCTCAGCCTCCCGAGTAGCTGGGACTACAGGCATGCGCCACCATGCCCAGCTAATTTTTTCTATATATATTAGTTGGCCAATTAATTTCTTTCTATTTATAGTAGAGACGGGGTCTCGCTCTTGCCAGGCTAGTTTTGAACTCCTGACCTTGAGCAATCTGCCGGCCTTGGCCTCCCAGAGTGCTAGGATTACAGGCGTGAGCCACCGTGACCGGCACCTACATGGGTTCTTAAGGCATGGTCCACTTCACAGAATGTTGTATACTACACTGATTTTATATATATATTTCCTCCCAAACATTATCTCAGTGAAGGTGGGGCATGGTGGGGAAGAATAGCACAGGTCTTGTAAGCCTCAGAAGCTTAAATGTGGGCAACAAAAACATCAATTTGAAATAAAGGAAAACAAAACCTAATTCATAATTCTCCCACAAAGAAACTGTTATTTCTTATAAACATGGTGTTCGATAAGCATTTGAGTTATTTAAACTCCATGCAAACTATCATCCTTTGGTACTCTATAGCAAGACTTCCATTTAAATATAATTACAATTTAATGCAGCAATTTTACCACATTGTCAGCTTAATTAAAAAAGGATTTCAGGCTGGGCGCAGTGGCTCACGCCTGTAATCCTAGCACTCTGTGAGGCCGAGGCAGGAAGATCGCTCAAGGTCAGGAGTTCAAAACCAGCCTGAGCAATAGCAAGACCCCGTTTCTACTAAAAATAGAAAGAAATTACTTGGTCAACTAAAAATCTATAGGAAAAAAAATTAGCTGAGTGTGGTGGAATATGCCTGAAGTCCCAGCTACTCGGGAGGCTGAGGCAGGAGAATTGCTTGAGCCCAGGAGTTTGAGGTTGCTGTGAACTAGGCTGACGCCACGGCACTCACTCTAGCCTGGGCAACAAAGCGAGACTCTGTCTAAAAGAAAGAAAGAAGGAAGGAAGGAAGGAAGGAAGGAAGGAAGGAAGGAAGGAAGGAAGGAGGGAGGGAGGGAGGGAGGGAGGGAGGGAGGGAGGGAGGGAGGGAGGGAGGAAGAAAAAAGAATACAAAAGAAAATCAGGTATCTTATTTTTTTGGGGTGTAAATCATTCCAGAGGAAAGAAAAAAGAAACAGCCAATGGTTATTGTGGAATAGACATTCTCATATAGCAGTGGTGTGATTGTAATTGGTACAACCTTTTCAGATATGACTTTGATTCATTTGGGAATCTATACCAAGAAAGTAATATGAAATACAAATTTTTTTTTCTTCTTTAAAAAATGTATATGGAAGGAACTCTTCACAAATTTGTGTCGTCATCCTTGCATAGGGGCCATGCTAATCTCTTCTGTATCAGTCCAATTTTAATATGTGAGCCGCCAAAGTAAGCACCAAAAATGTTTTAAGCTCAAAGATATCCTTTACAGTTTATACTTTCCAACTGCAGAAAATGTACAAGTGTATTTTGACAACACAGATGAATATTGTTCAGACAAGTTTTAGTAATTTGAATAAACGGAAACATTATAACATTTAAAAATTGGTAGGGAATCAGATCATTTCTGTATTTTCATTTGTAATTTTCAAATCTCTATTAATATAATCAACATGACAGAATATAAAAGTATACAGTCAGTCCCCGACTTACAATTTTTCAACTTTATGAATGGGCTTATTAGGACACAACCCAGTCAATGAGCACTGGGACTTCAATGGTATTTCAACTATCATTTTTTGACTTTATGGTGGTTTTGGAACTCCTGACTTTGAGTGATCCACCTGACTCGGCCTCCTAGAGTGCTAGGATTATAGGTGTGAGCCACCGCGCCTGGCCTTTATGGTGGTTTTATTGGGATATTACATGCATTTTCTATTTAGGATATTTTCGACTTACGATGGATCTGTTGGGATGTAACTTTATCGTAAATTGATGAGCATCTGTATGTACAATAGTAACAATTATGTTTAAAAATTCACGGTGAAGAAAATAAGCAAAATGCCAGCCTGAGCAAGAGTGAGACCCTGTCTCTACTAAAAATAGAAAGAAATTAGCTGGACAAGTAAAAATATATAGAAAAAATTTGCTGGGTATGGTGGCGCATGCCTGTAGTTCCAACTACTTGGGAGGCTGAAGCAGGAGGATCACTTGAGCCCATGAGTTTGAGGTTGCTGTGAGCTAGGCTGATGCACTCTAGCCTGGGTAACAGAGTGACTCTGTCTCAAAAAAAAAAAAAAAAAAAAAAAAAAAAGGCAAAATGTTAACAATTATATGGATGTATTAACAATATTATGAGTGTATATCCCTTTCCCTTTTAATATTTTTCTGTACTTTTCAGTCCTTATGAGCATATATTACAATATTGTTATAACTCGAAAAATACAACTTTCAAATTAACTAAAATACGAAACACACAGTTAATACTAAAACTTACGTGGCAGCGTGCATATCTATATTGGAAAGGTTTCCTTCAGCAATTGATTTTACTTGGTTATAGGCTGCCTTGATAACCTAGGACAGATAAGTAAAAGTTAGTCATCTTTGGTCAGTGCCAGTCTCCTGCAACAATCAAATGCTCCTCTAGTGAGGCAAAAACACAAGATGGAAGGTTGGTTCCAGAGAAAAAGGAGTGTCCATTTGGAATTCTGTAGTCACTATATGTTTCTCATTCTTCCTATATTCCACAAAGCATCTGTTTGTACAGCTTATAGTTTCTAAGTAGCCATGCTTCCTCCAAAAGTGAAGTGGCAGAGGATGGCTGAAGAGGATGGATCTTCCTTTAAGGGAGAGCAAACACATGGATCTCTAATTACCTATAAAGAATAGGCACCTCTGACATTTCCCCAGACTCTCAGTGTCAAGCAATTAATACTGCTATCTCTTACTATTCACTATGAAAGTAGTGATCCATAGATAGCCAATTTGCAAGGCTTGTCCACACCTGCAATGCCAGAGGCAAGAAGGAATCAAGTTCCAGTGATTGGGTGCTGAGTAAATATTTGTCGAATAAATAAATTAATAAACCTGGCCCATGATTTTCCCCATCTCAACCCTGGCACCACTCCGAGTCTGTTACTATTCTCTCTGATCATCTTAAATTCTAAGACTGTGGCTGGGTGCGGTGCCTCACCCCTGTAATCCTAGCACTCGAGGAGGCTGAGGCAGGAGGACTGCCCAAGGTCAGAAGTTCAAGATCAAACTGAGCAAGACCGAGACCCCGTCTCTACTAAAAACAGAAAGAACTCAGCTGGACAACTAAAAATATATAGAAAAAATTAGCTGGGCATGGTGGTACATGCCTGTAGTACCAGCTACTCAGGAGGCTGAGGCAGAAGGATTGCTTAAGCCTGGAAGTTTGAGGTTGCTGTGAGCTAGGCTAACGCCACGGCGCTCTAGCCTAGGCAATAGAAGGAGACTGTCAATCAATAAATCAATTAGTTCTAGGACCTTGGTTTCCCTTTCATTTTAGCTGACCATTACCATAGCCACATCCCAGGCCTGAACATAACCTAGACTTGCCCTACCTCCGAAACCCTCAATTCCAAGACCTCCAACCTCAGTCTCTACTCATGTTATCCTTATTCTTCCACTTCGTCAAGATCTCTCGCTCCTTGATTTACCCACTTTCTTTCAATTTTTCAGGCCCTCTGGCTTCACTTCTCTATCTATCCTAGATCCATGAATTGTCCCTTTGGTCACTCTTGCCAGTGCTCCTGATTCCCTTGCTATCCCCTCATACTCCTGACCCGCCCACTTTGCAGGATTCCAACCCAGGATTAAGCCTACTACTTGCCTCCTCCATTTCTCCATTAAACTAATGAATGCTACTGAAGGCAAATTATAAAGCAGACCTGATTGTACTATGAGTTTGTCATCCCTCATTTCAAGGAGACACCTACCCTGCAGGTGATGCCCATCTTGCCCTTCATTTGTCCCAAACTTCATTACTTTCTTTAAACTTTCCTTCCTTCTCTCTCAAAATACAATTCAGTTTCCTACCTCACCAAGCATGTATTTCCTCATCTTCCTGACTTGTTCTTCTACTAACATTACGCTTTGTTTTCAAGGCTAAAATGTCCACTTATACTTTAGATCCTACTTGCTCTTGATTTTTCAGACTTGAGCCATTTATAATTTCCTAACTTCTATATCTACTCCAATTATTTCTTTTCTTTTAGTATGACTGTCTCTTCCAACTTAATCTCTCAATGTAAATTCTCCTAGAATTACCAGTCTATACCCTACAAGTCTAAGCTTCACCAGTCCATACCAACCTTTCATTTTTTACTTCTCAGTCATTCCCTAAATTTTAGCTCATTCCCACTACTCTGGTGAAAACTGATAAGATCACCACCAATGATGTACTAGTTTGTTTAAACTATGAGACCTCTTTGTGGTAACTAAAGGAATAATATTATTTCACAGTGGATCAAAATGATATTAATTATTCTCTTTCCTGGTGTCCAAATATACCAGCTTCTCTTCTTTTTCTTACTGTTTCTTGGCCATTGCCTTAGTCATTTGCTGCTTAAATGGTGGTGTTTCTCAGAACTCGAGCTTCATTTTCCTCTTCTACAATCTTTCACACATAACCCCGACTTTAGCACAATCTCTTTACTGAGGACTGCCAAATATACATCTTGGTCTTGACCTCTCCTGGGTTCTCAATTTAGATGTCTCAGAGCCAACTCAATGCCATTTGTCCAAACAAAACCAAAATACCAAGAAGGCATTTCCTTTCTCTTTCCTGGAAGCATTAGTATAAATTTTTAAATTTCCCCACAGCAGATACACTTCAGCAATATCATACTATACAGAGTTCTGATAAATCATGGCATTCAAAAATTCCATATTTTAACTTAAAATAAGTTAATGATGGGGGAAAAAACTTGTTTGCGAGAGTTGGTGAGTTTGCTACTTACATCTCCAGCAGCTGCAGCCTGGGAGATGGTGTAAATCCCGAAGAGTCCAGAATCCGAGTAACTGGCATTGAAAGCAGAAACCTGAAACATAGGGTGACTTCACTGTATGACATTCCACCAGGAAAACAGGGTACAATTTCCCTAAGGTTATCCAGACAAAGACTTGTACCTTCATAGTATAAGCAAAATAGATTAATTAATATTTCACTTAACTAGTTCAGTCAACAACTGAAGTGTACTGTATACAGGTTACCTCTTTTAGAACTGTAATGGTTTAAACTGTTTTTTCATTTAAATCTTTCTAAAAATGACTGTTCACTTTCCTTTTTGCTAGATATTTTATAACCTTTTGATGATGAAAGGTTAATGAAAACATTCATTTGCAAACATTGTTATTATGTAGACAGGGAACTTGATTGCCTAGTAGATAGAGTGTGTCACAGTGTTCATGTGGACCATTTATATAAAAATTACCTAAGTTGTTATTAAAAATATAGACTTTCAGATTCCTTCAAAAGATTTACTGACTCAGATCTCTGCAGGATACAGCCTGGGAGACTGCATTTTTAACAAGCGTTCCAGAAGTCTAATGTGAGAACCATCGGTTCAGTCCCTATAAAACGTAAGAAGAAATGTACTTCAATTACTTGAAGTTTAATCATAATTCTGAGACTATCCTATTCACATTCCAAATTTCTCAACTAGGAATTTCTATTACATTATTTCATTGGATTAGGATTAAACTCTAGCCACATAAAACCGTCAGTAGCATTCAATGGTGAAAAGTAAGCAAAAAGAAAAGAAACCAGAGCTGACAATGAACCAAAAGAAAGAAAATCTGAAGGAAATTTAAAAAGGCAGCTAAATCTAATTTAGGACTAATTTAAGATAATGGCTTTTAAACTGTGCTCCAGGGAACCCTAAGGCTCTGTACAGAAGATTCAAAAGGTTTCACATTCAAGCCTGCCTTCAAAATTCACTTTAAAGTTAAATTTTTGTGTTGTGCATTGCAGTTGGGAAATTATGAGATTAAAAAAGTTGATTTTAATTTCCACTGTTAAGAGTCAATGGCCAAAGACTTACTGAAGCCTAAATCTACATTTGCCGTGTCCTACAGCTAAAATTATGAACAATGCTCAATCCTATAACTTAGTACATTTGTTACCTTTGAAAGACATATTGAAGGTCATGTAGGATATTACATTGGGCAAACAATGCTTGCTCACTATATAATATTTTGTTGGTTGACATTTTACGTTCTCCTGATTTGAATATCATTATTTTGAAAGCATTAGCACTTTCTTCACTGTCATACAAAGGTTTCTTCTAAAGTAATATGAACTTTTGTTATGGTTAAATGTCATATTTATTTTTAAATTTAATCTCAAACTGAAGGAATGATGTCTGTAAACAATTTCTTCGTGTGTATCTTGTCCAGTTGGTTGGAAACAAAGAGTAGTGAAATTCAGGAAGTAGCCACAGGTACAGAAGGGGATGGAAAAAAAAAGACTTACTAGTTAGAATATAGGGGAATGTATAATATCTAAAACTATTTCAAAGAGAACTGAAGTATAAATTTCTTTTATTTCTAAGCATTCAATTCTTCTATTATATATTAGAATTGAAAAGACACTAAGTTTTTGATAGACCCAGTAAGGCACTAAAATCAAGCTTGGCTGTCTCTTTAATTGTTTAAAGATTTTCTATGTGTTGGCCTTAAATTTTAAAAGTGGATTAACACTAAGAGCAAATTATCAGAATTACATCATAAATACTGAGGCTTTGAAAACAAAAGGAGAAATAACAACTCCTTAGACTCACATCAAACGGCTGATGAATTCCCTTGGCAACAGCCTGGTATAGAAGGCTGGTAGTGTTACTGCCCCTCTTGACATGTGGTCCAGCACCGAGGACATGCTGAAGAACACTAAATGCATTTGCTTCTGTACTTCCTATGGCAGCACTTTCTGCTACAAGAGCAGCATGGACAAGACTGTCTCCATTCTGTTCTCGAATTTCACCTGGGGCCATATAAGGATAGGGTGAAGAAGAAAATGCCTTGCTCACCATGGGTTTCATTCTTCAGTATTCCCTACAACAAAGTATTAATCCACCAAGACTAAGCTTTTCTGTGGCCCTGTGCTTTCCCAATGCCATTCTGCCCTAATACACACACACATAATCAAACATATGCTTAATATATAACCCCCAAACCATCCAATTCTAACTGAGACTATTTGGTAGTAAATAATCAGGACTATTCCACCCTCAACATGTTCTAGGTGGGGAAACTTCCTTTTGATAAAGCAACCTAACAGAACAAAAAATGCTTACCTCCACGGTATCTGGCCTTTGCACCAGCTAAACCAAGCCCACCCCTCATATTGAGAAACTGTTCTGCAACTTGCTTGAGAACAGGATGACTCACACCTGTTTCAACAGAAACAAAAAGCTAGAGCCAGAATTTCTAAAACACCATTGTAAAATATCTGGTTTTTCCTTGCCTTAAAAATACATGATTATAAAAGTGAAACATTAGAGAAATAAACAGAAAACAAGTCTTTCCACCATATGGTATTCTCCCAGACATATTCATTTATAGTTTACTATCACTAAACTATTTACTATATACTAGTTATTATTAATCTAGAATTTTTTTCCTGTGTAGTTATTAATATCATCCTCATTTTTAAAACGGTATCATTCTATTGGTATTGTTTTTAACTTGTCTTTCACAATTTGCATCTTTCTAAGTGATTAATCTACAACAAATATTTATTGGCAATAAAGAATCACATTCTACTGATGTATCATCATTTATTTAATCAATCCCTTCTTGATGGACATTAGCATGTTTCTTATACTTGGATATTAAAACAATATTGCATTGTGCATCAAAGGACTATCAAGAGAGTGAAAGGACAACCCATGATATGGAAGAAAATATTTGCAGATCATAAATCTGAGAGGAGCTTAGTATCCCAAATACATACAACTCAACAATAAACAAACAAACCAATTGAAAAATGGGCTAAGGATTTGAACAGACATTTCTCCAAATAGTTACAGAAATGCCCCCAAAGCACAGGAAAACATGTTCAATGTCATTTGTCATTAGGAAAATGCAAATCAAAATCACCCTCTAGGATGGCCATGATCAGGCAGATAGACAAGTCCTGAATGTGGAGTAAGAATGTGGAGAAATTAAAACCTTTGTGCATTGCTGGTAGGAATGTAAAATGGTACACCTACTTTGGCAAACAGTCTGGCGGTTCCTCAAATAGTTAAACAGAGAGTTACCATATGTCCTGGCAACTTTACTCCTAGGTATATAATCAAAAGAATTGAAAATAGATGTTCTAAGAAAAACTTACACATGAATGTTTATATCCACAATAGACAAAAGGTGAAAACAACCTAAATGTCAATGAATGGACAAAGAGAATATGGGAATAGAGTATTTTTCAGCCACAAAAGGAAATGAAACAATGATACACACTATAATAATGGATGGACCACGGACCTTGAAAATATTACGCTAATTAAAAGAAGCCAGTTGTATGACTCCGTGTATATGAAAAGTCCAGAATAGTCAAATCTACAGAGACAGAAAGTGCATTATTGGATGCCAGAGGCAGAGCTTCAGAAGGTGAGAATGGGGAGTGATTGCTAATGGGTATTGGTTTTCTTTGGGATGATAAAAACGTTCTGAAATTAGACAGTGGTAATAGTTGCACAACTCCCTAAATATACTAAAAACCACAGAACTGTGTACTTTAAAAGGATGAATTTTATGGCATGTAAATTACACCTCAAGCTGTTATTTTCCTTTTTCTTTTTTCCCCCCTTTCTTTTTCTGTCTCTGCTGCTTGAATCAGAAAAGCTGTTATTTACAAAACAAACAAAAAATATTGCAAATAATATTCTCGTGCAACTATTTTGTAAACTTGATAAAGTGTTTCTGTAGGACAAATTCTTAAAAGTAAAATTGCTGGGTCTAAGACTATAAACATTTTGAATTTTAACAGATATATTCAAACAGACCTCCAAAAATGTTGTACTAGTTTATATTCCCACCAGAAATTTTGAGAGTACCTTTCTTAATTTTGGGTGGTGTCCATCTTTTAATTTTTTGTCAATCTCATGAATTAAAAATTCATGAGATTCATAAATTATTAGTGAGGCTGACTCTCTTTTAAAATAATTTAAAAAACAAACATAATTGAATACACACATATATTAATATATATACATATATATTTGCCCCATGAATTGTCTGTTCATGCCTTTTGCCTATTTTTCTATTAAGCTATATGTCTTTTTAAAAGATAGTTTGTAAAAGATCTTGGCCAAGAGAAATTCACCCTTGTCACAGGTTTTGCAAATACTGTGAAGAATTTAAAGCAAATAGTTTGCAAACTTAAATGTTGTATTCTGCTTTCCAAAACAAATGACTAGCTATTAAAATCCTATCATATACTACCTGTCTGACATAAACAGAAAACTACTTTATTCAATTCTATGCTTATATAATTACAGTTTAAGGGACTGCTATTAAGGAAGCAAACTGACATGCAGGTAATACCCAACTTACCAAGTCCAACCAAAGCCATTCTTGCACTTGTAAAATGGTTCTGAACATAGTAATGTAACTGAGAAAGCGAAAAACACTTATTAGTTTATATGGTATAAATATAAAAATCTACAGAAACATAAAAGCAGAGTTTGGTGAAAAATAAATACTCAAGCCTTAAAATTTGCTATAATGAGCTATATGGGACTAATTAGTGTTGAATTACACACAAATTGTATTAAAAGAACTAGAACTCAATTGTGGTCATGGTTGTACAACTCTGTGAATACAATGAAAACCACTGAATTGTGCACTTTAAATAGGTGGGTTGTAAGGTAGGTGAAACACATCTTATTAAAGCTGTTATTAAAAAAAAAGGAATGAAAAGAAAGAGCACACTGGCTTGAACTTGAAAAAAATGGGACTAAGTTTATGATTTTTACTATAATGTGGTTTAAGGAGAACATCAGGTTTCTTTTGTCTTTATACAGATAGTAATTAAGCACCATTAACATTCTATAACGGGGCAACAGAGTTATATTACTACATGCCTCTTGCCCACCTGCAAGATTTTCTTACTGTGAAGCCATACCAGGGTTTCCAACCCAGATGTTCATAGAATGAATGACGTAAAGAGCTTAAAACACAAAAACTGTCACTCTTTCCCATTCCTGGGACTCACCCTACAGACTGATAATAGATTTCAGTGTGAAATTTCAGAATCTTTATTTAAAACCATCTAACTACCTGTCATTTTGCTATGTCCAGTCTTTTAGCTACCTTGATGACACATCTCCCCCCCTCCCCCAAACAGATTCTGACAGAGATGATGCTTCTTCACGAACGTGCATTTGATTTCGGAAAAATTTCAAACCTCATTAGAGGCTAGTCTTATGAAAACTGTTGCCTGTTCAAGTTGGATGGTATGAGTTAGAATTTTTAAATAAAAGTGTCATATGAATAGTAGGCATTAAATTACTGATTGGTAAGTGAAAAGAGCAAGGGACATACAGTTTAGTTTTCTGTAGCAGCTAATCAGACATGAAATGAGAATAAAACCCTGAATTTCCAAGTCAAATATACTTTGAAAGTGTTGGTTAAGTCCAAATTTTTCTCTTAAAATCTTTTGATAAAATTTATTTTGGAGGCCGGGCGTGGTGGCTCATGCCTGTAATCCTAACAGTCTGGGAGGCCGAGGTGAGAGGATTGCTCAAGGTCAGGAGTTTGAAACCAGCCTGAGCCAAGAGTGAGACCCCGTCTCTACTTAAAAAATAGAAAGATATTAATTGGCTAACTAAAAATATATAGAAAAAATTAGCTGGGCATGGTGGCGCATGCCTGTAGTCCTACCTACTCAGGAGGCTGAAGCAGGAGGATCACTGGAGCCCAGGAGTTTGAGGTTGCTGTGAGCTAGCCTGATGCCATGGCACTCTAGCCCAGGCAACAGAGTGAGACTCTGTCTCGAAAAAAAAAATTTGTTTTTGGGGGTGGGAGTGGATAGTATGAGTAGGAAATTCATATTATATGCACATCTGCACTTGCAGATTTAACATTCAGTACTTCTAGTTTTGGAAACAAAGTTCTAAGACATATATGGCCATGACATATAGCAGGCAAAAGGAGGCTGGTGTGCCGCAGGTGAATGAGCTAGCACGGGGCTGATGGAAAGGGAGGTAAGGAAGTGGGCTCAGCCTTATCTGTATATTCAGAGGAACTAGAGTTTTAGTTAAAGGCCTTATGATATTTAAACATTTAAATACTGTTTAAGCCGGGCGCTGTGGCTCACGCCTGTAATCCTAGCTCTTGGGAGGCCGAGGCGGGCGGATTGCTCAAGGTCAGGAGTTCAAAACCAGCCTGAGCAAGAGCGAGACCCCGTCTCTACTATAAATAGAAAGAAATTAATTGGCCAACTGATATATATATATTAAAAAAAAAAAAAATTAGCCGGGCATGGTGGCGCATGCCTGTAGTCCCAGCTACCCGGGAGGCTGAGGCAGAAGGATCACTCGAGCCCAGGAGTTTGAGGTTGCTGTGAGCTAGGACGCCACGGCACTCACTCTAGCCTGGGCAACAAAGCGAGACTCTGTCTCAAAAAAAATAAATAAATAAATAAATAAATAAATACTGTTTAAAAAAGATACACACAGAAAAGAGCCTAGAAGAAAATATACCAGTATCAACACTAAGAGTCTTTAGATGTGAGATGTTTTCTTTTCCTTTTTTTAGGTTCAAGTGCAGCACAGAGCTTCATTTTCCTTGTCTTTATTTTCAGATTTTTCTGTAATGATCATGTCCCTTTAGTCATAAAAATTTTCTTTAGTTAAAAGATATACAAAAATAGTTCATATAGGATTTTTGTTAAAAAGCTGATGAATTGGCTGGGCGTGGTGGCTCACACCTGTAATCCTAGCACTCTGGGAGGCTGAGGTGGGAGGATTGCTTGAGCTCAAGAGTTTGAGACCAGCCTGAGCAAGAGCAAGACCCCATCTCTATTATTACATATATATATATATATATATATAAAAGCTGATGAATTAGAATTACAATAAAGGAGGACAATAAAAAAAAGAAAAAAGCTAATAAAAATAGCAAGTAAGCTGAATTTCTAAAAATTGTAAAATAGAAAAATTAGTTAATGGTAGGTGAATGTTCAATTTAATAAGAAAACAAGCACATTTTAAAATGTAATATGCTTTATCAGTACCTCCTCTGGTGTCACTTTTCCAATCCTGTAGTCAGGACAATACAAAGAATTAGCCAAGGCATTCCGGTAAGCTGCAGCATGCAAATTTTCAATGACATCTGTATGATAAGTAAAGAAGCAGTTACTGAAATATAATTTAAGTAAAGATAAGAATATTTTTAAAACCTAGAAGGCAACAAGCCTATACAAATTTAGTTACCCTCTGGTATTCAAGATTAGAGGGCTTCAAATTCTGCCAGTTGAATGAGCTAAGAAAAATGAGATTATATGGGAGTAGTTTCTATATGCTAGAGTCCACCCAAACTACTTCTTTAACTTTAATCTATCTGGTATCATCTGGAAACTACAATGGCCTGGGTTTTGGGAAGTGTTAATCTAGTTATGGTTCTGCCACCAATTTGCCATGTCACCTCAGATAAGTCATTTAATCTGAATTTTGCTTATGTCTAAGGTTTCCTTTCTAGGTAATAAGGGAGTTGTCAAAATAAGAGAAGATATGAAAGTATGAGTCTTAGGTCAAATTACTAGTTTTTATGGGTCAAATGCTGTCAAACTGGACTTACTCCTGTTTCAGGTGTTCCTATAGGTGCTTTCCCTGCTTTGCTTTCTCCTGCTTCAGTGCCTTTGCTTGAGGTATGTTTCCTTCATTTGCTCATTATCTGGGCAAACTCCCTATCCTAGGCACTATGTTAGGTGCTGGAAATACAGAGATGAGTAACATATAATGTCTACCCTCAAAATGTTAAGAGGAAAAACTGTGAAATAAAGTATTATGGTGCAATGTCAGCAGTATGTCAAAAGGGCAGCAGGTGTACAAGGGAAAGGCAGTGGGCACTGGAACAGAGTAAAAGAAGTAAAATCTGGGATAAGTCTTATAGAATGAGTAGGTGTTTCCCAGGCAAATGATTGGGGAACAGCATTTCAGGCAGAGGAAACCAGATAAAGCAAAGGCATAAAGAACAACAGTTTGATTCAAAGGGGAATCGGAATCAAAGCTGGGAGGGGAAGAGGAGTAGAACAAAGGGGTCAGATCATGAAAGGCCATATATATGTTAAGCTAAAGAGTTTGGCCTTTATCCCAAAGATGATAAGGGGGCTTTAAAGCACTTTCATGTCAGAAGTACCACTGTAATGGACTGAAGATGTAAACCTGGAGGCAGAGACATCAGCCAGGAGACTATACAGTAACTGTTCAGGCAAAAAGGATGAGGGCTTCAGCCTCACTACTATCAGTGGGAGAAGCCACTATGGACATGTAGGTCATCTTTTCTACAATTCTGTCATTCTACTTCTTTGGTAGAAGTCCTGAGTAGTAAAGATCACACTCCTCTGTGACCCAAAGTATTGTTGCAAAACATTAGCAGTATGAATCAAGCACTATGTTCCAGACACTTGCCAGCCTGTATTCCAAGGGATGCCTGTCCTGTGCCAAGCCCCTGCAGCTGGTCACCTATTTCTGGTCTACCTGCACATTTCTGCTCCCACCAGAAGTTGTATAGCTTCCAGAGAGTCAGCAGTGCTTGTTTACATATTTGTTTTGCCAGTGTACTTATCAAGATTATATAATTAAATATTACCTAAATATAAAATATGAATTAAAAAGTTCTTATTTTTTAAAAATAAAATTGCTAGGCCGGGCGCTGTGGCTCACGCCTGTAATCCTAGCTCTTGGGAGGCCGAGGCGGGCGGACTGCTCAAGGTCAGGAGTTCAAAACCAGCCTGAGCAAGAGCGAGACCCCGTCTCTACTATAAATAGAAAGAAATTAATTGGCCAACTGATATATATATATAAAAAAAATTAGCCGGGCATGGTGGCGCATGCCTGTAGTCCCAGCTACTCGGGAGGCTGAGGCAGAAGGATCGCTCGAGCCCAGGAGTTTGAGGTTGCTGTGAGCTAGGCTGACGCCATGGCACTCACTCTAGCCTGGGCAACAAAGCGAGACTCTGTCTCAAAAAAAAAAAAAAAAAATAAAAAAAAAATAAATAAAATTGCTTACTTTGGAAGCACCCGATAAAAGGGAGCTGGCTAAACAATGATAGTAATATATACCAATAAACAACAATAGCAGCAGCAACAATATACCTCTGCTGGATTTGGTGTAAACAAAATAATTACTAAAACGTTCTGGGGGGGGGGTAGGAAAAATATCTAGGATTCTAGAGTGAATTTACTTACTATCAGACATGAAAAATAATAAAAAACATAAATGTTCAGAAACAAATATTCAAAAAACCAAACAAATTTTTGGAAAACATATTTTCAAACCCATGTAGTAAAAAATGTCTACAGCAATTTTTTCTTCTACAAATTCACTGGATCAAATAGCCAGTGTCTTATTACAGAAACAACTGAATGTAATGTGAAATGTACTTACGAGCCTGTGGATTCTGAAAAGCCACAGCTTTGTCAACCTTTAGCTGAGAGTGAAGGGCTGCTACTTCCCAACGACGAAATTCTGGTGCTGTGGTGACATTGAGCAGGAACTCCATTAGAATTTCACTGTAGAATACATAAGGATAAGAATTACACGTCAACGATTTAAAACCAACATTCAAGATTCTACATAACTGTAATGGTCTCAATGGTAAACTTTAGGCCTTATGAATAATAATCTAAAATGAAAGTCAGAGGTCATAATGACACATTACAAAGACTAGAACTGCGCAGCTTAATATTTCTTTAAAAGCATACGTCCGAAACACACGTAGGTACTTACACATCACCCCTCAGGCATTCCACAGTGTAAGCCATGTTCTCTCTTGTTGCAGTCACACTGAAATGGAAATAAATTACAGTGAATTATCTGAATCAGAAGAATAAGCTTTTGTTTATTCAACCAAGTCCTTTGGAAACAGAATTTTAGAAGTATAAAAGAGTGTAAATCATAATATAACAATACCCCACATACTAATCAACTAAAATTTAAAAATATTTTTTAAAGAGTGGTAAATAATTCAACCTTAAAAACGAATGAAATCCTGTCACATTATAACACAGGTGCACCTTGAGGACATTATGCTAAGTGAAATAAGCCAGACACAAAAAGACAGAAATAGTAAGATTCCACTTACATGGGGTACCTAGAATAGTCAAATTCAGACAGAGAGAAAATAGAAAGGCAGTTGTCAGAGGCTGAGGGAAGGGGAGAATGAAGAGTCATTGTTTAATGGGGATAGAGTTTCAGGTGGCAAAGATAAAAAGTGCTGGAGATGGATAGTGGTGATAATTGCTAAATGCCACTAAACTGCACTTAAAAATGGTAAATTTTATGTTATATATATTATTTTACCCAGTTAAAAAATGGCAAATAAAGTTGGAGAGCTCTCTGCACCCTTCTGAGGCCAATTCCCTCATTCTCTCCAACTCTAGAAACAACCATAATCGTTAAGCACTACATAGTATTATTTTGCTTAAAAAATTACAGTGCATCATACCTTAAATCTTGAAACATGCTTTTTCACATAATATTTTGTTAAGTTCTGCTATGTTGATATATAGATCTAGTTCATTCCTTAACTGCTGTGTAGTAGTCCTATCATATGATTATATCGTACTTCATCCATTTCCCTAAAGGAGATTTAGATAGTTTCTAGTCTTTACAAAGATAATCTTTGTGTGTGTCGATTAAAAACTGTTCGGTTTTTAAATATTACTAGATATTCCCTGATTCTTTTCTAAGTCATTATATCAATTTATACTCCTACCAGAAGAATAAGAGATCTTCCATCATCCTTACCACTGCCAACACCTACCATATAAAAAAATCTGATGGGTGTGAAATGGTATCACACTTTTGATTACAAAAAAAGACTAGTTTCTGGCTTTCTCTTCTGAGAATAGCCTGTTCCTATCCTTTGTCCATCCATTTTCTCTGTTTTTTTCTTTCCTGATTTGTAGTTCTTTTTCCGAATAGTAATTCTTTGCATGTTATATACAGGGATATCTCGTTTTACTGTACTTCACAGATATTATATTTTTCACTTTTTTTTTTTTGGAGACAGAGTCTTGCTTTGTCACCCTGCCTAGAGTGCAGTGGCATGATCATAGCTCACCACAACCTCAAACTCCTGGGCTCAAGTGATCATCCTGCCTCAGCCTCCCAAGTAGCTGGGACTATAGACGCATGCCACCATGCCTGGCTAATTTTTTCTATTTTTAGCAAGACAGGGTCTCACTCTTGCTCAGGTTGGTCTCAAACTTCTGAGCTCAAGAGATCCTCCCACTTTGGCCTCCCAGAGTACTAGGATTACAGGCATGAGCCACTACGCCTGGCCTGAATTCTCATTTTTTAAGAGAGCCTGGGTCTTGCTGTTGCCCAGGCTAGAGTGCAATGGCATAATCATAGTTTATTGTAACCTTGAACTCCAGACCTTAAGAAAGCCTCCTGGGTCAGCCTCCAGAGTAGCTAGGACTATAGGCACAAGCTGCCATGCCTGGTTAATTTTTAAAATTTTTTTGTAGAGACGGGATCTCACTATTTTGTTCAGGGTTGTCCTAAACTCCTGGCCTTAAGTGATCCTCCCACCTTCGCCTCCAAAAGTGCTGGGATTACAGGTGTGAGCCACCCCACCTTGCCTTACTATTGCTCACTGTCAATGCACCTGGTCACCCAAGAGCTCTGATGGAAATGTACAAGGAGATGAAAGTTTTCACGCCTGCTAATACAAAGTCCATTCTGCAGCCCATAGATCAGTGAGTAACTTTTGACTTTCAAGTCTTATTATTTAACAAATACGGCTGGGTGCAGTGGCTCACGCCTGTAATCCTAGCACTCTGGGAGGCCGAGGCGGGCAGATTGCTTGAGGTCAGGAGTTCAAAACCAGCCTAAGAAAGAGTGAGACCCCCGTCTCTACTATAAATAGAAACAAATTAATTGGCCAACTAATATATATAGAAAAAATCAGCCAGGCATGGTGGTGCATGCCTGTAGTCCCAGCTACTGGGCAACAAAGCGAGACTCTGTCTCAAAAAAAAAAAAAAAAAAAAAGAAATACACTTCATAAGGGTATAGCTGGATCCGCAAAGTAACCTGAAACATTCTGGGAAGGAGTCACCATGTTCTGGATGCCTAAGAATATTAATGATTCATGGGAGGAGGTAAAAATATCAATATTAATACAAGTTTGGAAGAAGTTGATTACAACTCTCACAGATGACTTTAAGGGGTTCAAGCCTTCAGTGGAAGAAGTACAGAAGTGGTGGAAATATCAAGAGAACGAGAATTAGAAGTGGAGCCTGAAGATGTGACTGAAGTGCTATAGTCAATCTCATGATAAAACTTGAACAGATGAGGAGTTGTTTCTTTCTTTTTTTTTCCTTTGAGACAAAGTCTCACTCTGTTGCCCAGGCTAGTCTGCCATGGCGTCAGCCGAGCTCACAGCAACCTCAAACTCCTGGGCTCAAGCAATCCTTCTGTCTCAGCCTCCCAAGTAGCTGGGACTACAGGCATGCGCCACCATGCCCAGCTAATTTTTTCTACATATTTTTAGTTGGCCAATTAATTTCTTTCTATTTTTAGTAGAGATGGGGTCTCGCTCTTGCTCAGGCTGGTCTTGAACTCCTGAGCTAAAATGATCCATCCATCTCAGCCTCCCATAGTGCTAGGATTACAGGCATGAGCCACTGTGCCCGGCCTGAGGAGTTGCTTCTTATGGATGAGCAAGAAAGTAGCTTCTTGAGACGGAATCTACTCCTGGTTAAGATGCTGTGAACGTTGTTGAAATGACAACAAAGGATTTAGAATGTTACATAAACTTAGCTGATAAAGAAGCAGCAGGGTTTGGAAGGATTGACTCCAAATCTGAAAGAAGCTTTACTGTAAGTAACATGCTAGGAAACAGCATCTCACACTACAGAGAAATCTTGGGGAGTAAGTCAATGTGGCAAACTTCATCGTTGCTTTATTTTAAGAAATTGCCACAGCTAACCCAACCTTCAGCAACCACAACCCTTGTCAGCAGCCAAGCTAGTTACCCAGTTAAAAGAGACTGGGTCTCGATGTTAAACAGACCAGAATACAGTGGGATCATCATAGCTCATTGCAACCTTAAACACCTGGACTCAGAGGATTCTCCTGCCTCACCCTCTCAAGTAGCTGGGACTACAGGTATGTGACATCACACCCAGCTAATTAAAAAAATTCTTTTTGTAGAGATGGAGTCTCACTATATTGCCCAGATTAGTCTGGAACTCCTGGGATCAAGCAATCCTCCTGCCTTGGCCTCCCACAGTGCTGGGATTACAGTTGTGAGTCACTGTGCCTAGCCTGTGCTCTGTTTAAGAAATCCTTAACCATCATGATAACAGAGAAAAGTTCCCTTATAACTGAATATTTTCTAGCATTTTCATTAATTTCCCATTATTAAACACTTCTTTAACAAACCTTAATTTACCACCAACTGCTTCAATTCCACGAGTTAGCTTGAAGGATGAAGCTCCTTTTGTAGTCTTGAAAAAGAAAAGAATGATTTTCTTAGTAGTATTTCAATGTCAAGTTTACCAAACATCACACCATATAAAAATCTACTAATTACCATTAGCAGATTCAAAAGAAACTTTCCTTAATAGTGTATCCTTTTTAGTTAAGAATTATAAAACAAGGCTTGACAAAAAGCCTAAGTATAGATTTTTATATAAAACATATTTATATAAAAATTCCACTGTCAAATACAAGCTTACTAGATTCACTAGTCTATTCTGAAAGACACTTGCATATGGAAAAAACAAGCAATTTTCCTTCAATTTTTGGTACTTAAAACTTTTTTTTTTGAGACAGAGTCTCACTTTGTTGCCCAGGCTAGAGTGAGTGTCATGGTGTCAGCCTAGCTCACAGCAACCTCAAACTCCTGGGCTCAAGCAATCCTGCTGCCTCAGCCTCCCGAGTAGCTGGGACTACAGGCATGTGCCACCATGCCCGGCTAATTTTTTCTATATATATTAGTTTGGCCAATTAATTTCTTTCTATTTATAGTAGAGACGGGGCCTCACTCTTGCTCAGGCTGGTTTCAAACTCCTGACCTCAAGCAATCTGCCTGCCTCGGCCTCTCAGAGTGTTAGGATTACAGGCATGAGCCACTGTGCCCGGCCAAAACTTTCTTTTTGTTTATCGATTTCTTCTGCTCTAACACCAACAATCACATAGACATGAACTTAATGCTTCTCTGTGACAAATATCTTGTTATTTCTCATTTTATATTAGGGAACTGTACAGTGTCCCTCTGGGCCACCCTCCCCCCCCCCCAATCATGTCTAGCCAGAATCTGACTTTATCTGGAAATAAGGTCTTCGCAGATGTAAACATTTAAGATGTCATCATACTGGATTAGCATGGGCTCTACATCCAATATGACTGGTGTCCTTATAAGAGGAAAATTTGGACACAGACAGAAGAAGGCCATGTGAAAACAGAGGCTGACATTGAAGTGATGCAGCTGCAAACCAGGGAAGGACTGCAGGCAACTACCAGAAGCTAGGAACAGGCAAAGCAGGATTCTTCTCCAAAGCAAGGAGCATGGCCCTGCTGACACCTTGACTTAGACACCCTGACTTTGACTTCTAGCCTTTAGAACCGTGACAGGATAATTTCTGTTTTTTGTTTAAACCATCTGGTTTGTAGTAATTTTGTATGGCAGCTCAAGGAAATGAATATAGAGACATTGCTTTTAGTTTTTCTTTTTCCTAGTACCAAGATATAACAGCATTTCCAAACACTGAGGTAGTAAAGATACTTACCAAACTGGACGCAAGACGCAGCAAATGAGAGGTTCCTAAATTGTTGGAGTCCTCGTATCTACTGCCTGCTTTAATGAACAAACCAATTCTTGATATAGGAGCATAGTTTTCCAAAGAAGCAATCACTAAGCCATTTGGTAATTTGGTGAACTATATTTAAAATAAAAAGTGGAGACATAATTAATGTCTTTATATTACCAAGGAGAGTAAGGCATGTATGGGTTTCAGGGAGTAACTCAGTGCGACTAACCTCAAGGTCCTGAGGATGTGGAGTTGCTCCTGCAGGGGCAGCTGTGCCTTTAACTTTGGGGGCAACTTTGAGGGAATAAAATCTCTAAACACACACAAAAAAACAGGTTACACACATTTCTCACAAGAACAGTGCTTTGTATAAAGTATTGTATATTAGTGTACCCAAGTGACAGAGGATGTTCAGGAAAGAGCAACCACCAGGTTCACAGAAGGCTTTAAGCTGTGTAACTCAATATGGACTTACGACCCACCAGTTGACCCAGGTCATTCTTAAAATCCATTTCTTTGTGATTTATAGAGAATACTGTAATCTCTATGTTTTTTTTCTACTACATAAAGAATCAATGTATTTTCTGTTAGCTTTCAATTATCTTATCAAAGTTTCAAATGGTTTGTTCTAGTTCTAATGCTTTCACTTTTAAAAAAGTGTCAGACTGTTTTAGCACTACTGCTTTCCATATTTGCCCAACAAGTCTCACCTTTTTAGTTTATTTTCCAATTGAACTGACTTTATCTCCTTAATCATTTTAGCAACCTTTAAAAAAGACAAAGTACACAATTTCTTCTGTACCTCTAGTATTTCCTACTGTGTCTTCACTCTCTCATGTGCTACACTAAGATCACACAACCAAAGTCTTAACCTTTGACTAAATAAAAATTTTTATCATCTTGAGATTAACAGTAGCTTCATCCACAGCAGATTTTCAATATATAATAGGCACCTACTGGTAGGGTAAAAGGGTCCTCTTAAAAATCAAATAATGTGTCCAAAATGCACTTTATTTAGTTCTTTTTTGGCAAATGTATATTGTATATACAATGGCATAAAAGTCATTCTAATATGATTAAGGCTCATGAGGTTACTAGTGGAGATGCTCCGTAAATAAAACCAGGTGCTCCCAATTCCTATGTTGCGGGAGTTTCCCAGGGATCCCCATCAGAGGTTCTGGGAATGAATGCCTCACTCTGTGCTGGTCAGAGGCTGTTTGTTGTGCATTCAGCATCAGTGCTGTACTAAATTGGCTGCTGGTTATCGTTTACTCTTAGTATTTTTAATTATGAATTACAATTAGCTTTGCTTTATCATCATCAATTTAGTTTGCTGGGTATAGTTAACCCTACTTGTGATTTTGGACTTTGATTTTCCAAAAAGCAAATTTTAATATAAATGGGCATAGCAGATCAAATATGAATAATCCGTAGTTCCATCACCAAGTGATATTTAGGTGCTTTCAACTCAAATGTGCCTCAACATTCATACTCTGTTGTCTTACCTGTCCCATTTGAACTAGCAATTATCCTAGTAATTGCCACAGTCACTATTGTTTTAATAACAATATGTATAAGTTTATTCTCATGTAAAATAAGCACTATGACTAGAAACAAATAATTGCTTTCAAGTTTACTTCAATTTGTTTACTTTGATCCTCTTCAACTGCTATCTTTGACCTCTTTTTCCTATTGGAAAACAAAATGGAGGAAATTTTGAGGTCTTTTGCTATTCTAACTGGCTGTTAATCATTGGTTTGTCTAGATATGCCAGGAAAGGTGATACAATTACAGCCTAAATTTATATAACCCACAGTACATCTATACAGTGAAATTCCATTTCCAGGTCTGGTCTTTTGCATATCCCTCTAGCTGGGTTCCTCAACCACTGGCATTTTGGGCTGGAAAGTTCTTTGTTGTAGGGGGCTGTTTTTGTGCATTGTAGGTTGTTTAGCAGCACCCCTGGCCTCCAGATGCCAGTAGCTGATACGCAAGTTGATACAACCAAAAATGTCTCCAGACATTACTAACGGTTCCCTGGGGGGAGGCGGGGTATAGCGTCCCTCGCTGAAATTTAAAAGTGTTCCTCATTTCTCCTCTTAATAACCACCGCTCTACAGTGACAATGACACTTTAAAAGTTTTCCCCCAAGTGACAGCTTTGTTTAATTTCGGCTTGGAGGGGGATCCTTAACTAAGCAGCTTTTGAGGATGGTCCGTCTCGGAGGAACCCTCCAATGAAAAACCAAAAAAAGCACACCTTATACGGCCAGGACACCGTAATAATTAACAATGAAGTTCCAGGCACTGTGATAAGCGTAGTATCTGCATTAGCTCATTTCCTCTGCTTTATTCGTTAGACACACTGATGGTCCGTGATAAACCTAGGAGCATAGGGCGTAGCTAAGGTAAGCGTGGGGAGCTAGGTCTGCACTGGCCTCCCGTTACCCAAGTCTCACGGTCTCGTTCTCCAGCGCCTAAGTGCAGGTGTGACCTTCAGAAGTGCCTTCACGGCGCCGCTTCAACTCTGTTCTCAAGTCCTCCTCCCTCCTTTCAGGTTTTCTGGCGTTTGGTTTCTTTTGCTCACAGCACGAGCTGGGCCTCCACTGCCTGACTCAAGTCTGCAGCCCACTTGGCCTGCAGGGTTCAGCTGAAGGGCAGACCGAAGCCCGAGGCCCAGAACCCCAAACCAGGCTCCGGCTCGTATCACCTTGGTGACACACTGCTCCCCAACCCTTCCCCAAACCCGCCAGCTCTGCTTACCGAGAAGGACCCCGCTCTGGTTAGTAGCTTCATGACTCAAAACTGCTCTGACCCGTGGTCACCACAGGATTAAAGGAAAGCAAGATGGTGGCGGAGGACAGGAGTTTCCCAGCGTTCCCCGCGAACACTTTCCCACGCCCCCTTCGGGAGGGTGACTCTCTATACCAACCGCTCTCTACGGCTCCATGGGGTAGGTTGGACCAATCGAATTCCGCCAAGGCGCAGAATAGGGAGACGCATAATTTCCTAAGCCAATATACAAAAGACAATTCAGGATATTGCTTTTTAGGCTCTTTTTTTGGCCTGAATATCCAGCCTGTAATACTTTTCTATCTATGTCCCCTTCATAACGCCCCCCGCCACTTTGGATTCTTCCGATCTGGACTGTCCAATGAAACAGCGCCTTTCCCAGGATTCCACCGGCGTTTTCTGGGCTATCGCCTTCTCTGGAGGTCCTCGACTTCCGGTGCCCAGGATATCGGTGGCTCTTGCAGGGTCTTGCCTATCAGCCTTGCTGCGTGTTTTTTTTTTTTTTTTTTTTTTCTTGCTGCGTGTTTTTACAAGATCCCTAGGCGGTTAGTACGCACGTTAAAGTTTCAGAAGGACTGGTGGTGTAGGCATTACAAGTCACAGGCAAATTTACGACCTTTCTGGCTTGTGTCTGGGTTGCTCTACGCCTACAACTGGCGTTGGCTCTCTATCATTTAAGATCCGGTCAGAAACCTGGCGCCAATCCAATTTTTTGCCTTTCTGGGGCACCCCCAACCCAATTGATACCATGTAGTAGAGTTTCCCCACGTGTGGCCGACTTAGTGGTGCATGAGATGATTTTAAGTTGGTACCTGAATGAATACTTTCTTTTGAATATTCATCAATCTGATGATGACAGGCAACGCTTGTAATTAGTTTACTCATAAAATATATTTATAAAAGAGTAAAAGTTGGTTTAAAAACGTTAAGTAACTATTGGAGATATGGCAAAAATCATGAATGAGTGAAATTTGGAAAGCACTTCTCTGATCAAGTCACCTGCCTTAAAATTTTTCATCGACCATCCACATTTTTCAGGATTAAGCTCAAATTCATTAACATGGAATACAAAGCATTGTCTCCAGAACTTTTTAATCATTACCCTCGAATAAGTTGCATTACCCTCGAATAAGTTCCATTCATTGGAACTTCATCATCAAACAGTTCAGCGAGGGACACTCAAGTCCCCACGCTTGAATGCACACGGACATAGAAATACACACACACACACACACACACGCTGCTTAGAATGTCCCCTTATTCTTAGGTTATAACACCATCCACATGTCAAAACTGACCAAAATATCAGAAAGGGGGAAAAATTGTTCGAAAGGTGGGAGAATTTGAAACACAGTAGTTCATTATACATAAACCATAAAATCCCAAGTTTATCCAGTGTTTTCCAAAATTGCAAAAATTCCTATTAAGCTTTAAACTACAAAGTAGGAGTGCCATCTTGTGGACAGATTGACCATTTTCACATTGCCATTCCATACCCAATTCCATGACTGCTGCTCCTGTGGGGTTTCTGCCACAACTGAAGCATTTTACTGCAGAAGAAAATAAAGTCCTTGAAATCGGTTCCTGCAGAGTACACATTGAAAGCTCTGGGAGAGAAAACAAGCAGACAGGAAGACAGTAGACATGGAAAACCAGATGAGTGCATTGCAGGAAAGCTGTAATCATTAGTTTCATTAATGTGGAGTCCAGTGTGACTCCATGGAGCCCAACTCCCTACCAGGAGCTGGAGTGGGAAAAGGAGGCTACAGTGGGGGCAAAAAAGACCAGAGGAAAGTGTTCTGAGTTTATATTATACTTGGGGACAACATTATCTTGCCATGTTAGGGCCAGAGGCATTAATCATGGATCCCCCTAATCCATAATTTTGATGTTGGCATTTCCTTCCCCTTTCCTCTCAGAATCCTATGTCAAATATGATCTTTTTTTTTTTTTTTTTTTTGAGACAGAGTCTCGCTTTGTTGCCCAGGCTAGAGTGAGTGCCGTGGCGTCAGCCTAGCTCACAGCAACCTCAAACTCCTGGGCTCAAGTGATCCTCCTGCCTCAGCCTCCAGAGTAGCTGGGACTACAGGCACGCGCCACCATGCCCGGCTAATTTTTTTCTATATATATTAGTTGGCCAATTAATTTCTTTCTGTTTATAGTAGAGACGGGGTCTCGCTGTTGCTCAGGCTGGTTTTGAACTCCCGACCTTGAGCGATCCACCCGCCTCGGCCTCCCAGAGTGCTAGGATTACAGGCGTGAGCCACCGCGCCCGGCCTATCTTTGATGAAGTCTTTCCTAGCCACGTTAGCCTGGGGTTTACTTTCTCTTCTCTGAGCTTTAGGGCCTTGCACTGATAATTAATTTGAATTCATACTTTATCTCCCTTAGGTAAAGAAAAAATATGACTGGAATTTTTAGACATAAGCAAGTTGAAAGTATAATGAACTCCTATTTACCTATTACAGTTTCAACCATCATCAACATTTTTCTTGTCTTTCTTTGATTTTAAGTTTTTTTTTGAGACAGAGTCTCACTGTGTTGCCTGGGCTAGAGTGCCATGGCATCAGCCTAGCTCACAGCAACCTCAAACCCCTGGACTCAAGCAATCCTTCTGCCTCAGCCTCCCCAGTAGCTGGGGAGTGCATACAGATGTGCACTACCATGCCCAGCTAATTTTTTTCTATATATTTTTAGCTGTCTGACTAATTTCTTTCTATTTTTAGTAGAGACAGACTCTTGCTCTTGCTCAGGCTGGTCTCAAACTCCTGACCTCGAGTGATCCTCCCGCCTCGGCCTCCCAGAGTGCTAGGATTACAGGCATAGCCACCATGCCTGGCCGATTTTAAGTTTCTTAATGGAGAGAAGTAATTTATAATGACTTATAAATATGTTTAAGATGGCTTCAATCATAAGTGAAGGTGCATGGTTTTTATTTTTTTATTAATTTTTGAGACAGGATCTGCTCTGCCACCCAGGCTGGAGTGTAGGCATGATCATAGCTCATTGCAGACTCAAACTCCTGGGCCCAAGTGATTCTACTGCCTCAGCCTCCCAAGTAGCTAGGATTATAGGTATGTGCCACCATGCCTGGCTAATTAAAAAAAATTTTTTTTGTAGAGACGGGGTCTCACTATGTTGCCCAGGCTGGTTTTGAATTCCTGGCCTCAAGTGACTCCCCACACCTTAGCCTCCCAATTCCACCTTAGCTGGAATTACAGGCATGAGCCACCATACCTAGTCCATTTGACACCTCATTTAAGTGGTCAAGATCTGAAGTCAAAGCTACTCCAGTTAATGTTTATTCCCCCATTTTCTCTTGGATTGATGCATTTCCTATTAGATTAAAATGAACACATGCTTTTTGTCTTAAAAACTTTAACTTTTCTCTTAGTATGTGGGACACACACACACCCCATTTGAAAAAATGAAGGCTTTATAAATGAGCAAAGAATTGCAGAACAACTATTGATCACATCTCACTTACCAAGAGATGGCAGGGACTTGTAGAAATAGTAGACTTCCCATCATTAAGTGAGGCATACAAAAGGCTTCTGTGTTAACATAATTCAGAAAACCATGGTTCTCTAGTAAGGGCTTCTTTCTGCTTGCATGCTATATTTTTCTTTAAGAGAAGACCCTTCCTTTTGCTTGATGGGAAAAACTTGATAAAACTACCACCATGGATGGTGTGTCCTCCTCCTCATCCTATCTGCTCAGTTCTTTGTAGTCCCTGGGAAGAACACCCAAATCATGCAGTGGAGGGTGTAAACTGGTTGCTTAAATTGCAATTCCCTCTGATAATCCGAGTACTTAGGTAAGTTTGATGTACATTTCATCAGTTGATGTCAGATATGAAGGGGAGAATCCAAGTGACATCATTTGTGTCATGATTGCAAAAATAAGGCCAGGCGTGGTGGCTCACGCCTGTAATCCTAGCACTCTGGGAGGCTGAGTTGGGCGGATTGCTCGAGGTCAGGAGTTAGAAACCAGCCTGAGCGAGACCCTATCTCTACCAAAAATAGAAAGAAATTAATTGACCAACTAAAAATATATATAGAAAAAAAATTAGCCGGGCATGGTGGCGCATGCCTGTAGTCCCAGCTACTCAGGAGTCTGAGGCAGGAGGATCGCTTGAGCCCAGAAGATTGAGGTTGCTGTGAGCTAGGCTGACGCCACAGCACTCACTCTAGCCTGGGCAACAAAGTGAGACTCTGTCTCAAAAATCAATAAACAAACAAACAAACAAATAAGGAAAGGGCTGAGTGCGGTGGCTCATGCCTGTAATCCTAATATTCTGGGAGGCTGAGGCGGGAAGATCACTCGACGTCAGGAGTTTGAGACCAGCCTGAGCAAGGCTGGTCTCTTTCTAAAAATAGAAAGAAATTAGCTGAACAACTAAAAATATATAGAAAAAAGTAGCCAGGCATGGTGGTGCATGCCTATAGTCCCAGCTACTTGGGAGGCTCAGTGCAGGAGGATTGCTTAAGCCCGGGAGTTTCAGGTTGCTGTGAGCTAGGGTGATGCCACGACACTCTAGCCCAAGCAACAGAGCAAGACTCTGTCTCCAAAAAAGAAAAAAAGTGAAAAGGAAGGGTCTTCAGGATTAACACCTTATTCAGAATGAACATTTGGAGCAAGTCTAGAAGATATCCATGCTGTAGTTCTTATGATGTCCAGTTAGGTTTCATGATATCAATAAAATCTAAAATTTTATAAGCAAGTTAGGCTTGTCTTATTTTAAATTATTTTAAGATTCAAGTAGAGACAGCTATTTTGACAAGGAGGTCTCTATACTGGTAAGTTTAGGATATAAAGGAAGAAACTGTCATCTGTTCACTAAGGGTTTAGCTTAAGTCTTGTTTGAATGGCAACATGACTGAAGGTATGCTGTTACCTGGTGGTATTTTGTACTAATGTCAGGAAAAATTCTTTTCTAATACTTTTTAAGTTGCAAACACTAATTTGTAAGAATCTGCTAGAAGGCCTTGCCCGTTTTTCCCCCCTAAAGCCAAACATGATTCACTTGCATCAGAAGTATATGGAGTACTTTGTTAAAATGCAAATTCCTAGGTTACACACCACACTGACTGAAACACAATTTTCAAGGTTTGGAATCTAGGAATCTTCATTTTAAACAAATGCCCCCAAACAAATCACTGTGTGATTCTAGCACACAGTAAAATTTGGGAACAGCTGGCCTAGCCTCTTTCTCTAGAGTAGTCAGGACATACTAGGAGGATATGTCTTTATTCTTTTTTTTTTTTTTTTTTCCTGTCTTCTGATCTTCTGCCCTGGATATGTCTTTAAATTCTTGCCTGTTCTCACAGAAAGGAAGTACAGAAACAGGATAGAAAACTTGCAGTAATTTTTAGGTTCAGAACTTTCAACCCTATTACCTACTTTTACTGAATTCATCCTATATTTTGGATCCTGCTTACTTACTTGTACCTATCTACTCTTCACTACCAGTTGCTGCTTTCCTGTCCTTTTTGATGTGGGAATTTCACAGATGTCTGAGCACAGAAATATTCAAGCACCAAAGTTAGACTTCTAGTTGCTTTCCCTTTCTTTTCTTTGACACCCAGTGCAATTCCAGACTTCCCTTCCCTTCCTGCCCTCCATCCTTTAACACTTGGTGGGTTTTTTGTTTTTTTTAATTTTCACTTAGTTTTTAAATATCTCTACATTTGGAAAGCTTCCTGGGCTAAGAACTGGAGTTACTCCTCATGCTTCTAAATCATGTTTATAATTCATATTGCTCATTCTGCCTAGATGAACATTTTGGGGGCAGGAAGTGGGACTACATGGATTGATACACCTTCTGGTCGATAAGCTACTATAACTAGGGCGATGATATAATTTATTATCCCAACTTAGACAATTTTGAGAATAAAGGGGAAAACTATTAGTAATTAACCAGAATAAAATAAGCTGGAACCATATGGCCCAGCAATTCCACCCTTAGATAGAGAAAAGAAAACATATATCCACACAAGGGCTTGCATGTAAATGTTCACAGCAGCATTATTCGTAATAGCCCAAAAGTGCAAACACCACACATATCCATCAACTGGTGAAAAGATAAACAAAATGTAGTATATCCATACAAATGAATACTATTCAGCAATAAAAAAGAACAAAATCCTTATATATGCTACAGCATGGATAAACCTTGCATAGGCAGAATAAGGGACTCCAAAGATATCCATGTCCTAGTTTCTGGAACCTGGGAATATGTTACATGGTATAATTTGGCAGATTTACTAAAATCATGGAATTGTATACTTAAAACAGATGAATTATGTGATATAAAGATTATACTTCAATAAAGTTGTTAAGCAGTGGGGCAGTCATCCTAACTATAAGACAGTAGTTTATCACTATCTCTCAGAAAGCTTGTTTAAAAAGATGCCTTGGTCCTACTCCTCTACACTGCCTGTGGTCTGGAGCTGCCCAATTCATGAATTGTTGTCTGCTCAAATAAACTCTTTAAGATTTTAATGTGCCTTAGTTTAACACCTGAAAGAAAGACATTCTTATCACCAGAGATGGGGAATCAGGGCTGAGAAAAATCTGTACAAATTTTGTTAAACTAACAGTTTCCTAATCACTTTTCCACAATTAACTGCCATAGCCCAAAAATGCCTTTGTCCTGTCATGTTTTCACAATTTACTACTCTAGCTGGGTGCAGTGGGTCAAGCCTATAGTACCAGCTACTCCAGAAGCTTAGGCGGGAGGATCTCTTAAGCCCAGGAATTTGAGGCTCAGTAAGCTATGATCTCACCATTGCATTCCATCATAGACAACAGAGCAAGACCCTGTCTTTTAAAAAATCAAATTAAAGTCTTCAAAATTTACTACTGTTTGTCCAACCTTATATATATGTTTGGGTCTAACTGCTTTTTGGGTCTTCATTTTGCTTGTGAGGACTCCCATGTGTGTGTAAAAATACTAAATAAATTTTGTATGATTTCCTCTGGTTAATCTATCTGGCTTATGTCAGTTTAAGTCTTTAGGCCAACTGGAAACCATGAGAAGACAGATGAGACATTTACTTCCTCTATAGAACGAAGGTTATATGCTCTCATAAAATAAGTCCGATAATTCTTGCAGTTTTATATTCTCTGGAAGGACTTGTGAAAAATAGAGATTTATTAAAAGTAGTTAAAACTCATGAGGCCCATTTTTAGGGGGTGGAGGTGGGATAAATTTTGGTTAGTATTTCCATTTTTTAAAAAAATAGTTATTAAACAGTTCAAACTTTATATTTTTTCTTGAGCCCATTTACCTATAGTTTCTAAACATTATCGATTTTTGAGGATTTTAAAAAAAGAAAGAAATATGCCTCTATGTATCCACTTGTAGGGAGTAGTCTAAGAATAAGACAGGAGGGTTGCTGGTTGGAACTGAATCTCAAAGCAGCTTTATTAATAAATCACTTTCCATTTTATCAGTATTAGCAACAGTCAGGAAGATTTGTTCCAATGTTATCTGACGGACAGAATAGTCTTTTACATGAAATAGAATTTTAGCTTCCTCCAAAACACGAAACACCTTTGACAGGAAAAAAAAATGGTGAAGTTACCATTACAATATGCCTAGGTAAACCTTTTCCTCACTCTACCATCCCCCAACTCCTGCCAGGTTTATGCTTAGGGACAAAAAGATACAGAAGGGAGAAAGAAGTTGGAAAATAAAAGGAAAAGATAATTGAAAAACAGAGAAGAGGCAGTTCTCCATCCCCATTCTCTTGATGGGCATGGGATAATAATAGAATTTAGGGTTAGAAATCCCAATCAATTAAAGTATTATACAAAGGCCTTTGGAAAGTAACTTAAAGTTTCTGCTCCTCTGACAATGCCAGGTTCCCATTCCACATGCTTTAATCCCAAAGCTTCCTAGGAGTTCTCTATTAATACACAATGTTAGAAGGGTATGATTTCTACAATCACCTTTCCCCAGTGAATTTCCTGGCTGGGAATGTAGTAGCCAATAATCCCTTGACAGTCCTGGTTTATCATGCTACCTAAGAAAGGAAAGATTTTGACTGGTGAGTAACAGAGAGGGACCCAGTATTTGATAGAGTTTTAAAATATTACCAAGTAATCCCCATTCCAATAATCCACACCAATGGAAGAGAAAATATATGCACTTAATACAAAGGATGACACAATCCCAAAGGCTGTGATCTTTAGTATACATGACCTTAAATATTAATATTTCAATAGATTTACTTCCTTGTGAAATGTGGTCTTATTGCTTGTAGTTTGTAAAAATTGCAGAAGGTAGACTAATCACTTTCAGGCATGGAGAACTTGGTATCTCACACAGTCATCTGCAAAACCTGAGACTTATATGAACCCTAATGATCTATAAGACTCTGTTCTTAAACATAGTCCTGAAACTAAACTATGCTCATAAAATTTGGGCGTGGTTTCTTCTTGCAGTTGTGTGTGTGTATGTCTATTGGTCTCATCAGTAGACACATCTCATCCTAAAGGAAAGAGAAAATTTATGTATATGAAACACAAATATAAAAGCACTTAATGTAGAAGTTATATATCACAGCTTTTGAAATTATGGTAGTAATATTGTAGCCATCCCTAATTAATAGAATGCATTCACATTTATTATCACACACTTCGAGATTACTTCAAATGGAATATAACTGGGATTAAAATATTTTAAAGAAATAAACTATATGTCTATAATAGTGATTCTTTTGTAATGAATTCATATATAGCCTCCATATATATATATATATATACATATATATATATATATATATATATATTTTTTTTTTTTTTTTTTTTTTTTTGAGACAGAGTCTCGCTTTGTTGCCCAGGTTAGAGTGAGTGCCATGGCGTCAGCCTAGTTCGCAGCAACCTCAAACTCCTGGGCTCAAGCAATCCTCTTGCCTCAGCCTCCCAAGTAGCTGAGACTACAGGCATGCGCCACCATGCCCGGCTAAGTTTTTTTTTTTTTCTATATATGTTAGTTGGCCAATTAATTTCTTTCTATTTATAGTAGAGACGGGGTCTCACTCTTGCTCAGGCTGGTTTCGAACTCCTGACCTCGAGCAATCTGCCCACCTCGGCCTCCAAGAGTGCTAGGATTACAGGCATGAGCCACTGTGTGCAGCCTCTAATAGTTTTCTTGGGGATTATTTGGGATTTTCTATGTATAGGACCATGCCATATGTGACTAGATAGTTTTACCTTTTCCTTTCTAACTTGGATGGCTTTTATTTCTTTTTCTTGTTTAACTCTCTGGGTAGAACTTCCAGTGCAATGTTGAATAGCATCTGTGAAAGCAGGGGTCCTTGTCTTGTTCCTGATCTTAAGGGGGGAAGCTTTCAGACAGACTTTCTCCACTGTGAATGATTTTAGATATGTGTTTGCATAAATGCCATTTATTATATTGAGTAATTTCCCTCTATTCCTAGTTTCTGAGAGGTTTTTTTTTTTTTATCATGAAATGCTGTGGGATTTGTAAAATGGCTTTTCAATATCAAGATGATCATGTGGGTTTCCCTCCTTCATTCTGGTAATTTATTACACTGATTCTTTGCCATTAGGGAAAAGAATTTACTTGAAATTTTCTTCCAATTCCTAATCTTAGACTGAAGTCACCTTTCATGTATTATGTTTTTTTCTTTTCTTCTTTTCTGGGTAATCTTTATATGTAGGTCACATGCTGGTTCCTTTCCTTTCTGCTACTTTAAATGGGGAAAGCTGTATTTGAAACAGCTACTTTGCTCAGAGAGAAGGTTGGCAAATTGGCAACCTTACATTTAGACATATTGTATGAGACAATACTTTCACAACCAAACTATTATGTCACCTCCTTCAGGACAAGGCTGTTCTCAGTTTTTTTGTGTCTTCTCTCCCCTTCAGGTTGAGTAGGATGTTAGACCAGCTCGCAGCATATATGATTCTTTGCATGGTTAACTCAGCATCTTCAATGCTGCATACAGTAAGTACTCCATAAATATCATAAATATTATTAAATGAATATCCAACTGTCTAATGGATATATTAATCTGAGTATCTCATAGGTGCCTTATAATTATAACAATTAATACTGAATTAATTATCTTTCCCACACAGTAGTTTCTCCTCTTGAATTGCCCATTTTGATCTATCGATCTATCTGTATCTATATGTATCTCCATTTTCTCCTTTCCTTTCTTGCTGTCACTTCTTTAGTACAGGCCAATACCATTTTTGTTTCACCACAGGTATAGACTCCATGGTTTTCATCTTGAGACTTGACAATATGGCCACCACACTATTGACAGAGTGATCATTTAAGGTGGATTATTAGAAGTTTTACATATCTTTGTTTAATGATTAGAATAAAGTAGAGGGAAGAGAAAGAAAAAATTGCTTGCTATAAATGACTGTGCTATTATACCTTGTGCACAAAGGGGCATTTACTGAAATTAGCACACAAAAGCAGAATGATTGATTTTTATGTCACACATCCAGATTATTTCCTTGAAAGGAGACAAGGTAGTGTATTTTTTTGTATGTATTTCATAAACATTGTCTGATTCAGGGATCAGGAAAAGGCAGAGGATATACTCAAAAAGAAGGAAACCTGAATGAAGGATCAATAATAAATAATATTTACCCTCAATAATTTATCTCCAGATGAAAACATATAAACAGTTTTATCTTGCTAGTTGATTTCTATAAGAGATTGGTGAGAGCCAGTGCTATTTTGCGAAAGCTTCTTTGCATAATCAGGGATAAGCTCATAGAGAAATTATTCAATTATTCAAAAGGAATTTAATATAAATGGTCAATAAACATCAGTAACTCTCTGAAAAAAATTGAGGACATGCAGCAGAACAACAAATGTGACTTAACACAATTATCACAAATAAGGCCAATGTATGTTACCTGGGAAAGTTGTTTTGATGAATTCTTTAAACTCCTCCTCTACTTTATCTTCATCTGTATTAGTCTTAATCTTTGCTGTCAGAGTATATATATTACCAAACTTGTTCTTGAGGTGCTGAGGGCTGCCTAGGCATGTGAACCTCCCCTTTACCATGATGGCCAGCCTAGTACACAAGGTCTCACATTCTCGCATGCTAGGGGGGACAAAGGAGATACAGCTGAAGAGACTCCCTTTCAGAGGACAAATTTTGTATTTCCAACACAGCCAAGATTATAAGGCTTGGAACTGGAAGCCTTGGTATTGCAGAAGATCACCACTAAGATCATATCTGAGAAAAGGATATTTAAAAATTCAAAGTAGGTGATACCTGAATCCACAATAGGAACAGCTCCCTAATTTCCTATCTTCTATCAATTCTTGATTGCAGAACTTGACTGAGGATTCTTGGCTGATTCCTTTAGCAGGTTCAGCCTCTACCCACAGTCTCTCTTCTGTAGCCCATATAGTTAGATAAATTCACTGACTCATATTCCTGGCTTTAATTTCATCCTATACCCATTTCAATCCCTTATAACTTCCAACCAAGCCTCTCAATGGGTCATACCTGTGGGAAGCTATGATGATAGTTTTACCAGTTTTACACATCCATGTAATTGTGTCCCAGAGTAGGCGCCGGGCTATTGGGTCCATGCCAGCTAATGGCTCATCCAAGAAGATAATTGAAGGCTTTCCCATTAGGGCAATAGCAGTACACAGCCTACGCTTGCTTTTTCCACTTTATGGTAAAAAAGGAGACAGAAAGTAGAGGAGAAAGAAAAAGATAAAGAGTATACATTAATTAATTCATAGGACGGGCCGGGGGCGGTGGCTCACGCCTGTAATCCCAGCACTCTGGGAGGTTGAGGTGGGAGAATAGTTTGAGCTCAGGAGTTCAAGACCAACCTGAATGAGACCACATCTCTACTAAAAATAGAAAGAAATTAGCTGGACAACTAAAAATATATACAAAAAATTAGCTGGGCATGGTGGTGCATGCCTGTAGTTCCAGCTACTAGGGAGGTTGAGGCAGTAGGATTGCTTTAGCCCAGGAGTTTGAGGTTGCTGTGAGCTAGGCTGATGCCATGGCACTCTAGCCTGGACAACAGAGTGAGACTGTCTCAAAAAAAAAAAATCATAGGATGGAACTAGCTCATCCATCCAGAATGCTGATTTGATATGACTAACAAAGTAGCAGGCTTAAGTCCAAGTATACATATCAACTCATTTTCAGTGAAATTACATTTTTTTGTAATTTGTTTCAGCATCATTACTCAAGAAATATTTTTGTTTTGGGGAGACAAAAGCCATAGGGAGATAGGGCTGAAGGTACTTTTTTTTTGAAATGCAAAAGCCACATACAGCTCATTTCTGCAAGAGGTTAACCCCACACAAGTGGGATCTGCCTTATTTCTAATATCTGAACCCTGACAAGACATTAGGTTATTGCCTCTATGTGAAAGGGTGGCTTAGACAGAGTTTGCAGGCATTCATTTTAAACAGTAGAAGAAATACAGGTAGGTAGCTTAATAATTGCAGCAGCATAATGTTTTACCTGTATGTGTAGACAAACTCATCAGCATGGGTTTTCAGGCACATTGAACACAAAAAGGCTTCCACATATTTGTAAATGCTAGGCTCAGGGACCCCCCATAACCTAGCATACATGATCAGCAATTCCCGACCTGTCATGTGGCTCAGCACACAGTCAGATTGAGGACAATGGCCAATTCTTGACCTAACCTGAATCAAGAGGGTGATCATAAGCATTAGACCCATGTCAACTATTCCACTGAACATATATATCACATGGAAAAAATAGAAAACTTTGATCCCCACAAAACTCCCACTAAGAATTACATTTTTCTAGTCTATAGAATCTTTACAGTTGGAACTCCTGAAGTAAAATTAAACACTAATGTCCCTAACTGAAATTTTCAACATATATCTGTTGTATACTACTATGTGACCAGTACAGTTTTTGTTGTTGTTGTTGGATAAAGTTACCTATTCATATATTATTAGAAAAGAGCCATTCTTATACATTAAAATAACATATAGGATTCCATTGCCAGTAATGGCCAAGTAACTTCTACCAGACCAACCCTCCCACAGATGAGCCATATATATATGTAATATGCACACAATATGTAAATATTATATGCATACACATAACTTAGCCAAGTTACAAAGTGGTAACATATGAATAAATGTCAATGTACACTGACTCTATAAAGTAACATTAGTGAGAATTATAAAATAGAATTAAAATACATGACAATGACTACATAAGTTCCAAAAATAGTAAATAAATTTAAAGTGTTATAATTCGTGTAGTTTAGGAATAAAATGTAGTGATTCATTTTTTATTTTGATATGTAAGACTATTTCATGTTCTAGGGTAACAATTAGCTACACATATGAGATAAAATAGACTTGGTTAAAATGGTTCAAGATGGCTAACTAGAAACATTGTACACCCACCCTCTCCATAAAGAAGAACCAAAATTATGAATAGATAATCGCTATTTCTAGTTTGACTCATTTATAGATACTCATACTTGGCTTCTTCCAGAAAGAATACTTGCCTTTTCCCACCTGCAATATGTCACTATGCATACCACTGTCCCTGAAGTCTGTTATTTTAGAGAAAAGAATATTTATACATCAATGCCCTTAGCTTCCTTTCCATGTCTCCCACCTACTTGCCTGGTTAACTCCTCCCTCAAGGCACCAAGCCAGTGACTAGGATGAAAAATACCTTTCTGATATTTTCAGTGATGCTAATGCCATTAATTAACACAGTTCCAGACGTGGTGGTCTCCTCTCCAGTCAACATTTTGAATACAGTGGTTTTTCCAGCTCCATTTAATCCAAGTAACCCAAAGCACTCTGACTTATTGACTACAAGGGAGATGTTTCTTACAGCTTTTACTACAGGACACTTAAAATAGATCTGAGAAAAAAAAAAACACCACAATGTATTGAAGCACTGATTACAGATCAACCACAACCATATCCTCAAGCCCCTGTGGACTGCTATGTCTCGACAGTTCGACCAATCTCTTCTTCTTTTAGCCCTCCTTTTTTTGATTAAACCAGAATATAGATAAAGCCCGTACAACACCATTGCGTTAGTAGTATCACCAATAAAATCTTGGCAGGAAAGGTGAATAAAGCTCAGGGCAATATTTACCTTTGTAAGTTCTTTAAGAAGCACTGGGTTTTCCTGTAATGTTTGAAGCAGTTCCAGGACCTTCTTCCTTTCATTTTCTGTATCTTCATCCCCATATTTCTTGATTACTTTGTTGGACACTACAGCCTATATTTTCAAGACAAGGATCACAGATGTGGATACTCTTTAGATATCTGGTTTAAACTTAGTACCTTTAGAAAATCTGACCTGAAGGTGTAACCTCAAAGAGATCAGTAATTTCTAAGAGCCCTCCTATCACCTTCCTGTACTCATGTGCAAGTCTATTATTCATTTGCTTAGTTTGGGAAACTATCACCATGAACAAGTTCCTACAGCTATGAGTAAGCAGTGTGTTCTAGCCAAAAATATGGACACTTCATGGAAAATGGAAGCATTGATACTAATAATTATTGTGTGGTGTGATCTGTTACTATGAAAACGTGCTCAAGAGAGCATAAGATCCAAGAAAGAAGAGCAAACAGCTTTTCTTTTTTGAGAGAAGGCCTCTCTAAAGGTGAAGTCTGAGCTGAGTTTGAAGAATAAGCGAGGATTTACTAACAGAATGAAGGTAGGGTAGAATTGCAAGAAAAGCTGCATGTAAAATGCATACAAAAAGAAAAGTTAGCAGTGAGAGCTTAGTGAAAGATATGTAGGAATAAAACAACATGGCATGTTTTTATGAATGGTAATTTGTACTGCTTGAGCAAAATTTTGTTCATTGGAATTGCCAATTTTTGCATTAAGTATTCATTTAACAGTATTGGTTAAGGAGGAACGGAGCAGGAGAATATATTCAGCTCAGTAAACATGCCAATCAAAGTTGTGAGAAGAGAGCCACCTTATGAATTTCTCCCTCTCAAATCTCAAAATCAGTTGTATAGGAGTGGTAAGAGTGGGCATCCTTGCCCTGTTTTCAATCTTTGGAGAAAACACTCAGTCTTTCACCCTTATATTTCCTATAGGCATTGTGTATATGTTATTTATCAGATTGAGACAGTTGCTTTCTTTTCCTAGTGTGTTGAGAGTTTCTATGGTAAATAAATGTTGAATGTGGTCAAGTACTTTTTTTGTAATAATTGGTATGAGCATATGATTTTTCTTCTTGAGATTGTTAATACTGTGGATTACATTGATTTATTTTCAAAGATTAAACCAATCTGACATTTGTGGAATAAACTTCACTTGCTCATGGTATATTATTCCTTTTGTATATTCCTAGATACTATTTTTGGAAATTTTGTTAAGGATTTTTATATCTGTTTCCATGAGAGATATTAATTTCTTATACTTTTTTCCCCTCTAGTTTTTTTTTTTTTTTTTTTTTTTGAGACAGAGTCTCACTCTGTTGCCTGAGCTAGAGTGCCGTGGCATCGGCCTAGCTCACAGCAATCTCAAATTCCTGGGCTCAAGAGATCCTCCTGCCTCAGCCTCCCAAGTAGCTGGGACTACAGGCATGCATCACCATTCCCGGCTAATTTTTTCTATATAGTTTTAGTTGGCCAATTAACTTCTTTCTATTTTTAGTAGAGACGGGGTCTCGCTTTTGCTCAGGTTGGTTTCGAACTCCTGACCTTGAGCAATCTGCCCGCCTTGGCCTCCCAGAGTATTAGGATTACAGGCATGAGCCACCTCGCCCAACCCCCTCTAGTTTTGGTATCAGGATAATTATGGCCTCATAAGTCGGGAAATTCTCCCTCCTCTTCTATTTATAAAAGAGATTGCATAATCCTGATGCAATTTCTTCTTTAAATGTTTGGTAGAATTCACCAGTGAAATTATACAGGCTTAGAGTTTTCTGTTTTGAAAGGTTTTAAACTATGCATTACATTTCTTTAATTTAAAATAGGTCTATTCAGTTCTTCATTTCTACTTCAGTGAGTTTTAGTAGTTTTGTCTTTCTAGGAATTGTTCTATTTTGTCTAAAGTGTCAAATTACAATAATGGCTTTTAATATCTGTGAGATCTGTAGTAGTATCTCATTGTCTTAATGTTGGGTATTAATGTAACTTCTGTCTTTATTTCATGTTTACTCTAGTTAGAGGTTTATCAGTTCTAATCATCTTTCAAAGAATTAGTTTTTGGTTGCATTCATTGATTTTTCTCTATTGATTTTCTGTTTAAATTTATGATTATTTCTTCTCTCATTTTTTATTTATTTATGTTTGCTCTGAATGTATTTTGCTCTTCTTTTCCTAACTTACTGGGGTAGAAGCTTTAATTATTGACTTGAGACCTTTTTTAATTTTTTTCTTTTCTAAAGTGCAAAATATTAAGAGGGTACAAATGTCTTTGTTACAAACCTTGAGTCAGGGCTCTAAATGTGTCCATCACCTGAATAGTGTTCATTGTACCTGTTAGGTGGGTTTTTGCCCCTCTCCTCTTGTCCCTCCATCTTAATTTCTAATATAAACATTTAAGACATGCTTGAAGCTCTTACTCGAGGGGGCATGGGCAATATAAGTAACCTTAACACTTGTACCCCCATAATACACTAAAATAAAAAAAAATAAATTTAAGAGCCCATTGGAAAAAAAAAACATTTAAGGCTGTAATTTTCCATTAAAACACTGTTTTAGATACATCCACAAAGGCCGATACATTGTGTTTTCATTTTCATTCCAATTCAAAATATTTCTAGTTTCCTATGCAACCTCCTCTTGACAAAATGGTTATAGAAAAGTGTGTTAATTTCCCAGTGTCTGGAGAGTAACCTGTTATGTTTCTGTTACTGATTTTTACTTTAATTTCATGATGACCAGAAAACATACTGTATATTATCAGTAGTTCAATTATCTTAAAATTGTGAATGGTCTCACTTGGTGAATGTTTCATGTGCATTGTTATTTTTGGGTTGTGTGTTCTATAAATGTCAATTAGCTCTAGCTGGCAGATGGTGTTTTACAGTTCTGTATATCCTTACTTATAGCACCCTTATTGTATCTATTAATTACTGAGAGAGTAATCAACAACAACTGTGAATGGGCACATGCTGTTTCTCAGGGGAGGCCTTTACAGCTTCTTCATCTCTTTTTTTAAATTTCAGAATATTACATTGTTGGTGGGACTGCAAACTACTACAACCTCTATGGAAAATCATATAGAGATTTCTCAAAGAATTAAAAGTAGACCTACCAATTGATCCAGCAATCCCACTCCTGGGGGGAAAAGGGAAAAAAGGCATTTTATCAAAAAGACACTTGCACTTGAATGTTTATTGCAGCTCAATTCACAATCAAAAAGATGTGGAATCAACCCAAGTGCTCATCAATTCATGAGTAGATTAATAAAATAGGGGTATATGTATATTATGGAGTGCTACTCAGCCCTAAAAAAAAAAGAATGAATTCACTTTGTAACAATCTGGATAGAACTAGAGACCATTCTCCTTACTGAAGTATCACAAGAATGGAAAAACAAACACCACATGTACTCACTATAAAGTTGCAACTAACCTAAGAGCACTCATGTGCACAGATGGAAGTAAAACTGAATGGAAATCAAGCAAGTGGGAGTGAGGCAGAGGGGATGTGTGAAATCATACCTGATGGGTACAGTGTACATTATCTGGGTGATGGGCATACTTATAACTTTGTCTCAAGCAGTACAAAGGCAATCCATGTAACCAAAACATTTGTACTCTTGTAATATTTCTTGGGGGAAGAAGTGTGGGCTCTTCTATCTGTGGGAATCTCTGCCTGTAGCACATGTCTGCCAGAGAGAAACAGCTGCTCTCGAATTTCTTGGCACAAACTGTTCTCCTTGTAATGAGTGGGGAGAGGGGCTGCAGCACCCAACTGGCCAGTGCATCTGAGAGTGAGGGGTTCAGTTGCCATGGAACTGGGGACCATGCTAGTCCTCTATCAATGCCACAGCCTTATCCAACATGGTGGTTCTCCAATGGGGAAAATGGGCGCACTCCTAGTACTCCACTACACCATCCCATTAGATATGTCCACGAGGATTTCCTTGCTACCCAAGTCCAGCTCCCAGACTTCTCCCCTGCATCGTCCTGTACCCTTCTCTATGTCCAGGGTGCACCAAGGCTGTCTTGCTTCTTTGAGTCATCAGTGTACGACACCATGAAACACTGGCAGGAAGTTCCAAAGTTTTCACCCTGTTCCACCAAAAGACCTCAACGGGAAGAGATGTGGGTCCCACGTTCTGAGTAGACCTCAGCCTGGGATGCATGCCCACTGGAAAGAAGCGGACATTTGTGAACTTCATGGCTCAAACCATGCTCATAGTTGTACTAGGCGGAGGAGGGATTGCAGCTCCGGGACAGCCCGAACTCACACTACTTTCTTGGTTGCAGTGGACTGGGAAGGTGCTGGGGGAGGGGGTGGAGTGTCAGGCTGGGAGAAAGCTGGCACTCTGGCCTTTCGTGGCACTCTCCCAAGGGTGCCCCACTTGGGCTGCCCGAACTCCTGGGACTTGCTAGTTCACCCCACTATTCCATATTTGCTGTTGTGCCTGGGCTCATGGAGGGTGAAAAAGCCTTTAGTATATATACTTAGTGTCCCGCTCTTCAGTGAAGTCACTTATAGGGGTAGGGGAATTACCCCTTAACACTGTTCACTGGGCACTGGGCTCTGAGCCTCTCTGGGTTTGATCCTCACTGATATCTTCTCCTCTTTATCATCTTACTTCTCAGCTTCACAATTGTCTCCATAGGGTTCCCAGCCATCTCTGATTTCTCTCTCTATGGTCCACACCTGAGCTGTGACTCTCCCCCACCTCTCCTCTGTCAAATATCCTACCTTCTGCCAGGATGGTCTGACAAGCGAAGTCTCTAGTCAGCCATCTTGCTCAATTTTTCAGGAGTGCTAATTCTTAAGAGAGAGAAGTAGGGCACTTTTATAGATTCAGAGAGTTCAGGAGAAACTGGGAATTTTAGATTTCTGGGTCAACTTGGATGTCCCCACCTCATCTTTCAGGATTCCATTCTTTTCCAACAAGAGCTGTGATCTTGACATAGCAGACCTGCCTTGGTTGAGAGTTGGACTTTTTGGAGCTTATCTAATCTGAAAATGAGGCCCTCATCCTAGTATTCAGTTTTCTTTGCCCTCCCACTGCAGGAAATGAGAGGCTATGAAGGCCAATAATCCTAGTTTTAAAGAAATCAGTTCTATAATTATACCCAAATATATATCAAAGACAGCTTTCTATCATAGTTAATCCATCGTAAATGGATTATTTACAACCTCAAAATTCAAACTAAAATAAGAGACTTGTGATTCAGATGAGTCCCAGTTGGGTCTAGGTATAACTGAATGATATTCTCTTTCTTAAGTAATAGAAATAGCTGTGTGTAAATTTATACATTCTGGTCTAATATTGAGCTTTGAGTTTTTTTTTTTTTTTTTTTTTTTTACAAATCCACTTTTATTTATTTACTTTTCATCAGTTTAAATTCTTGAGGGATACAGCATCACACGGATTCTGTGTCCAATGGCCTTAGCAGGAAGGTTGCTTCGGAATTTGGCACGAACCATGCCACTGTGTCCGTAGGCCCGAGTTACTTTTCCCCAGATTACTCTGGTTTTGTTTGGTTTGCCACCAGGAGTCACTGTGTTGTTCTTTGCTTTGTATACATAAGCACATCTCTTGCCCAAATAGAATTCAGTTTCATCTCGGGCATAAACACCTTCAATTTTAAGAAGAGCTGTGTGCTCTCTTTGGTTCCGGAGACCGCGCTTATAGCCAGCAAAAATGGCCTTCGACCACAGCCTTCCAGACATATTTGCCTTCTAGAAGTCTTGTTCCCAGGAGACCTCCACAGGCTCCAAGATGGCGGAAAGAGCGAGCTTTGAGTTTTTATCTAAAGTCCATGTTAGTTACTCACCTGGAACTTTATGAATTTCTTGTAGGCATTATAAACAATGTTATGAAGGACAAAGTTTTTCAGGTTCCAGAATGTAATCTCCAGAGACAAAAGTAAGAGGAGATAAAATAAACCCATGGCAGCAAATGCAATCAAAAACTTTGCAATCCCATGTTCTCCAAAACTATATATGTTGTTCTGGGTAACTGAAAATGATAAAAGAGATAGCCTTACTTTAAGACCCAATAAGGAATATAAGATGACACAAAGTATTAATATGACTGAAATGAATTTTAAATTAGATTTAGAGAAGTACAGAATATAGAAAATAATTGCCCTGATATCTTATTTTTCTCTGACATTTATGGTTATTTATGGTTATCATAAAAAATTGTTCTGTTACTGATTTTCCCTCTAGTTTATACTAGTTTTTGGTAGGAGATAATCTTACCATATATTCAAGGAATTTCAAAAGGCTGAGCCTTTGTGAGCAAAATACTTAGTAATTAAATAAAGCATACAAAACACAGGTATTTATGATATCTAACTATTATTGTAGATCATGGAGAGTATTCTTAAGGACTTTTAAAGAGAAAATGTTTTTTACTCTACAAATAGAAGTGTTAATATGGCAATACTCATAAGGAAGAAAATAACAAATAGTCTAAAATGTAAGTGGGCTGATAATTTTTTACCTTACCACAGAGAAAATTAGCTCATGCAAACAGTTGAATTCTGGATATGAGAACAGGAAGCATTTCTAAGATGCGAAATTAATAAAATCATTATTTCCATAAGAGCTGAATTTTTTGACTTATTTATGCCAGTATACAGAAATGCAATTTATATATTTTATTGTAATGTATAAAATGCATAACTCGCCTTTTTAAAGTGTATAGTTCAGTGACATTCACAATGTTATGCAACCATCTCCACTATCTAGATCTAGAATATTGTCACCGTTTCAAAAGAAAACCCAATACCCATTAAGCAGTCACCACTGCCTCTTTCCCCTGACAAGTGGGAACTAGTAATCTACTTTCTGTCTCTATGGATTTGCCTGTTTGGAACATTTTATACAAATAGAATTATACAATATGTGGTCTTTGGTGTCTGGCATGATACTTTCAAAACTTATCCATGTTGGGCCATGTATCATTAATTGATTTATTTTTATTGTTTAATAATATTCTACTTCATTAATAGACTACATTTTATATATCCATTTATCAAGGGACAGACACTAAGATTGCTTCCACTTTTTGGCCATTATGAAAAAGGCTGCTATAAACAGTTGTGTACAAGTTTCTGTTTGAATACTTCTTTTCAATTCTTTTGAGTATATCCTCAGGAGTGGAAATGTTGAGTGATATTGCAATTCTACATTTAACTTTTTGAAGGACCACCAAATTGTTTCCCACAGCATTGGCAACATTTTTCATTCCCACCAGAAATGCATCAGGGTACCAATTTCTTCATGTTCTCACCAACCATTGATACTTACATTTTTGATTATAGCTATCCATGTGAATGTTAAGTGATAACTCATTGTGATTGTGATTTGCATTTCACTAATGACTAATCATTTCAAGCATCTTTTCATGTGCTTGTAGATCATTTGTATATCTTCTTTGGAGACAAGTTTACTGAAATTCTTTGCCCATTTTATAATTGGGTTGTCTTTTTGTTGTTGAGTTATAAATGTCCTTCATACATTCTGGATGCTAGACTTTCCTCAGAGATATGGTTTGCAAATATTTTCTCTTATCTGTGGGTCATTCTTTCACTTTTTTTTTCTTTTTTAGAGTTAGGGTCTTGCTCTACTGCCTGAGCAGGGGAGTGCAGTGGCACAATCAAGCCCACTGTAGCCTCAAACTCCTGAGCTCAAGCAATCCTCCTGCCTCGGCCTCCCAGAATGCTAGGATTACAGGTGTGAGCCACTGCACCTGGCCATTAGAGCTGTTTTTAAAAATCATACACAGAGAGAGAAATTTATGATCAAATATGCAAACTAAAATGTGATTTATTTTTGTTATTCAGGGATTGTATGAAAATATAATCCATTTGATGCTAATAATTATATTTCAACCATATTTAGTGAAATATAATTACATTTTGCTCTGTGTGGGTCCACATAAATAATGTGGTTCCAGAAAGAATCAGAATTAGACATACACATATATAGTCAATATGCTTATTTCTCAATTTTTAGAATCAACCTAAAATATAAAACCAGCCTGAAGCATGAAAAACGTAATAGAATGCCTTTATTTTCCCTGATTTTGATCTGGTTGTGATTTTATCTTTATTTGTGACATACTTAGCATCCCAGGGAATGAACTTAATCTTTCATTTAAGCTAGGAGTTCAGTTTCCTTATTTATAAAATAATGATAGTAATAGCCAATTTATAGAGGTATTTATAAAATAAGGATAGTAATAGCTAATTTATAGAGGAGCTGTGAGGATTAAACATAATGTATATAAAGCTAATTGAACATAACAGGTGACTAATAGTAACTCATTCTAAATTTGGTAGTGACTTCATTAAATTTATCTTGGATTTTATTTTGAGGCTTCATTTTTTCACCCAGTCTGTGAATATAACTATGGTAAAGAAATACACACAAAATAGCAAGCCTGACTGTCTCAGTTGGAAGGAGGACAGGTTTCATTCACCTCCCAAAATCTGAGCTTAAGTGTGTAAGGCTGGAAAGGAACAGGTTGTTTTTAGGGAGCTGGGGAGCCTCAGATACTCACATGGCTTACTGCAGTTCAGGTAGGCGCTTCGAAAGTGTTTGGCACACAGTCTTTTCACCTCAAAGTCATCAAATAACATGCTGAGACTGATTGCAAAGTTGTAATTAGGAATTATCATGAATATATTTCTTATCAAGTTCTTGGTGAAATTAGAAAACACCTTGTCTGTGATTAAAAAGATGATCAGCTTCAATTATAAGAAAGTAATAAATCTCCCCAGAACAAATTTCCCCCAAATGATTAAACCAATCTCAGACAATTACCAATCTCTGATATGAGTTTTGAGAAAACATTCATTATTAGTTGCTAAATTTATTCACTTTGATAGCTTGTAGCATTTATTTGTCAATTACAGAGTCCAAGAGAAGACCTTTGGTAACAGTATTTCTCTAGGATCTGTCTTCCTCTATGTGTAGATCTGCTTCTGTTTCTTCCTCCCTTTCTCTTCCCATTTTCCTCTCTCCTTCCACCTCTACCTCTCACATATCCACTCAGTGAATATTTGCTGATTTCAAAAAGCATAGGTTTTCAGAGTCTTAGACATTAAGTCCCTAGCAATTAATATTTTTATTCTCATGCCCTTTCATCCTCATTTACTTAATGTATTTCCTGGGGAAAGGGAAAATCGTGTATGGTCCTTACCATTGTGTTTTATTAACTTGTGAACAACAAGACTGAAAACGGTTGAAAAGTAGTTAAAGAGCGTGAGCTTGATGTAGGCAGCAGTACTACTAGAAAACAGGAAGCTTCCAAGATACATGAGAGGAATAGCGCACCATCCGTACAGCATAAAGATCAACATCACATCCAGAAAGTGGTATTCCACAACAAAGGCATCCATTCTACAACATATGAATACTCCCTGGGGCACAGGGTGTAGAGGTAAAAACAGGGTAAAGGACATTGTGCAATAAGAGGTCAAGCCAGAACACTTAGAAAACAGCAAGCACTGCATTAATTATAGCATAGGACTATTTGTAACTTAAATTATTATACCCATATAAAAAAAAAAGCCTTAGCTTATGAACCTGAAGTGAACTACTTCTGCCTCAACAGAGGACATTTGTGAGCAAAATGACTATACTTTGTTTTTGTATTTTTTTCTCTTTGGAACAGTTTTAATTTTTTATTTTTCTCCCATGATTGAAGTCAAAGTAATTTTGTCTGTATTAAGCCCAACTGAATTCTCTAGGGAAAAAAAAGTAACCTACGAAGTAGACTATTTCTTCAAAGATTTTCCTTATGGCTGGTGCATCACTCCCCACATTTAGACTGGCTCCTGGCTCTCCTTTGAGCTTATGTTATCTCAGCAACACGGAGCCTTCCGTCTTCAATTATTCTTTATTTCATTTGAGAATCAGATCAGGAAGCACAAAGTTAGAGTGGGACAGACTAGTAAGAAGGGAACCTCTAGAGTGATTAAAGAATTTCCCAGAAATCTACGTGATACTTGTTGGTAATTACAGTTTCTCCAAAGATAACGTTATCCTTTTTGAGCAAAGACATAATTATTCAGCAGGATGATCAATAAATGAAAAGAAGTGTTAAACTAAGAATAGTCCCTACTAGAATCCTATGAGGTTATTGGAAATAGATTACATTCCAGTAATAGTATTTAAAGCAAGTATATGAAAAGAATCAGTAGTCATAGGTAAAAGAACCTAACAGTTGTAACTATAGTTGGTTCTCCTCACTCCAACTAAGACGACTGAAATTAAAAGAATAAATGCAGTCAGAAAGAAATTGTGGGTAGAAGCACCTTTGTTGCAAGACTTATATTTTGGAATGTCTCAAAACCAATTTCAAAGAAAATTTAAATCTGTACTTGGATATGCAAAATGACATACCCTCTTGTTAGAAAGGGCATATGACTCAACATGGTAAAAATGTAAATTTTCCCAAATTAATTTAAATAAAAGTAGTAACAGAATTTTTTTGAAATTAGATAGGCTGATTCTAAAGTTTACATGTAAACAAACAAAACATCAAGATAAACAGGACATTCTGCAGAAAATTAATGAGGAAGTTAAGAAATGTCAACCCATAAAAATAATTAAATGTATTATAAAACTACCATATTAAGTGGTGCATTATAGATACACCAATGTAACAGAATAAACAATATAAAATATGCTAAATGGATATAGCTAGTTGATATACAACAAAAGCAGCACTTCACATCAGTGGGAAAAGTCTGGCTATTAACAAAAGGTGTTAGAACAATGGGTTAGCTATTTAGGAAAAAAACCCAAATTCTTACTTGGCTCCTTCCCTAAAAATAAGTTCACAAATGAAGTGGAAATAGTGAAAGATGAAACTGGTAAAGCAAGCAGTGCCTGATGCATTATGGCTTGAAGAGGGAAAGCTAGCTCCCTCAAGACTTTCTAGATGATGAGAATAGCACATTTCAAAGTATCTCTGAAGCAATACTGACTTAACTGTCCAACCTCATGATGAAGCCAGTAATTTAAACATTCACTAGAATTTAAGCTCATCAAGAGACAAGCCCTTGTCTATCCTCCCCATGTCATACCCATAATGCTGAAAACACAGACTAGCTAGCAGGAGCTCAACCTTTGTTGAATATATAAATAAATTCTGTATGTTCAGGAAGGTGGATTTTTTCAAATTGGCTCTATAGCATCTTTAGGGGTTCTAAAGACAGTCACACAGATTGAATGATAGGAAGGCCTTACCACTTAGCATCACTGAGAACACTATTCTTGGAAAAAGTTACTTGTTAAATTTTTCTGAGTCTTCATGCATGGACTCACAGAAGGCAGAGTACTTGACTAAACCCCCACCAAGAATCTCTGGGGTGACAGCTAAAATAGTGATGGGTCAGGTAGTTCATCAAGGTTTGGGGCCAGTAAAACTGAGGGGTTAAATTTGATCAGGTCTTCCTGACTTATTTGCTCTTAGTCGTTTACTTTTTGTTTTCTTTTTCTACGAAGCTGAGGGCCATGGTAGCTACAGGCTACAACACTGAATGCTTTATATATATAATAAACCTTTATAGATTCATAAGTCACCATAATAATGGTCCCTTCAGTTGTTTTCAGGAACTCGGGCCAGCTCCTATTCAGTTTAATTCAGTTGAGACCACTGATCCCTTTGACTGAGCCAGACAAGCACCCAAGAGATGGCCATTTGATGTTAGAAGGCCAAAAGCTCCACCCTAAGATCATGCTAATGCCACCATTTTCTGTACATATGTCCTGTGAAATGCCATGAACCCTGACTACGCTTGTGCAGCATAAACCTGTTACTTCATTTTTTCCCATTGCCAATTACCTTTCCCTATTCTTTGGACACCCCACTTCCCTAATCCATAGTGAGCTATTCTCCCACTTCACTGCTCAGTGTCCTTGTGGTTCAATCTTTTCTCTTTGCAAAAGCCATGTCACAGTGATGATTTACTGTGCAGGGGCAGAATCAACCTGGACCTGGCTGCAACACCAGCAACATACTTAGCTTAGTCCTTGTTTCTAACATACAAGCAGTGAGTAAAATCACCTGCTTTGTGAATCACCTGCTTTAACAGGTGGAGAAAGGGAGAAACATGAACCCCAGTTGCTAGGCAAATAATGGATTCTTGCCTCCTCTTGTTAGGTACAAGAACAAATCCACTTAGTGGCATTTCACAGAGCCAGAGAAGGGTGAGGGAGTATCTCATTTAAAATGAAAAGAGGATGGCAAAGTCAGATAAGCAAAACCAAGAACCCCAGTCTCAGAATTATGAAGAGGAATTTTGGGTGAGAGGGAGCTACCAGACCAAAAGGAGAAGCAGCTATCAAAGTTAGAGTAAGTTTCTTGGACAGAAAAAACTGCAAAAATGAGAAAATAAATAAGTTCAAAAGTATATCGTAAGGCCAGGTGTGGTGGCTCACACCTGTAATCCTAGTACTCTGGGAGGCAGAGGCAGGTGGATCGCTTGAGCTCAGGAGTTCGAGACCAGCCTGAGCAAGACCAAGACCCTGTCTCTACTATAAATAGAAAGAAATTAGCCAAACAACTAAAAATAGAAAAAATTAGCCAGGCACAGTGGCGCGTGCCTGTAGTCCCAGTTACCCGCAGGAGACTGAGGCAGGAGGATTGCTTGAGCCCAGGAGTTTGAGGTTGCTATGAGCGAGGCTGATGCCACGGCCCTCTAGCCTGGGCAACAGAGTGAGACTCTGTCTAAAAAAAAGAAAAAATTGAAAAAAAAAAAGAAGTATATTGTACACAATAGCTTTGAATATGTAAATGAAAATGGGCTTTGGAGTAACCCCCATCAGGGTTCTGACACTGCACCATCTGGGTGAACTTAAGTAAATAACTTATTTCTCTTAGATTGTTTCCTTATTTGTAAATATGAATAATTAAAGTAATTTCAGATAATTATGGTGTCTGAATGGTATAACATATAAAAAACACGTAATAAATAATGTTTCTCATGAGTCATGAATGGCAATATTGGTGTAAATATTAATAAATAATGGATGCTCTTATTTACATCTTGCTTTTTATCCATTAACCAGGAAAAGATATCTGTGTGTGTCAGCCGAGTTTAAAAACACATAGAAAGAATGAAACCTTGGCATGGAGATGAAAAGATTCAAGGATTGTGTGATTGATACCAATACTGAACCACATAGAGGGGAGAGAGTAAAGCCAGGAACCATGCCTGAATCAACTGCCCTGGTTCTTGTAGCAAAAGATGTGAACAGTGGCCCTCACCAAGAACAGCAGTCTTCCCCTGCCATGATGGTTGGCTAGTGAGCTGTGAGCCAAAGAGACTAGCACTAAGTACACAAGTCACAGTCTTGCATCTGGCAAGATGAAGGAAGCACTGCTCTTTCCTTTCAACCTTGGGACTACACTGGATGTACTATGTTCCCCACACTACCACCACCATCCCTGCCCTGACTACTCCCAGCCTTTGGTCCCCTTTGAGGGACTTTATAAGCACTGTATTGTAAGTGGAAAACACAATGTCTTAAATAAAACTGTATTTAAAATTGGCATAAAAAAAAGAAAATGGGTAGTTCATGTTTTACAGTAGCAATTAGCAATCTGGTTTATAATGATTTTCATTTCTGTGTCCATTGCACAACAGTGAACTATTTGAGGACTGAGACAATGTCTTATTCATAACATTTATGTCCCCAGAAGACATAAATAGAAATATTATAGGTAGAAAGGAAAATTACCTTATCTACTCATGTTTTTACTCCCCTTTAACTACATATAGCTTTTATATCTCCCTCATTCCCAATATGCATACAAAATTTTAAGAAGTGCCACTGTTTACTTAAGAGCAAAATAATTACATTAAAAGATACTGTACATCCTTCTATGCTCACTCTTTGTATCACCTCCTCAATGTCTACAATTGGGTGTCTGATTCAAAACTAGTTCTGTCTTACAGACCTGGCCATCTTGGATGTGGGGTATGAGAGTGGGAATTGAATAGTAACAGGAAGTCTCCTTTAGGTCTTGAGTCAAAATTGTACATGATAGTCTAATTTACTAGAGGGTTCAGCATTGGGAATTAGTGGGGAGTGGCTTAGATATATAAGCAGTGAGGGACAAGTGACAAATAATAGCCTTTAGAGTAGTTTTACTTTTAGAGTAGTTTTTGTTTTGTTTTGCCCAGGGCACAATGGTGAACAAATACATGCGAAGCCAGTTCAAGAAAGCCTTTTCAAAGAAAAGTATATTCTCCAAATGAAAAAAAAATGAGGAAAAAAATGTACACAATGATATTTCTACAATATATCCTCTGGCATAATAAGCCAAAGTAGTTTCAAATTTCTTGGTAAGTTTTATTTTAGGATGCAAGTAGTCGAATAGGAATTTCTTGTGGGCAATATAAGGAAAATGAGTCTTCATGAAATTTCAGCTAACACTTACCACTAGTAAGCAGCAGAGAAGGAAGTAGTAGATGAGATCACACAACAAAGCAGAGAGCCAATAAGGAAGTAAATAGACCCCACTTAGAAACTGGATTTGTTTTGCCTTACTGATTCTCTCAGTTGATGTCTGGAGACAAAAGTTACTGACCATAACAGCCATGCCAAATGCCAAAGATAATACTACTTGTGATCCACGTGCAGGTCTACAGAAGATGAAATAAAAGTAGAAAATACTGATTTCAGTAGCTATTTTCAACCATATATGGTCAGATAGCAAGGGGATATATTTAAGCTCAATTCTAGTAAAAGGAAAAACATACATACTTTATGTTAGAATGATAAAGAGGCTGAGGTTGAGGCTTGTTGGAGACTGTAATGGAAGCACTTGGGCCAGAAAGAGACATAAAAAGAATGTTGTCTAACACCGCCAAGGATGTTGCAGCTGAATGGTATGCCTCATTATTGAACAAAATAGTAATTACTGTTTTGTATTTTTCGACCTTAATGGAAAGTGCAATAATGCAGACTTCAAGACACTTTTTATTTTCCATTATGTAATCTGTTATATTACCTAGAATAAAGAAATAGGCCAATGAATCAATATGTAATATATTATGTGCTACTTATGTTAGAGAGGAAAGATCAAGATTTTTTCCCATTTACTTACTTTTCCTTCCTATTTCCTACAATGGGATTTTCAAATATTTACCCTTCTCTTCAAGAATTCTATTCCATTACGAATCCCTATAATAATCTTACTATATTGTCTACAATGTGAAAAAAGCAGCAAATTAAGAATTTATTGCTATTCTCTTGCCTAAAGCAAGCATAATTTGTTCTTATTTTTCAAAAATTAATATTGGTTATTTTAGGTCATTTGCATTTCCATATAAATTTTAGGATCAGCTTACCAATTTCTGCAAAAATGTCTGATGGAATTTTGATAGAGATTGCACTGAATCTAATTGGTCAATTTCGGAAGAATTGCTATCCTAACAACATTCATAATTCTAATTCATGATATAGAATGTCTTCCCATGTATCTAGAATTTGCCTAATTTTCCTATCAGTATTTCATGATTTTCAGTGTACAAGTCTTGTACTTTTTTAAAATTTATTCCTAAGTATTTTATTCTTTTTTTTCCTGGACATAAGCAATGCCAGCATTTTATTCTTTTTCATGCCACTGTGACTTTTGGTAATTTGTGTTTTCTTTCCCCTGGGAATGTGTCCATTCTATCATAGTGTGATTTTTTTAAAAATCCAGTCTGAAAACCTGTTTTTTGATTGGAATGCTTCCTCTACTTATATTTAATGTAATTATTGATATAGTGGGATTTATAACTCTCATTTTGCTATTGTTTTCTATGTCTTACCTCCTTTCTGCTCTTCTGTTTCTTCACTATTGCCTTTTTGTGTTATATATATTTTATACTGTACCATTACGTTCCTTTTTTTGACTATTTTTTAAAGTTATTTTCTCAGTGGTTGCTCTAGAGTTTACGATATAAATCCTAACTTAAAAAAATTTAGTTAAGATGAATACCAACTTGATTCCAATAGTACACAGAAACTTTGCTCCAACAAAGCTCCCCTCCCCTCCCCCATCCTTTATTATATTACACATTATACGTTTTTATACATTATCAGCCAATTAACACAATTTTGTAATTATTGTTTTATGCAGTCATCTTTTTCAGTTAGGAGAAGAGTTAAAATATGTCTTTACTGTCTTTTATATTTACCTCTATAATTATCTTTGACAGTGCTCTAATTTCTTCATATGGATCAGTTACCATCCTGTGTCCTTTCATTTCAGACTGAAAAAATCCCTTTAGTATTTTGTTGTAGATAGGTAGGTCTGTTGGTGGTGAATTGTCTGTTTTTGTTTATCTGGGAATGCCTTATATTTCTTCTTTATTTTTGAAGGACAAATATGATGGATATAAGATTCTTGGTAGGGAGGGGTCTAGGGATGAGGAGCTCAAAAAAAAAATTCTTGGTTGATAATTTTTTTCTTTCAGCCCTTTTGGCATCATCCCATTGTCTTCTCACCTCCATGGTTTCTGGTAAAAAGTCAGCCATTAATTTTATTAATGATTACCTGTATGTGATAAGTTATTTTTGTCCTGTGGTTTCAAGATTTTCACTTCTTTTTTTTACTTTTGCCAGTTTGATTATAGTGTGTCTAGTGTGAACATCTTTGAGTTTATCCTATTTGGAGTTCGTTAAGCCTTTTGGGTGTGGAGATCAATGTTTTTCATCAAATTTGGTAAGTTTTTAGCCATTATTTTTTGAAATATTTTTCTTCCACTTATCACTCTCCTCTCTTTCTGGTACTCCCATTATGTATATGTTGGTATGCTTGATGTTGTCCCACATATCTCAGAAAATCTCTTTGATTCCCCCCCACCCCCACCCCCTGCTTTTCTCTTTTCTGTTCCACATGCAGGATAATCTATCTTAAATGTAACTAATTCATTCTTCTGCAAGTTCAAAACTATTGTTGAGGCCTTCTGGTGAACTTCCAATTTCAGTTATACTTTTCTTTTTTTATACTTTTCAAATATAGAATCTCTACTTGGTTTTTAAAAAAATGTTTCTAGTCTTTTATTAATAAGTAATATCTTCTTGGTGAGACAAAAGTATTATACTTTCCTTTAATTCTTTAAACATTTCTCCTTTAGTACTTTGAAACTATTTTTAATAGCTGATTTAAAAATCTTTGTCTACTAAATTAAACATCTTCCCTCCCTCCTCAAGGACATTTTTCTGCTGACCTCACATATGGGTCATACAGTTCTATTTATTTCCATGTTAGCTTGTTAGGGCTGTCATAAGAAAGCACCACAGAGTGGGTGGCTTAAGCAACAGAAATTTATTTTCTCACAGTTCTGGAAGCTAGAGTCTGAGATCAAGGTGTCAGCAGGCTTGGTTTCTTCTGAGGCCTCTCTCCTGAGCTTTTAGATGGCTGTCTTCTCCTCGTGTATTCTTATGGTATTCCCTGTCTGTATGTATAACGATGTCCTAATTTCCTCTTCTTATAAGAACATCAGTCATATGAGATTAGGGTCTACCCTAACAATCTCATTTTTCACTTAATTATCTTTCTAAAGACTCTGTCTCCAAATGTAGTCACATTCTGAGATACTGAGAGTTAAGACTTAAACATATGAATTTGGGGTAGGGGTAAATACAATTCAACTCATAACTCCTTAATTTCTCTTTGTTCAAAACTGGACATTTATGATAACTATTTTAACAACTCTGGTATCCGAACCCCTCTGCCCTCCAAGTTTGTTATTACTGTTCTTTCTTTTTATTGTTGCTGCTCATTTGTTTAGTAATTTATGTGGACTGATTCTGTAGATTCTTTCTACAGTGTGCAGCCACTGATTTGTCTCATAGACTTAATAAAAAATTATAGCTTTTAGTTTTGTGCCTGGCTCTGAGAGCTCAGTCATAGGTTAGTATATTTTGGTAATCAATAAAATGATTTCCTTTAAATGCTTCAAGGTAGTAAGCCTTCCATCCTTTGCCACATGGATCTGTGTATGAAGGCACACCTTCAAACTTTGGGTAATATAGAAGTCAGCTTCAACTTTCACTTTCTGCTTGTACAGTCCTCAACATCAACCAGAGGTAAGTGACTGCAATCTTCCTTAGGTCATTTGTGGTCATGCCCATTACCATTCTGAGCCTTCTAGATCCCAAGTAATATCAGAATTTTTCAAACTTCACTGTGGTAATCTAGCTCTTCAGGTAGTCCTTTTTAATTTGTTGCCAGGCTCTCGTTTGGCCCAACCGATGTCATAGCTTTAGCCAGCTGTGGTGATTTTACCGGAAGACTGTAATTGTTTTTTTGTAATGCCCTAGCAATAGGGCCTTTTTGAGAGAGCTGAGCTGAGCTATGATTCAAATTCAATAGCTATAATGTCTTAGGAATGGAGTTTTTCAGGTAGCTACTAGTTGATAGTGCTCTAAGTATGGGGCTTTAAGCTCCAAAGAAGTTAGTCCTTTCTGTTAACTGCTTGGCTTTTCATAGTAACCATACCACTGAGCTGAGAAGAGAGGATGACAAGAATTACCCCAAGTTAAATGCCACAGGCCCTATTATGAGAGAGAGATTCAATAGTTGTTCTTGAATAGGCGTTTTTTAGTTTGTTCAGTTCTTTTGGTCAATCTCCAGCGTTATAAAATGCTTGATTTAAAAAAATTGTTTGGCAAGTATTTTTGTTGATTTTTATGGGAGAGTGGGTTAATTCTACCTTACCAAAAGTTCAAATCCTCCATCCACTAGGTTTTGGGTGTAATTTGTTACACAGCAATAGATACATAGTAAGGTACCAAAAGGGTTGTTTTTAGCATTAATGCAGAGAAGATAATGCAGACAACATATTCAGTATGGTTCTTACTAAAGGAAAATGTTAAACAAATTAAGTGCTTATTTATACTACTTTCAAAAAATTAGTTTTGAAGAGTCACTCTGTTAAGTTTTCAATCACCTATTTTTAGAATGGCCAATATAATAAAAAACAGCTTGCAGGGCTTGGAATCAATATTCCCTTCTGTGAAAGCATAAAGAAATACATTTGTATTCTGGTCAGAATAAAAATTCTATGACAAGTTTTATAACAATATATTAAGTTGCTAAATATGAAATGTTCAATTTAGAATCAAACATTTAGTTTATTATATCTTAAGCAAGAAGCAGTACAATTAATCAAAGTATGTGCCTAAACTATGGACACAGTTTTGCCATTTTAACAATAGCCTGTTTATGCCAACAGTGAAGAAGCCTGGAGAGTGGAGTGAGTGGCAATGAAATCAAAAAAGACATTTTACACAGCTTGTTGAGAAGTGAATATTTTTCCTTGCAAGAAGTGGTCCAAAGCCTGGAATAAGTGGTAGTCAGTTGCTGCAAGGTCTGATGAATACGGTGGATGACAGAGTTTCCAAGTCCAGCCTCTGTAGTTTGAGCAGCATGATTTGTGTGACATGTAGTTGAGCACTGTCTTGCAAGAGGATTGGCCTGTTGCTATTGACCAATCTTGGCTGTTTAATAGCAAGCATCCTCATCATTGCATACAACTGGTTGCAGTACACATCCACTGTAATTGATTAACCAGGTTTCATGAAGCTGTAGTGGATAATACCAGTGCTGGACCACCAAACAGACATCATTAGCTTTTTTGATGAATATTTGGTTTTGGATTGTGTTTTGGTACTTCATCTTTATCCAACCATTGTGCTGAATGCTTGCAATTGTCAAAAAGAATCCATTTTCAGCACAAGTAACAATACAGTGTAAGAATAGTTTGCCTTTATGTCATGACAACAAAGAAAGACAACCTTCAAGACAATTTCTCTGCTGACGCTCATTTATTTCATGCAGAACCCATCTCTTCAGCTTCTTTACCTTGCTGATTTGTTTCAAATGGTCCAACATTGTTGGAACAGTAACACCAAACCTTGCTAATTCATATGTAGGTTGAGATGGATTTGCTACCACTACAGCTTTCAGCTCATTATTATTCATCTTTGTCTCAGGTCACCCATGTGGCTCATTTTCAAGATTAAAATCTCTAGAATGGAACTTCTCAAACCACTAATGAACTATGCATTCATCAGCCACATCCTTCTCAAACACTTCACTGATATTTCAAGCTGTTGGCTCAGCATCGGTTCCACAACAGAACTCATATTAGAAAATAATACAATCACTGACTTACCCATGGTATCACAAAAATTGCTCTAAAAATTTTTTTAAAGATAATCACAAGCCAAACAATGCATCTGAAAGAATGAGGATGTACCCTCACAATAAAAATAAAACAAGTGTCAAAGTCAATGGAATGTCAGAGATATCAAGTGTCAAATTTAGTACTTAAGGAAACTGAAGATTTCATACTTAATAACCTAATAGTATTTTGGCTCCTTATCCATCCTCTGAAAGGCGATGCAATTATCTGAAAGACCACCTACAGCCAAAATGTCCCCATTATTTATTACCTTTTGCAGCCAGTTATCTTGAAGTATACATTTTTAAACCTCTGATTCAGCTACCTTTATGATACTGGTAATTAGTAGGAAAACAAAGAAATGGGCAGCTCAAGACCACAGTTAAGTCCCTGGTTTGCAAGTGACACCAACAGGTCTTCATACACCACAGCCTCATTTTTTCCTATGGGTCTTACCTTGCACTTCCTGTAGTTTTTGGTTCTTAGGTTTTAAAAAAATCTCAAGGTTCTTTATGAGATCCAGAGCCAAACTTGAATTCCCTGAAACTGAGTAAGGCACAATGGTTTGACCATATTGACTCAAATCCATTTCCCGGCCAGGGTCATAACCAGATGTTATGTGCTGAGTTTTTAAAAGATATGTAGTAACAACCAAAATTACTATTATTTGTAGCAACATCAACTTCCAACTGCGCCAAGTAAATAGTGCCCTTTTTATAAACATGGACCAAAACTGCTGGAAGTAAAGTGGAAACTAAAAAGAAGAGAAAAACATAGCATTACATTGTATAGTGATTCAAGTAAGACATTCATGTTGACATCTATTACTATAAATGCTTCAAAATATTATGGCAGGAGATATATACATATAATACAAATGTATGCTTTGAATTGAACCCAAGAAAACAACAAGATCATTTATTTGTGCAAGGTGTTAAATGAAAGGACCAACCTGGCTTCTGATCTAACTACACTGAAAATCTTTTCTTTTCTTTTTTTTTTTTTTTTGAGACAGAGTCTCGCTTTGTTGCCTAGGCTAGAGTGAGTGCCGTGGCGTCAGCCTAGCTCACAGCAACCTCAAACTCCTGGGCTCAAGCAATCCTTCTGCCTCAGCCTCCCAAGTAGCTGGGACTACAGGCATGCGCCACCATGCCCGGCTAATGTTTTCTATATATATTAGTTGGCCAATTAATTTCTTTCTATTTATAGTAGAAAGGGGTCTCGCTCTTGCTCAGGCTGGTTTCAAACTCCTGACCTCGAGCAATCCGCCCGCCTTGGCCTCCCAGAGAGCTAGGATTACAGGTGTGAGCCACCGTGCCCGGCCTACACTGAAAATCTTAACAAAATTATTTTCTTTATTAATGTACTGCAGTATTTCTGATAAGAAAATAAAAATTATATCTATCTCTTCCATTTAACATTAAATCATAATCTTTCTATTTTATCCACTTTATAAGGGAAACACTTCCATAAAACTATTATCTTTTGCTTGGTTTTAGTACATACACTCTGGTTCATTTTCCTTAATTTTGACCTGAATACAACAGTCATAACTCTTGGGGTCTTGTCAGAACTGAACAAAGGGAACGTTTATAATGAGAACTTTTCCAAGTGATTCTGAGAATTAACAATGGTGAGAGTAGCAGCTGTGATCTTTATCTAGAAGCCATTTCTCCTACACCAGAAAATTAGTGAGACTGTAGTACAGAATGATCCATATATTGGTGGATGTTCTAAAGCTAAACTCCAAACATCTTTTATGTTCAGATATTAAAAATATGAACATCTTATACTCAAATGAAACATATTAGGTTTACATTCTTAATGAATATGCTCACCCCACTATTGAATTTAATAGTAGCAAGGTCATTCAAGCTGGAAGAAAATGGTCTCTCATAATTTATAGGTATGTTCATCTTCTGATTCTTGTCTCGTCTTATGTTTCGGCTCTTCAAGGAAAGGGACTGGATGCGCTGAGTATTTCTTTGGAAATGTGCCAGTATATAGACCCTACATACACACACATGCACAAAAAAGCACAAAGCACTTCATTTTAACAATAGCCTCAATCTATTTTATTTGAGGACTGTCCAACAAGGTTCCAAATTTGGAAGACTCCTTGGTTTTTCTTACTGATTGGCAGAAACACTGTATACAGTCAGCAGAACAGTGGTTTCCAATAAACCAGAGGACTGCTGCCAATTGATGATAAAGTTTCTACCATTCTAAAGCAATACAAAAAAAAAAAGTCAATTACAATACATCATGTAGAAGAAAGATGAACTTACTCAAATTAAATGACTCATATTTAATCAAAGATATTATCTTTACTTTGGCAGTTAAAATGTTCTCTATTTTATGAATGATGGGGACACCGAAGAGTAAGTTTTGTTTTTTTAAATCCTTACATTTCCCACTATTGCCAAAGTCTGAAGCTGAGTCTTTGGATATGGATAATTCAGAAGAATAAGAAGATATACAAAAGTAATTATATTCTAAGGAGGAAAACAATAAGTAACATAATAAAAGAAAAAAGTTACCACACTATATTGAAAGACAGGAAAGATTACACCAGTAGAAGTAGCTTGAGCTCATTATCCGAAGTGAGGTAACACAAGATTGGAAGAATAGGCTCCACTTGTACTTGCTATCAAATTGGTAGTCACTGACTAATACAACGGTGCTCACATGGTAGTAATATTCTTCAGGGACAGGGGGCTGAGGGGGTAAATTCACAACTACAGGACATGGTGTGCATTGTTTGGGGGAAAGGCATACCTCTAACCCCAGTTAGGGATAGGCAATGATATAAAATGTAACCAAAATGTTTGTACCCTCACAATATTCTGAACACACACACACACACACACACACACACACACACACACACACACACACACACACACACACACAACCTTACCAGAAAAAGGACATTTTGTGAATCCTTTTGACAGCTAACCAACTAACCTAGATGAATGACAGCCTGAACTTCCTGGGTAATATTATTTTGAACTTTTTCACAATGCAAGAAACAAACTATGTACAAATTAAACAGAAATGTGGTTGGGTCAAAATTTTAAAGTCATTCCTAGTATGAACTTCAAGTTAGAATAGAACTTTTCCTATGATGATATAGATGTTAATTCTTTTTTTTCCCCTTGGCTAACTCTAAACCATCTACAAAAATAAGACCCAAGCTTTTGCATCAACGCCTAAGCTGGAAATCTTACATTTCTCATTCTCTGAATATATGGAAATATATTGACATAAAATAGTAATGTATGTGAAAATTCAATAGCATTGTGATTATTCTAACTGCAAATAGGGTGGGGTTTGCTCTCAACTTGATGTTGGATTTTAGGAGTGGAAATTTTTTGTTCTAAGGTCATAATTACTCACTTAAGGAAGACTTCTTCCATGGTAGTGTTTGAAACACCAAAGTTGGTGATGCCAAGCTCTTTCTGTTTCTTTTCCAGATCATTAAACAGAGCTTCAAATCTGGAAGGAGAGGAGGACAAGGAAAAGAAAGAACTACCATCAGTCTAGATAAATTTTGGGGGGTTTTTAAGTTCATTTTATTTTCCAGTAAATGAACTTTTAAAAAAAATATGAGTGCTTCCTTTTTTATTCAATTTACTATTAATTTTATTTAAAATTCTATTCTTTCCTATTGTTTTCTTTAAAAAATGTTTTTATTGTGGTAAAATGTACCTAACTAAATGTACCATTTAAAATTATTTCAAGTATACAATTCGAGGATTAAGCAATTCACAACGTTGTACAACCAACACCACTAACCATTCCTAGAACTTTTTCACCATCCCAAACTGAAACTCTGTACCCATTAAAAATTTTCTGATTTCTCTCTCCTTGCGCAACATCACTTCTACTTTCTGTCTCTGTGAATGTACGTATTCTATATATGTAGATACAATATTTATCCTGTTGTGTCTAGTTTTTTTTGCGTAATTTTTTATTCATCCATGTTGTAGCACACATCAGAATTTCATTCCTTTTAAAGGCTGAATGATACTCATTGTATGGATATACGACATGTTGTTTATCCATTCAACCATCAATGGACATCTGGGTTGTTTCCACATTTTTGCTATTGTGAGTAATGCTGCTATCAACATTAGTGTACAGATATATCTGTTTGAGTCTTTGCTTTCTATTCTTTTGAGTATTCACCTAGAAGTGGAATTGCTGGATCATATAATTCTATGAACTTTTTGAGAAACCTCCATACTGTTTTCCATAGCAGGAACATATTCTGACCTGCAAGGCACAAGGGTTCCAATTTTTCCATATCTTCATTAACATTTGCTATTTTTTTGGCTTTTGATTTGCATTTTCCTAATGAGTGGTGATGTTGAGAATCTTTTTGTATGCTTATTAGCCATTCGTATATCTTCTTTGAGGATGTATCTACTCAAGTCCTTTGCCCATTTCTGAACTGGGTTTTTGTTTGTTAGATAAATTTTCAATATTGTTTTGTTCCATAAAGATTTCTGGTTATCACTGAGAAAAATGTTTAGTAGATTGTTCTTCGCTATAATGCTTATCATGAAGCAGATAGAAAGGAGGGATTTATCTTACCAAAAATACCTGCCACTATAACTTGATCATAACTATACCAAAGTATAAATTCTTTTGTTCTCCTCATAAAATCATTTTATTTTCTATTAATATATATGTTAGCGACTATAGCTGCTTGATAAGAGTTACTTTATTCACATACAGTTCCTCCACTAAATATAAAACAGCTCTCAAATTACAGGAAGCAATAACAAAAATGGAGAACCAGCTTACAACCTTGTTTAAAAGTATCCCAAGAATGAAAAAATAAGCACCACATGTACTCACCAGCAAATTGGTTTCACTGATCAACACCTAAGTAGACATACAGGAATAACATTTATCTATCGGGTGTTGGGCAGACGGGAGGGGGGAGGAGGGGATAAGTATATACATACAGAATGAGCGCGATGCACACCATCTGGGGGATGGACACGCTTGAAGCTCTGACTCCGGGGGAGTGGGGTGGGTGAAGGGGAGGAAAGGCAATGCACGTAACCTAAACATTTGTACCCCCATAATATGCTGAAATAAAAAAAAGTCTCAAGTTTACTTTTGCTAGATACATTCTATGGATTAAAATATGGGTTATGAAGTTATAAGTATTAAGTCTTTTCCTCATTGTTTTTCTCATATAAATACACACATGTAAAGCAATTAGAGTTGTGTCTGGCACATAGCAAATGAAGAATTAATTTTGGCTATCAAAGTCTTGGATATAACCAAGTAATTCTTGTCATTTTATTCTTTTCATACTATTATGGACTATTCTATGAATTAAATGGGTTGTGGGCATTTTATTACAACCTCGGGTGTTTTTCTCTCTCAACAGTTACTTTAAAATTATCCTGTTAAAGAAAACTTCACTCTTAACAAACATATTTTTCCCAACTTTATGATTTGCATTTTACACCGTGCTGGATCCATTGAACAGGGCCCATAAACCACATCTAGAGTTCTGACATTAATCTGTGTGACTAGTTATTCATGTCTCAGAGCTTTGTCCTCTTCCTCTCTTCCACGTTCCAAATATAAGTAGGAAGACATGATGAAAATATTACTTCCTTTCAAATCCTTGCATTTCCCACTTTAGACTTAATGATATATTCATTATTCCTGGTCTCTACTGATAATGTCATTTGTACACAGATGATAAGAGATTGGCAGATGCTGTGATTAGTTGTCTATATGTTTCTTTCAGTGACACTCTGCACTTTCAGATTTATAATTATTAAACTATGCTAAAGTACCCAATGAAGCATGTCTTCTAACTGCTGAATGTGCCTCATGAACTTCCAGTTGTAGCTTCTGTCATTCCTCTCACTCCTTAACATCATGTTCTTTTACTTTACTTCATGACTAGGATCATGCTTCACCCCAGCTGTCTGAATACTGTTCCGTGCTCTTCTTCCTCTTCAAAAAGGTTCAGATTTACTCTGAATGAATATAACTCTCATGAAGCCATTCTTCTTTATATTCCTCTGTGATACAACACTTATTAGAATCTTGGTGGCCTGGCTGCTTGTATGTTATTTCCTTCATTCTACTCAGGAGCTCTACATGAGATGGAAATGCAGAGCAAGATCACAAATTTTTCCTCTCTTCTTGGGTATGGCAGCCACCTTACATCTATGAGATATCTAGAGAGGTGGTGAAACCACCTTTACAAATTGATAAAGGGGTATAGGCAAGAACTATGGTAAGGGACTAACTAAAAATAAGGCACAGGCCTGGCTAAAAATGATCATAATTAGCCACTGGCCCCATTTGCTTCTGTATAATTGCTACTCTGGAGCCACATAGGTGGTGGTCATAAAGATTCTCAACTTTTTCCATAGATAACATCACCTTTTTGAAACCTAGGGGTACTTTCTGAGACATCTTCCAGGTCTTGCATTCCAGTGGAATGGCTGACCTACCCAGAACAGTGGCTCACACCAAAGAACAGACTCAATTTATCTTGTGACTTCCACCCAAGAATCTAGTCAGCAAAGAAGACACTTTATACAACCCTATGGTTCTGCCCTGAACACAGCCAATTAGCAGGCTCAACTGCCTATGTCAAACTCTCTTTAAAAACCCTGTCTCCCAAATTCTCGGAAAGGCGGATGTGAGAATTTTCTCCCATTTCCCTGCTTGGCGCTATGTGGAATAAACTCCTTCTCTGCCATAAACCCAGCTGTCTCAGCATATTAGCTTCCTCTTGGGCAGTGGGCAAACGAACTTGGTTGAGTGGCAACAATAACACACTCCCTAAAGGCCAGTGATGAGTACTTTTAGTTTCCATTAATCTTAGCTGGCATGAGAATTCCCAGCAGAATTATCCCCGTATCTCTCCTCTATCACTAATTTGGCTAACTGTTGAATTCACTTTTTTCTCTGTGTCATTGTCACTTCTGCACCAGGAGCTGTCATTCAAACTACATGTTACTTTCATCATTTTCATATTTCCCTGGATCCTACCCACCATGCATAAAATTTGTATACTGTGAACATCTTATCATTAAGTATCCTTTATTAACAATAGGAAGCTATAGCCACCAGGTTGCAAATTTCTTCCCTCAAAGAGAAACAAATAAACAGAAAAGAAAAATATCAAATAAGCCTTGAATAAACTTACTGAGATAATTCTCTGTTCAGTAATAGAAATCTTCACCTGGGAGCTTCCCAATTCTAGTTGGTAAATGACAACTATAATTGAATATGTGGGTTGTTAGAAAAACACTATTCGCTAAGCTTGCTAAATCTAGAAAACTAAAAATGATTTCTGGTCACCTAAAAATCATCCATTTAGAGCTCTCGAATTCATACCTTTGTGTATACTCTTTGGGTAGGATATATGATAATTCAGCTCCAATATCATTCTCCAAAGTGGCATCTGGAACATGAGAATGAATTATTGCAGAGATTTCTTCAATGTCACAATGTGGTTCCCTCTTCATGACTATGTGATATCCAGCACCTGAGAGAAACCATTTAGATGATCATATAAAGAAGTTTTGTACTTTTTAATACTCTTGTTAAGATCAGTTTGGCTCTTCATGGCTCATGTTACCTAGGTCTCCAAGGAAGAAGACATGGTATGTGACAAGACATTTGATTATGATGCTAAGGAGGCTAACGCCTAAAGTTTCCAAATGCTGCTTCAAGAACCAAGATATTGAATAAATAAAAACTTCCTCTATAATTTCAATAACTTTCTTTTTTTTTGAGAGAGAGAGAGAGAGAGAGAGTCTCATTCTGTTGCCTGGGCTAGAGTGCCGTGGCATGAGCCTAGCTCACAGCAACCTCAAACTCCTGGGCTGAAACGATCCTTCTGCCTCAGCCTTCCAAGTAGCTGGGACTACAGGCATGCACCACAATGCCTGGCTAATTTTTTCTATATATTTTTGGTTGGACAATTAATTTCTTTTATTTTTAGTAGAGACAGGATCTCACTCTTGCTCAGGTTGGTCTTGAATTCCTGACCTTGAGCGATCCGCCCGCCTCAGCTTCCCAGAGTGCTAGGTCAATAACTTTCTTAATGAACAATGATTTAGTATTAATATATGGAACCAGATACAGTAGATATATGATGACAAGCCCCTTTGTATCTAGCTACTTATTTTTGAAGCAGATTTTTTTTTTTTTTGAGATAGGATCTTGCTCTCTCACCCTGGCTACAGTGCAGTATCATCATCATAGCTCACTGCAACCTCAAACTCCTGGGCTCAAGTGATCCCTGCCTTAGCCTCCCAAGTAGCTGGGACTACAGGCGTGTGCCACTACATCTGACTAATTTTTCTATTTTTTGGAGAAGTGGGTCTCGCTCTTGCTCAGACTGGTTTTGAACTCCTGAGCTCAAGCAATCCTCCCACCTTGGCCTCGCAAAGTTCTAGGACTACAGGTATGAACCTCCACCCCGGCTGGAAAAATCTTGATATATATTCATTTAGCTAATATTACTGTTTGTCCACTGTGTATTAGGCACTAACCTAGGCTCTGGGGACACAGTGAACAAAGCAGACAAAAATATGTACCCTCATGAGAGCTTACTTTCTAGTCAAAGGAGACAGATAATCAAAAGGAATAAGTTAAAACATACAGTGTGTTAGAAAAAATAAAGCAGAGAAGGGAGATAGGAAAGGTTGTTAAATTTTCCAGAGGTCCAAGGAAAGCCTAAATGAGATGATTTTTGATTAAAGACCTTAAAGAAGTCATAGAACTATTATACTTAATTAAAACTTTGCATGTATAGAGAAATTCTTTTCCAGAACTAGAGGGAAATATCATTGCTTTTAAATATATGTACTTCAAATGGTCATTGTATTTACATTTATGTTTCTTATTAATATTTTAAAAGAGCGAAAAACAGGTCTTAGGCATAGGTCTTTTAGCTGGTTTATTTACCTGGCTTATACTAGGAAAGACGTTATTATTCTGCTTTACAAATGAGTTACCTGACATCAGAGAATAAAGTGATCTATCCATTATTTACTAGTTATAGGAACCAAAACTACTTTTGGTTTACTTACAAATTAATGTGTAAATTGTTTTTAATTTCTCTGGAATCATAAAACAATAAGCTTTTCAATTGTCTTGTCCTTGTAAGACTCTGATCATTAGAAAAGGCCTCCTTTTGCAAAGATGCGAGGCAGTTAGTGAGAGCTGAACGTTGATACCAACATGTAATTTTCTATGCCATCAAAGAAGTAAACACAAATCCTAGGCTTTTGATATAAACGTAAGAAATCCAGTTTAAGCAGACTTAAAATTTCGCATCTGTTTGAATGTCCCAAAGTTATACCTTTAAAAATATCTAGTTACATATTCTGGACTATTTTCCCAATAATTAATGAAATTACTATATGCTATTTGAATTATAAATGATTCTTTTAAAAGCATAGCTGTTTAAATCATGTGGCTCCTAACCCAGGCATACTCAATTAAGATGGCATAAACCCAACTTTGGATGTAGAGCCCCTAAAAGGCAACTGTACAAACTCAAACTTATAAGGTGATCATAAACAACCAAATGGGTATTTAAATATGACTTTAGATAAGTTTTTGGTATATCTGGGCCCCAGTTTTGTATTCTATAAATTGAAGTTGTTTTGAATTTTACATGAGATACATAAAGTGGACAGTATAGAGGAGAGTTCAATAAACTCAAATATGGAATAAATTAATGACTGAAGCAATCCATCCTAAATTATCTCTACTTAAATTTATATCCTCTAATTTTAGAATCCTATTATTATGTATCATTTTTATATCCTATCAAAGCTGTATACTTATCCAAGTCAAGGACTGTTTTGTTCCATTTATATGATTCTTTCATTCTGCTCTGCATACTTATTGTCAATTATCACATTTCAGAGTTATCTCATTACACTGGGGATTTGGTACTGGTTTAACAAATGAGAAATTGGGATTCAGAGATATCTGGTTTCTCTACTTCCTTTCCTCACCAATCAATCAATTATTCAGTCAAATAAATCTATCTGGAGGCACAACTGCATCCCGGAAACAAAGAAAACTGTTAGTAGGTACAAAACGGGAAAAATAAATATGGCCTTTGTAGGTCAATAAAAATATTTCCTGAGTCTGAAGGTATGTGCTGGAGAACAAGTGTAAGCATATATATGGAATGTTGAAATTGCAAAGGGTCTTAAAATCCAATTATAACAGTTAAGACCTAATTAATAGGATAAAGGGGATAACCGAGGTCTTGGGTATATACACAAAATATGAAAAAATCATGTTAGAAGAATATTAGTAAAGTATCAATATCCTAAGAATGATCAAAGGGAGAGAGACCATATATATGTTTCAGGAAGACTGATGAGCCACAACACTTCAGGGTCCCCTTGACCAGGATGGCAATGCGGTCACCCAAGATGTCAGCTTCATCCATGTAGTGGGTGGTCATCAAAATGGTACAATTGTGTTTATACTGCCGAAGGAGGTCCCAGGTGACCCTCCTTGAGACTGGGTCCATGCTACGTGATGGTTCATCAAGTATCATCACCTAAAAGCCAGAAGAAAATTCCATGACCATTGGTAATTGATGCTATGCTCCTTGTGGAATTACTTACTATTTGAGGGGAATATATTCAAGCTAAGATACAGAATCCAGACTATAATAGAAGCAAAAGTCTAGGGGAAAAATTCCCAAACCATGTTATAATAGCTGGGCCAATAATGTGAATCCCTTTTTATAATCATTGGCAACAATCCTTTTAGATTCATTACCAATTCTTAGGTACCAATTTTGCCAGCTCATTTTCTAGACAAATGACAGGAACCCATATTTATCCCTCTATCATCCCCCACTCTGTGTGTTCATACATCTTCTTTCTTGCACTTTCTCTCCCCTTTCTTTCTCTCTTGCTCTCATTCTTTCTTCTTTTATACCTTGGAGCCCCCTAAAAGTGCTATAATGATGGAGAGTTTGCGCTTCATTCCTTCAGTCAGTGACTGTGAAAATGTATCACGTTTTTCTAGCAGGTTAAAAATAGACAGCATATGGTCGGTTTCTATAGGATACATCTTTTGAGGTATTCCTTTTATCTAGAAAGAGAAGTCAGAATTTACATGGTGCATCCAACATTATCCTTGAAAAGTTCTTAGAGCTTTTCTTACACAGCTATGTAGATATATGAAGTTTCTTACAACTATGTGCTTAGAAACAGTTTACACAAGCTTTTTTCTTACATTACTGAGAAAATAATGTTTTCTTTTCCTTGCCTACCTTTATGTCTAAAGCAGAGTTCCTAAAATTTGTTTTCATAATTTATAAACATGCCTGAAATTCATCAACAGAGGGAGTGAAAAAAAACTGTATTTCTGGCTTCCAGGAAAAATGGAGTAAACATACACACCCCTTTATCTTCCACTGAACTTAATTATTAAACCTGGAGAACTATGAAAAGTATGTATTAGCAGTTGGATCAGGAAGAACACCAGAATTCAGTGTATCACTGAATCAGTAGTGACTTTATCATTTTTCTCCTGTGTATCCCCTAGTCTGAAGTCAAAGCAATCCAAAGTTTGGAAGCAAGCACTATACTCCAAATGCAGTGAGATTTAGGAGAAACCTTCTAGTTTTGGCTTGAGGAGTAGAGAAGGGAACACTTTAAGTTCAGAGAGGGTGGTGGGCAGGGAATTCCATTTTTTTCTGTTTTCTTGTGCTTCAGCCCATGGAAGTCTTGTGCTGGAGATGGCAGCAAGAGTAGATAAGAATGGGAAGCCTGCAAGGGTCAAAACTCTGAGAGAGGAGACCTTATTTTCAGTTCAGTGGAACTGTGGCCGCAAGAGGACAGGGACAAACCTCATTGCTATTTACCACTCTTTCTGCCCTTGGATGTGGCACAGTTATGAAAGTGGGTGATTTATGGCTGGAGAAATGAGAAAGAAATCTTGGGAAACGAGAAAGTACTAGGTAGATAACAGGAGAAAGAAACAGGAAAGTGATATTATAAAGTTCATTATGAACTCGTGTACTTACTTCATCATTTATATGTACCAATCTAATCCTAATTAACATACCAAACTTTGAAAATTGTGCTACTGAGTAAATGTTGGCCCAGATGCAAGACTGATCAATGCATATTACATACATGGGAGAGATTGAAATAGCACTGCAAAGACTTTGAAAACTGAATTTGTAACCATAGGCCACAGGTAGGATATAAAGATGTAGAGTCTCAAGGTGTTCAGAACATCCAGGATAAATGAAAAGTTACTTGTCACACAAAGAAGCACAAAAATGTCAACTCATATAGGAAAAGACAACCAACAGACATCAATGACAAGATGACACAGATGTTGGAATTATGTGCCAAGGACTTTAATGTAATTATTACAAAAATGCTTGAGTGAGCATCTACAAATATTAACATAAAAAGTATCAATATATAGAAGATATAAAGAAGAAACAAATGGAAGTTTTAGAACTAAAAACCTCAATAACCAAAATAAAATGCTCAATTCACAAACTCAGTAGTAGAATAGAAATAACAGAGAAAAGGGTAGGTGAACTTAAAGACAGACAAATAGAAATTACCTAATCTGAACAAGAGAGAAAAATAATTGAAGAAAAGTGAACAAAGCCCAAGAGACTTTGGGGGACAATAACAAAAGGTTTAATATTCATGACATTGAGGTTCCAGAGGAAAAAAGAAAGAGTGCATGGCTAAAACAATATTTGTAGAAATAATGAGTGAAAAATTCTCGGGTTTGGAAAACAAAAAGCTGATTGAACCCCATCCACGATGAACCTAAAGAAACTTACTCCCAGACAAATCATGACCAAATTGCTCAAAAGTGAAGACAAAAATTTTGAGAGTACCCACAGAAAAATGAAGAATTACCTATTGGCAACAATGATTCAGATGACTGTGGATTTCTCATCAGAAACCATGGCATCCAAAAAGCAGCACAACAGTATTTTTAAAGTGCAGAAGGAAAAGAACTGTCAACCCAGATTTCTATGTCAAACAAAAATATCCTAGAGGAATGATGGTGAACTAAAGACACTTTCAGGTGAAGAAAACTAAGAGAATTCATAGACAACAGTACTGATCTATAAAAATCTGATAAAAAGTGTTCTTTGAACAGAAAAGAAATGACACAGAAGAAAACTTGGAAGAATATAAATGATAAAAGTATAACAGAAATGATAATATAGACTGTTATTGAGTTCTTTACACAGGTAGATGGTTATAAGCAATAAATATAACATCATCTGATGGGGTTTTCAATATATGTAGACGTAATATATAAAAACTACCACATAAAGGCTGGATGATAAAGAAGCTATAATGTGATGAAGTTTCTATATTCTAAATGAGGTTGGAAAATAATATTCTAAATGACCATAGAAAGCTATCTGTATTTTATAACCTTCAAAGCAATCACTGAAAATATATACAAGAAATACAGTAAAAATCATAATAGATTAATTAAAATATATTATTAAAAATGTTCAACAACCACAAAAGAAGGCTAAAAAGGGGAGAGAAAGGGAAAAAATAAAAAAAATAGAATGTGGCTTTACATCTAAATGTATCAAACATTTACATTAAATAGAAGCATTTTAAACACATCAATCAAAAGACAGAGATTGTCAGATTAGATTAAAAAACATAACCTACCTATACACTGTCTATAAGAAACTCACTTAAAATTTAATGATATAGGTAGGTTTAGTGTCAAATAAGTGAAGAAGATATACCATGCAAACACAAATCAAGAGAAAGCTAACATGGTTTTATTAATATTGGACAAAGTAGACTTCAGAGAAAAGAAAATTACCAGAGACAAAAGGGGACATTACATATTGATAAAAGAATTACTGCACAAAAACGACAAACAATCCTAAATGCACATACACCTAACTGTAGAACTTAAAATACAGAAAACAAAAATGAACAGAACTAAAATGAGAAACAGACAAATGTATGACTACAGTAGATTTCAATACTACTCACTCACAAACATAAATACTATACACAAATCAGTAAATATATAGAAGAACTAAACAACAACATTAAGTTCCTGAATCTAATTGACATTTATAGAAAATCCCCACCAAATGGCAGAATACACATCCTTCTCAAGTGCATATAGGACACAGAGCATATCCTGGGTCATAAAAAAAGCAACAACCTTAAAAGAATGGGAATCACACAAAGCATTGTCTCTGATCAAAATAGAATTAAACTAAACAGAAAAGAAAAAAACCAGAAATGTCGCTTGGACATTAAAGAACATACTTATAAAATGATCTGCAGGGCATAGAAGAAATCTCAAGGAAAATAGAAAATATTTTGACCTGAATAAAAAATGAAAATGCAACATATTACATAAAAATTTGTGGAATACAGCTAAAGGAGTGCTTGGGGGAAAATCACAGCAAAAAATGATTATATTAGAAAACCAAAATGCCTCAAATCAATTATTTAAGCTCTGATCTTAAGATGCTTAAAAACTTATGTTTGACATAAAAAACTATACAAGAAGTTCAGAGCAGGTTTATTCATAATCACCAAAAGCTAGAAACAACTCAAATGTCCTTAAATTGGTGTGCCATGGTACATCCAAACATGAACTACTACTTGGCAAGTAAAGGGAACAAGCTATCCACACACACAATAGCATTAATGAATTTCAAAGGCATTTGCTCAGTGAAAGAAACTAGTATCAAAATGTTACATATAATAGTATATGATTCCATTATATGACATTTTGAAATAGACAAAACTTATAGAAATGAATGATACACCAGTGGTTATCAGGGTAGGGAGAAGAGGGATAACAACAAAGGAATAGCATTAGGGAGCATTTTGGGATAATGAAACTGCTCTGTATCCTGACTGTGGTGCTGGTTAACTGCATTAAAATCCATAGATATGTATATCAAAAGAAAAAAAGTCAAATTTACTGTATAATTTTATAAAAAATATCTCCGACTCACCACAGAGTAGAAATAAAGGTGTTCTGATACAGTGAAGTCAGGAAATAGCAAGTCACGCTGTGGGCAGAAGCTCAAGGATTTTCGAATGTTAATTATGTCATTTGAAATATAATATCCATTAATACAGGCCTCTCCTCTGGTAGGAGGATACTGACCTAGAATAAGCAGAAGACATGACAGAAGCTAAGCTTTGGTGAGAGACCATGGAGACATACTGCAAATTAGTACCTTTAATTCATAGTCAGCTTGTGGATTACTCAAAAGAATTAGCACTATTTCCTGTAGAGAGAAATATCAACAGTTCCATCAGGGTGATGTAATTAGCTATCTTTAAATTTTCTCTTTTTTCCTTTTCTTTTCTTTTTCACTTATATATACTTCGTGCAATGGGTGTGGAGTATATTGGTAATAACAACATTTAAATAATTTGCTATATACCATTATATCAGCACTGTAATCAGACAGATACCATATTTGTGAATCACATCAGGTACTGTGCAGATGTTACAAAAATATAGAAATTTAAATATTAATAGTATATGATATGTATTACTAACAGCAACCAGTCCAGATTTTACGGGGAAATATTTGGTAATATGTGAAAAAGCAACTATAAAACCACTTAAACCCAATGACTCATTTATCCTACTTAAAAATACATATTCTTAAAAATATTTTTGAAAAGCATATTTAAAAATATTCACCAAAGTAGAAAACTATATTCAATCAAAGATGCCCATAAGACTATTTAGTTTGATAAAAGAAAAATGATTAACAAAAAGAAAATGACTAAGTTAAATACAACACATTAATATAAAAGACTACTATAACTAATACAAGATAGAAAATGGCCAATGAGAGAGAGATATCATTTACCAGACTGTCCTGGAGGGAAGGAAGGGTTTCAGATAATGGAGGGGGAGGAAGGACACAGCTCAGGTGTAGGTTAGAGGAAGAAGTACCAGAGCCTGCCAGGGACCTATGGAGGAAAACTGTGAAGCAGAGAAGGAAGAGGAAAGAGGAAAAAAAGATTATCAGTGAGGATCAAACCCAGAGAGGCATGGAGCCCAGTGAAAGGATAAGGAGGGGGGAAGGAATCCCTTTCCTTTTCCCACAATCATGTGATGATCAGGTGGGCTACCAAGCTACGTGGAAGCTTTTCTACCCCCACAAGTCCAAGCACTGTAGCAACCACAGAAGTGTGGGGAGGACTTGTATGATCCCAGAGCTTGGACATTCCATGCAGGGCTCCCCTCCAAGGAGAGTGACCTGAGAGGCTAGATAGCCAATTTTCTTCCATTCAGACTCTTATCTTACTCCGCCCCTCCCCCACCCACTGCAACTGAGAGTAGTCTGAGCAGAGAATTTGGCTAGCAGCTGCCTCTCTCCAGCTGGTGCGTCTTCCAGTCTGAGGTTTCCACAGAGTGGGGCCCAAGCCTTTCACCTTGAGGACCTGCAGTGGACCTGGGGTGCCGGATCTGGGAGCTCCCTGCCTGCCAACATTTCCCAGAGATGCACACCAGTGGGTCAGACAACCAGGCCGGACCTGTGCCCCTAGGACTTGAGTGCGTGGCTAGGGGAAAAGGGGGAGATTTGGCAGTTGGACTTGAGAGCCTAGGGAGCCCCTGTGGGCATAATTGACAGGAGAACACAGTGGGGGTCCAAGATTCAGTGACCTGGGGGTGTGGCTTTCCCCACAGGAAAGCTACACCCTCAGACTAGGGTAAGTACACTGGTGGGGAAGATCCCACCCTGTGGCACCACAGTAACCAAGTGCAGTGCGTTCAAGCACCAATTTGCAACCAGACACCGGAGAGCAGGGGTTATGCAAGAGAGGCAGAGCTCTCTCTTGACAGCCAGTCAGGGAATCATGACCCCTTACTCATGAGCAGTCAACTGGTTTGGAGAGCCTGCCTCTACCTTCTTCCCAGCAGCTCCACTTGGCAGTGGGGGGTGTGGGGTATGTGTGGGAGTGGGGGTGGGGGTGGAAAATGATCTTTGAGCTCTAAGCAAAGCCCTCTAGGCTGGCATAACATAACTGAGCCCAGCCTGGCTCCTCCACCCACCCCTGCTGTGGTGGAGAACAAGCAATCCCCTGGGAGCTACAGGGGCTCCTCCTAAAGCCTGGGCATCCAAGTGCTCCTCTTGAGGGACCAGAGCTTATCACAGGCACAAATGAACATCTCTATAGTTGGCTCTTTCCTGCAAGCAACAGCCACTGAAAGGAAGAACAACTCCACAGCTCATTATAGTATCTACCAACTCAAACAAACATGGGTTAGCTGATTCTTACAAGTATCACCCACAATCTCGGGGATTAATCTGGGCATCCCCATACAATTCACACTTATGGGAAGAGGTAAAGACAGCAGGATAGAAACAACCCGAGAGGACACTGCTTTTTCAGAGAGAATCAGAAGTTACAGGCACCTCAACCTGTGAGGGGTCTCCCTCTTCCTCTGCAGACCTCTGGGCTGATTGGGGAGCGGCTTAGAGCCTGTGTAGAGACATTTCACTGGAGAGCAGGTGCAGCAGAGAGCTGGTGCCTGCCAATCCCAGGTTTCTGCACTGATATCATCTTGAACACTCTGGCGCATGAAACCTGGCATGCTCAGGGCCAAATTGTATAGCAGTAGCCTTTGCATCACCCCCACCAGGCCAGAGTGGGAACAGATGTGCCCCCATGTTATACTCTGTGACTGGGAGCAGAGCATACCTCCTCCCTGCTGTGGGAGCTGAACAGCAGCTCTGGCCTATCTACATGGACCTCTGCACTGCTAAGACAAACCCCTGCCTGCATGACTGGGAATTAGCAGCTCCCATGCTGGTGGAACAACCCACCATATGGGCAGCTCTGCCTCTGAAGTCCCTAGAACCACCTCTGAAGCTCTCACTGTGCCCAAGTCTGAGGCTCTGCACCTGTAGCTACAGGGACCCCACCAAATCTATGACTCCACCCCCAAAACTCCAGAGTTGTGTCTGGACCTCAAGACTCTGCAACTGAGTACTGTCCACTACCACTGGGCCAGCAGAACCTCCTGGAGGTCCAAGATTTCACTCAGGCCCTTCAGGCTCAAGCAGCCAACAGGTACCCTGCAATCCTATTAACCCAGAGCTATGAGAAGAGGAGCCAGATGAGAAGGAACCAGAAAAAGAACCCTGGCAACATGAAAAAACAAATAGTTCAATACCCCCAAGGGAACACAATGGAGCTACAGCAGTGGACTCCACCCACAAGGAAATTTTTGAAAAGACAGAAATGAAATGCAGAATAGGGATGGCAAATAAAATGACTGGAACTGAAGAAAAAAACTGAAAGCCAACAAAAAGATGCCACAAAATATTTCAGGAAATTAATGAAAATAATGAAAAAGTCACCAGAGTGCTATACAACATAAGAAAGGATATTATAGAACTTAAAGAAATGAAACTCATTTAGGGAATTTCAAAACACAGCAGAACGCTTTAACAACAGGCTAACCCAAGGAGAAGAAAGAATCTTGGAGCTTGAAGACAGGCTCTTGAGATAACCCAGTCATTCAAAGAGGTAGAAAAGAATATTAAAAAGTCCATGCAATCACTGAGAGAGATACGGGACTATGTGAAATGAACTACCATTTGAATTATAAGTATCCCTGAGGAAGAAGAAGAAAGAGCTAAAAGCATGGAAAAACTATTTGAGAAAATTACTGAGGTAAACTTCCCTGGTATACCCAGAAATTTAGACATACAGATAAAGACAGACATCAAACACCAGGAAGATTCATAACACAAGTTATCTCCAAGACACATAGTAATCAACCTGGCCAAAGTGAAAATGAAGGAGAAACTTCTACAAGCAGCAAGATGAAAGCATCAAATAACCTACATGGAAAATCCATCAGACTAAATGCAGACTTCTCAGTGGCAACTTTAGAAGCTAAAAGGGATTCTCCATCTTCAATGGGGCTCCATCCTCAATGAACTTAAAAAAAAACTGCCAGCCTAGAATTTTGTATCCTACAAAAGTAAGTTTCACAATCGATGGAGAAATTAAGTCTTTTTCAGACAAACACTGAGGGAATTTTCCATGACCAGAACTGCTCTGCATGAAATACTCAGAATAGCATTATACACAAATCAGCAAAACAAGTACCCACTGGTGTAAAATCACCTAAAAAAACCCCTCAAACTTCATAATTCAAAACACTAGAACAAGATGGTAAAACAAAGCAATAAGAGACAATCCAAAAGGATGAACAGACCAACATCCCACCTATCAATGCTATCAGTTAAGGTAACAAACTAAATGCTCCTCTCAAAAGACATAGGCTGGCTGAATGGATGAAAAAGCATAATCCAAGTACCTGCTATCTTCAGGAAACACATGTAAACCACAAAGACACACACAGACTGAACGTGAAAGGATGGAAAAAATATTCCATGCAAATGGAAGTCAAAATAGAGCAAGTGTAGCCACTCTCGTATCAGATAAAATTGATTTTAAGCCAGCAAATGTAAAGAAAGACAAAGATGGTCATTATATAATGGCAAAGGGACCAATTCAACAAGAAGACAAAAAAATTCTAAATATATATGAGCCCAACATAGGAGCTCCTAGATATATAATGCAAATTTTACTACAGCTAAGCAAAGAAATAGATAGCACCATTGTAATTGCCAGAGACCTCAACAATCCAGTCTCAGAGCTAGACAAATCATCAAAGCAGAAAATAATGAACTAAAACCAAACTCTAAATCAAATGGACCTAATAGACATGCACAGAACATTCTACCCCAAAACTATAGAATACACATTCTTTTCAGCAGCTCATAGGACATTCTCCAAGACTGATATCTCAGGTCACATAACAGGTCTCAACAAATCCAAAAAAAATCAAAATCATACCATGTACTTTTCTCAGACCACAATGGAATAAAACTAGAAATCAATCACAATGGAAAGACTCAAATGTACACAAAGTCATGGAAATTAAACAACCTGTTGCTCAATGACTATTGGGTCAAGAATGAAATTAACGTGGAAATAAAAAAAAAATTTTAAACTGAATGACAGAGTGGACACAAGCTGTCAAAATCTACAGAACAAAGCAAAAACACTCCTCAGGGAAATATTCATAGCCTTAAATGTGCACATCAAAAAGACAGAAAGATCACAAATTAACAACCCAATGTCATACCCCAACGAACTAGAAAAGAAAGAATAAACCAAACCCAAAGCCAACAGAAGAAAATAAATAATGAAGGTCAGAGCAGAGGTAACTGAATTGGAGAACAACAACAAAAATACAAAATATTGATGAAACAAAAAGTTGGTTCTTTGAAAAAATAAATAAAATCAACAGACCTCTTGCTAGATTAATGAAGAACAGAAAAGACCCAAATAAGCTCAATCAGAAACAAAAAAGGTGCCATTACAACTGATACCACAGAAATACAAAACATCATCCATAAATACTACATAAATTCCTACGCACATAGAACGTAGAGGGAATGGTTAAGTTCCTGGAAACACAAAACCTCCCAAGATCCAATCAGGAGAAAACAGAACTCCTTAACAGACCAATAATGATCAATGAGATCCAAACAGTAATAAAAAACCTTCCAATTAAAATAAAAAAGCCCTGGACCAGATGGATTCACAGCTGAATTCTATCAGACCTACAAACAGGTCCTGGAACCCTAGGTACAGAAATTATTCCATAATACTGAGAAGGTGGGAATCCTTCCCAACTCATTCTATGAAGCCAGTATCACCTTAATACCAGAACCAGGAAAGGGCACAGCAACAATAGCAACAACAACAACAACAACAACAAAAACTACAGACCAATATCCCTCATGAATATAGATGCAAAAACCCTCAATAAAATACTAGCAAACTGAATTCAACAGCACATCAAAAAAAAAAAAAAAAAAAATCCACCATGACCAAGTGGGCTTAATTCCAGGGATGCAAGGATAGCTGAACATACATAAATAAATGAATGTGATTTACCACATAAACAAAAGCAAAAACAAAGACCATATAATCTTCCAAATAGATGCAGAAAAAGCATTCAACAAAATCCAGCACCCTTTCATGATAAAAACCCTCAACAAACTAGCACATAAAGAACAGATTTAAGAATTATAAAAACATGTATGACAAAACTACAGCTAAAATCACATTGAATTGGGAAAAGTTGAAAGCATTCCCCCTAAGAACTGGAACATAACAAGGATGCCCATTGTCTCCAATTTTATTCAATATAGTGCTGGAAGTCCTATCCAGAGCAATCAGGCAAGAGAAAGAAAGAATTGGTATTCAGATCGGGAAAGAGGAGGTCAAACTATCACTCTTCGATGATGATATGATCTTTTAAGTATTATACCCCAAAGATTCCAGAAAGAGTCTCCAGGAATTGATAAATTCAGCAAAGTATCAGGATATAAAATCAATGTACATAAATCAGTAGCTTTTCTACAGTCAAGCTGAGAGTCAAATCAAATACTCAATACCATTCACAATAGCTATAAAGAAAATAAAATATCTAGGAATATGCTCAACCAAGGAGGTAAAAGATCTCTACAAGGAGAACTATGAAACTCTTAGGAAAGAAATAGCAGAGGATACAAACAAATGGAAAAAACATATCATGCTCATAGATAGGTATAATAAACATTGTTAAAATGTCCCAAACACCCAAAGTGCTTTAAAATTCAATGTCATCCCCATCAAATTACCAACATCAAACTTCACAGATATAGAAAAAATAATTCTATGCTCCTTCTTGAACCAGAAAAGAGCCAAAAGGCCAAAGCCATTATAAACAAAAAGAACAAATCTGGAGACATCACATTCCCAGACTTCAAACTATAGTACAAGGCTATAGTAACCAAAACAGAGATAAAGACCAGTGGAACAGAACAGAGAACCCAGATATAAAACCATCTACCTACAACCAACTGATCTTTGACAAAGCAGACAACAATGTCCACTGGGGAAAAGATGTATTCAATAAATGGTGCTAGCAAAATTGGATAGCCACATGTAGAAGAATGAAACAGGATCCATCTCACCACACACAAAAATTAATTCAATGTTGATAAAAGACTTAGATCTAAGGCATGAAACCATAAAAATTCTAGAATAAAATGTAGTAAATGTAGTAAAAACTCTTCTAGATATCGGCCTAGGCAAAGAATTTATGACTAAGACCCCAATGGCAATCATCGCAATAACAAAAATTAATAAATGGGATTTGATTAAACTAAAAAGCTTCTCCATAGGTAAAGAAATAGTCAACAGAGCTAATAGCCTACAAAATGGGAGAAAATATTTGCAAGCTATAATCTGATAAAGGGCTAATATCCAGAATTTACAAAGAACTCAAGCAAATCAGCAAGAAAAAACCAAACAGCCCCATTAAAAAGTGGGCAAAAGACATGAACAGAAGCTTCTCAAAAGAAGAAATACAAATGGTCAATAAATATATGAAAAAATGCTCAACATCAGTAATCATCAGGGAAATTCAAATTAAAACCACAATGAGATATCCCCTTACCCCAGTTAGAATGGCTTTTATCAAAAAGTCCAAAACAACAGATGCTGTTGTGGATGCAGAGAGAAATGAATACTTATACACTGTCGGCCGAACTGCAAATCAGTACAACCTCTATGGAAAACAGTATGGAGATTCCTCAAAGAACTAAAAGTGAACTACCATTTGATCCAGGGATCCTACTGGGTATCTACCCAAATGAAAGGTATACATTTCATCAAAAAGACACCAGCACCTGAATGTTTATTGCTACACAATTCCCAACTGCAAAGATGTAGAATCAAGCCAAGTGCCCATCAGTTCATGAGTGGATTAAATTTAAAAATGTGGTATACACTAACAGATGCAGTGCTTGCTGTCTGGGAGATGGACATGCTTATAGCTCTGACGTGGGTGGTGCAAAGGTAATTTATGCAACCAAAGCATTCTGAAATAAAAAAATATATATAAAAAAACAAACCTTAAAAAATGTGGCATATACATACATATCATGGTGAATGTAGGAAAAACCCTTCCATGGCTTTCTATTGGTCTCAGCATAAATTATGTTTATAGCAAGGTTTTACCAAATCCTTTTATTATTTCACTTTTTCATTATTCATCCAGCTTTATCCTTTGACATTATGTATATTTCTTCTCTGATGTAGTTGTATAGGTGTTCCCTGATTTCAACTGTCTTAGTCTTTGCTTATCTCTGTAATATTCTTCTTTCCTTCCTTTCATAGGCCTTAATTCCTCCTAATCTCCTCATATTTGATGTCCATTCCCTCTTCCTCACCCCCAAGATATGATTATCAGGTATAATTTTACTGGGTGAATAGCACTCTCTATATAACATCTCTCTTCTTATGGTGTATTGTAAGTTCCACATTTCTTGTCAGTATCCCCACTAGAGTATAAAATTGAGAGTAATGACTTTATATAATCACCACTGTATTGTCAATTCTTATAAAAATATCTGGAATATAAATATTTTGATTGAATAAATGAATGCATTTTTAAAATCATCTAGAACAGGCATCCTCAAACTACAGCCTGTGGGCCACATGCCACCCACCGAGGACATTTATCCGGCCCGCCAGGTGTTTTTGCTGCCACTGCCCGTCCTGCTTAGCAGCCGACTCGTCCTGGTCCCACAGTGCACACTCTCCAACAGTCTAAGGAACAGAGAACTGGCCCCCTTTTTAAAAAGTTTGAGGACCCCGGATCTAGAACATCTTTGTGGTAAATACCTGAAATTATAATAATAATTACAATTTTAGTTACCACTGAAATGACAACATATTCACTACCCAAACTCACTGATTGGTTTCCAGTAATTAAAGGAACCTGATATTTGCTCTGTTTAGAGAGGAAAACATACCTGTGAGAATATTCAAAGTTGTGGTCTTTCCTGCCCCATCATGTCCCAGAAGAATAGTGATCTGCCCCTCATATATATTCAAAGACAAGTTGTTTACTAATGTTTTTTGTCTGAATTCCTGTGGGATATAAGAAAGAATACTTTTATGTCACTATCCCTTATGAAAGGCAAATAGTCATACTGTTTGAAGAAACAACACTATATCATCAAATTCATGTTTGTCAATAATAGATGATGTGAACTAGGAACAATATTTTTAGGTACTTAAGTTTGTATATCAGTTCAAATAAATGTGAAGGTGCAGTCATTTAGCATATTTATCTACTTTTGATGAGGAAAACAGAGACCTCTCTATATTCTATGTATGAAGGGTTTAATATAATAATTATTATCTTTCTCAACTTTAGCAAGAGATGGGGGTTAATAGCCATGGCTAGAGCACCTGGGGAGAGCTAGGAACACAGAAAGGAGTAGGGGCTCTAAGTAATTGACATCGGCAATATCTGTGGTAACCCTGTGATCCCTGCCAGTGGCTCCACCTTACTGTGGAGCCCAGGCAGTGGCACCCATTAGACTGCTAAAACAAGTTAATCCTCCCACTCAACTTTAGATTTCCTCTAGCTGATCCTACCAGCTAGATAAACACAGAACATCAAAATACTATAATGGTGGCACACAAATCAATTTTATTCCTAGCATAAAAGTTAAAAGACTAATGTATTAAGAATAACTAAAACCACAGAAACTTGTTAATGAATATGCAATATAAATAGATAAACTCTGACATCAAACATAAAGTGTGTGTATAGGGGGGTAGAAATGTAGAGCCTTTGTATATTATTGAAGTTATATGTATATGATTGAAGTTATTTGTATCAGCTTAAATTATATTGCTATCAGAAGTTCAATACAAGCCTCACAGTAATCACAAAGAAAAAACATATAGCATATTCAAAAAAGACAAAGAAAAAAAAGAATCAAAGCATATCACTTACAAAAGCATCACTAAACCACAAAGACAGACAGCAAGAGAAGAAAATTGGAATATGAGAACCATAAAACAGAAAGAAAACGATTAACAGGATGGTAATAGTAAGTTCTTGCCAGTAATTACTTTAAATGTAGTAATAAATGAATTAAAATCATCAATCAAAAAGCTAGAATGGCTGTTTAGATGTACAAAACACCACCCAACCACATATTATCTATAAGGCACTTACTTTGGATTTAAGGACACACATAGGCTGAAAGTAAAGGAACGGAAAAATATTCCATGCAAATGGTAACCAAAAGAGAGCAGTGGTGGATATACGTAAATCAGACAAAATAGGCTTTAAGTTAAAACTGTCACAAGATACAAGGAAGGACATTTAAAAATAATAAAATGCTCAAACTACCCCCAAACATGTAACAATTATAAATATATATTCACCCACCATAAAAGTACCTATATATAAAGCTAACATTGACAGATCTGAAGAAAGAAATGGATAGCAATACAATAATAGTAGGAGACAATTAGTACCCCATTTTCAATAACTGATAGATCATCATGACGGAAAATCAATAAAGAAACAACAGGGTATATACATACATAATGAGTCCAATGAACATCGTCTGGGGGATGGACACGCTTGAAGCTCTGACTCGGGAGTGGGGGCAAGGGCAATATACATAACCTAAACATTTATACCCCCATAATATGCTGAAATAAAAAAAAACAATAGACTTGAATAACATCATAGATCAAATGGACTTATTCTTCTCAAGTGCACACGGAACATTCTCTAGGGTAGATCACATGTTATGACACAAAACAAATATTAACATATTTAAGAAGATGGAAATAATTACAAGTACCTTTGATACCCAAATGGAATAAAACTAGAATTCAATAACAAAAGAAATTGGGAAAACTCATAAATGCATGGGAATTAAACAACGACTGTTGAATAATCTTTGGTGAAAAAAGACACCAAAAGGAAAATTATAAAATTTCTCAAGACAAATTGAATAAAAACAACAAACCCAAACCTATGGGATATATTTAATAGCAGAGGCAGTATTAAGATGATGTTTCTAGCAAGAAATACCCACATTCAAAAGGAAGAAAAATTCCAAATAGACAATCTAACTTCACACTCAAGGAACTAAAAAGGAAAAGCAAATTGAGCCCAAAGTTAGCAGAATGAAGGAAATGAAGATGTGAGCATAAATAAACAAAAAAATAAGAAAACAATAAAAAAAAATAAGATCTGATGTTTGTAAAAATAAACAAAATTTCCTAACCCTTAGCTAGAGTAACTAAGATAAAAAAGAGATTCAAATAAATAAAATCAGGAATGAAAGAGAAAAATATCAACTGATGCCACAGAAATAAAAAATATCATAGAAAACTATTATAAATGATTTATATGACAAAACTTGAACATTAGAATAAATGGATAAATTCCTAGAAACATGCAAGCTATCAAGACTGAATCAAAAAGAAACAGAAAGACTAAAGAGACTAACAAGGAGATTAACTCATAATTAAAAATCTCCCAACAAAAAAAAGTCCAGGACTAGATGGCCTTCAGATGAATTCTACCAAAAATTTAAAGAAAGATTAATACCAGTCCTTCCCAAAGGCTTTTGAAAAACAGAAGAAGATGAAACACTTCCAACTCATTTTACAAGGGCAGCATCATCCTGCCACCAAAGACAAAGACACCACCAGTAGAGAAAGCTACTGGTCAATATCCTTGATGAAAATGGACTAAAAAATCCTGAGCAAAATAATAGCAAAATAACATTCAATAGCACATTAAAAGATTCATACACTATGACCAAGTGGAATTTACTCCTGGGATGCAGAGATAGTTATATTGAATGTTGATGCAAAACAATAAATGTGATACATCATATTAACAGAATGAAGGACAAAAAGCACATGAGCATACCAATAGATGCAGAAAAAGCATTTGACATACATAATTCAACACCCTCTCATGATAGCAACTGTTAACAACAAATTAGTTATAGAAGGAACTTAACACAATAAATGCCATTTATGAAAAGCCTAGACTATCACAGGTTTTTGATAAATATTTCATAAATATCATGAAATAGTATAAATATTGATAAATATCATGAACAGCTAATATCATACTCAGTGCTGAAAACTTTTCCTCTAAGATTTGGAACAAGACAAGGATGCTTACTCTTGCTACTTCCATTGAACATAGTACTGAAAGTACTAGCCAAAGCAATTAGATAAGAAAAAGAAATAAAAAGCATCCAAATCAAAAGAGAAGAAGCAAAATTGTCTGTTTGCAGATGATATGGTTTTATATGTAAATTAAAGCAGAGACAAATAAATGGGAAAACATCCAGAGTTTATGGCTTGGAAGAATTAATATTATTAAAATACCCATACTACCTAAAGTGGTCTACAGATTTAATGCAATCCCTTTTAAAATCCCAAAGATTTTTTTTTTTACAGAAACAGAAAAAACAATCCTAAAATTAATAGGGAACCACAAAAGACCCTGACCAGCCAAAGCAATTTTGAGCAAGAGCAAAAGCTAGAGTTATCACACTTTCTAATTTCCAAATATATTACAAAGCTACAGTGAAAAAAGCTATAATACATACCAAAACAGCATGGTACTAGCATAAAAATAGATATATAGGCCAATGGAACAGAATAGAGAAGGCAAAATAAACCCACACATACCCAGTCAATTGATTTTGGACAAGGGTGCCAAGAATACATAAAAGAGGAAAGGATAGTTTCTTCAATAAATGATGATGGAGCTGAGAGTCCATTGAGGCCAAGAGAAATAGAATTCACAGGACAGAATATTAAAGAGGAAACAGCTGTATATAGAGAGGACTCTGGAGATCTAAAATAGGTCCCTCTAAAACAGGGGTCCTCAAACTTTTTAAACAAGGTGTCAGTTCACTATCCCTCAGACCATTGGAAAGTGTGCACTGTGAGCCCGGGATGAGTCAGCTGCTAAGCATGACAGGCAAGGGCGGCAATAACACCCAGTGGGCTGAATAAATGTCCTTGGCGGGTGGCATGTGGCCCACGGGCCGTAGTTTGAGGACACCTGCTCTAAAATATTCAGATAAGAATTGATATTATATTCTTGTGAGGAAATTGAATTATATTCTTGTGAGGAAACTATTATTACTTAAGGTTGGAGAAAGAACCACTGAAGTAGAGGCAAGGGTCTCTGGTACTCACATAGGGCCAGGAAGGATGCTTGTTCTCACTAGCCAGACTAGAAAATTTCCAGGTTAATAGGGCATTGGGTAGATTACATAAATGGGTCTTGCCTCAATAGTGGGGAATAAGCAAAACAGACATGAGAGACTCAAATTACTTCTAAATAATTTAATTGCTTCAAAAAATAAAGATTAAAAATATTTAATGGAATATAAAAATGTCCATTATCAAAAAGGGTAATAACATGTCAGTACCTGCCATCTAATAAAAATTACCAGACATGTAAAGAAACAGGAAAATGTGACCCATAATAAGGAAATAAATCAACTGAAATCAACCTAGAACTAAAGCACATCCTAGAATGAGCACAGACAGTAAAATGATTATTATAAGTATCTTCCATATGTTCAAAAAAGTTAAGACATGGAGATAATTTTTAAAAAGAATTTTAGAGATAAAAACTGTAATTTCTAAAATGAAAATACACTGGATGGGACTGACAACAGCTTAGACATTACAAAAGAAAATATGGTTAACTTTCAGATACAGCAACAGAAACAATAGAAAACAAAATGCAGAAAAGAGTAACCAAAAAAACAAAGTAACAGCAAGCTGTGATACAACTTCTAGTTGAATAATAAAGATGTAGCTGCAGTCCCTGAAGTGGTGTGACATAAAAATAACTGAACAAATAATGGGCAAATATTTTCCAATTTTGATGAAAATGATAAAATACAGATTCAATAGACTCAAAGGACAAAAAAATACACCCAAGGAAAATAATAATCAAATAGCATAATACCAATGATAAAGAAATATCTTCAGAGGTGTCAGAAAAAAAAGAATGATGTATGTAGGGGGAAAAAGGATAAGAATTAAAGCAGATATTTAATCAGAAACAATGCATGTGAATAATGCAGCAAGATCTTTGACACATTAACTGCCATATAAGTTGTATTTAACTCACACACTAGTGTTGAGCGCGGGGCCTTGTAAAGCATAAGTAACTCACACATCTCTTTACCTTGGGAACTGTGTGAACTATTTTTCAAGTTGCGTATAACTCATGCACAGAAAACAATAAAAACTAACAAATTTTTCATTAAATTAGAAAGGATCATTTTGTTTCCAACATTTTCATTCTATTGTTATAATAAAACATTGCGGCACCAAGGAAAAAATTGTTTTCTAGTGTGGCAATCAATGTGTTAACCTGAAATTATATACCCAGTAAAAACAGCTTTCAGAAACAAAGATGAAATATGACTGCTGCAGACATAGAAAAGTTGAAAAAGTTCATGACCAGTCAACTAGTAGTGTTATCCTTCTTACCCACATCCAAATATTACTTTTCTTATCCAGTTTATTTTCTTCACATAAATTATTACAAAATCAAATATCACTGGATGCCAAGACAGAGGAGATTCAAAGTAACGCATAATATATGAAGCACATAAGATAATGTTTGTAAAGATATATGTGTGTGTGTGTGTGTGTGTGTGTGTGTGTGTGTGTGTAGCTATAGATATATACAGATTTATACCGACAGACAAGCTCTGTTTCTTAAAGTAGAACTATGTTGATTATGACTCTTAAGCAACACATTTGTTTTCTTGGGATGGCCAGTCACAAACAATTCCAATGTACAGTATAAAGCTTTCAGTTCCTGCAGGAAAAAGAGACCTCTGAAACAATACCTTGTGCAAATGTTTGATCTGGATACCTGCCACCAATTTAGTAGGTTCATCCTCAAAATAACTTTCAGTGCTGCTACTGGCTTCGATTTCTTCTTCATTCTTTGTAATTCTTGGTTCGCCAAACCAGTATGAACGCTACAAAGAAAGCCAAATGTAATTATCAAAATAAAGATTAAGAAATGAAGCATTCTCTAAATAACATAAGCAAAAGACCAACAAAGCCCATGAAATAGTCTCAACATGATTAGTCATCAGGGAAATGCAAATAAAGCACAATGAAATATCACTTAATACCAATGAGAATGGCTAAAACAAAAGCAAAAAGGAAAATAACAAGTGTTGGTAAAAATATGGAGAAATTATAACCTTGAGAGTTCTAATTTCTTGTAGGAGTCTAAAATGGTGCAGCCACTGTGGAAAACAGTTTGATGGTTCCTCCAAATATTAATTTGAATTACACAGAATTACATAGAATATTACATAGAATTATCATATGAACTGTCTGTTCCTTTTCTAGCTATATGCCCAAAAGAATTGAAAACAGGTATTCAAACAGATACTTAACACTAATATTCATAGCAGCATTATTCACAATAGTCAAAAGATAGAAACAACATATAAAACCACCAATGGTTACAAGGATAAAGGAATTGTTTTATAAACATATAATGGAATATGATTAAACCATAAAAAGGAATGAATACTGATGCATGCTACAACATGGATAAACCTCAAAAACATTATGCTAAGTAAAAGAAGCAAACAGAAATAGTCATTATATTATTGAATTTTTATGAAATATCAAGATAGGTAAATACAAAAAAAAATAATCCCGATTAGTGGTTGCCAGGGCCCTGGAATAAGGAAAAGTGGAGAGTGACTCTTTCATGGGTCAGCATTTTATTTTTGGGTGATGGAAATATTTTGGAACTAGATAGAGATGATGGGTACACATCATCTATGTGCACTGTGAATGTGCTAAATGTCACTGAGTTTGTTCACTTTAAAATGGTTAACTTTGTTATGTGAATTTTACTTCAATTAAAAAATTGTAATGTGATAAAGAAATAAGGCCTTCTAAGAACCTGAAAATATTTTGGCTTGGTTTACTTGTGAGATGCAGAAAGTTACAGTATACTCTCAGGGATATTTTGTACCAAAAATTATCTAGGATTTGAATCGCCAGCCTTTAGAAACAAAACTATTAAAATTCAATGTTCAAGAAGTAGAGACAAAGTGAAATTACCCAAAACAGAGGTCATGGCCAATGCCTTGTATTACATTTGCTCATAATATCTTCTTTGTACCATACATGATACAGTAATTTTAAGAGGCAGATGCTCTCCTATTCCAAGTAAAGTGGTTTGACCATTGAAAGCAAGTGATGAAAACTAATACATAGGAAACTAATACATTAGGAAATACCTAATCCTCTCCTCATTAGGATCTAAGAAACTATCACATTAATTTAGATGTAAATTCCTTTTGAAGAATTTTAGGTTTCTTTACCCTCCAATATTGTCCACTATGTACCATTTGGCTGTAGAAGGGTTATAATACTCACAATTTTTAATGTAGGGATTTCAGTGTCTTATCCATAGATGTTATACATCTGCATATGCAGAAGGCTTTCGAGTGTATCGAGAAATGGCTAGCATTTTAATATAAATGGATTCTGCACCTGATCTTTGATTTGATCATAAATATTATGAAATAAGTTCATAAGGATTATAGCCTTTTGCAATAACAGCAGTATTAAAACTCACCATGAGGAAAAAGTACCATGGTTGGGGCATACCAAACTGCCCTGGAAAGACACATTCTATATACCAGGTAGCTAAGCCATACAAGAAAGCATCAAGTAAAAGCATTCCCAACAAATAGCCAAAGATGAGGTTATCTCCAAGAGTGGCTGGTGTCCAAAGGTTATTCCATTTAACACCAACACCTGAAATAAAAAGGAGATATTTACCATAAATGAAAGCTCTGTGATTTAAATAGTAAAGAAAAAAGACTGATACTCTAAATATTGCCGCTGTGAATTGTGAACTATCTATCTGCTGATACCCTTAGTATTTAGGTCATCTAAGAAAGTGATAAAATATATAATGACATTGAGTTTCTCCATCCTCCCTTCAAAACCTTCAAAAATAAATAGGAATGACTCAGACAAAATAAATGACTAAAACAAAAATAAACAATAACAAAAGAATCAGGAAAAAAATTAGACCTATTAGATCCTATTCCAGTGTTCCTCCTCTCATGCTAAATTCTCATTGAAATAACTATAAGGATGTACAAATTTGGAAAAATATTCAGTATCACTAGGATGGATACTGACTACTGAGCAGAAGAAAAAAAGTAGTTTTGCTTAGGTCTAGTACTGATGAGAAGGGAAAAATGAAGTCACCAAAAAAAAAAAACAAGGAATTCTTTCCTCATCTATCTCCTCTATCTTTAGACAGGGCAGCACAACTGGAAAAGCATTAGGGCTTTCAGGAAACCCATAATTTAAAGAAGCAAGACATGAAGATGACAATGGCCCATGAAACTTGTCTGCCCTTTAACTTTAGCCTTTATTGTCTGTAGATCAGCACCTTGGGAAGGACATTTATGAGCATTGTATTTTTTTTTTTTTTTTGAGACATAGTCTCACTCTGTTGCCCGGGCTAGAGTGTCATGGCATCAGCCTAGCTCACAGCAACCTCAAACTCCTGGGCTCAAGCAATCCTTCAGCCTCAGCCTCCCTAGTAGCTGGGACTACAGGCATGCAACACCATGCCTGGCTAATTTTTTCTATATATTTTTAGTAGGCCAATTAATTTCTTTCTATTTTTAGTAGAGATGGGGTCTCACTCTTGCTCAGGCTGGTTTCGAACTCCTGACCTTGAGTGATCCTCCTGCCTCAGCCTCCCTAGAGTGTTAGGATTACAGGTGTCAGCCATCGTGCCCGGCCTGAGCATTGTACTTTTTAGAAAGCTAAAAGAAAAGGTAATAATCTGAGAAAAAAAAGTATTTATTGGATTAAAAATGACTATCAAAATGAAAGCCATTTTGAGAGGCAGTGAACAGCAAATTAGAAACCACAGAAAAAAGAAGGCGGGATACAGACTTCAGGAAATCTCCCATTACTTGAAAAATTCTCCTACCCTAAACACAACAGGAGTTTCTGAAAGGAAAAGAAAACATAGAAAGAATCACTAAATAATGTAAAAGACACAAACCTGATTTTTAAAACTCAATTAGAAAACTGAGAGTGTATGTCCTATTCCAGATTAAACCAATGAAAATCCCATATACAGATAAATTAACCCACGCATAGATTTTTACACTTGATCTTAGCCAAAAGGCCGAGAAGCGATCCACGCATAGATTTTTAATGCTTCATGTATAAAGAATTATTCAAGGATCTATAAATAAATCATATATATATATATTCTGATTAGCTATTCACTGGGCATAGATTTTTATTCACAGACAAGAAAATTATGTACTCTCAATCCTCCCCATTATTCAATAAATGCAATAAAATTTCTAATAAATCCCAATATGATTTTTCATAGAACTTGACAAAGTAATCCTAAAATTCAAGTGGAAAACAAAGTACCAAGAATAAATGAAAGATTAAAGGCCAGATATTACAATGGCTCAAGAGAGAAATCAAAGCAACAACATCCAACCCAACAGAATGAACAGTAATCTACCTTACCTATCAGTTCTCTCAATACGAATGGCTTAAACTCTCCACTCAACAGACACAGGCTAGCTGAATGGATAAGAAAATACAGGCCACGTATATGCTGTCTTCAGGAAACACATCTAACCGGCAAGGATGCATACAGACTAAAAGTAGAAGGGTGGAGATCAGTATTCCAAGCAAGTGGAAGCCAAAAGAAGGCTGGCATGGCAGTTCTAATTTCAGATGATTTAGTTTTTAAACTAACAATAGTAGTGAAAGACAAAGAGGGTCATTATATAATGGTGAAGGGCACAGTTCAACAAGAAGAGATAACAATTTTAAATATATATGCACCCAACTTAGGTGCACCCAGATTCATAAAGCAAACCTTACTGGATCTAAGCAAATGGATTAATAGCAACTCCATAACCACTGGAGATTTCAACACCCCACTGACGGCACAAGACAGACCCTCCAAACAGAAAATTAATGAAGAAATAATGGACTTATACAACACTATAGAACAATTGGGTGCGACTGACATTTACAGGACATTTTACCCAAAAACCACTGAATATACGTTCTTCTTATCAGCTCACAGGACATTCTCTAAGAATGACCATATCCTAGGACACAAAGTAAACCTTAAGAAATTTAAAAAAATAGAAATCATACCATGTATCTTCTCACATCACAGTGGAATAAAAGTAGAAATCAACCCTAACAGAAACTCACATTTCTACACAAAAACATGGAAATTAAACAACCTCCTACCAAATGATTACTTCATAAATGAAGAAATCAAGATGGAAATAAAAAAATTATATGAAGAAAATGACAATGGAGAGACAAGTTATCAACTCCTCTGGGACACAGCTAAAGCAGTTGTGAGAGGAAAGTTTATCTCCATAAATGCCTATAACCAAAAGTCAAAGAGATCACAAATAGACAATCTAATGAAACGACTCAAAGAGCTGCAAAAAGAAGAACAGACCAACCCCAAACCCAGCAGAAGGAGTGAAATCAACAAGATCAAATCAGAACTAAACGAAATTGAAAACAGGGAAGCTATTCAGGAGATTAATAAAACAAAAAGTTGGTTCTTTGAAAAAATAAACAAAATTGACACTCCACTGGCTAACAAAAAGCAGAAAAGAGAAATCTCTAATAAGCTCCATCAGGAACAAAAAAGGAGATATCACAACTGATCCCAAAGAGATACAAGATATAATTTATGAATACTACAAAAATCTTTATGCACACAAACTGGAAAATATGGAGGAAATGGACAAATTTCTAGAAACACACAGCCTCCCTAGGCTCAACCAGGAAGAAATAGATTCCCTGAACAGACCAATCTCAAGAGCTGAAATAGAAACAGCAATTAAAAATCTCCCTAAATCACATATAAAAATTTAGTGTGCAATAAAGACAACACCTCAAATAGCAGAAGAAATGTTTTATGGGCAGTATTGGGCAACTTCATCACCTATGAAAAGATGAAGTTGGATCCACTTCTCACACTATATATGAGAATAAATTTCAAGCTATTGAGAAATATAAAAAACCAACCAAGCAACAAGTATAAGAAGAAAATATGGAGAGTTCAGCTGTAACATAGAGAATTGCCTCCACTATATAAAACATGAAACACCATTGCAGGGCAAAACGCTGCACGCAAAGTAAAATGACACATGATGAGCAGGGAGATATCCATGGCTTGTCACAGATTAGGAGTAATTATCCTTCATATATAGACACCTCTGTATGTATTTTAAATCTTAAAGAAAAAGACCAAATCCACTTAGAAAAATGAGCTGGAGCTATGGACACAGAAAATAAATGCAAATCACCACTAATCCTGGGAAATGATGTCCAACCATTCTCATAAGAGCAGAAATGAGAATTAAACCTGTCCCTTTCTAGGCAGAGCCCGGCGGGGTGGAGTGAGCACGCATTCCCCACATGCCCACAGGTGCTGTGCAGATCCACCCCAGCACTCACCGCAGCCACTGAGGGTGGAGTCTCATAAGATAATGTTGCAAATGTCCAGAATACAATCTAAAACTGCACAGCAAACCAAGCACCAGGAAAAAACTTGACTAACAAATGAAAATAATAAGCATAAGCTAAACCCAGGAAGAACCAGCTTCGGAATTATCAGAGAAACACTTCAAGGCAGCACTTGTGATTGTGCTCAGAGAAGGAAGGTGAACACATGAAATGAGCAGGAAGAGTGTGTGTCAGCAAAGAAGAAGAGGTGTAAAGGACAAACTGGGGGGAGGCATCAGTCTGTCACACTTTGAGCTATACTACAAGGTAATAGTAACCAAAACAGCATAGTACTGGCACAAGAACAGAGACACAGAGCTTTGGAACAGGACGGAGATCCCAGATATAAAATCATCCTCATATTGTTGTCTGATCTTTGACAAAGCAGATAGAAGTATACACTGGGGAAAAGAATCCCTATTCAATAAGTTGTGCTGGGAAAACTGGATAGCTACATGATTGAAACTGGATCCTCACCTCTCACAAAAATCAACTCACAATGGATACCAGACTTAAACCTAAGGTGTGAAACCTTAAGAATTCCGGAAGTAAATGTTGAGAAGACTCTTTTAGACATTGGCCCAGGTAAAGAATTCATGAAGAAGACCCCAAAGGCAATCACAACAGCAACAAAAAATAAACAAATGGGACCTAATCAAATTAAAAAGCTTCTGCACAGCCAAGGAAACTAACATAGCAGTGAACAGGCAACCTACAGAATGGGAGAAAATATTTGCATGCTACACATCCAATAATGGGTTGATATCAATAATCTATATAGAACTTGAGAAAAGCAACAAGAAAAAAATCAAACAACCCCATCAATAAATGGGCAAAGGACATGGACAGAAACTTTTCAAAAGAAGACAGACTAATGGCCAGCAAACATATAAAAAAGTGCTCAATATCTTTAATCATTAGGGAAATGCAAATTAAAACTACAATGAGATACCACGTAACCCCAGTGAGAATGGCCTCTATCAAAAAGTCCCAAAACAACAAATGGTGACGAGGATGTGGAGAGATAGGAACACTCTCACACTGCTGGTGGGACTGCAAATTGGTATAACCCCTATGAAAAGTAATTTGGAGATACCTTAAGGAGCTAAAAGTAAAAATACCATTTGATCTAGTGATCCCACTACTTGGCATCTACCCAAAGAAACAAAAGACATTCTATAATAAAGACATCTGCACTGGAATGTTTATAGCAGCACAATTCATAATTGCAAAGATGTGGAAACAACCCAACTGCCCATCAATACATGAGTGGATTAATAAAATGTGGTATATGTATACAATGGAGTTCTACTTAGCCACAAAAAACAATGGTGATCTAGCACCTCTTGTATTATCCTGGATAGAGATTGAGCCCATGCTTCAAAGAGAGGTTTCTATCACAAGGATGGAAAAATATGTACCACATGTACCCACCATCAAATTGGTACTGACTGATAAGCACTAAGGTGCTCACATGGTAGTAACACTAACCGGGTATCAGTCAGGTGGGGGCTGGAGGGGTGGGGGGCATGTGTGGGGGTAAACCCACAACTAATGGAAGCGGGGTACACTGTATGGGGGAAGGACATGCTTGTAGCCCTGGCTCGGATGAGGCAAATGCATTTCATGTAACCAAAATGTTTGTACCCCTATAATATCCTGAATTGAAAAAATAAAATAAAAAATTAATCGATTATCACACACACACACAAAATCTCCCTAAAAAGAAAAGTCCTGGTCCAGATGGTTTCACACCCGAATTTTACCACACTTACAAAAAAGAACTAGTACATATCTTGCAGAAACTATTCCACAACATCGAGAAGAATGGAAACCTCCCCGACACCTTTTATGAAGCGAATATTACTCTGATACCAAAACCAGGAAAGGATGCAACAAAAAAAGAAAACTACAGACCAATATCCCTAATGAATATAGATGCAAAAATTTTCAACAAAATCTTAGCTAACCAAATCCAGACGATTATCAAAAAAATAATCCACCACGGCCAAGTGGGCTTCATCCCAGGGATGCAGGGATGGTTCAACATACGTAAATCTATAAATGTAATTCACCACATAAACAGAAGCAAAAACAAAGACCACATGATTCTTTCAATAGATGTAGAAAAAGCTTTTGACAAAATTCAACACCCTTTCATGATACGAACACTTAAGAAAATAGGCATAGAAGGAACATACCTAAAAATGATATAAGCCATATATGACAGACCCATAGCCAACATCATACTGAATGGGGAAAAACTGAAAGCATTCCCACTTAGAACTGGAACCAGACAAGGCTGCCCACTATCTCCACTTCTATTCAACATAGTGCTGGAAGTCCTGGCTACAGCACTTAGACAGGAAAGTGGAATTAAAGGTATCCAAATAGGGGCAGAAGAGATCAAACTTTCACTCTTTGCTGATGATATGATATTATATTTAGAAAACTCCAAAGATTCAACCAAGAAACTCCTGGAACTCATAAATGAATTTAGTAAAGTCTCAGGATACAAAATCAATACACAGAAATCAGAGGCATTCATATATGCCAACAACAATCAAATTGAGAACCAAATCAAAGACTCAATTCCCTTCACAATAGCAACAAAGAAATTAAAGTACCTAGGAGTATACTTAACCAAGGAGGTAAAAGACCTCTACAGGGAGAACTATGAAACACTGAGGAAGGAAATAGCAGAGGATGTAAACAGATGGAAATCCATTCCATGCTCGTGGATCGGCAGACTCAACATCATTAAAATGTCTATACTACCCAAACTGATCTACAGATTCAATGCAATACCTATTAAAATCCCATCAGCATTCTTCACAGATATAGAAAAAATAATTTTACGCTTTGTATGGAACCAAAGAAGACCCCGAATATCAAGAGCAATTCTAGGCAAAAAAAAAAAAAAAAAAAAAAAAATGGGAGGTGCCAGATATCAAAGTATACTACAAAGCTGTAGTAATTAAAACAATCTGGTATTGGCACAAAAATAGGAATATCGACCAGTGGAACAGATGTGCGAATCCTGATATAAAACCATCCTCATATAGCCATCTAATCTTTGACAAAGCAGACAAAAACAAACACTGGGGAAAAGAATCCCTTTTCAATAAAGGATGCTGGGAAAACTGGATAGCCACTTGTAGAAGGCTAAAACAGGACCCACATCTTTCACCTCTCACAAAAATCAACTCACGCTGGATAACAGACTTAAACCTAAGGTATGAAACCATTAGAATTCTAGAGGAAAATGTTGGAAACACTCTCCTAGACATCGGCCTGGGCAAAGAGTTTATGAAGAAGTCCCCAAAGGCAATCACAGCAGCAACAAAAATAAATAAATGGAACAAGATGAAACTAAAAAGCTTCTGCACAGCCAAAGAAACAGTCATGAAAGTAAACAGACAACCTACAGAATGGGAGAAAATTTTTGCATCCTATGTATCCGATAAAGGGCTGATAACTAGAATATACTTAGAACTCATGAAAATCAGCAAGAAAAAATCAAATAACCCTATTAAAAAGTGGGCAAAGGACTTGAACAGAAACTCTTCCAAAGAAGACAGAAGAATGGCCAACAAACATATTAAAAAATGCTCATCATCTCTAATCATCAGGGAAATGCAAATCAAAACCACAATGAGATATCACTTAACTCCAGTGAGAATGGCCTTTATCAAAAAGTCTCCAAATAACAAATGCTGGCATGGATGTGGAGAGAGAGGAACACTTCTACACTGCTGGTGGGACTGCAAACTAGTTCAACCTCTGTGGAAACCAATATGGAGATACCTTAAAGCGATACAAGTGAATCTACCATTTGATCCAGCAATCCCATTACTGGGCATCTACCCAAAAGATCCAATGACACTCTACAAAAAAGACACCTGCACGCGAATGTTTATAGCAGCAAAATTCATAATTGCAAGGCTGTGGAAACAGCCCAAGTGCCCATCAATCCAAGAATGGATTAATAAAATGTGGTATATGTATACCATGGAGTACTATTCAGCTCTAAGAAACAACGGTGATATAGCACATCTTATATTTTCCTGATTAGAACTGGAACCCATACTACTAAGTGAAGTATCCCAAGAATGGAAAAACAAGCACCAGATATATTCACCAGCAAACTGGTATTAACTGAGTAGCACCTAAGTGGACACATAGGTACTACAGTAATAGGGTATTGGGCAGGTGGGAGGGGGAAGGGGGGAGGGTATATACATACATAATGAGTGAGATGTGCACCATCTGGGGGATGGTCATGCTGGAAACTCAAGACTTGTGGGGGGAGGGGGGGAAAGGGCATTTACTGAAACCTTAAAATCTGTACCCCCATAATATGCCGAAATAAAAAAAAATAAAATAAAATCTGTTTTCCTATGAAAAAAAAAATTAGCTGGGCATGGTGACACATGCCACTTCTGATTTTTTTTCAGTCCACTTAATTGTGTTTATATAATAATAAACAAACAAATCTGGGGATGAAAAAATATAAGATTTTCCTACTGCGTTATCTGCTACCATACTACCTCATCGCACTTTTCTAGGAATCAAAACAGCAAGGCAAAATTTGCAAGGCAAACACTCACCTTTTAGTTCCATCTGGAGCAGAAGTTTAAGCCCTAGTGCAAATGCAACATTTGAGCTGAGACAGGCAGCTAACTTGTTAGTGAGGATTATGTTTCCATAGTGCTGAGAAATAAAGTTAAATGGAAAGAAACTGACAAAAAATAGAAAGTTTCCAGCAGGAGCAGCAAAGTGGACTGCAAATAAGAAGGATATTATAAAGTTAGTTTAGGGAAATCTGCAAAATAAGGAATTACAAATAACTTTTTATACTACAACAAACCACTACTAGAATGTAAGCTCTATGAGTGGAGAGAATTTGTCTTTCCTTTTCACTCTTGTATTTCCAATGCCTAGACAGCACACAGTATTGATTCAATCAAATATGTGCTGAATGAATGAATAAATGTGTAAGTGTGAGGAAGAACTTTTCCTAGAAAGCTTATCCTTACATGTGTGGTGATAAATATTTACAATCATTTAAACAAAGACTGATCTATACAAGTATTATGAAAAATTCTTTTTATAAATATATTTATTCATAATCTTAGCTTGAAAAGTTATAAATGTATACCATCCTATTAACATAAGCTGAATATACTTAGGTAGTGTTTCCAAAAAGTTTGAAGTTATGGGTAGGAAAAAAAAGGCCTTGATAAACTTTAAAATATATGCTTCCAGTCTATACTATGAAACTAAAAAAGAAAGAATAGATGAACAAATAGATAATTACTGAGGGTTGGATGTAGTTAAGTTTATAAGCATGGCAAAAGAATTATTGTCAAGATGTCAAGATAATATAAAATCAACACTGATGAAGAAAGTAAAAAAACACACAGATTAAATCACAAGAGATGGTACTTTCTAACATTATGAATTATTTTTATTTCTTCTACTTATTTTACCCACATCATACCTTATCCATCATCAGCATTTTTAACAATCTCCAAAAAATAGATAACATCTATTGATTTCACTGGATATCTGCTGATATAATCCTAATCTAAGTGCAATATTTTATCTGGATTTCAAATTTGCTCCAGTGCTTCCATTTGCATCCTATATAGGTAGACAGACCTTTTAAAGACAATTTTCCATTGAATTGCTATGCCAATTGTAATACAATAAAATTTACTTAAATTGGCTTTAAAAAACTTCCTTCTATTTCTATTTCTAGTAAGGGTGAACTAGATATTTTGGATGAATCTTCCCAATAAATACAACTAGAAAAGCTGATTGAGAGTATCAAAATGATCAGCTGATTGTATTAGAGAGATCAGAAAGCAATGAAGAATTACTGGGCCATGAGCTGGTTGAAGGAAATCCAGGAGTGAGCTCTGTATTTGGGGCCACTTTTTCCGTATGGGAATTTACCAATCTAAAGACAGTAACTGAGAGACTGAGAAGAACTTCTGGCACCCTTACAGGGATGCGAGGGCAAAATGGGAGCCCAGGGCATGGTAAGGATGAAGGCTGCACCAAACTTGCACATTTTGGATAAGGATGCTACATAGAACCAAAACAATTTTAGTCTGGCTTCCAGTCATCTAAAAATTCCAAATTCTTAAACTAGATTAAGAGAACACTGGAAGAACTAGACTGACAAGCTAACTTCTCAAAAGAAAAAATGGACTAACACTCTGGGAGGCCTAGGTGGGAGGAATGTTCAAGGTCAGGAGTTTGAGACCAGCCTGAGCAAGAGTGAGACCCCATCTCTACTGAAAATAGAAAGAAATTAGCCAGACAACTAAAAATATATAGAAAAGAAAACTAGCTGGGCATGGTGGCCCATGCCTGTAGTCCCAGCTACTTGGGAGGCTGAGGCAGAAGGATCGATTGAGCCCAGGAGTTTGAGGTTGCTATGAGCTAGGCTGATGCCACAGAACTCTCTAGCCTGGGCAACTTGACTCAAGGAAAGAACACCAAAAAAACAAAGAAACAATGGAAACCAGAAGTGTAACTTTTCAGTTCCAACTCCCACCATCATTATTACAACTTCTTCAGGCTGAAATAGACTCCAAGAGATTTAAAGAGCCAGACCTTCTTTTCCCCTTAAATTCCCCCTTTCCCTGTTTGAGAGGCAGACATTTAAGGACTAAGACATTCAAAGGCAACCAAATATATGAGGGAATTTAGAAAGTCACCATGCGTCCTCAGGAAAAGTCACAAGCTCACATAAGCCCTGTTGACACCTCAGGTTTTCATGCCTCTGGAGGATCCTTGGTACAAGAGATAACCCATAATAATAATTTTTCAAAAACAGTTAAGTGGTCGGGAAGGATAAGAAGAACCTGATTTCCAGAATTATCATAAGATTCAAATGTCAAGTTTTAAACAAATATTACAAGGAATACAAAGAAACAGGAAAGTATAGCCCATCCATAGGAAAAAACAAATCAACAGGAATTGTCCCTGAGTAAGACTAGATGGTGGAGTTATTAGATAAAGACTCTAAAACAAATATCCTAAAGATGTTCACAGAGCTAAAGGAAGACATGAATAGACTCAGGAAAATGATGTATGAACAAAACAGAAATATTATAAAAAGTGTCAAAGAAAATAACAAGAACATTGTGAAGCTGAAAAACACAATAAAAGAAATGGAAAACTCACTAGAGGGATTCAAAATCAAACTTGCACAGGCAGAAGAATCAGAAAACTTGAGATAGTATAATTGAAATTATCAAGTTTGAGGAAGAGAAAGTACAAAGACTGAAGAAAAGTAAACAGCCTAAGGAACCAGTAACACACCATCAAGTGGGCCAACATATGTATTTCTGGGGACCCAGAATGGAGAATGAAACAGAGAGATTATATGAAGAAATAATCTAAAACTTCTCAAATTTGATAGAAGACATGAATATAAACATCCAAGAATCTCAACTAACTCCAAGTAGGATGAACTCAAAGAAGTCCACACCAAAACACACTATAATCAAACTGTCAAAAGTCAGACAAAAAGAAAATCTAGAAAGCAACAAGAAAGAAGCTACTTGTTACACACAATGAATACTCAATTATATTTAACAGCAGAGTTCTCTTCAGAAACCTTGCAGGGCATAACACAGTGGGTTAATATATTCAAACTGCTGAAAAAACAAAGCCCTATAAACCAAGCATTCTATATGTGACAAATTGTCCTTTAAAATTAGGGAGAAATAAATAAAAATACAGACCTTTCAAGAAATGGTAAAGGGAGTTCTTCAGGTTGATATGAAAGGACACTAAATAGTAACTTAAGGTCATATGAAGAAATAAAGGTCTTTGATAAAAATAAATTCACAATTGTAAAAGCTAGTATTAGCCAGTTGCAATGGCACATGCCTGTAGTCCCAGCTACTTGGGAAGCTGAGGTTGGAGGATCACGAGCCAAAGAATTTGAGTTCAGCCTGGGCAACATAGCAAGATTACATCTCTAAATAAATAAATAAGGAAAAAATTTAAAAAGTTAATATTATTGTAACTTTGGTTTGTAACTCCACTCTTATTTCCTACATGGCTTAAGAGAGTAATGCATTAAAAATGATTACTAGGGGCCGGGCGCGGTGGCTCACGCCTGTAATCCTAGCACTTTGGGAGGCCGAGGCGGGCGGATTGCTCAAGGTCAGGAGTTCGAAACCAGCCTGAGCGAGACCCCGTCTCTACCAAAAATAGAAATAAATTAATTGACCAACTAAAAATATATATACAAAACATTAGCCGGGCATAGTGGCACATGCCTGTAGTCCCAGCTACTTGGGAGGCTGAGGCAGTAGGATCGCTGAGCCCCGGAGACTGAGGTTGCTATGAGCCAGGCTGACGCCACGGCACTCACTCTAGCCTGGGCAACAAAGTGAGACTCTGTCTCAAAAAAAAAAAAAAAATGATTACTAGGGTTCTTGTATGCTATTACAACTAAGTTGGTATTAATTTCATGTTATAACATTAGGATATTTAATGTAATTCACAAAGAAACTAAAGAATAAATACTAAGGAAAAAGAAGAAATTAAAACTTATACTCAAAAAAATAGCAAAATGGAAGAAGACCCTTCTTATCAGTACTTAAATAAAAATGGATCAAATGCTCTAATAAAAGACAGATACTGACACAATGGATTAAAAAAAAATTATCTAACTATATGCTCTCTAGATCCAAAGGCACAAACAGGTTGAAAGTGAAAGGATGGAAAAGATAATCCATGCAAATAGTAACCAAACCCATTTGAGACCCAGTGACCAATGTTTTTACTGGGGGCCGGTCATGTAAGTATTCCCTAACACACACCAAGATTCAAGACTCCCAGAAGGAAAGCACGGGTTTCCTGTAAACCACATTGTTTGCACAAACAACTTAGGTACAGAGAGACTTCTTACCATTCAGGGAATGCTGAGAAAGCCCTTAAAAGTTAATTAGCCAGATGCCAGCCAAAGGCCAGCCTTTCAAACAGGCTTTTCTAAGGATAGGAGTCTCAGGCGCGCTATCTTAACTCTTTTTTTGTTTTGTTTTTGAGACAGAATCTCACTCTGTTACCCTGGGTAGAGTGCAGTGGTGTCATCATAGTTCAATGCAACCTCAAACTCCTGGGCTCAAGTGATCCTCCTGCTTCAGCCTCCTGAGTAGCTGAGATTACAAGTGCATGCCACAACACCTGGTTAATTTCTCTTTTTTTTAGATATGGGGTCTCGCTCTTGCTCAGGCTGTTCTCAAACTCCTGAACTCAAGCAATCCTCTGGCCTTGGCCTCCCAGAGTGCTAGGATTATAGGCATGAGTCACCTTGCCCAGCCTATGTTTATTTTTTTCTGCGTTATTGTGAATACCAGTTGTTAACCGTGAAAACCAACCTGATGACCATAACTATGATAATACATTAAAAATGAAATTACCTCTAATATGTTAAAACCCCTACTGTAAAACTCTATTTTTTGCCCTAAAATAATTTTCTAGGGATGATATTCTGATGGTTTAGCACAGAAGAAAGATTTGGGAGGAATAATAGCATTTGAGGTCTAAAAAAATAAACATTCCTTAATCTCTTGGGGTATAATTTAAAAATGGCTAGTAGAGAATTCTTTTTTTTCCCAAGATAGATGACTAGAGACACCAGTGACCAATTCTCCTCAGAAGGAAGAACCAAAATTATAGGTGGTCCTAGCTTGAGTAGAGTATTTAGGAGAGAGTGATGGAGCCTATTGGAGAGTTCACCGAAAGAAGTTTAGACAGCAAAAAAAAAAAAAAAAAAGAAAAGAAAAAAGTAAACCCGAGGGATTTAGTATTCCATGGAAGGGGAGGTGCAGGTGCTTTGGGCTCTCCCAGCCCCTGTAGCAGACTGTTAGCATCTGAACTTAAGGAGAACACCTTTCCCCTCACAGGTCCAAGTACTGGAGTGGGCTTCCTAAGGCCATTATACTGGGCTATAACCTCACGCAGGGTCTCTTGCTTTGCCCTTGGACCCAAGCTATGGTGGTGGGTGCCACACTGAGTGCACACCCACTGTAGGACTTTGTAATTCTTAAGGACCTTCAACTCTTGGGTTTTAACATCACTGGATCCCTTGCAGATGTTTCCCAGCAGCTACTTGGATTGTGGAAGCCCCACAGGGTGGATAGGTCAAGAGGAGCAGCAGGATTCCCAGCAGTCTAGCCCTCAGGGATTGCTGCTCCTAAGGGGAAGGGGAAGTACACCACACCAAGGGAGAACCCCATCGGACAAAGGAAACCAGAATGTAGGCTTTTCTATGTCCCAGAACTTCCCACTTGTGGGCAGGGAGTGGCTCTGCCCCTTTTAGGCACTGTGTTGGGCTCCATGGGGGGAGGGACTGTGGTTCCACCACAGCAACTGGGAAGTCCCAGTGCTCATGTAGTGACATTAAAGAGGGGACTTCTCCTCCCTCTTGTCTACTGATGCAGACAGAGCTGGAGCTTCTCCTGTGGGAGCACTCGTGAATGGCCTTTTTGGGGCATTTCTGGGTAAACTACATCCCCCTGGGAGGTGTGTCTTCCAGGGCCAGGTTTGCATGGGGAGTGGAGTCCATCTTCCTCTCTACATGGAATGGCAGTGTTACTGCAGATGTACAGTGGTGTCTGTCAGATTGGACTATCCTGATCACTGGGAAGGGGCATGAGGGGGAAGAAGATAGCACTCCTGCCATCCTAGGAGTGGAGAGGAGGTGGTTTTTCCTACTTTCCCCTGTGGAGATCTCAGTGAATTCCACTGGGAGCTACCCCTGCCACCTCCTTCAGGGCTGGGGCTTGTGCCCACCATAGGGATATTCCATATACTCATCTGCTGCTTCTGCAGTTAGTACTTACCCATGGATGCCCCACCTATTAGGGTGCAGGTTGAACTGTTCAACCCAGTGAAAAAAGTACTGGGGAAAAAAGTATACACTACTGAAGAATGAAATAACCATGATGAGACCTCTCCCACTTTGGACCCTCCAGAGGTAGTGAACCTGCTCACAGGACCAGTACGTTGCCACTACAAGCAGCATATGAGAAAGTCACCAGACAAAGATGATACATAACCAAGGAACTCTATATATAGAGTCTTTGCCACTGAAGCACTCAGAGCCAAAGCCAGGCTATTATAAAAAATGCACATTGTAGTCACATCCTCAAGAGGGGAAAAAGACCCCAGTCTAATTGAAAATAAATTCAGAAACAATGAGAATAGTCTATCTATATTAGAAGGATCCAGAGAAACAATTCTGGTAGTATGAAAGAACAGAGTTTTATAACATCCCCAAAAGATCACACTAACTCTCCAGCAATGGAATGAAACCAAACTAAAATCTTTGAAATATTAGATAAAGAATACAAAATACTGATTATAAAGAAGTTCTATAAGATTTAAGAGAAAGATGAAAACCAATATAAAATTTTTTAAAAAAATTCAGGTTATGAATGAAAAATTTTCTAAAGAAATACTTTTAAAAAAGCAAACACAACTTCTGGAAATGAAAGATTCATTTAGGGAATTACAAAATACAATGGAAAGTTTTAATAATAGACTAGATAAGGCAGGAGAAGAATTTAAGACCTTGAAGACAAGACTTTTAAATTAACCCAGTCAGACAAAAATAAAGGAAAAAAGAATTAAAAGAAATAAAAGTCTTCAAGAAATATAGCATTATGTAAAACATCCAAACCTAAGAATCATAGATATTTCTGAGGGAGAAGAAAAACCAAGAAGGTTAGAAAACCTATTTGGGGGAATAATTGAGGAAAACTTCTCTGGTCTTGCTAGAGATTTAGACGTCCAGGTATAAGAAACTCAATGAACTCCTGGGAAAGTCATTGCAAGGAGGACCTTCCCAGGGGTTCAGGTACACAGTCATAAAACTAAGTCAATGTGAAGAAAATAATGCTAAAAGCAGTGAAAAAATGCATTAAATTACTTAAAAAAGATAACACATCAGACTAACAGCAGATGTCTCAGCAGAAACCTTCCAGCCAGAATGGATTAGGGTCCTATATTTAGTATTCTTAAACAGAACAACTGTCAGCCAAGAATTATGTGTCATGCAAAACTAAGTTTCATAAATGAAGGAGAAATAAAGACTTTCCCAAACAAGCAAATGCTAAGGGAATTTGTCACCACTAGACTAGCACTACAAGAAATATTCAAAACAGTACTAAACATTGAAATGAAAGGTTGATACCATTATAAAAGCACACAAAAGTATAAAACTCACAGGATTAAAAATGGTAACACTATTAAGAATACAAAGCAACTAGGTAATAATTGACATAATAACAGAAACAGTATCTCACATATTAATATTAATGTTGGTGTAAATACCCTATCTAAAAGGTACTGATTGGCAGAATGGATAAAAAATAAAATCTAAATATCTGCTAATATCTGCTGTCTTTAAGAGAATCATTTAACTGGTAGACATTTTTATAGATTCAAGGTAAAGGGGAGGAAAAAATTATACTACACAAACAGAAGCCAAAATTGAGGAGAAGTAGCTATACTTATATGAGATAAAACTTCAAATCAAAAACTTTAAATCAAAGTTTTTAAATCAAAAGACTTTAAATCAAAAACAGAAAAAAAAAAAGACAAAGAATGTCATTATATAATGATAAAGGAATCAATTCAACAAGATATATCAATCCTAAACATACATGCACCTAACACCAGGGCCCCAGATTCATAAAATAAATACTACTTGACCTAAGAAAAGAGATAGATGGCAATACAGTAGTGGGGGACTTCAACACTCCATTGACAGCACTAGACATATCACTGAGGCAGAAAACATGGACTTACATGGGACTCTAGAACAAATGGAACCAACAGACATTTACAATATACTTTCTTCTCATCAGCACAAGGAACATATCCTAAGATAGACCATATATTACGCCACAAAACAAGTCTCAGTAAATTTTAAAAAACTGAAATCGTACCAAGTATCTTTTAAGTATTTTGTCAGACCCTAGTGGAATAAAATTAGAAATCAATTACAAAAGGAAGCCTCAAAACTATATAAATACATGGAAATTAAACAACTTATCTTGAATGATCTTTGGGTCAATGATAAAATCAAGATGAAAATTAAATATTTTTGAAAATGAATGATCACAGTGAAACACTTAACAAAACCTCTGGGATATAGAAAATGCAGTGCTAAGTGGGAAGTTTATAGTGCTAAATGCCTATATCAAAAGACAAAAACATCTCAAATTATAATATAATGTCACAACTCCAGGAACTAAAAGAACAAGAACAAAGCCAGTAAAAGAAAAGAAAAAACAAAGATCAGAGCAGTACTATATGAAATTAAAGTAAAAAACATGCAAAGTACCAACAAAATGAAAAGTTGGTTCTTTGAACAGATAAAGAAAGTTGACAGACCACAAGCTAGATTAACCAAGAAAAGATGATTCAAGTAAAGCTCAATCAGAGATGAAAAAGACATAACAAATGATACCAAAGATATACAAAAGATCATGTGAGACTAGTATAAACATCTCCACACCCAAAAGCTAGAAAATGGAATGGAAAACCAAATACCACATGTTCTCACTTATAACTGGGAGCTAACTGTATGTATAACATACATACAATCTGTATGTGTGTTCATACAGAATGTAATAATAAACACTGGAGACTCAAAATGGGAGAGGGTAAGGGGGTGTGTGGGATGAAAAAATTACCTATTGAGTACAACATACCCTATATAGGTGATGGCTACACTAAAAGCCCAGACTTCATCACTCTACAATATATCCATGTAACAAAATTCCACTTGTACTCCCTAAATCTATTGAAATTTTAAAAAGAGATTTATTTCTATAAAATATCTAATTAGAACAACACGTGGTTCTTTGGTCACACATACTATTCTTGTGTGAGTTCTCATAAGAAACCAATTTTAATTTGCCTTTATGTATCTGACACAAGAGTGCTGCCACACAGTAAGTGCACAAAGGACTTCCTGAGTAAGTAAATGAACGAATTCTTCCATCCTTTGACTTGCTTTCAGAAGTAATTTAAAACCAACTTCTGCAAGAAGCATTGTTTAGTTTATCCTAAGTTCCAACTTGTCACAATTTTATTTTGTAACCTCTTTTTATATACACATTGGGCCATATTAATTTTCAATGTTCTCTCCACCTTTTGGCATATCACTTCATGTGCAATTCATCTTCTATGTTAGAATGTAAGCCAAGGCTATACATGACGTGGCTGGAAAAAGCTCCAAATGTAATCCCATGTTAGCAAATTAAAAAAGAGAAATTTTGTCACAGATGTCTTAGACTCACCGTTACTGAAGAATGTGCTAACCATAAAGCCAAAGAATATTGAAGCAATGGCGTAACACACAAAAAAGACAAAGATAAAACTACAGTCACTGTAGCGGAAGATTGGCTCATTTACAACCTACAATAAAACAATTATGACATCAAGTAAGGTACACAATGAGTATTGTCACACAAACCCAAGGGAAGAGGGAGAAAATTATGGTCCTAATGAAACAGATCATGTTGCTCAGTGACTGAAACTCCATTGAGATAACTCCTTTCTTACAGAAGGGCTTAAATTTTGCTGAGAGAATCAGCAGCATCTGAGTTTTCACAGTGGAGTCAATAAAAACCATCAATATTCTCCTGGAAATCTGAGACCGAACAGCTCAAACCATGATAACTCCTACCCTCTCAAAGGATTTTTTGCAGCAGGCTGCATTCAACTTTAGAACTAAGCTAATTTAGTAGCCATTAACAATATGTAGATGTTAAGGACTTTAAATATAGATAGTGTGACTGAGAATTACATTTTTAGATTTATTTTAATTATTTTGAATTTAAATAAAAAGCCAAAGCAGCGTCAAATATAGATCAAGTATTTCTAATGAAAATTTAGTGTCTGAATTGAGATGTGCTATAAATACAAAACACACACTAGATTTTGAAGACTTAGTACAAAAAATAATGTAAAATATCTCATTAATTTTTCAAGTGATTACATGTTAAAATAATATTTCTATATATTGGATTAAATTAAATATATCATTAAAATAATTTCATGTGTTTCTTTTTACTTTTTAAAACTTCTAGTGGCTACTAAAAATTCCATATAGTGACTCATTATATTCCTATCAGACAACACAAAACTAGACACTTGCCTTAGTACAGAATAACATACATATCACAACAATAATAATGATATCTAAAAGGAAGAATGTGAAGAAATGCGTAGCCCAGATCATCCAGTTTTTTAGTCCAATTATAAGCTGGTATTCCTGCAGGAAAGTGAACACAAACCAAATTATTACATGTATCTGTAATTCATGGTGCTTTCGCATACATTTTTCTAATTTCAATTACTATGTAAAATCCTATATGAGTGGCTGATATTGTCTCTATTTTATAAGTGAGAAAAATCAAGTCTCATAAAGTCAAGCATGGTGATCAAAATTATGCAGTTAGTCAGGGCAGAACTGGCATTACTATATACTTATCCTGAGTTCAGAGACCTTTTGTTTTTTAATAATACACCCCGTATTGGACCACAATGGAAAACATTTAAATTAAACTTGAAAGCATTGAGATGAGTATCTTTTTTCTATTATACTCTGCTTCTAAGAATATTAGAGAATGTGTCTATGGCAACATGTCTGTTTCCCCCTGTGGTTGCAATCAAGATTTTTCCCTTTGTCTTTGGTTTTCAATAGTTTGAAGATAATATACCTAAGGGTGTGTGTATGTGTTTGTGTGTGTGTGCTGTACTTATCCCACACTGTTTTCTCTGAGCTCTATTTGACTCTTTCTTTGGTTTAATTTTGTTTTTCTAATTAAAATACAGAAAAATGAACTTTTTGCATCCAGTTCTATGAATTTAAACACATACAGATTTGTGTTATTACTACCACTATCAGGACACAGAAGTCCTTCATAACCTCCAGATTCTCTGTTCTGTTATCTTTTATAGTCAGACCCTTTCCCACCCCTCGACTCTTTCTTACAGTTTTGATTTCTCTGCTAGCACTACCTATCTGATTTTACATGTTATCTACTGTGCAAAAGAGCAGTTAGCACAGAAGGCCTGAGACTGCTCTTCTTAGAAAGGCATGTTTTACAAAGGGCCAACCTTTGCACATGGGAACTTGGCTAGTAAACTGTTCCTTAGACTCATATGAGTTTTGCTAATAGATAAAGGACTTTGCTAAACTGTACACACAATATGATTTATGCTGTTTATCTATTTTCTACTTTTTGAAATTTTGGTACATGCTAGGCAAAGGGTGCCTATGTGACCAACTCCCAATCAAAACCTTAGGTACCAAGTTTCTAATCACAAACATGTGACTGGATTTTCATTGCTGGGGCAAGAGTGACCCCCAATGAGGGTACATGAGGAGGACTACAGTAGGTGGATCCCTCTAGGTTTTACCTGCGTCTTTTATCCTTATGATCCAGCTGTGTATCCTTCCTGCACTACTATTATAAATCCTAGCTGTGAGTATAACTCTATGCAGAGTCCCATAAGTCCTTCTAGTAAATCTCAGAAAATGCAGTGGTCTCGGGGATTTGGGACACATCTACTTTTTCCTTCACAGCTTTAAAAATATTAATCATAGTGACCTTAAATTCCCTCTCTGATATTTCCAACATCTGTGTCTTAATTGATCCTGATTCTGGTGATGGATTTGCCTCTTTGGACTGTGATTTTTCTTGCTTTTTGATCTGCCTTGCAATTTTTTGTTGAAATTCAGACATGTTTAGGGCAGTAGTAGATACTGATGTAAACAGGCCTTTAGTGTGGGGCCGGGTTCCGTTTGAAGTTCATTGTTGTTCTTGGTACCAGAGACTTCAAATTCCTCTGGTGATCTTTTTGGTCTCCCTCTTTTACTTTGGATTTTCCTTTGTGCTGCTCCCCAGAGACAATTTGTCTCTGAAGCTCTGCCAGCTCGGAAAATTGATCAGTAGCATCAGTACTCACTTTTCATGTTCCATATTTGGATGTATTGCTGCTATGATATAACAACTACCTACCAGTGCTGAATACGTAGAAATAATCCAACTCTCCATACAAAAGATTTCCACAGGCCTAACAAAATCTTTACAGAAACTTTATCAGAAAGTAAGCGGGATTACCTTCAATCTTTGTTCTTTTTCCCACACAATGGCTCGCACAATGGAAAGTACGGTTGGAGCGAATGTGAGTATGAATACCAAAGGGAGGAAACGACTGCTGATCCAAAGTAAGCTATCATGAGAATGAAGTGGGTATGGAAATCTCTGTACAAAGATGCTAATACTATCAAAGAGCTTTTTTCCAGCACTGCTCTCATGATACAGCATGATGGCCTTATCCAATGCATGCTGTACAGCCAGGAACCCTTCTTTGATATACCCTGCATAATAAAACAAATATTTTCAAGTAAAACAGAATTAAGAAACAGCTCAGATACACAAACAAGAAGGCAATTCAAGTAAGTCATAGCCTGCCACTTATAGAAGCTAAACTCACTCTTGTATCAAGACCAGTTAGACATAATTACTCTGAGAATCTAACATAGTCTTATGATATAAAAATAAAGAACACTTCTTCAGATTAATCAGATTCACATCGTCTCAAAATTAAATTATTAATTGAAGTGGTAGGCTTGCTAAGTGTAAGTTATTTTCTTTTTTTCTTTTTATTATTTTAGAACTTGGAACTGGTGAGAATGCTAAGTGTAATTTCTATTTTAAAAATAAGAATGTAGATTTAAATAAATACTGAAGAGATGAAGACTTGGAAACATAAAAAAAAAAAAAAGAAAGAAAACTCCAGAAGTAGAGACTACATGGCAAAAATGATAAATTGCATCAAATTAAATATTTCTGTTCAATAAGAGAAGCATGGATAAAATAAGAAATTGGGAAAAGATACTTTTAATATGTGGAGCCAATAACATCTAGAATATACACAAAACTCTTGAATAATTATAAATCTTTAAATAGAGTGTGTTATATTATTTGAAACCCTGTGCTCTGTTAATGGACTTGCTATTGTTTTAAGTTTTAAAATATTTAAAAAGGTTATTTTGTGGTGATATAACTTACACATTAAACATGGTTTCCAATCCTTCCTTGATTCATGTGATAAATACCTTAATTTTCCACTAATTTCCTGGCCACTTCTTCTTAGTCTTTGTACACTTTTCTTCTTTTGCTTACTTTTCCTCAATTTGAATGTTATCTAGCACTCAGTCCTTCATCCTCTCTTCTTTCTCTAACATTTCCCCCCCCCCCCTAACTTGTGTGGTACCAAGGGAACTTAAAGATATGATGCCTGTGCTTGAGTAACATGCCACTCAAAGTCCAAAAGTACAACTGACAAAGTAACATCCCAATGTCTGAGAGAACAAAAGTCATTCTTTGAAATACTTTGATCAATTATACAAATTATTATTGTATAAATGTAGAACATAGATAATAGTATTCTTTGTTCAGCAACAGTATAAAACAAATATATTGTGTTCAGATACAAACAAAATCCAAAGTTAAACTATGAGTGACATCACTTGTAGAGATGCATTTACTACCATATATATCATACCTCCTATTCATGCTAAATATTGCTCTGCCTCTGTATCTCATAACTTCCAAGAGAAATTTTACTCTTTTTCACTTTTCTGCAATAGACCTTTAATGACCTATTCACCTTTTAGACTCATCTATAGTAGCCTCCCACATGCACTTTCTATTCTAGCTATAAGAAATAGCAAATAAACAAAAAGCTATGCAGTCCCCTGAATGTGACATCTTGCCTTGCCCACGTTCAAGATTTTACTCCAACTGCCTGGAATAATTCCCCTTACCCCAACTCCACCTAGCTAATTCATAGAGGTTCATGTAGATTCAGCTCACATGTTTTCTTTCTCAAAGACTTCATAAATATTATTTTTAAGGTTGTCCAATAGGTTTGTCTCTTCTCCGGCTGGTTATGCTGCTTCTAATTTTTGTTGCTAATGCTAGAATGTGTATACCTTTCTCTCCAATTGAAGATTCACTAAAGATAAAATTTCAGGATAGTTGGGAAACCTAAATTCCACAGTAAGGGCTTTTCATGTGAGATAATACAAAAAACAAAAATTTAAATTAAAAGCTATCATCGCAATTTTAAAAATGTTACACCATTATCAATAGAATTGTATACAGACATGAATAGGCAAGCAATGCCAACAAATGAAAAGTGTGGGTATTTGGAAAGCACACCACTAATACAAATATAAAAAGAGACTGATATAAGAATTGAGGAGTAGGATTAAGATGGCCAACTAGATGCAGATAGCATGTGTCTCCTCCACAGAGAGGAACCTGAATAGTAAGCAGATTCTCATTCCAACAGATTCACATTCCAAATAGATCACCTAAGAGAGAACACTAGGAATCACAAAGGAAGTGACAGGAAGCACCAAAAATAGGTAAGGAGAGGGTTCAGGGCAACTTGTCAGGCCGGGGACTGGCTAAGAGCCAGGAGAAGCTCCTGGACACAGGGAAACAGTAATAGAGAAGCCCCCAGGGCTCCACACTCTGAGATAAACTTTTACAATCTTGGTTACAAAAGAAACCCCTAACTCATGCAGGTCTCAGGCCTAACATAGGGAGCTTATTACTCCAAAAAGGGAACCTACATGGAATCCCACAGGCATCCAAGCCTAGACCAGCTTGAGCCAGGTGTCATTCTGAGTGCCTAGATACCAGGGAAATGCAGGTGCGCCTGTAGCCACCATGTGGCTACAAAGAGGCATAGAGGAGCCCACACACCCATGGGAAGGTCCTCATCACCCTGCTGTGGGCTGCTGTTGAGACTGGGACAAGAGAAGACAACACTTTCCACAGATTCTTGCCTACACTGCTTGCCTTGGTGGGGCCCCAGCCTTTTCGGTACCGGGTCCAACGTGCCATTCTGTGAATTTAACACTGGGCTAGACAGTACCCTCAGGATGAGTTTGGGCTGACATGGATGCAGCCCTCACCTGACTGGGGAGGGGTTTCTAGCATACATCTGGGACGGTGGCCACCATCTTGCATCCAGCTGCCGTGGGACTGAGTCTCAAACAAACTGCACTCCCTGCAGTTTCCTGCCAGGGCAGCTTGCCTGAGAAGGGCCTCATCCTCTTGTGATTACTGGCCCAGGGGGCCATTTTGGGAGTTTAAAGCTGATATAAGAATAGAAAGAGGATAAAGCATGAGATATAATAGTAAGCTCACCAAAACTTACTTTTGGTAGAATATAAATTTAATTTTAAAAATTACCAAAAATTAGATATGAGAGGGAGGAAGATGGCTCACTAGAAACACTGGCTACCAAATCATCTCAGAAAGAAGGAAAAATTTTAGATAAAAAAATTAAACAAAGATTGTGTGTAATTCTGAGGGAAAAGTGCCAGAACCTACCAGAGATTCCATGGGAACAAGAAGCAGAACAAAGACAATCAAGATATTAGCAGAGATCAACCCTCAAGAGGTCTGGAGCCCAGCAGAAAGAGTAGGTTAGAGCAGTTTGTATCTCCTTCTCTCAGACTTCTGGAAGTCAGCAGGCTCATGAGCTGCTGAAGTGACTTTCTACCCTCAAAAACCCCAAAGCTGCTGATGGCAGTGAACTGGGATCTTCTTGAGGACAAAGTACCAGGCCGCCAACCCTCTAGGAGTCACTTCCCATCACTGTCACCACAGACCCAAGTCGAGAAGGTGGGTGCCATACTGCTTCTCCATCCATTGTGTGCTTCCGTCCTCTCCCAAGGAGCTTCAAGCCCCTCAGCTTTCATCTCGCTTGTTCCCACACAAACATTTCCTAACTCTGGCCCAGCCAGTGGGACCTAGCTAGGGGATCTGTGTGATCTCAGAGCTTGGACATTTTGGGCGGGCTGCCTTCCAGTGATAGGGACAGAGATGACCAGACTGCCAGCTCTTCTCCATTCAGACTCTTCCTCCCTCGCACCTTCCTGACTCACTGCTGCTGAGAGGGATGACTGAGCCAGGACTCTCAGAAGTGGCTGCTTGCCCTCTGTGTGCACACCACACCAAGGCTCCTATGGAGAGTGAGACTCACACCTTTTCTGTTAAAGACCTGCAGCAGACCAAGTGGCACTCAGATTGTGAGCTCTCTGCCCTCTGGCCCTCCCCAGAGCTGCTCATGTGGCTGCTCTAGCAGAGCAGGGTATATGTTCCCTGGCCTGGGAAAGGACCCTTAACCCCTGCCAAGACAGCTTTGTTTCCTGCCTTTGTGGAGCCTGAGGGTAGGCTTCCCCAATCCAGCCCTGCCCAACCTCACTCCTCTACCCATTTCTGCTGTGATGAAGAATAAGGAGTAACCAGGGAGCTTCAGGGTCCCAATCATCACCTGGGACATCCAAGTGCTTCTCCTGATAGACTAGAGCCAGTCACAGGTCACCAAAAATACCACTATAGCTGGCTCTTTCCTGCAAGTGCCACCTATTGGCAGGGAGGACAACTTGTATAGCCCCATACATCATTTACTGACTCAATCATATAGGGTGTGGCTGACTCTTATCCACAAGCACCACCTACTGTATCAGAGATTAAACTGGGCATCCCAATATAATTCATGCTGTTAAGAAGACAGCTGGGGAAAGAGAAAGGATTTCAAAGACCTTTATCTTCCCTCACCAACAAAAGACAGGGAATCTGCCCACACACAAAACACACCACCATTACAGCCTACAAATAACTACCAACTGAGAAAAACACCACACTAAGGATATCTGTAACCAAGGTATCCATCCAGAACCTAGACTCACACCAAAACATCACAAGCAGAGCCAAATGTCCTTACCCAACATATGTTACAGACACATACTTAAGAGTGAGAGAGAGAAAAAAGGCCCCATCTAAACAAAAGAAAATCCAAAACCAAAAAGTGACAGCTGCTCCATATGAGAAGGAATCAGTGTAAGACCTCCAGAAGTGCGAAAAATCAGAGTGAAGGGACAACCCCAATGGGACACACTAACTCTCTAGCAATGGATCCCAACCAAAATAAAAATATTAAAATGACAGATAAAGAAATCTAAATACAGATTTTAAGGAAGCTCAAAGAGATTTAAGAGAAAATGGGAAACCAACTCAGAGAAAGCAGAGAAACAATTCAGGAAATGAATGAAAAATTTACTATAGACATATTTAAGAAAAAAAATAGAACTTCTGGCAATGAAAAATTCATTTAAAGGAATATAAAACACAGTGGAAAGCTTTAAGAACAGACTAGACCAGGCAGAAGAAAGAATTTCAGAGCCTGAAGACAACTCTTTGGAATTAACCCAGTCAGTCAAAAATAAAGAAAGAACAGGCTGGGTGTGGTGGCTCATGCCTGTAATCCTAGCACTCTGGGAGGCCAAGGCAGGAGGATCATTTGAGCTCAGGAGTCCAAGACCAGCCTGAGCAAGAGTGAGACCCCGTCTCTACTAAAAAAAAAAAAAAAAAAGAAAGAAAGAAAAGAAAAAAAAAGAAAGAAATTAGCTGGATAACTATAAAACTATATATATATATGTATATATATATACACACACACACACATATATATATATATATATATATATATATATATATATATATATATATATATATATAATTAGCTGGCTAATATATATAATTAGCCAGGTATGATGGCATATGCCTGTAGTCCCAGCTACTCAGGAGGCTGAGGCAGGAGGATCACTTGAGTCAGGAGTCTGACATTGCTGTGAGCTAGGCTGACACCATGGCACTCTAACCTGGGCAACAAAGAGAGTTAGACTCTGTCTAAAAAAAAAAAAAATGAACAATCAAGAGGAATGAACAAAGCCTGTGAGAAATAAGGGATTATGTAAAATGGCCAAATATAAGAATCATAGAAATACCTGAAGAAGAAAAAGCACAAGGTCTGGAAAACCTCTTCAAGGAAATAATTGAGGAAAACGTCCCTGGTCTTACTAGATATATAGACATAAAGTAACAAGAAGCTCAACGAACACATGGGAGATTCACTGAAAAGAGGGAATCACCAATGCATACAGTCCTCAGACTGCCCAAAGTGAACACAAAGGAACTCCCGCGAGCTGTGAGGTGAAAACACCAGGTAATTTATGAAGGAAAACGCATCAGATTAACTGCAAATTTCTCAGCAGAGACCTTATAAGCCAGAAAGGAGTGGGGCCCTACCTTCAGTCTTACTAAGTAGAAAAAGTTCCACCCTAGAATTCTGTTTCCTGAAAAATTAAGTTTCATATATGAACAAAACATGAAGACCTTTTTAGGAAAGCAAACCATGAGGGAATTTGTCACAACCAGACCTGCCACACAGGAAATACTGAGAACCACATTACAGATAGATCAGCACAATACATAACACCATCCAGTGTAAAATCACCCAAAAGCTAAAGCTCACCACTCATATAAAACAACAGCACTAGAGGGAAAACAAACCAATAAAGTACTACCCAGCATGATGAACACAACAGTATCATCCCGTATATCAACTCTTTCAATGTTAACAATCTGAATGCCCCATTCAAGAGATATAGGCTTGCTGAATGGATGAATAATACAATCTAAGTATTTGTTGTCTCTAGGAAACACATTCAACATACAAGGACTCACACAGACTCAAAGTGAAGGGATGGAAAAAAATATTCCATGCAAACAGAAACCAAAAGAGAGCAGGTATAGCTATTTGCATCAGGTAATATTTACTTTAAATCAACAATGGTAAAGATAAACAAAGATGGTCCTTATATAATGGTAAACGGAACAATTCAACAAGAAGATATAATAATTATAAATATATACGGACCTAACACAGAGCTCCCAGATTTATAAAAGGAAATTCTACTAGATCTAAGGAGACAGATAAACAGCAGCATTGTTAATTGCTGGGGACTTCAACAATCCACTGACAGAGCTGGAAAAATCATCAAAGGAGAAAATAAAGAAATAATGGACTTAAATCAAACTCTAAATGAAATGAACCTAGCAGACATTTACAGAACATTCTACCTCCAAAATACAGAATATACATTCTTCTCATCAGCACATGAGACATTCTCCAATATTTTAGGCCACAAAGCATGTCTCAACAAATTCAAAAATATCAAAATCATACCACGCATCCTCTCAGACCACAGTGTAATAAAATTAGAAACAAATTCTTAGGGAAACATGCAAATATACACCAAATATACACACAGCTGTGGAAATTAAACAACATGACCCTGAATGATTACAGGGTCAATAATGAAATTAAGATGGAATCAAAAGAATTCTCAAACTGAATGACGAAAGGGACACAGCTATCAACGGGATTCAGCAAAAGCAGTCGTAAGGGGAAAATTCATAGCCTTAAAGCCTATATCAAAAAGACAGAAAGATCACAAACTAACAATATAATGATACATCTCAAGTAACCAGAAAAGGAAGAGCAAACTAAACCTAAAGCTAGCAGAATAAAGCAAACAACAAAGGTCAGAGCACAACTAAATGTAACAGGGAAAAAAAACAATACAAAGGATCAACGAAATAAAATGTTGGTTCTGTGAAAAGATAAACAACATTGATAGTCCTCTTGCTAGAATAACTAGGAATAGAAGACAGAGGACCCAAATAAGCTCAATCAGAAATAAAAAAGGAGCTATTACAACTGATAACTATAGAAACACAAAATATCATATGTGAATACTACAAAAACCTCTATGCACATAAACTGGAAAATGAAGAGGAAATAGACAAATTCCTGGAAACATGAAAATCCCAAAATCAATCAGGAAGAAATAGAACTCCTGAAGAGGCGAACAATGAACAGCAAGATTAAAGCAGTAATAAAAACTCTTCCAACAACAACAAAAGCCCCAGACCAGATGGATTCACAGCCAAATATTGTCACAGCTACTAAGTAGAGTTGGTACCCAGACTACAGAAATTATTCCATAATATCAAGAAGGAGAGAATCCTCGCCAACTCATTCCATAAAGCTAGTATCACCTTGACACCAAATATAGGAAAGGACACAACAAAATCAATAGCACCAAATTACAGACCAATATTCCTTATGAATGTAGTTGCAAAAATCCTCAATAAAATACTAACAAACTGAATGCAATAACACATTAGAAAAAAACAGTAATAATCTACACCATGACCAAGTGAGCTTCATCCCAAAGATGCATGGATAGTTCAATGTATCTAAATCAATAAATGTGATTCACTACATAAACAAAAGCAAAAACAAAGACCATATGATCACCTCAATAGATACAAAAAGAGCATTTGACAAAACCCAGCACCCTTTCATGATAAACACAACAAACTAGGCACAGAAGGAACATATCTCAAAATTGTAAAAGCCTTATATGACAAATCCACAGCCAATATCATACTAAATGAGGAAAAGTTGAAAGCTTTCCCCGTAAGAATTGAAACAAGACAAGGGTGTCCACCATCACCGCTTCTATTAATATTTAACATAGTATTGGAAGTCTTGGCCAGAGCAATCAGGCAAGAGAAAGAAATAAAGGGTATCCAATTTAGGAAAGAGGAGGTGAATCTATCATTTTTCACTGATGATATAATCTTGTATCTGAAAATCCCAAAGACTCCATCAATAGACTCCTGGAAATGATAAATTCAGCAGTCTCAAGTTACAAAATCAATGTACACAAATCAGTAGCATTTCTATCTACTAATAGAAGTCAAGCTCAGAGTCAAATCAAAGACTCAGTACCATACACAATAGCTACAAATAAAATAAAATATGTAGGAATATACTTAAGCAAGGAGGTGAAAGATCTCTACAAGGAGAAGTAAGAAACACTGAGTAAAGAAATTACAGAAGACACAAATGGAAAAACATATCATGCTCAAGGATAAGTAGAAGCAACATTGTTAAAATGTCCATAATACCCAAAGTAATTTATTGATCCCCATCAAAATATTAATATTGCATTTCACAGATCTAGAGCAAATAATTCTATGCTTCATTTGGAGCCGGAAAAGAGCCCAAATAGGCAAAATAATCTTAAGGAAAAAGCACAAATTGGAGGAATCACATTGCCAGACTTCAAACTATACTACAAGGCTATAGTAACTAAAACAGCATTATATTGGTTCAAAAATGGAGACATAGACCAATAGAACACAACAGAGAACCCAGGTATAAAACCACCCACCTACAACCAACTGATCTTCAACAAAGCAGGCAACGACATACACTGGGGAAAAGAAGCCCTATTCAATAAATGGTGCTGAGAAAATTGGATAGCCACATGCAGAAGAATGAAACAGAACCCCTATCTCACCACTCACAAAAATTAATTCAAGATGGATAGAAGACTTAAATGTAAGGCATGAATCCATAAAAATTCTAGATAAAAATGTAGGAAAAACTCTTCTATATATCTTCCTAGGCAAAGATTTTATGACTAAAACCCCAATGGCAATTACAGCCACACAAAAATAAATGGGACTTGATTAAATTAAAATTAACCATTATGTAAAAAAGTATGAAGATTTCTCAAAGAACTAAAAGTAGATCTACGATTTGATCCAGCAATCCCACTACTAAGCATCTACCCAAAGGAAAAGAAGTCATTTTATCAAAAAGACACCTGCGTTTGAATGTTTACTGCAGCACAATTCACAATCACAAAGATATGGAATCAACCATGGAATCAACCAAAGCACCCATGAATTCATAAGTGCATTAACAAAATGCAGTGTGTGTGTGGAGAGGGAGAGAGGGAAGGAGAGAGAGAGGGAGAGGGAGAGGGAGAGAAAGAGGGAGTGGAGGGAGAGGGAGAGAGAGAAGGAGGAAGAGAGGGATACATACATACACATATATACACCATGGAATACTACTCAGCCAGAAAAATGAATGAATTAATGTCTTTTGCAGAAATCTGGATGGAACTGGAGACTATCATCTTAAGTGAAGTATCTGAAGAATGGAAAAACCACACGTACTTTCTTATAATTTGGAACTATTCAATGGGCACACACAGGCACAGAAAGAAGTAAAAATTTTTGGAGATTGAGAAGTGGGGAGGAAGTAGGAGGGGAGGGTTAAAAACCTACCTAACATGCACAATGAACACTATTCAGGTGATGGGCACATGTATAGCCCTCACTAAAGCATTATAAAAGCTATCTATGTAAGAAAAACATTTGTATTCCCTTAATATTTTAAAATAAAATAATAATTAGAAAAGGGCACAGCTGTGTTCTATAAAGCTTACTTACAAAAACATAAAAAATTACTACAAATTAAGAAAAAACATTTTCTCATCTGTTGAATAAATATAAATATATAAATATAAATAAGTATGTGTGTGTGTGTATACTAGTTTGTAACTATGATAATAAAATAAGTATGCTTAAGGATCTGCTTACCAGGATTTCCTCCATCAGGTTGATATGGGTTCCTGGGTCCGTCAGAGAGACCATTAGGAAAGAGAGATGCTGTTTGCCAGCCTAAGCCATCTGACAATAAAATGGCCTTCAGTACCTTCATAAAACGCAGATGATATTTTACCTAGAAGTAGCAATAGGAAACAAGTTATGTCTAAAATCAAACTGAAGAGCAAATAGTAGAAATAAAGTTAAATTAAGCTTAGATGGTGCAGATGGAAAACCATGAGACTTAAAGGATGAGACTTGTCTTATATCAAAGTAATTCTGAATTCCTGGAAATGACAATGGCTTTAAAGCACAACATATATCTAATCATATCCACATTTGAATTCTACTCAAAATGCAGACAATGCAAAAAAAAAGATATACATGTGGCCCATAAATAAATGAAAAGATTCTCAACATCACATAATGAGATAAATTCAAATTAAAATTACAGAGATATCTTTCTTACCTATCATACTGGCAAAATCAAAAGCTTAACAACATACTCTGTTGGTGAAGCTGCAGACATACAGGCACTTTAACACATTCCTCATGGTATGCAAAATGACACAACTCCAATGGAGTTGGAGTCCAAAACCACACATGCACTTTTGTAGTCAGTGCTGCTATAACAGAATACCTGAGACTAAGTAATGTAAAATCAACAGAAATACGTTTTCTCACAATTCTGGAGGCTGGAAAGTCCAATATTAAGGTACTGGTAGGTTTGGTGATTCTCATTCCAAGATGGCACTTTGAACGCTGAGACCTCTGGAGGGGAGAACACTGTCCTCATGTGGTGGAATGCAGAGCGAAGGAGGCAAAAGGGAACCAACTCGCCCTCTTATAATGGCATTAACCTCACCCATAAGGGTGCAGCCCTTTTGGCCTAATCATCTCTTTAAAGTCTCACCTCTTAATACTATTAAAATGGCAATTAAATTTCAAGATGAGCTTTGGAGGGGACATTCAAACCAGAGCATGCATTTATTGTCTGACTGAGCAATCGTACTTCCAAGAACAAATTTAGAATATATATCTCCAATAATATAAAAAACCCACATATGCCCAAATTTGTTTATTGTAACATTATCTGTGGTGGGAATATATTGGAATTACCTTAATTGCTCATAAAAAGGAGACTTCCAAAACTATGGTACCTTTACATAACAGGGTGCTGTACATCTGTTCAAGATATAGCCAGAAAACAGAAACCCTACCCAAGAACTGAAAGGGTAAGAGAATGCTAATGTATTATGCAGGCAGCAGTAGCAGGAAGCAGCCACCAGCCCTAGGACTAAGGGAACAAAAGCAAGATGTCAAAATTTTAAAAAATTACGAACTTAGAGGAGAGACCCTGTGGGGCTGAAACCCAAACCTTTGAGGAGGGGGCATACGTCAGTGAGGGCTCCGTCTCTAACCTTCAAGGAGGGGGTCTTTGGGACTGGGACCCAGATCTCTGAGAAGCAGCTAGAATCTGTGAGAAGTGTCGTGAAACTGGTTTTAAAAAGTGTTAGACAATCTGCATACTGTATTTGGCTTCTAATATGGCAAGAAACTGCTACTTGCCAAAATAAAGAAGTAGTGCTAAGATATCATTCACTGGACTACAAACAGACAGAAAGCCACCAAGAAAGCTTCAAGTCCCTGGTCTTCCTTTAACCTTATAGTCTGCCAGTAGGGTCCCCTAGTCTCACATGGAACTGGCTGGAAAAACAGAAATGCAACTACAGCATCTAAGAGCAGAGTACAGAAGGATGGATTTAGAGTTTAGAAACAAACTTAATGATTGACAAGCATGCTACCTTTTGCATAAAAATGGCAAGATGAGGGTTTTTAGAAATATATTTACAGGCCGTGTGCGGTGGCTCACGCCTGTAATCCTAGCTCTCTGGGAGGCCGAGGCGGGTGGATCATTTGAGCTCAGGAGTTCAAAACCAGCCTGAGCAAGAGCGAGACCCCCGTCTCTACTATAAATAGAAAGAAATTAATTGGCCAACTAATACATATAGAAAAAATTAGCCGGGCATGGTGGCACATGCCTGTAGTCCCAGCTACTCAGGAGGCGGAGGCAGCAGGATTCCTTGAGCCCAGGAGTTTGAGGTTGCTGTGAGCTAGGCTGATGCCACGGCATTCACTCTAGCCTGGGCAACAAAGTGAGACTCTGTCTCAAAAAAAAAAAATATATATATATACATATATATTTACATATATAAATTATATATAGTAAAATTTGTATATATAAATTCAATCTATCAACACATTTAATTTTAGGATGCACTGAAAAGAAAGTTACAGACATGAGTATACTTCTACCAAATAAATAAAGATTAACTAGAATTCAATATTTATTTATAGTTCTTGAGGTAATTTTATATATATGAAAATGCAAAAATCTTAACTGTGTACTTGCTAAATTTTGACAATTGACAATCGATATTTACTGCAATCCAAACTCTACTATCGACATTCCCCTTACTCCAGAAAGTTCTCTCTAGCCCTTTCCCAGTGAATCCCTACTACATCTCTTCACCACAAATTTCACCATAATTTTGCCAGTGACAGAAATTCATATAAATGGAATCAAACAGTATTATACTCTTTGGTATGAGGTTTCTTTTACTCAACATGGTGTTCTGGAGATTCATTTATGCATTTGCCTTTTTCAGCCATTAATTCCTTTATGCTGCTGAGCAATATTCCATAATATTAATATATCAGAGCTCATTTATTTTCTTGTTTTTGGATATCTGGCTGTTTCTAATTCTTGGCTACTATGAATAAAGCTGCTATGAACATTCTTGCGAACATACATTTTCTTCTTTATGGTAAATTCAAAGGTGTGCAACTGATGGATCATAAGGTAAATTTATGTTTAGTTTAACCTGGAAAACCAAATAGCAGGCATTTTCATAACCTGATAGTACCATTTTATATTCCCACCAACAATGTATGACAATTCTGAAGGCTCCACATCCTTACCAACATTTGATATTTGTTGGACTATAACTTTACTCCTTCAGGTAGGTCAGTAGTGCTATTTCATTTTGGTTTAAATTTCCATTTTCCTGATGTCTGATGAGACTGCACACTTTTTCATGTCTTTGCTGGTCATCCCTATATCTCCTTTTGAGAACTATTTAAATATTAATAGTTTGCCCACTTTTGACATTGGGCTGCTTGTCTTTTTATTATTAAGTTGTAGGACCTTTGAAAATATCTTGGATACTAGTACATTGTCAAATGTATTTCTCTAGCACTGTGTCTTGACAATTTATGTTCTTTTCTTTTTCTCGGTTTGTTTTCCTTTTTCTTTTCTTTTCTTTTTTTTTTTTTTTTTTTTAACCACCCAGACTGTATCCTTTCTCTTACTCTCCTGAATAAAAAATAGAAGGATAAAAAAAAAAAAAAAAAAAAAAAAAGAAGGATCACCAATGGCAAACGGCAGTTACAGGGAAGCAATACCAAGAGCTGGTTTCACACTCAGGAGGGAACGCTGGGCCTCCCCCTCATGATTTCTGCTGCTCTACAAATTCACAGAAATTCTGTAGTAACAAACTACAGAAATGATCCCTGAAAGTAGAGTTTTGCCAAGTTATTTTCTTAAGTACGTTTCTTTTTTTTATTTTTTTATTTCGGCATATTATGGGGGTACAGATTTTAAGGCTTCAATAAATGCCCATTTCCCCCCTCCCCCCAAAAGTCTGAGTCTCCATCATGACCATCCCCCAGATGGTGCACATTTCACTCATTATGTATGTATATACCTGCCCCCCTCCCCCCTCCCACCTGCCCAATACCCTATTACTGTAGTACCTATGTGCCCACTTAGGTGCTACTCAGTTAATACCAGTTTGCTGGAGAATATATCTGGTGCTTGTTTTTCCATTCTTGGGATACTTCACTTAGTAGTATGGGTTCCAGCTCTAACCAGGAAAATATAAGATGTGCTTTATCACCATTGTTTCTTAGAGCTGAATAGTACTCCATGGTATACATATACATTTTATTAATGCATTCTTGGATTGACGGGCACTTGGGCTGTTTCCACAGCCTTGCAATTATGAATGGTGCTGCTATAAATTTTCGAGTGCAGGTGTCTTTTTTGTAGAGTGTCATTGGATCATTTGGGTAGATGCCCAGCAATGGGATTGCTGGATCAAATGGTAGATTCACTTCTATCGCTTTAAGGTATCGCCATATTGCTTTCCACAGAGGTTGAACTAGTTTGCAGTCCCACCAGCAGTGTAGGAGTGTTCGTCTCTCTCTGTAACCACGCCAGCATTTATTGTTTGGAGATTTTTTGATACAGGCCATTCTCACTGGGGTTAAGTTATATCTCATTGTGGTTTTGATTTGCATTTCCCTGATGATTAGAGATGTTGAGCATTTCTTCATATGTCTGTTGGCCATTCTTCTGTCTTCTTTAGAAAAATTTCTGTTCAAGTCCTTTGCCCACTTTTTAATGGGGTCATTTGATTTTTTCTTCCTGATTTTCGTGAGTTCTAAGTATATTCTAGTTATCAGTCCCTTATCGGATGCATACGATACAAAAATTTTCTCCCATTCTGTAGGTTGTCTGTTTACTTTCATGACTATTTCTTTGGCTGTGCAGAAGCTTTGTAGTTTGATCATGTCCCATTTATTTATTTTTGTTGCTGCTGTGATTGCCTTTGGGGACTTCTTCATAAACTCTTTGCCCAGGCCGATGTCTAGGAGAGTGTTTCCAACATTTTCCTCTAGAGTTCTAATAGTTTCATACCTTAGGTTTAAGTCTGTTATCAAGCATGAGTTGGTTTTTGTGAGAGATGAAAGGTGTGGGTTCTGTTTTAGCCTTCTACAGGTGGCTATCCAGTTTTCCCAGCACCATTTATTGAAAAGGGATTCTTTCCCCCAGTGTTTGTTTTTGTCTGCTTTGTCAAAGATTAGATGGCTATATGAGGATGGTTTTATATCAGGATTCTCAGATCTGTTCCACTGGTCAATATTCCTATTTTTGTGCCAATACAAGATTGTTTTAATTACTACAGCTTTGTAGTATAGTTTGATATCTGGCATATTAATGCCTCCCATTTTGTTTTTGTTGTCTAAAATTGCTCTCGATATTCGGGGTCTTCTTTGGTTCCATACGAAGTGTAAAATTATTTTTTCTGTATCTGTGAAGAATGCTGATGGGATTTTAATAGGTATTGCATTGAATCTGTAGATCAGTTTGGGTAGTATAGACATTTTGATGATATTGAGTCTGCCAATCCAAGAGCATAGAATGGATTTCCATCTGTTTACATCCTCTGCTATTTCCTTCCTCAGTGTTTCATAGTTCTCCCTGTAGAGGTCTTTTACCTCCTTGGTTAAGTATATTCCTAGGTACTTTAATTTCTTTGTTGCTATTGTGAAGGGAATTGAGTCTTTGATTTGGTTCTCAATTAGATTGTTGTTAGCATATATGAATGCCTCTGATTTCTGTGTATTGATTTTGTATCCTGAGACTTTACTAAATTCATTGATCAGTTCCAGGAGTTTCTTGGTTGAATCTTTGGGGTTTTCTAGATACAATATCATATCATCAGCAAACAGTGAAAGTTTGATCTCTTCTGCCCCTATTTGGATACCTTTGATTCCATTTTCCTGTCTGATTGCTGTAGCCAAGACTTCCAGCACTATGTTGAACAGAAGTGGAGATAGTGGGCAGCCTTGTCTGGTTCTAGTTCTAAGTGGGAATGATTTCAATTTTCCCCATTCAGTATGATGCTGGCTATGGGTCTGTCATATATGGCTTGTATCATTTTTAGGTATGTCCCTTCTATGCCTATATTCTTAAGTGTTCGTATCATGAAAGGGGGTTGAATTTTGTCAAAAGCTTTTTCTGCATCTATTGAAAGAATCATGTGGTCTTTGTTTTTGCTTCTGTTTATGTGGTGAATTGCATTTATAGATTTACGTATGTTGAACCATCCCTGCATCCCTGGGATGAAGCCCACTTGGTCGTGGTGGATTATTTTTTTGATAAGTGTCTGGATTCGGTTAGCTAAGATTTTGTTGAAAATTTTTGCATCTATATTCATTAGGGATATTGGTCTGTAGTTTTCTTTTTTTGTTGGATTCTTTCCTGGTTTTGATATCAGAGTAATATTCGCTTCATAAAAGGTGTCGGGGAGGTTTCCGTTCTTCTTGATGTTGTGGAATAGTTTCTGCAAGATAGGTACTAGTTCTTCTTTGTAAGTATGGTAAAATTCAGGTGTGAAGCCATCTGGACCGGGACTTTTCTTTTTAGGGAGATTTTTAATTGCTGTTTCTGTTTCAGCTGTTGAGATTGGTCTGTTCAGGGAATCTATTTCTTCCTGGCTGAGCCTAGGGAGGCTGTGTGTTTCTAGAAATTTGTCCATTTCCTCCACATTTTCCAGTTTGTGTGCATAAAGATTTTTGTAGTATTCATAAATTGTATCTTGTATCTCTTTGGGATCAGTTGTGATATCTCCTTTTTTGTTCCTGATGGAGCTTATTAGAGATTTCTCTTTTCTGCTTTTCGTTAGCTTAGCCAATGGTGTGTCAATTTTGTTTATTTTTTCAAAGAACCAACTTTTTGTTTTATTAATCTCCTGAATAGCTTCCCTGTTTTCAATTTCGTTTAGTTCTGATTTGATCTTGTTGATTTCACTTCTTCTGCTGGGTTTGGGGTTTGTCTGTTCTTCTTTTTCCAGCTCTTTGAGTCGTTTCATTAGATTGTCTATTTGTGATCCTCTTGTCTTTTGGTTATAGGCATTTATGGAGATAAACTTTCCTCTCAGAACTGCTTTAGCTGTGTCCCAGAGGAGTTGATAACTTGTCTCTCCATTGTCGTTTTCTTCATAGAATTTTTTCATTTCCATCTTGATTTCTTCATTTATGAAGTAATCATTTAGTAGGAGGTTGTTTAATTTCCACGTTTTTGTGTAGAAATGTGAGTTTCTGTTAGGGTTGATTTCTACTTTTATTCCACTGTGATCTGAGAAGGTACATGGTATGATTTCTATTTTTTTAAATTTCTTGAGATTTTCTTTGTGCCCTAGGATATGATCAATCTTAGAGAATGTCCCGTGAGCTGATGAGAAGAACGTATATTCAGTGGATTTTGGGTAGAATGTCCTGTAAATGTCTGTCAGACCCAATTGTTCTAGAGTTTTGTTTAAGTCCATTATTGGTTTATTAATTTTCTGTTTGGAGGATCTGTCTCGTGCCATCAGTGGGGTGTTGAAATCTCTGGCGATTATGGAGTTGCTATTAATCCATTTGCTTAGCTCCAGTAAGGTTTGCTTTATGAATCTGGGTGCACCTAAGTTGGGTGCATATATATTTAAAATTGTTATCTCTTCTTGTTGGACTGTGCCCTTCACCATTATATAATGACCCTCTTTGTCTTTTACTACTTTTGTTGGTTTAAAAACTAAATCGGCTGAAATTAGAACTGCCACACCAGCCTTCTTTTGGCTTCTATTTGCTTGGAATATTGATCTCCACCCTTTTATTTTTAGTCTATATGCATCCTTGCAGGTTAGATATGTTTCCTGAAGACAGCATATACTTGGCCTGTATTTTCTTATCCATTCAGCTAGCCTATGTCTCTTGAGTGGAGAGTTTAAGCCATTCACATTTATTGAGAGAACTGATAGGTAAGGTAGATTACTGATCATTCTGTTGGGTTGGATGTTGTTGCTATGATTTCTGTCTTGAGCCATTGTAATGTCTGGCCTTTAATATCTTTGGGTTTTGGTTGTTTTTATATTCGTGGGTTATTATTATGATGTTCCGTGCGTAACGCTGTTTTAAGTACTTCTTGTAGGGGCTGGTCTTGTCTTGGTGAATTCTCTGAGCCTTTGCTTGTCTGAGAATGTTTTTATTTCTCCTTCATATACGAAGCTTAGTTTTGCAGGGAATAATATTCTAGGATGGGCATTGTTTTGTTTCAAAAGAGTGAGAATGGGGCCCCAGTCTCTCCTTGCTTGTAAAGTCTCATTAGAGAAGTCTGATGTTATTCAGATTGGCTTTCCCTTGTATGTTACTTGTTTCTTTTGTCTTACAGCTCTTAGAAGGGCCTCTTTAGTTGATACTTTGGTCAGTCTGATGACTGCATGTCATGACGTCTTCCTGTTTGCATTGAATCTCCCAGGGGTCCTCTGACCTTCTTGAACTTGTATATCAAGATTTTGAGCAAGGCCTGGGAAATTTTCCTCTATTATATCTTCAAACAGCTTGTCCAACCCTTGAGTGTTGTCTTTTTCCCCCTTCTGGTAACCCTATGACCCTCACATTAGGTTTCTTCACATAACTCCACAGCTCTTGTAGGCTTTGCTCTTTTCTCTTGTTTCTCTGCTCTATTTCTGTGATTGATTTATTTAATTGGAGGGTGTTATCTTCAAGCTCTGAGATTATTTCTTCTGTTTGATCTACCCTGTTCTTGAGACTTTCCACTGTATTTTTTTTTTTTTTTTTTTTTTTTTTTGAGACAGAGTCTCACTTTGTTGTCCAGGCTAGAGTGAGTGCCGTGGCGTCAGCCTAGCTCACAGCAACCTCAAACTCCTGGGCTTGAGTGATCCTTCTGCCTCAGCCTCCCGAGTAGCTGGGACTACAGGCATGCGCCACCATGCCCAGCTAATTTTTTATATATATATCAGTTGGCCAATTAATTTCTTTCTATTTATAGTAGAGACGGGGTCTCGCTCAGGCTGGTTTTGAACTCCTGACCTTGAGCAATCCGCCCGCCTCGGCCTCCCAAGAGCTAGGATTACAGGCGTGAGCCACAGCGCCCGGCCTCCACTGTATTTTGTAGTTCCTTGAATTGATTCTTCATTTCCAGGAGTTCGGTTACACTTTTCTTCATTGTGTCTATTTCTTTTTCCATATCCTGGAGGCTTTTTGTGGTTTCTTTATGTTGGTTATTGAGTTGTTGTTTCAGCTCGGTGAGTGTTCTTATGATCCACATACGAAATTCCTCTTCTGTCATATTGGTTGCCTGATTTTGGTTGGTGTCCGTTTCTAGGGGGCTGGTGCTCCTCTTTGGGGGTGTGTCTTCTGTTTGGTTCTTCATATTTCCTGAGTTCTTTCGCTGATTTCTTCCCATGTCGATCAGTTGCTGTTTCTTTCCTTTAGGTTATTGTTTGGGTATTCACACACCTTGTTTAGTTTCTGAGGCGTTAGGTGGTGTCTGTGGGTGAAATTGGACCACTCCCTGTATATTGAGTCAGTGGGTACCGTGGAAAGGCTGTGCAAGATGCCGTCCCTGTCAGTAGGTGGCGTTTGCTTGGAGGAACAGGCTATGCTGTTGATTTTGTGTCCTGTTATCAGCTCTTGTTCTGGGCAGAGCTGGGTTGGGTAAGCCTCCCCTCAGGCCATTAGCAGGGGTCAAAGTTCTGTTCTCTGCTTCCAGGGAAAGCTGTCACGGCAGGGCTGGAATTGTCCCGCTCAGCCAGAAAGTCTGGGTGTGGGGTTGGGGCTGTCTGAGACCCGCATTCTGGAGCGGGCCTCGCTTCTTTCCACCCTCCCCAAGTCCACAGCTACTCCTGGGCCTCTGCCAGCAGGCTAGACCACAAGCCACCAGGCCTCCCGGGACTGTGATATTGCCGGGGAGGTTCCCTGCACAGGAACGCCACCTGGGTTGGGCGTACAGCCTCCTCCTGGGAGGAGGGTTGCCCTCTAGGATGCCGATCCGCCCCTGGAGGCACACACACCTCAGTAGTCTGTTCACGTATAACCCTTCTGTGCCCCGGGCAATGCTAGCCCTCGGTGCAGGGGATCTGGTCTGCAGGTCCGACCTCTGGGTCTCAGAGTTCAAACTGTATCCCCACCAGGGAGAGGATTTCCGGTCCCAATTCACCCACAGGGAGCCCAAGCTGGGTCTATGTCTCTCAGCCTCTGAGTCGGCACTGTTCTCCTGGGAACACCGTGCCAGCAGCACCTGGGAGGGCGGGCGAGTAGGGAGCTCACAGTCTGAGTTCCCCTGAGTCAGCTGTAGGGTCCCAAACGGGAAGGTCCCATTCCCTGGAGGTGCCTCCGGCTGGCGGCTATATTGTCTCTCTGGGCAGCCGCGGGTAGGGTCGGCGGAGGGGAGGAGGAGGCAATATGGCGCCTGCCACGCGGCTCGGGTCTGTGCACACGGAGGTGCCCGGAGGAAGTTGGGAACCTGGTGCCACGTCTGCTACAGGCTCACTGCTGGCTGGCAGCGGCGGTCTCTGGGCTGGTGTCCGCAGGTCTCTCCACCTGCTGGGGAGCCCACCAGCAGTCCCAAATGCAGGGGAGGGTAAACAGCAAATCCACCTACCCTTGCCGCTGGTCTCCGGGCTGCTCCGGTGGTCTCAGCCTCCAGTTCTCCTCCGCAGCCTCCTCCCGTGGAGTCTCCGGGGTCTCAGGTACCCCTCCTTCCGGCCCTTGTCCGCTGTATGCTCGTCTTCTTGCTTCTTTCCTCTAATTTCTGCTAGAATCTGTCTTTTCTGCAGAGACACTCTGTCTGGTGGTGTTATTCGTCTGCCATCTTGCTCCTCTTTTTTTTTTTTTTTTTGAGAGAGAGTCTTGCTTTGTTTCCCAGGCTAGAGTGAGTGCTGTGGCATCAGCCTAGCTCACAGCAACCTCAAACTCCTGGGCTCAAGAAATCCTGCTGCCTCAGCCTCCTGAGTAGCTGGGACTACAGGCATGCACCACCATGTCCAGCTAATTTTATATATATATATATTAGTTGGCCAATTAATTTCTTTCTATTTATAGTAGAGACAGGGTCTTGCTCTTGCTCAGGCTGGTTTTGAACTCCTGACCTTGAGCAATCCGCCCACCTTAGCCTCCCAGAGTGCTAGGATTACAGGCGTGAGCCACCACCCCTGGCTTTAAGTATGTTTCTTAAAAATTGAACTTTTTATTAATTGTAGATTCACATGCAGTTGGAAGAAATAACAAGTAGATCCTGTGTAAGCCTTGACCACTTTCCCCAAATAATATTTTATATTAATAGAACTATAGCATATCACAACCAGGATAATGACATTGATAAAATTCATCAATCTTATTCAGAGTTGCCAAGTTTTATTTAGGTTATTAAGTATGAAATGTCTGATTTCCTTAAGTATTAAGGTTGACAGTTGGTATCTCTGACATTTCCCTTTGAGACTTGTTTTATTTTTATTGTGAAGGTACATCCTCATTCTTGCAAAAGCACAGCTTGGCTTGTGATTATCTTTCAAAGTTTTTTTTAGAACAATTTTGGTGAAACCATAGATAATTCAAAAATTAGTGTTATTTTCAAATATGAGTTCCATCATGGAATCAATGTTGAGAAGACAGCTCAAAATATAAACAAAGTGTTTGGGAAGGATGTGGCTAATGAATGCACAGTACACTGATAGCTTGAGAAGTTCCATTCTGGTCATTTTAATCTTGAAAATGAGCCACATGGGTGACCTTAGACCAAGGTAGATAATGATGAACTGAAAGCTGTAGTGGAAGCAAATCCATCTCAATCTACATGAGAATTAGCAAGGTTTGACATTACTATTCCAACAATGTTGGACCATTTGAAACAAATTGGCAAGGTTAGGAGGCTGGATAGATAGGTTCCACATGAATTAAACAAGCATCTGAAGAGAAATTGTCTTGAAGCTTGCCTCTCTTTGCTGTCACAACAGAAAGGTGAACCATCTCTACATTGTATTGCTACATGTGATGAAAAATGGATTCCTTTTGACAAATGCAAACATTCAGCACAATTAAAGATGAAGTGCCGAAACACAGTCCAAACTGAATGTTCCTCAAAAAAAGAGCTAATGGTATCTGTTTGGTGGTCTAGTGCTGGCATTATCCACTACAGCTTCATGAAACCTGGTCAATCAATTACAGAGTATGTCTACTGCCCTCAATTGGATGAAATGATGAGGGTGCTTGTGATTAAGCAGCTGCGACTCGTCAATAGAGACAAACCAATCCTCTTGCAAGACAGCACTCGACCACATCACACAAACGATGCTGCTCAAACTACAGAAGCTGGACTTGGAAAGTCTCTGTTATCCACCGTATTCACCAGGCCCTGAAGCAACTATCTACCACTTCTCTCAGGCTTTAGACCACTTCTTGCAAGGAAAAATATTCAATGCTCAACAAGCTGTGGAAAATGCCTTTCATGATTTCATCACCACTCACTCTCCAGGCTTCTTTGCTGCTGGCATAAACAAGCTACCACTAAGATGGCAAAAATGTGTTGATAGTTTAGGCACATACTTTGATTAGTTGTACTGCTTCTTGCTTGAGATATATTAAACTAAATTTTGATCTGAAATCAGACATTTCATATTTAATGACCTAATACTTGTACTGTGTGTGTATTAAGTTCTGTACAATTTTATCACACGTGTAGGTTTGTGTATCCATAACCACAGACAAGATACTAAATAGTTCCATCAGACCTTTCTTCCCCCAGTACTTATCCCTTGACAACCAAGAATATGTTTTGCATTTCTAAAACTTTGTCATTTAGACAATGTCACATAAATGGAATCACACAGTATTAATCTTTTGGGTTTTTTACTTAACAATTCTCTAGTGATTATTCTAAACAGTTATATGCACTGATTGTTCACTTCTTTTTATTGCTGAGTAGTTTCCCATGGTATATGCATACACAGTTTGTTTAACTATCCACGTGTTGAAAGACAAGTGCACTGTTTCTAGTTTAGGGGTATTAGAAACAAGAACAAGAAATGGGTCTGCTGTAGGAGTATAGGCATCCAACATGCCTCAGGCAAGAGGCTTGTTTTAAACTGAAGGAGGTACAACAACTGCCACCTTACTCATCTATGGATCTTCTGTTCTTACTATAGTCCCAGCAGTTCTGAGAGAAGAAAATGAAATGGCCTATTAAATTTTAGTTAAGGCATCAGCTTGGGGACAACATCCTGTTAATATGGGGCATTGTTCTACATGATGCAGTCTATGTAGTTAACAAATAACTGATATATGGCTCCGTGTCCCCAGTAGGCTAGAACATTAAGGGTATGGGAGCCCAAGCTTAGAAGTAAAATTGGCCCTTCTTACCATCATTCTCTTCAAGTAGAGACTTATAATTAGAATTTACATTTCCTATATCCACAACCTTTAGGTCTTACTGGATTAAAGGCTTTGTTTCCTGGGGTGAGGAGAACACTTCCAACAGGGGAAATAATAAGTTTCCACTAAGACTTGTATGATTACCACCTAGTAACACTGGGCTGCTTATGCTAGTGAACCGGTAAAAAAGGAGTTAATATATGAGAGGAAGAAATTAACCATGATTAACATGAAGGGCTAGGGCCTCTATCATACAATGAAAGTAAGTGTCAGGTGTCTTCGAAATAGCAGATTCATCGGGGCATCTCTTGGTGCTTACTTTTCCACAGGTAATAGTGAATAAGCATTGTAATAACCACAGCCTAACAATTTAAGGACTCAAGAAAGGTGTGGTTTACATAATTAGGCAAGCAAGCTAGACCCTTTAAAGTAATAGTTAAGACCAACTAAAATCTAGAATGTGAATGTCTAAGTATTTCCATATATTAAAATCCCTCTGCTGAAATACCTATAGTAGTAATTATGTTCCCATACGGATTTTTTTTTTTTTTTTTGAGACAGAGTCTCGCTTGTTGCCCAGGCTAGAGTGAGTGCCGTGGCGTCAGCCTAGCTCACAGCAACCTCAAACTCCTGGGCTCAAGCAATCCTGCTGCCTCAGCCTCCTGAGTAGCTGGGACTACAGGCATGCGCCACCATGCCCGGCTAATTTTCTATATATTAGTTGGCCAATTAATTTCTTTCTATTTATAGTAGAGACGGGGTCTTGCTCTTGCTCAGGCTGGTTTCGAACTCCTGACCTTGAGCAATCCGCCCGCCTCAGCCTCCCAGAGTGCTAGGATTACAGGCGTGAGCCACCGTGCCCGGCTCCCATACGGATTTTGACTAACAGAAATATGCACAGATTATGATGAAAGGACAGAAAGAAAGCAATGATGGTGTGGGAGTTGAATGGGAGTTCACAAGGTACAGTCCTACATTAAAGAAAATAGTGTGACTAAAGGCCCCGAAACAAAAGATAATATGGTGCATGCAGGGAACTTCTAGAAGTTAAGTATTACTGAAGCATAAAGTATGTCAAGAGTCACAAAAATGGGACTGGAGAGGTATCCAGGAACCAGGGCAATGAGAGCTATATGCAAAGCACTCCGGACATGTGCCTGAGACAATGGGAAACCACCAAAGCCTTTTAATCAGGACATTGACATGATCGTATCTTAGTTTAGATGCATAATTGTGACACTCATGTGGAAAAACAAAAGATTCTCTCAAGAAAGTCTGCTAAGACAGGGAAAAAAGTGGTAGACATTAGGTATATGTTAAACACAAAGTCATCAACAGAGATCATAAAGTTTGTTCATAAAACAATCAAAACAGATCAAGCACCTATGAAAATAATCTGGGGAATTTGGGGGTCAGGAATTTAATTCAAATATTTTGCGAATAAACACAGTCTACAAGTAGTGAAAATGAAGCTTAAAATGGTGCTAAAGACATTTGGCATACCACTGTATATTTTTAAACACACATATATACTTAAATCCATACAGCATATGGATAATTTTGAATTAGTAAATGGAAGGAAGTTGGCATAGAAGAATGGAATCATGAAGAACAGGAAAGACTGAGAGATGGTTTTCCATAAGCTTGCCTTCTACTGACAAGCATGTGTATCATAAACACAGGATTTGGTTCTAGATATTGTAGATTGGCCATTTATTTCTATCACCATCAGGACAGGATGTCTATAAAATCTGCTAAAGAGACACCAGGTTCAAAGTACTGTCCTCTTCTTTCCTTCTCATGGGCTATAATCAGATTATTTCTTGGCCTAATGTCCTAACTCTGAATCAATGTGGCTGGGCCTTAACAGTTTTCTCTAGAATTTATGAAAGGAATTAAATTCTGTTTTTCATGGTGGAAGATACAGCTCTTCCCTATCAGCATAAGATGATGGTTAAGAGCACAGGCATTAAAAGTTACTCAGATCTGGATTCGTATTCTTGCTGTATTGTACACTACTAGTATGATCTTGGGAAAGTTCATCTCTTCATTTATAAAACAGGGTTAATAATGTCCAATTCATTAAAATTCTAGAAACTAGAAGTGCAATTATGAGAAAACTATTTGTTTAAAATGTTTTTAATGTTTTCTTACCTGAAGAGGCAGAGGGTCACTGCTGTTTCTGAAGTCACAATCAAAAACAATGGCAGCCAGCACTTTTTGAGACTCAGGATCATAGTGAATGTAATTCTCAAACTCGGTTTCTGAAGAAAAGCCTCGAACTACAGAAAGACAAAATTATCTATACTTAAATAAAAACATCTGATAATCTCTCTTATTGGAAAGATAGGATATTACTTTACATGGGCAAAAGTGTATCCAAATATTGTAAATTTCAAAACTTTGTTTTCTCAAATATCAGCCTCAAATGGATATTTGGAGTACTAAACAATGTTAGGTGCTTCATAAAATTTTACTATAATCTAAAATAAGAATTATCATAAAATATATATAAAGGTAAGTCATTAGTCATTAGGGAAATGCAAATTGAAATTACAATGAAATACCACTCTATACCCAGTGACATGGAAATTATCAGAAAGACAGATGATAACAACAGTTGGTGAGGATGCAGAGAAATTGGAACTTTCAAACAATGCTTAGGGGGTATAAAAGGTACAGGCACTTAGGATAACAGTCTCACAGTCCATCAAAAAGTTAAACATAGAGTTACCACATGACCTATTTACTCCACTCGTAGGTATATACCCAAGAGAAATGAAAACATACATCCACATAAAACTTATAAACAAATGTTCAGAGTAGTAATGTTAATAATAGCCAAAAGGTGGAAAAACTTAAAACATCCAACAAGTGATGATGGATATACCAACTGAATATAGTAGATCCACAGAATGGGATATTATTTGGCAAGGAAAAGGAATAAAGTATTGATACATGCTACAACATGGATGAACCTTGAAAATATTATGTTAAGTGAAAAATGCCAGTCACAAAAACTACACATTGTATGATTCCATTTATATAAAAGGTCTATGATAGGTAAACCTATAGAAACAGAAAGTAGATTGGTACTTTTACTGATGATGGTGGACATGGGAGATTGGGAGTCATGTGTAAAGGGTATGGAGTTTCTTTGGGGGATGATGAAATCAATTGTAGTAGTGCTTGCACAACTACAACTATACTAAAAGCCATTAAACTGTACACCGTGAACGGCTGAATACCTGCTATGTACCTTATATGTTTCAAAATAAGATAAAGGTAAATCAAGAGTGGACAGCACTTCAAACTGTACTTTAAAAGGAAAGCAAAACTCATTTGATGGCTCACTAGCAATATGCAGATAATAGAGGAAGGTAAGTGAACTGGAAGACAGATTAATAGAAATCACCCGATCTGATCAAGAGAGAGAAAAGAGATTAGAAAAAAGTTGAACAGAGCCTCAAGAACCTGTGGAACAATACAAATTTCTAGCATTTGCGTCATCATAGTTCTAGGAGAGGAGAAAAGGCAACACTGAAAAACAATTTTGAGAAATAAGTAAAGATTTCCAAATTTGGTGAAAGACAGAAACTTACAGATTCAAAGGCTCTTTGAAACCAAAACAGAATTGACCAAAAGAAATACACACTTAGACACATCATACTCAAACTTCTAAAAACTAAAGACAGAAAAAAATCTTAAAAGGAGCCAGAGAGAAATGACATATTACCTATAGCGAAACAAAGATTCACATGATTGCATTTTTCTTTCCAGAAACCAAAGTGGTCAGAAGGCAATGTTAAAAGAAAACACTGCCAGTCCAGAATTCTCTACCCAGTGAAAATATCTTTCAGGAATAAAGCTGAAACAAACACATTCTCAGATGAAGGCAAATGAAGAGACTTCATTTTGCTAGTAGACTTGCTCTGAAAAATAATTAAAGGAAGTTTTTCAAGAAAGAAGGAAAATGATATTAGAAGAAAATGTGGAACTTGAATGAAGGAAGAGGAACAGCTTTGGTAATTAACTGGATGAATACTTTTCTTAAATTGTGTAAAATATGTATGCAAATTAAAATACTTTCTGGTGAAGTTTTCAATTATGTAGATCAGGTGTCCTCAAACTATGGCCTACGGGCCACATGCTGCCTGCTGAGGACATTTATCCGGCTCACCAGGTGTTTTTGCCTCCGCTGCCTGTCCTGCTTAGCAGTTGACTCGTCCTGGGCCCACAGTGTGCACCCTCTAACGGTCTGAGGGACAGTGAACTGGCCCCCTGTTTAAAAAATTTGAGGACCCCTGATGTAGATACAAAAACTATAATATAATGAGGGAAATGTAAAAGGGACCTATATACAGGTAAGGGTTAGACATTATAATAAAGTGGTAAAATATTAGGTCTGAATAGATAGTGAAAATTTGGGTATGAATATTTTAACCCAAGAGCTGCCACTAATAGTATTATGTAACACAAGTCCAACTGATCTGTTTTTTTCCTTTTATGGATCACAATTTTTGTGTCTTGTCTAAAGATTCTTCAACTAAAGTAAGTTATAAGGATTTTCTCCTATGTTCTTTCCTAAATATTTTATCATTTTATGTTTCAATCTATGATCCATTTTGAGTTAATTTTTTGCATAAGGTATGAGCTTTAATTGTTTTAGCTATATTGGTGTCCAACTGTTCCAGTACCATTTGTTGGAAAGGTTATTCTTTTATTTAATTCCTTTGCACTGTTGTAAAAGATTATTTTGGCATATTAGTGTAGCTCTATTTCTGGGTTCTCTAATTCTTTTTAATTGATCTGTATGTCCAGCCCTCTACCAATACAAGACTGTCTTAATTACCACAGTTATAGCATAAAAGTCTTAAAATTGTGGAGTGTGAGTCCACCAACATTATTCTTTTTCAACATTGTTTTAGCTCCTCTACAAATATTGTTTTACAGAAAATCTTAATGTCTAACTAACCTTTTATACTGATGTTTAGATTCCTTTTCACATTCTCGGTGATTTCTTTTACCACATCAATATTAGAAGGTATGTAAATCAATTCCCATTCACTGGGATATTTGAGGAAAGAAGGCAGAGTACTGATGGGTTGAGAAGTGAAATTGAGAGGTCCAATAAAATCTATAGGAGTAAGTGAACGGAATAGCAAAAACACTAGTGCAATCACCAATATTGCGATGACTTTCAATATTAAACTAATGAAGTTCCTCCTCTAGAACAGGGAACAAAAAGAAGGTGTTAATTAACTTAAGAGTACACATTCAGTGCAAATGGGTAGTTCTATTATATTAAGCTTCTGCCAGTTTCACTGTGGAAGAGCCAGTGCTGCTTAGACTATCTCATACCACACCTTCTCTGCCTCCCACTTGCCTATAGTTCATATTATACCATAGATTCCCTCAGTTTTAAAGATTTGGAGGAGCTACCCACAGTCTGGAATTGATTTTTCAGACATGTACATACACACGTGCTCGTGTGCACACACATACACAGTGTGTATGTGTATGTGCGAGAAATGGGCACTTAAGGATATTCTCCATGCATACCTTCACCTACCTTTAAGGTAAAATTTTTCCAGAGGAGTACTGCAAATTGGTTGAATGTTAACACATCCATTCTTCTACAAAGAGTGCATGGTCTACTCTAGGGATACAAGAAAGGTTTGTTTCAATGTTACCTAATTATGTTCACATCAAGCAAATAACAGGATTACTTCTTTCCCCTACTTTTCTCCTTTATCAACCTCAAAAATTGATAGTAAGAAAGATTATGTATTTACAATAAATAAAATCATATCATTAGCCAAAAAGAATCATATTGTTACTATTTTTCTATTAGTTTACTTAATATATTAATATAATGAAATTCTAGTACGTATAAAACACCAAGAAATAGAGAAAAAAATCTGTAAGATATGGTTTCATTTTTCCAAGATGGCATAAAGGAAATGAATAGGATCTCGTTTTTCCTCTTCTAGTCTTCATTACAGTAATTCTTAAGGTATTAAAAATAACAATCACCACCACAAAAACAAATTATGAAAAATCAAATCACTAGAAAATATCAATATTTCACCCCATTCACAGTGCTGATGAACATATTTATCTATTGTTACAATATTACTGCGCATTTACTGTGTGTCATTTTCTATGCTAACTATTGAGTATAAGATGGTAAGCACAATAGAAGAATAGACCTCATCCAAGCCCTGATGATGATAAATGTAAGGAGTATCAATTAAGAATCTACTTTCTGTGGACAGATCTTCTGGAATGGCTATATTAGAAGATCAATGGACCTTCTCTAAAGCAAAACAGCTATTTAACTGTTGAAACTTTAAAAACACACCCATTAAAACTTCTGATAATTGATTTAGGGTCATACAGATAGTGGAGAAACATTTATTCAAGAAAATCTACTAAATGATGGCAAGAACAGCAAGGGTCAGTGATATTTGAGCCATAGTCTACTCCTTTCATGCCCCCCCCCAGCTCCATATTATGGAGCTCTACTCTAGGAAAATGTGATTAAGAAGTTGGGGCTTTCTCTCTCCAAGGCTACCAATGTAGGGCTACGGTTTCACTCTATGAGGGGAAGGGTGTTGACATTTCTCATTTCCTATAGGTTCATAATGAAGAAACTCTATTCTAGGCCAATGGAAATGAGAGGTCTAGGGATTCCTTGTCTTATTTAGCCCCCATTAACAGGGAAAAAGCTCCACCCCAGGTAATACAGGCTGACAATAGTGGGGTCCTGATCACCCATGCACACAATAGCTGGTAGGGTAGAGGACATATGCCAGTGAGACAAAAAAGCCAGGGGCTGTCAGGTCCTCATGCCTGCTTATATAGTGGGGATGGTTACTCTGGAAGAAGCATGTTGCTATCCCCACTCCCAGCTCTGGCGCAGTGTCATTGAGGTTCTGTCCAGGGATAGAGGCAGGATATAAGGATAAAGACCTCCACAGCTCTGCCTGATGGGACAGGTTTTATTTGGAATAGGAACATAGAGAAATTCACATCTAGGAGTGTTGTCAAAAAACAACAGAGATCTTGGCGGGGAGCACTTGAGAGGGGGCTGATATCTTCATGATACTAGTATCAATAGTGAACAGCAAAAGGAACAGCAAAAAGATTAACACAGAGAACCTCCTGGGATCACACACATTCTTGGGAGTCCAGAAAGCTACACAAACTCAGGAGCAATCAGAACAAGACATGGGGCAAACTTGAAATCATTACCTAACCCACAGATAGACTCATCAAAGGCAAAATTCAGAAGTGTTCATGGCTCAAGGAGCTTAAGCACAGCTACTGACTAAATACTGGCTGAACAATGAGCTACACTGATCCATGGGGGGCATACCAAAGAAGCCACACTTAAAAAAATCATACACATCCACATCCTCAGTGGTCTGAAAAACTGAATGAATGGTTCAAGACTGTGCCCTTTCAGGAGGAATCAGAAAGGGATTCTCTAAGCTACTAGTCCCTGCGTGAATGTAGGACAACAAAAAGTAAACATTCTGAACCGTGAGAGCAGCCTCCAAGCCATAGACACATCAGTCATAAAGGGTAAAACTCTAATTGACTAACTTAGCTTAAGCATAACATTTGACCAATAAGTAGCTTATACTGATCCAGCGATAACCATTCAGAATTTACACTAAACACAAATGTTACGGCTTGAATTCAACAAAATTCATATGTTGAAGCCCTAATGCTAGTACCTCAGGCTATAACTGTATTTGGAGTGAAAGCCTTTAAAGAGGTAAGTTAAAATGAAGATGTCAGAAAGGGCCCTAATCCAATCCAATTGGTATCCTTTTAAGAATGGAAAATAGGGGCATGTTTGCACAGAGGAAACAGCAAGAGGACACAGCAATAAAGTGTTCATATAGTAGCCAAGCAGAGAGACCTTAGGAGAAACCAACCTTGCTGACAACTTGATCTTGGACTTACAGCAGCCAGAACTGTGAGAAAAACTGACTTCTGTTTTTTTTGTTTTGTTTTGTTTTTTTATTTTAGTGTATTATGGGGGTACATGTGTTAAAGTTACATATATTGCCCATGCCCCCCTCCCCCCTCGAGTAAGAGCTTCAAGCATGTCTATCCCCAAATGTTGCACATCTTACTCCTTGTGGTTGTATACACCCATCCTCTCCTCCCCCCTCCCACCCTCCCAACACCCGATAGATGTTACTCCTATATGTCCACTTAGGTGTTGATCCGTTAGTACAAATTTGCTGGTGAGTACATGTGGTGCTGGTTTTTCCATTCTTGAGATACTTCACTTAGTAGAATGGGTTCCAGCTGTATCCAGGAATACACAAGAGGTGCTATATCACCATTGTTTCTTAAAGCTGAGTAGTATTCCATGGTATACATATACCACATTTTATTAATCCATTCATGAATTGATGGGCACTTGGGTTGTTTCCACAGCTTTGCGATTGTGAATTGTGCTGCTATAAACATTCGAGTGCAGGTGTCTTTTTCATAAAGTGACTTTTGATCTTTTGTGTAGATGCCCAGTAGTGTATCTACTGGGCAACTACATTTTTTTTTTTTTTTTTGGCTTACAACAGCAAGCATTTATTTCTCACTCATGTTACATGTGAGCTTGAGGTCTGCTTCGGGTTGACTCTGACTCTGCTTGGCTCCTCTCCAAGTGTTTTCTCATTCTGGGAGCCAGGACCATAGAGTAGCTCCTTTAAGCTGAACCACCCAGTAGCATCCTCTACCCGGATGGGTGCTGGATCAAATGGTAGATCTACTTGTATCGCTTTGAGGTATCTCCATATTGCTTTCCACAGAGGTTGAACTAGTTTGGAGTCCCACCAGCAGTGTAGGAGTGTTCCTCTCTCTCCACATCCATGCCAGCACTTGTTGTTTGGGGACTTTTTGATATGACTTCTGTTGTTGAATCCAGTCAGTCTATACTATTTTGTTATGGTGGACCTACCAAATTAACACATGCAGATATTGGACTTGAAAATACTTAAATCAACTGCCTTAAACATGTTTGAAGAGCTAAAGGAAACAGAACTATGATGTCTCAACAAATAAAGAGTATTGATAAAGATATAAATTATAAAGAGAAACCAAATAGAAATCCTGGAGCTGAAAATCATAAAAATAAAATGTAAATTTCAATAGAGGGGCTCAACAGAAGATTTCAACAGACAGCATAAAGAATCAATCAATCAACCAACTTGAAAGTAGGTCAAATAAAATTATGTGTGTATGTAGAGAGATAGGAACACTCATACACTGTTGGCGAGACTGTAAACTAGTACAACCTTTATGGAAAGTTGTATGGTGATACCTAAAAGAGCTAAAAGTAGAACTACCATTTGGTCCAGGAATCTCACAACTGGGTATTTACCCAAAGGAAAAAAAAAGACATTCTATAAAAAAGACATCTGCACTCAAATGTTTATAGCAGCACAATTCACATTGCAAAGATGTGGCAACAACATCACTACATGAGTGGGTTAATAAAATGTGGGAGATATATATACACATATCCATACACACACACACACACACACACACACACACACACACACACACACACCATGGAGTACTACTCAGCCATAAAAAAATGGGGAACTAATATTTCTTGTATTATCCTGTATGGAACTGGAGACCATTCTTCTAAGTGAAGTATCACAAGAACAAAAAAGCAAACACCACATGTGCTCACCATTAAATTGGTACTAATCAATCAACACTTGTGTGCACATTTGGAAGTAATATTCATTGGGGATCGGGCAGGTGAGGGGGGAGGAGAAGATGGGTACATTCACACCTAATGGGTGCAGTACACGCTGTCTGGAGCATGGACATGGTTGTAGCTTTGATTCAGGTGGTGCAAAGGCAATTTACGTAACCAAAGCATTTGTATCCCTTGTAATATTCTGAAATAAAAAAATAAAATAACAAAAAAAGATTATCCAGTGTGAGGAGCAGGAAAATACCAGAGCCTAAGAGAAAGAGAAAAAATATTTGAAGAAATAATGGCCAGGGGAGTAACATCAGCAAGATGGTAGAACAGAAGATCCCTAGCTCTGGTCCCCCCAACAGAAACACTGATTAAACAACTACCCATGGTTGAGAATGCTTTTATGAGAGTTCTGGGACTCACAGGAGAGCTTACAACATCCCATTAGGGCACAAAACACAGAAAAGCCACATTAAAAAGGGTAAGGAAAAATGTTTCTCATTGTCCCCATCATCTCACCCCCAGATGGCACAGTGCAGTGCCAAGAAAGAGATCCTTGGGCTGTGATTTCACCAGTGGTGGAAAAAGAGACTGAATTTGATGTCCAACTCACCCAGCATTTTGGGGCACTGACTACTTACTTTTGTCTTGCCTCACACAAAACCCTGGGGGAATTAGCACAGCTATACTACCTGGGGACAATGAGGAATCAAAAAAAGGGTGTGGGGCCTCTCAGTAGCTGGATTCTCAGCCCCCACCAGTGGTCTCACCTGACCATGGAGCCAAGTCACCTATCCCACACCTGAATGCAGAGACCACACAGTGACTTCACCTGACCATGGAGCTCTGCTAGTCATCTCACCTGACTGCAGCACCAGCCAGCAGCCTTGACTATGGAGCCAAGCCAGCTGGCCACACCCAACTGTGGGGTCAAGCCAGCAAGCTCCATCTCCATCCAACCCAGTCATTTAGCCATTTGGCCCTGAATGAAGGCAGAGACTCCCCCAAGAGTGGCCTTGTCCAACCTCAGAGACCCAACAATAGCCTTGCCTGACTGTGGCCCTGCCAGCTGGCTCTGATCAACTCTAGACACAAGCCAGTTGGCCCCACCTGACCATGGAGCAACCCCAGTGGCCTCATCCAAATATAAAGCCTGACAGTGGTCTCGACTGAATGTGGGGATTGCCAGAGCCCTTGCTTGACTGCAAAGCCCTGCCAGCAGACTTGTCCAATTGTGGAGCAAAGCCAGCCAGCACTGCCTGACTACAGAGCCCCTCAGCAGCCTTGCCTGATGGTAGCTTTACCAGTGGCCTTGCGTGACCACAGAGCCAAACCAACTATTCCTGTCTGATGACCACAGCTCCAGTGACCTTGTTGACTGCAGCCTCTGTCAGCAAGTCCTGTACAACCATGAAACCAAGCCAAACAGCCCTTCCTGATTGCAGATCTCCCCACATCAGCCCCACTTGACCATTGCCTCCACCAGCCAGCACTACCCAACTGTGGATATAGCCAGCAACCTTTGTCCAACCCAAGAGACAAGCCAGCTGACCCTGACCAACTTCCAAACCCCACCAGCAGCCTTGCTGGACCATAGCACACAACAGCTGGCCCCATCAGACTTCAGTGCAATGGTAGTGGCCCCCTTCTACATGCACACCCTGCAGACCCCAGCAACAGTGCCCATCCATGGAGAAAACCAGCTGGCCTGCCCAGAATCCCAGGACAGGCGACTGGTGAAGATCTTTCCTTGCTGAAGCCAATATGAGAAGATTCTAAGAGGTAACCATTTCTTCACATGCACAGACACCAATGCAAGGGTACAGGGTCACAAAGAATTAGGAAATCATACCACTGAATGGAATTAAGAAGGTTCCAGGAACCAGATTCGCTCCAGAAATTAAGCAGTTTCTGAAAATGAAAGCATGCCACATTTCTCACACACCTGAATTATGAAGATGAGATGCATTCTCTCTAGAATTTCACTCCAGCCCCTTTACTGAAAAGTATAATATCAAATTATGGAATTAATCATAACTTTTATTTTCCTACTAAAATGAAGGTTTTTTCCTTTTCCTTGTTGGCTTCCTTTTCAAAAAACGACCTAAACTAAGCCATGCTAATTAAATTCCTTAAAGTTGGGAGGCTTTCGGCTCTTCACAGTCCCAACCCACTCATCCCCCAATACACTCTGTTTTTGGAGGGCCTGCCACTAAGTGAGCATTTTGTCATGTTATGTTTTATCTCTTTTATTGTCTCTTTTACAATCCTTTTGAGATAGTTATAATTAAGTATCCCCACATTACAGATGAGACTCAGAGAGGTTAACTCCTATAGCCAGTAAATGGAAGGACTAAAATTTATTTTTTTAATTGATACACACTACTTGTACATATTCATGACGTACGCCTGATCTGATAAATGCATACAATGTATAATGATCAAATCAGGGTAGGTAGGATATCCATCACCTCAAACATTTATCTTTTTGTGTCTGTGTTGAGCACATTTCATATATTCTCTTCTAGCTATTTTGAAATACACAATGTATTGCTGTAAACTACAGTGACCCTACTGAGCTATGGCACTTACTCCTTCTATCCAACTATATTTGTACCCATTACCCAACATCTCATCCTCCTTCCCCCAATAACCTTTCCAGCCTCTGCCCTCTACCTCCACGAGTCCAACTTCTTTAGCGCCAAGATACGAGTTGAAAACATGCGGTATGTGTCTGTAGCTCTTGTTTCACAGCACCAAGGTTGACTGCGCTTCATAACCCTCCGCTTTTAATCATTAGGCTTCAACAAAAATTAAAATGTATAATAATATGTATTATCCATATTGAGGGGGACTTTTGTCAGTTTTGTTTTTTGAGGGGAGAGCAGCGGGGCTGTGGAGGTTTCCGCACCGCCTCTGCCCAGCGCGGAGCGTTTGTTGGGGGCGGGGCGCACTTTCGGGCCCTGCGCGCCTACCGGCAAAGGCCCGGCATCAGGGAACAGTGGCCAGAGCAGGGGGTACCCGGGCAGGAGGAGAAAGGGCCATGAGAGCCGGGAAACTCACCTCTCAGGCCTCGCAACCGCCACTGCCACCACCTCCGTCGCTCGCGGGCACGCACCCAGCCCAGCGGGGCACCTCCTCCCAACGGCCCCTCAACCGCCCTCGCGCGCGCCTGCGCCCTGGAGCACTAGTCCCCACCCGACTAATTCCACTCACTTTCCAGCATTTCCGGCGTTCCCACCTGTTCCGTGCTCAGCCAGCACGCGGGACCTCATGCCTCCTTCCCACCAGTGCACAGCATGGGACCTTCCGCCTGTGATGCCGTCGGAGAGCGGTGCCCCAACCCCCATCCACCACATCCCGCACCCTGCCCTAGCCTCGAGTCCCTGTAGGAGCCCCATCTGGCTCCCCAGGTTCTTCACCTCTTGGTCCTCATCTCTCACGGGCTCCCCTCAGCGGGCTCAGCTGTTGGCAAAGGAGGATGAATAACTGTCTCCTCCTCACGGTTTATTTGGGGGTCAAGGACGGAACTTCCAGAGGCACATGCACAGGGGTCCCCTAACCTACTGGCTTGTTCAGAACAGGAGCCCACTGGAAGCTCCCTGTGGCCCGTGAGCACTCTGACAAGGTAGGGAAAGGAGTCAGGCAGCTTGTCCTCCCTTGTTTCCAGTGTGTTCATATCATTACTGGAAAAGAGAAAAACAGCTCTCCGAGAGCCAGGAACTGGCCTGGCACTATCTGCTTAGGCCTTGGTGTTGCCAGGGGCTGGCCTGCATTCACCGCTAGGGCTCTGTGTTTATCCTGTTGAATACAAATAAATAGAACACCAAAGTCACACAAAGCCATTCTGACCGTGATAAAGCGAGACAGACGACGTCCATAATTATGTCTGAGTCTGAGAAAAAACGAGAACACAGCCCCAAACGGCTGTCTTTCTGGCTAAATAGGAGTATGTGCCACTCCTTTATCAACTACAGCCTTAGCCCTGTTTTGTTCTACCTTTGAGATAAAATTAAGATACCCATAGAATTACTCTTGCTTCCTGACAGCATTGGATTCAGAGCAAAGCCCCCACTCTATATTATCTAACACCATATTCTATAGTACTTTCTAATACTTCATTAAATATGAACATGCCCCATAGTTCCCCATGATGTACAGTCTCACATGTTACAAGGAGTCAATAAACTCAACTTTGACTACAACTGTGTTACTTGTGGGCTTTGCCTGCAAGGCATTGACATTACTATTGACTCAATGCCTGTCATTATTAGTTTACTGATATGCTTATTAATATGAACATTGACACATTATTAATAACTTTTATTATTAAGTGGTCTTAGTAATAAGAACTAACATTTATCAAGCACTTAAAGAAAAAGGTGTGTTCAAATATTATCTCATTTCTGCCTCTTCATTTTTCATTTGAAGAAACTGAGGATCAGAGAGGTCGAATTGTTAGGGACCGACCTTCCACAGCCCCACCGGACAGAAAAGCAGAGACATCGAGGATGTAATTACACAAGAGGAGGTTTATTTTCTGGCTAGCCAGGGTCCAAGCCCTAGAGCACCAACGCAGTGGCCACTCTTGCAGGCAAGGACCCTGATTGGGGTTGCAGCGTGCCTTTTATTTCTATGGTGCATACGCTATGCAGTGGCTGATCACGCGTGGATCATGCATTGACCTTTAACATGATTGGTTGGCTGGTAGCCCCACTATACAGGGGTTTAAACAATGCAAAGTTGGCGCAAACAAGCAAGCAAGCAACGGTTTCCATGGCAAGCAAGCAACAGTTTTCAGAAGCCGGATGTTGGTTCCGGCTTCACTGGGGGTGTGGGCCTTGCAGGTATGCAATGTCTCAACTCCTCACAGAATCAATTGTCCAAGATCCCATAACTAGTAAAAATGGCAAAGCTCCATTCAAGTCCAAGCTGGCTCACTCCAAGGTGCCTATTGTGTTCAGTCAGGAAAAGAGAAACTGCATTAGTTATTTCAAACAGAAGGAATTAACACAGGGGATTATTCATGCAACAGAGGGGTGAGGGATAAAAGAGTTGAGGTGATCATAGGTACTAACACAGGAAGCAGCTCTCAGAGAGCTCCAGAACCCAGGAGCCAGGAGCAGGGGCCCTGATGCTGAAACCTCTGAGGAGGGTTTGCCCTGTTGAAAACAGGAAAGATGTTTCTTCTCTGCTCTTCCCACTTTCCAATCTCCTGCCAGTGCTTCCCATAAGAAGAGCCTAATAAGAAGTGAGCTGGCACAGGTGTCTAGAAAATGAAAATTTCAGTGTCCCCACACCAGCATCATGGAGCAGAATATAGAAAAGACCTTAAAGACACAGCTCAAAACCCTTAAATCTATGCCATAAGTGATACAGTGAGAAATTAAACTAAAAAAGCACTAAAACTCAACTATTTTTCCCAGAACAGAATGGGATTACCAAGAATGCAAAAACACTTTAATATAAGAATACCTATTCTTACACCACAAAAGAGAAAAAAAAAAACCCATGCAATTACATGCATAGATACCCCCAAATCCATTAGGAATATCCATCTTTCTGCTTACATTACCCATCTATGTTGGTAATGTTCTTCTATGTTGTTCACTTTTCCATTAGAGCCTTTAGTATATTAATCATAGTTATTTTAAATTCCTGATATTGTAATTCCAAAAATCTTCTGATCATTTTTCTAATGTTTGCTGTATCTCTTTGAACTTTTTGCCTTAGTGTGTCCTGTGATTTTTTTGTTGAAAGATGGAATGAGGTACCAGGTAAAAGGAACTGAGCTTAATAGATCTGGGCTGTGTTTATTGTTCACTGTAGCTGTAGGTGTCAGAGGCTAAAATTTCCTCTGGTGTCCATGGTTTTTCCCTGTTGGAAATAAGCGTGGATTTTTCTCTGATATTTGTCCTGAAAACCTGGAGATAAAACTCATGAAGTTAACTCTGAGTTAACTCCTCTGGAGTATTTAACTGTCATGTTTGTCTACACTGGGCCTTCATAATCTCATCAATTGCAGTTAAAGTTTTCCCACTGCAGTAGTGGTTCCAGCAGTGGGCTTCTCTTCCTGAGCTTCTGCTTCTGGAAACTGTGATTCTCTGTATTCAACTGTCTCTCCAATGTTGGCGGCAACACATTTGTTCTGTGACCTCAATTCTCTACTGGATCTAAAAAAGTTGTGAGTTTTCAGTTTGTTTAGCCCAGGGGTAGGGAACCATTTCATGTTGGAAGGCTGCATTAATTGAACTGTAATGAAATAAGGCCACATTTAAGAAACTTCAATTAGATATACTTAAAAATATACATTATTATATAAAAAATCTAAATGCTGTGTACTTAATAATTTCAAAAAATGAAGACTATTTGTTAATTTTCAAGTTAACTTTTTAATGACTTTGTTGTGTTTGCTTTTTGTTGGAAAGCATTTGAATATTTGGTTGCAACGGAGCTCCACAGTTTCAGCTGATCCTCTAGATGAGTAGCAGTCATTTGTGACCTTAAGGGCATCTTGATTTGGGTTAGGTAGGAGAATGTAGATTCACAGCAATAAGTAGTCAAAAAGCAAGAAAGCATTTTTCAGGCGTGTTGCCTAAGGTGAGAGTATTCTGCATTTTTCCATATTTCAGTCAGATCTTTCTTAGCATCAAACAATGACACTAAAATGCAATCTACTGAGAGCTCAATCAATTCCATCTGTAGTTCTTTAGGCGCCTTGGTGATATCAACTAGGTGAGACTGAAATGCTAATTTGAGTATGATGTCATGATTCTCAAAGTCTATGAACCTTTCCTTGTGTTTTCCAATTAATAGGTCTGAAACAGCTGCATATTCTTCAAATGATTCACATATATCATCCTCCTCATCAATGACTTTTGCTAACTGGGGAAAATGTTCATCCCAAATTTCCTTTTGAAGGAGAGATGCTTGGACTTTTTGCCACATACCATATGTAGACTCAGTTTTACCTTGCAAATAAATATTGAAGTCATTTCAATTTGACATGATATCACACAGAAATGCTGTGTTCCTGTAGAAAACTCCTTTGAACAATTCACATTGCTGATTATGTTCTTCATTAAATTTAACTATCTGTCCTCACAGACACAGGCTAACACTTGTCCCTGAGATAGCCAATACACTTTTGAATGATATGGCAAATCCACACTGAATACCTCATGGTTCAACTTTAGCATGTTAGGAAAATGACCATGCCATGTTGCATTTGCATGAATATAGTTAATAATACTTATTGCAAAGTGTCACTTAAAATAGTAGCTTTAACACAGATATTTTGCTGGTGCAAGATACAGTGTAAAGAAATGAGAGCATCTGGATCTGTTAATACATTCTTTTATCTGTGCAATAAACTCTTCATATTTTCCTGTCATGGAAGGTACACCGTCTGTACATACACTCACTAAATTTACCAAATTCAGTCCAACTTCACAACATTTATCTTGAAAGTTGTTGAGGATATCTATTCCCCATGTTCTGTTCACAAGAGTGCCCAAAGCTAGTAACTCTTCATAGTAAAGAAAATCTTCTGTTATGACCCAAATGAAGTATAAAATCTGCACTGAGTCAATAGAATCAGTTAATTCCTCTCCAAAGTGATTGAATAATCTCTATTTTCCCTTTGAAGTATTGTATGAAGTTCTGTTAAGTTAAAGGCTAATTCATGGTTCTTTTTTAAAGAGGCAGTTGTTTGTACTTTGAAACATTATCGGGGTCTAAGCATCCTACAACTTCAACGATGCATTCACAATTTCTACATCACTTTTTTCCCTGAGTATATAAGCTACTATATAAGTTGTTTCAGGGGCATTATTTCCAGGTCTTATTGGTGCTTGAAAGAATTGTCTTTGCTTTTGCTTTTCGTCTTTTAATTTCTGCAATACAAGCTTTCACACATCTCCCTCTAATTTCAAATATCTGTGGTCCTTATGAGTGCTACAGTGCTGATGAGCACTGAGAAGAGAGGGCTGTACATGTCAGCTGTTTACAGGAAAGAGGTAGCACAAATATCTCAAATGCTGAGTGTCCCAGTAACCACTAACCATGGGGATCTTCAATGCTGATTAGATGTGATGTTGACAAGTTAGCAAGACCAAGTGCGGGTATATATATCAATTCATTTTGAGATGTAAAGGATTGACTTTTAGATAACTAATTTTGGCAGCTTCATCAATGGCATTTATTTACTTGTTCTTAAGGTGTCATGGTTTCCCAGGCACATAAACCCCATCATAATTCCAAGGGCCTACATTACTCCTTATTTGGGACATAAAGGACCATACGGACTCTAGGATGAATAAGATGCTCCCTTTTGAGGTGTAGAGGCTACAGTTCAAATGGAATAAGATTTTTGAGTTTCATCTCTGCAAAAGGAAGATGTGGAACTACACTGATTTGCTTTAAACCTAGTAAAACATTAAATAGTTTCACAATTGGGTATTTGTGGGCAGAGGGGCTTAGGAAAGCTGTGGGCATTTATTTCAAATATCAGGAACAGGGGTCCTCAAACTTTTTAAACAGGGGGCCAGTTCACTTTCCCTCAGATCGTTGGAGGGCCGGACTATAGTTAAAAAAAAAATTATGAACAAATTCCTATGCACACTGCACGTATCTTATTTTGAAGTAAAAAAACAAACAGGCAAAAACACCTGCATATGGCCCGCAGGCCGTAGTTTGAGGACACCTGATCAGGAACATAGGGAAGCACTTCCACATCAGCAGTGTTAACAATGAAGTGCAGTAGCATAATGACTCACGTCTAGGTGCTGATAAGCTTGTCAGCGTGAGGCTCCAGTTCCAGTGAGTTTAAACATTTCTTCACATACATCTCAATCTGGTGCTCAGAAACTCTCCATAATTAGGCATGCATGATCATTATTTCCCGAGAAGTCATGTATTCCACCAAGGCATCAAATTGAGGACAATAACCATTTGTTGACCTTACCTAATTATAAGAATTGCCTTAAGTAAAGGCCCAAGTCATCTATCCTGTTTGCTTTGGGAAAAACTGCCTAAACCATGCTTTCCCCTAAACTCCACAATCATCAACACAGAAGAGGACTTCTGTGACTAAATGTGAGTTCCCCTCCCCCATAAACACCAAACAGTGGACAGCGGCTGGGTGTCCTCTAAGTTTTGACACTATCTACCTGGAGAGAGTGTCAGATCCCACAGGATGATGGCTCAGTCCCCAAGATGTGCCCCCACCCACAGACACCAGTTTGCAAGTCTGGGCCTCCAGAGCTTCTGATTGACCAGCTTCAAGTTGGGGTTCCCACAACCCCTTCTCACTTTGGATTTGGTTAATTTTCTGGAGTGGTTCAGAGCTCAGCAAACACTTACCTACATTTACCAGTTTGGTACAAAGGATATTACAAAGGATACAGATGAAGAGATGCATAGGCTAAATATAGGGGAAAGGAATGTGGAGGTGCCATGCCCTCCCTGGTCGCACCATCCTCCATGTTCCTCCAGGTGTTCAGCTATCAAGATACTCTCTGAACCTAGTCCTTTTGGGGTTTTATAGATGCTTTTGTTACACGGGCATGATTGACAACTGTGTACAATTGTGATTGTATCAAAAGTGCACGATCTAAGCCCAGCAAGACCTGTCTGTTCAGATTCTTCCTTGGCTTCTCTATGTAGCATTCCTTCGTCCAGGGCATGTGGCAGGACCCACGCTGGAATGAGGGTCTTTTTACCCACAATTAGATTGGAGTCTTGCCTTGGGCAGGTGAAAGGAGGACAGGAGAAGGTAACAGAGAGAGAGAGCGAGAGAGAGATTGATTCTAGCTTCTGAGGGCTGTTCTTGAGGCCTAAAGCACCCCAACATTATAACAAGGACATGGGACTTATGAGCCAGGAACCATGGATGAAAACCAACATATATATCATAACAACACACCATGGTATTTCCATGGATGAGATGGAAGACCTGTAGTTCTCCAGGCCATGCTTCCAAGAGTCCTAACAATTTTTTTTTCCTAAAGGGCTACAAAATTATGGCTTTGGCATCTTGTTCCATAATAAGGCTGAACCTCCTTAAACTGGAGACTGCAATGAGCATTGCTCTACCAATTAGTCAAACTCTTCTACTGATTTTCATTCAGGTACACAGAGCCAAGGTAGCCAGAAAAAAAGCTATGAATTTAATTGGAGACTGTTCATGTTCCTAGACACTTCACAGAAACAAATTCAAATCCCCTCCTTACCTAAAAATAGAACTGTGAATATATGATAAACATGAATTTATAATTAATGATATTCAACTAAAGATTTGAAACCATTAAACAAGTGACCCCAAAATAGAGCAGCTTCACGGAAACTTTTCATCTTGTAATTTCCACAAAGATCATTCTTATCATCTGCTTATCTCCCAAAGAATCCTGGAGAGGTGATTATATTTCTCTTGTTGCGTATTGGTGAACCCCATCTGCCTAGACAAGATTCAGAAGAAAAATCTGTCTCCCTCCTCTCCATTCCATTTATTCTTATATCCTTCTTTATTAGAGGTGAGGCAAGAGCAGAAAGGAAAAACACTATCTTAAAGAAATTTTTTCTTGCTGGCCATGGACTCTAAATGTTTTCGGTACAAAGATTCTCTTTCAATCAAAGCACAAGAAATTTATTTTGGATTTTGGAAACAGTAAATGAATTCACCCCTCAAACATTGGTATTGATTTAAACTAGACATTTTGGGAATGATATTGGTATGTGTGTCGGTGTGTATTTATGTGTCTATGTGTATTCATGTGTATATGTATATCCACATATGTGCATGTGTATATTTATGTATGTGTGTGTGTATTTGTGTATGTGCACATCTCTGTGTACATGTACATGCATCCACACACTATTTGGTCCAGGCATTATGCTCTTCTTATCCCTGACAGCTGCTAAAACATAAACCTCTTGTTCTTTGGGCTGTCCCATCTGACAGCATCATTATTTCTGGATGTTTCTATTCAAACCTTCAGAATACTCAGGAACAGGCCCTTGTTCCCACCCTGATAAGTGTTTCTCTTTTTATATCTCTAGGACAGAAAACAGGGATTTCATCAAATGTCTTTAGATTTGCACATGTCATCTAAATCTACAAAGAAGGAGACAAACCTTCTCCTTTGGGGAAATCTTTATTGCATAAATATTTTTACACCAAAATATGTACACACAGGAACATCCCTCTACACATCAACTCATAGTCCAACTCAAAGTTCACAAGGGTCACTGTCGCTGAATCTCATAGCTCTTATTTTTCATAATTTTCTGCTGTTTCATCTGTGTAAGCAAAGGTCAGGAAGACTTGGTCCAGCGTTATCTGACTGATGGAATAGTCTTCCATGTCAAATTGCTCTTTAGCTCTCTCCAAAATGCCAAACATCTTTAACAACAACAAAAATGCAGTTACTATTGCAATCTCCCCTTCAGCCTCCAACCCAGATAGGCCTCTTCTCCACTCCCCCCAATCCCTATCGTGTTTATGTTGGAGGACAAAAGGCACAGAACGGGGAGATGGGAAAGTAAAAGAAACAGATAATTGAGAAACTGAGAGGAGGCAGTTCTCTGTTCCCATTCTCTTGATGGACATGTACTGATAATGGGACTTAGGGGCAGAAATTAAAGCAATTAAAGTCTAAGGGTGTCTGAAAAGTAACCTAAAGGAACTGCTTCTGTCACAGTGCCAGGTGTCCATTGGACATGCCCGAATCCCAAATACTCCTCATCATTAGTACTCTCTTAATATGTAATGTTAGAAGGGCATGGCTTCTACCGTCACCTTTCCCCAGCCATTGTCCTTCTTGGGAACGGAGTAGTTAAGGATCCTTTGGTTCTCGTGCGTTAAGACACTACCTAAGAAAGGAAAATGGGACAAGTGAACAATTTTACAGATTTCATTTGAAATTTCCAAAATATTGCCACATCTATTTAATTATACACAATGGAAGGATGAATAGATGGGGTTAATACAAAAGAGGATGTGACCCAATGACCCCACTCTCTTTGGTATGCATAACATGGTTAATGCTTTCATCAGATTTAATCCTCATGAAATAATCTTATTATGTGGGGTTCATAGCAATTATTGAGAGCAGGCTTTTAGGCATAATAAATTGTCAATTCATGTGCCCAGTGTATAAAAAGCCTGAGCCTTCTAAAATTCCACTGTTAGTATAAGACTTTATTTCTAAATATAGTGCTGAGAATATGAACTGGGAGGGATTTCTTCCTGGCTGTGTGTGTGCATGTATAGTGTGTTTGGTGGGAAGAACAGACAAGGACTCCTTGCTATTCTAGTGATTATGTAATCTCTCTGCCATGTGAAACAGGAAATCATATGTATAAATCACCAAAGTCAGGCTATGTGCTCTTGTTTCTTACACAGGTAAAAATCCACTGACAGAATGAGAGGGAAGAGGCTGGTATCCATTCCTAATTTAGAACAAACCGATGTGTTACAACTTATCAATATATATTTGCAGATTTGGAAATGGAATTCATCTGGATTTAAAATGTCTTCAAGAAAAAAATATATTTTTGTAATGATTTGTGGATTTTCTTAATATTAATCATAATCATGTGTTATCTCCATGATCTCCCTTTTATTGTGAAACGTTTTAAACATAAAGCTTAATGAAGTATTCAAAACAAGCAATGATGAAACTACCCCAACCAGATCAAGTAATAATAACCCATTCATTCTCATGTATAACTTTCTAGCCTCTATACCCCCCTAAAAATAACCAATATCTTAATTGTTGTTGTGGGCATTTCTTTTTCTTTTTTCTTCTTTTTTTTTTGAGGGTGTTTATTTACTCGTTTATTTGAAAGACAAAAATTATGTATATTTATTGTGTAAAACACATTGTTTTGAAATATGTAAGTGTTGTGGAAGAGCTAAAATAGGGTAATTAACATATATTTTACTTCACATACTTAACCAGTTTTCTGTGGTGAGAAATCTTAAAATATACTCTTAAAAGAGTGGTTGTAAAGAAGCCAACATATTGTTATTAACTATAGTCACCATGTTATACTATAGATCTTCTGAATTTATTCCTGTCATCTAACTGAAATTTTGTATCCTTTTACCAACATCTTCCCATTCCACTCCACCCCCAGTGCCTAGTAACCACCATTCTCTTTTCTGCTTCTACATGAGCTGAAGTCTTTTAGATTCCATGTATAAGTGAGATGCTATAGTATTTCTTTTTCTGTGCCTGGCTTATTTCACTTAACATACTGTCCTCCAGGTTCACCCCTGTTCTCACAAATGACAGGATTTACATTTTTTTTAAGGCTAAATAGTACTACATTATGTATATATATACTGCATTTCTTTATCCATTTATCTGATGGTGGATGAATGGTTGCTCTCATATCTTAGCTATAGGTGAATAATGCTGCCATGAACATGGTAGTGCAGATATCTCTTCAGCATACTGATTTAAATTCCTTTGGGTATATTCCCAGCAGTGGGATTGCTGAATCATCATATGGTAATTCTATTTATAATTTTCTGTGGAAACTTCATACTATTTTTCATAATGGTTGCACCAATTTGCATTCCCACCAACAGTGCATAACTGTTCTTCTTGCCAACACTTACCTTTTGTCTTTTTGATGATAGCTGTTTTAAGAGGTATGAGGTGATTCTCTTTGTGGTTTTGATTTGCATTTCCCTTATAATCAGTGATGGTGAGCATCTTTTCATGTACCTGTTGGCCATTTGTACCCCATAAATATGTACAATCACATATTTATGGGGTACCTGTAATATGTTGATACATGCATATAGAATGTAATGATGAAATCAGGATATTTAGGATATCCATTGCCTCAAACATTTATCATTTCTCTGTGTTGGGAACATTTCAGATCTTCTCTTCTAGCTATTTTGAAATATATAATAAACTATTGTCACTGTACTGTGCCATCAAAGACTAGAACTTATTCCTTCTGTGTATTTGTATGTTTATACCCATTAGCCAACCTTTCTTCGTCCTCGTAACCCTTCCCAGCTTTTGATAACCATTATTCTTCCCTATGCCTCCATGAGATCAATGTTTTTGGTTCCCACATATCAATGGGAACACGTAGATTGCTTTCAGTAGTATGGACATTTTAAAAATAGTAATTCTTTCAATCTGTGAGCACAAGATATGAGATATCTTTCCATTTTTCTGTGTCTTTAATTTATTTTATTGGTGTTTTATAATTTTTCATTGTGAAGATTTTTCATTTCCTTGGTAAAATTTATTCCTAGGTATTTTTTTGATAGCTATTGTAAATGAGATTGTTTTCTTGATATCTTTTCTAGGTTTTTCCCTGCTGGCATGTAGAAATATTACTGATTCTTGTACTTTGATTTTGTATCCTGTAACTTTACTGAATTTGCTTATCAGTTCTAAGGGATTTTTGGTAGAGTCTTTAAGTTTCTCTAAATACAGGATCATGTCATCTGTGAATAAAGATAATTTTACTTCTTTTCAATATGGATGCCCTTTATTTTTTTCTCTTGCTAATTGCTCTAGCTAGGACTTCTAGTACCATACTGAATAAAAAGTGGTTAAAGTGAGTATCCTTGTTTCAGAGCTTAGAGGAAAGGCTTTCATTTTCCCCCCATTCAGTATAATTTTGGCTGTGGGTTCATCATATATGACCTTTATAATTTTGAGGTATGTTCTCTCTACATCCAGTTTGTTGACAGTTTTTTTTAAAAATCAGGATGGGTTGAATTTTATCAAATGCTTTCTTTTTCAGTATCGAAATTATCAGATAATTTTTTTTCTTGGTTTTGTTAATGTGATGTATCACATTCATTTATTTATTTATGTATGTCAAACCATCCTTGCATCTTTAGGGTGGATCCCGCTTGATCATGGTGAATGATCTTTTTAATGTGTTGTTGAATTAGGTTTGCTTGTATTTTGTTCAGGATTTTTGTATCTATCTTTATCAGGGATATTGACCTGTAGTTTCCTTTTTTTTTGTTGTGTTCTTGTCTGGATTGGGGATCAGGGTAATGCTGGCTTTGCAGAATGAATTTAGAGTATTTCCTCCTCTTCATCTTTTAGAAATAGTTTGAGTAGAATTGACATTAGTTTTTCTTTAAATGTTTGGTAAAGCAGCAATGAAGCTGTGGGCTTCTCTTTGATGCGTGACTTTTTATTCTTGTCAATCTCATTACTCATTTTTGGTCTGTTCAGGATTTTATTTATTCCTGATTCAATCTTGGTAGATAGCATGTGTTCAGGAATTTATCCATTTCTTCTAGGTTTTTTAAGTTTTTGATGTATAATTCTTCATAATAGTCTCTAATAATCTTTTATATTTCTGTGATTATCAATTGTAATGTCATTTTTTCCCTATTGACTTGTTGGAGCTCCTTATATATTCTAGTTATTAGTTCCTTAATAGATGAGTAGTTTGCAAATATTTTCTTCCATTCTGTGGGATGTATCTTCACTTTGTTGATTGTTTCCTTTGCTGTGAAGAAGCTTTGTAGCTTGATGTGATCCCATTTGTCAATTTTTGCTTTGGTTGCCTGTGCTTTGAGAGTATTACTCAAGTCCTTGCCCAGACCAATGTTCTGAAGCATTTCTCCAAGGTTTTCTTTTAGTGGTCTCATAGTTTCAGGTCTTAGATTTAAGTCTTTAATCCATTTTGATTTGATTTTAGTATATGGTAAGAGGTAAGTATCTAGTTTCATTCTTCACCATATAGATATCCAGTTTTCCTAGCACCATTTATTGAAGAGACTGTTCTTTCTCCACTGTATTTTCTTGGTGTATTTTCTTTGATGAAGATAGGCTCACTATAGATGTATGGATTTATTTCTGTTTTCTCTATTCTGTTCCATTGGTATATGTATCTGTTTTTATGCCAGTGTCATGCTGTTTTGGTTACTAAAGGTCCGTAGTATAATTTGAAGTCAGGTAATGTGATTCCTCCAGTTTTGTTCTTTTTGCTCAGGATGACTTTGGCCATTCCAAGTCTTTCATAGTTCCATGTAAATTGTAGGATTATTATTTTTTTTATTTCTGTGAAGATCATCATTGGTATTTTGATGGAAATTGCACTGAATCTGTAGGTTGCTTTGGGTAGTATGGACATTTTAACAATATTTATTCTTCCAATTTATAACCATGGAATATCTTTCCCTTTTATGTGTCCTCTCAATTTCTTTCATCAATATTTTATAGTTTTCATTATAGACATCTGTTACTTATTTGGTTAAGTTTATTCCTAGGTATTTTATTTGTTCTATTGTCACTGGGATTACCTTCTTGGTTTCTTTTTCAGATTGTTTACTGTTGGCACATAGAAATGCAATTGATTTTTGTATATTGATTTTGCATTCTGCAACTTTACTGAATTTGTTTATCAATTCTAATAATATTTATGTGGAGTCTTTAGGTTTCTCTAGATATAAGAGCATATCATTTGCAAATAAGGATAACGTGACTCGCTCCAATTTGGATGCCCTTTATTTTTTTCTCTTGTCTGACTGCCCTAGCTAGAACTTCTAGTACTATGTTGTATAACAGTGGTGAAAGTTGGCAGCCTTCTCTGGTTCCAGATCTTAGAGGAAAGGCTTTTAGTTTTTCACCATTCAGTATCATACTTACTGATGGTCTGTCATATATGGCATTTACTGTGTTGATATAAGTTCCTTCTATATCCAGGTTTTTTTGGTTGGTTTTGTTTTGTTTTGTTTTTTTTTTTTTTTTGAGACAAGAGTCTCACTTTTGTTGCCCAGGCTAGAGTGAGTGCCATAGAATCAGCCTAGCTCATAGCAACCTCAAACTCCTGGGCTTAAGCAATCCTCCTGCCTCAGCCTCCCAAGTAGCTGGGACTGGCATGTGCCACCATGCCTGGCTAATTTTTTCTATATATATATATTAGTTGGCCAATTAATTTCTTTCTATTTATAGTAGAGACGGGGTCTCGCTCTTGCTCAGGCTGGTTTCGAACTCCTGATCTCAAGCAATCCGCCCGCCTCGACCTCCCAGAGTGCTAGGATTACAGGTGTGAGCCACTGTGCCCAGCCTCTATATCCAGTTTTTTGAAAGTTTTTAGCATGTAGGAATGTTGAATTTTATCAAATGCTTTTTCCGGTATCAATTGAAATGATCATATGGTTTTTGTCCTTAGTTCTGTTGATGTGATGTACCACATGAATTCATAAGTGTATGTTGAACCATCCTCACATCCCTGAGATGAATAATCTTTTTAGTGTGTTGTTGAATTCGATTTGCTATTAATAGTATTTTTTTAGGAGTTTTGCATCTATGTTCATCAAAGATATTGGCCTATACTTTTCTTTTTTTGTTATGTCCACTCTATGCTGAAAAATATTACTTTAGACATATAATTTATATGACAGCACAAATATAAAACTGTCTAATTAGGTGATGCAAGAGCTTTTGAGAACCTCTGTTTTTTGTGACACTTTTTAGCATAATCTAACACAAGAGGGTTATGGTAACATCACAAAAAGAGTAGCATCAAAAATCAATAAATATCAGTAACTCATAGGAAACTTGTATTGAAGACATAAATCATAGGGATGGTGAGAACAACAAATATAATTTAACACATTTCTAACAAAGTTAGCACAAATTAATTTACCTGGAAATGTCTCTGTGATAAACGTTTTAATATCCTTTAACTTATCCTCAGTTTTGACCTTGACCTTCAGGATATAAACATTGCCAAACTTGTTCTTGAGATGCTGAGGGCTGCCCAAGCACATGAACTTCCCTTTCACCATGATAGCTAGACGGGTACAGAGGGCATCGCATTCCTCCATACTTGCAAGAAAAGGAGAGCAGGTCATCGTAAGACTAAAAAGTTCTCCTTTGGAGAAAATTATGTAGTTTAATCAGAGCTGGGATTTTGTGACCCTATTTTTCAATTGCAAGTTGCACTTGCCAATCATGAAGCTCATAGTTGAGAAGTGGGATTTTTCAAATGATAAATAATAGAGTGCCCAATCCTCCCATAAAACATCTCCTGAACTCCTATTTTTTCCTCATTCTTGATTTTTTAACTAAATGAGGATTCCTGCCCATTTCATTCATTAGGATTAACATGAATTCTAATACCTAACGAGGCACTCACAAACTGAAGAAAGTTCACTGTCCAATATTCCTGGCCCCAAATAATTCCCTCTTATAGCCACTAAAATTCATGCCAACCCTCAACCAAGCCTCTAGATGAGCTACACCTGTGGGAGGTTATAATGACAGCTTTTCCACTTTGATATGCTTGTGTCACTCTGTTCCAGAGCAGGCGTCGGGCTACTGGGTCCATGCCAGTTGATGGCTCATCCAGGAAGATGACTGCGGGCTTTCCCATTAGGGCGATAGCAGTACTGAGCCTACGTTTGTTTCCTCCACTATATGGCCAAAGAAGGAGAGAGAAAGTGAAAGTGGAAGAAGAGGAGGCTATACATATCAGCTATTTACAGGAGAGATTTAGTACAAATATCTCAAATGCTGAGAGTCCCAGCAAACACTAAACATGGAAATCCTGAATGCTGTTTAGATATGACTTTGATGAAGTAACAGCCCAAAGTACAGGGGCATATATCAATTCATTTTAAATTGAGATATAGGGGAGTGATATTTATGTTGCTGATTTGGCAGCATTATCAATAGCATTTATCTACATGTTTTTAGGCTGGCACGGTTTCCCAGGCACATAAACCCCATCATAATTCCAAGGGCCTATATTACTCCTTATTTGAGAGAGAAAGAATCACAGGGACAATAGGAAGAAGAAGATGTTTTCTTCTGAGGTTCAGGGCCACAGTTTAAATAAAACTAAGATTTTGAGTTTCTTTTCTGTAAGGGAAAGATATGGAACTACATTGATTTGGTTCATTAATGGCACCTGAAACCTACCAGAACATTAAATGTTTTACAAATTAGGTAACTGTGGACATAGCACCTTAGGTGGAGATGTGGGCATTTATTTCAAACATCAGGAATATTAAGGAAACATCTCATAATGTAGCATTAACAAGAAAGAGCAGCAGCATAGCGACTCACCTGAAGTTGCTGATAATCTTGTCAGCATGAGGCTCCAGTTCCAGTGAGTTCAAACATTTCTTCACATATGGCCCAATCTGGGGCTCAGAAACTCCCCATATTCTGGCATACATGATCATTATTTCTCGAGCAGTCATGTATTCCAGCAAGGCATCAAATTGAGGACAATAGCCAATTTTTGGCCTCACCTAATTACAAGAATTGCCTTCAGTAAAGATCCAAGTCACCTATCGCAGTCTATATCCATGGATGAGATGGAAGACCTGCAGTCCTCCAAGCCATGCTTCTAAGAGTACTACCAAGATTTTTTTTTTCCTAAAGGGCAACAAAATTATGGTTGTTGAATCTATTGTAGGGCATTGGGATAATAGGTTTCCTAGTTCAGTTTGAATGATCTTGGGGATAAAGAAGTTAAAAATTAAATTTTAGATCCCATCAATTTGGAGGAGTATTAGAATATGAGATACTACCCTTATCAATCAGGAATTCCAAGGGGCATGGTCACCGTGGATGTTTCTGCACTGTTTGACTTGCACAACCATGTGTACATGTTGTTCTACAGTAAGGCTGAACTAGTGGCAAAGCCTTTCCCTTGGCCCCCACCTCCAACCCCAACTGGAGACTGCAAAGTGTATCACTGTAGAAATTAGTCAACCCATTCTGTTGATTTGGATTCAGTTGCACAAAGCCTAGGAGCCAGAGAAATAGATTTGAACTATTAATAGTTTGGTCACTGAACTGAAGCTTACCAATGTGGCCATGACATTGAGTTTGGCATTGATTTCTGTGACTATGACACCAAAGTTACAGGCAACAAAAAATTACATAAATTGGACACATCAAATTAAAATTTTTGTTCACCAAAGGACACTGGAAAAGGCAATCCACAGAATGGGATAAAACATTTATGGATCATATATAATTAATATGGGATTAATATCCCGAATATATTTAAAAAATCCTCCAACTTGACAACAACAAAAAACAAACAATCCAATTTAAAATTGTGCAAATGGAGAGAACACGTGAAAAAAATGGCGGAGTAGGGGTGCCCTCCTGGCTCTCTGCTCCCAGAGCGAAAAGTGAAGAAAGTGGATAGCCACACTCGAGCGATCTGCACTTCCACGAGACCAGCTTTGCAAGCCTGCAAAGGTCTTATCCCTCCACCAGGAATCGGAGGGATAAGACCATTTGCAGCCTAATGCAAAGGTGAACCGATCATTCTTCCGCAAAACTCGGGGATTCAGAGGCACACATCAGGGAGGGAGCGAGGCGCGGTGTAAGCCGCTGCCGGCTGGCAGTGGCGCCAGCCTTACCCGGTGCTGAGAAACACCCCCTCCTACACCAACCTCCACTTTAACGTTGGGCGGGAGGTGCCTGAAGTTGGTGAGACGTGGCAGCGCGGGACTAAGCCGTGTGGAGAGGAGACTAGAGCAGGGAGCGCGCTGAGTTCCCTAGAGCACACAGCGGGCCGCAGTTTAAGGCGGGGGAGGATCCCCGTGCAGCAACCGCTCTCCGCGCAGCAGGAACCAGAGCCCACTTGGGCATCTCCCTGCAGAACACTCCCAGGTCAAGGTTAAGGGGAGTTTACACAGAAGGAGGCTTTGACTTTGGATATAGAGGAGGTTTGGGATAGCACTAAGAGGTCAGAGTGTGCAAAGTTAGACTCCTCGATCCATTAGGACCCCCTCCCTCTGCCCCTCTGGCACCGCTCCCGCCCCTGCATTCCAGCGCTGACTCAGCATTCTGGCGGTGACTTGGGCTCGGGGTTTGGAGAGGAGGTGCAGAGAAAGCGCTGGTACGCGCCACTGCTCCACCAATTTGATATTGAACCGTCTCTTGCTGCACAAGTGGCACTGACTCTGTGCTCAGAGAGTGGACCCTGCCTGGACGGGGCAGTGCTACAGGGGAGATTGCCTTTGGCAGATTTAAGGCAGAGAAACATTGCCTTCCACACTCTCCTGCGACCCGGAGGCCGGCCCTGGGCTCCAAAGTCTCTGTCCCAGCCTTGGGGGCGGAGCTGAGACAGAAACTGATCTCATTCCTGCCGCTTATCTCCACCTGGGAAATTAAAGAGACAAAAGGCAGGGAAAGGTGGGTCCCATTGACTGCCTGCCTGCCTGCCTGCTTTTGGTCAGTCTCTCCCTGCACAGGTCTCCCGCGCTCCATGCCCAGAGTGTGGAGCCCGCCTGGGCAGAGCTGGGCCTTGCAGGAGGCAGCTGTCAGTGGTTATAAGGCAGAGATATTTTACGACCCCCACATCCGGGGATTTGGGGCTAGGCCTTTGGCTCCAAAGTTTGTATCCCCGCCTTGGGGGCGGAGCCGAGATAGAAACTGCTCTGGTTCCTGCCGCTGATCTCCACCTGTGGAATTAAAGAGACAGAACATGGGGCCTGGTGGATCTGGTTTCAGGACAATCTCTCACTGCACAGGTCTCCCGCGCTCTGTGTCCAGAGTGCAGAGCCCGCCTGGGCACGGCTGAGCCTCGTGGGAGACTGCCCTTAGTGGCTATAAGGCAGAGAGACTTTACGTCCACCACGCTCTAGTGTCTTGTGGCTGAGCCTTTGGCTCCAAAGTCTCTGTCCCCGCCTTGGGGGCAGAGCTGAGATAGGAATTGTTCCCATTCCTACCGCTTATCTCCACCTGTGCAATTAAAGGGACAGAAGACGGGATTCCCTGGGATTGGCTACGGGCCTGCCGGCTTCAGGGCAGTCTCTATCTGCACAGGTCTTCTGCATGTCCAGACCCTGGAGTTTGCCTGGGCAGGGCCGAGCCTAGTAGGAAGTAGTCTTTGGTGAATACAAGTCAGAGAGACGTTATGACCCACACACTCTGGTTACTTGGGGCTGGGCCTTCAGTTCCAAAGTTTCTAGCCCCGCCTTGGGGGTGGATTGAGATAGGAATTGCTCCCGTTCCTGCCATCTATCTCCACCTGTGTAATTAAGGAGACAGAAGACGGGAGGCCGCCAGAACAGCCCAGACACCAGCAGGAAGGGTAGGGTAACTGACTGTTTCCCCTCCACTACATCTCGGACTGCTGGCTCCCCAGCGGGTAGAGAGACCTGCAGACACAACCCAGTGACGGCTGCCGCCAGAGAGCAACTCCACCTACTGGCTCAGAAACTAAAAAAGACGTGTGAATACCCAAACGAAAACCTAAAGGAAAGAAACAACAACTGATTGACATGGGAAGAAATCACCGAAAGAACTCAGGAAATATGAAGAAACAAACGGAAAACACACCCCCAAAGAGGAGCACCAGCCCCTTAGAAACAGACAACAACCAAAACCTGGCAACTGAAATGACAGAAGAGGAATTTTGAATGTGGATCATAAGAACACTCACCAACCTGCAACAACAACTCAATAACCAACACAAAGAAACCACAAAAAGCCTCCAGGATATGGAACAAAGGTTCACTAAAGAGATCGACACAGTGAAGAAAACTTTAACCGAAGTCCTAGAAATGAAGAATCAACTCAGGGAACTACCAAATACTGTGGAAAGTCTCAAGAACAGGGTAGATCAAACAGAAGAAAGAATCTCAGAGATTGAAGATAACACCTTCCAATTAAATAAATCAGTCACAGAGATAGAGCAGAGAAACAAGAGAAAAGAGCAAAGCCTACAAGAGCTGTGGGATTATGTGAAAAAACCTAACGTGAGGGTCATAGGGTTAGCAGAAGGGGAAGAAGACAACACTCAAGGGCTGGACAAGCTTTTTGAAGATATAATAGAGGAAAATTTCCCAGGCCTTGCTCAAAATCTTGATATACAAGTTCAAGAAGCCCAGAGGACCCCTGGGAGATTCAATGCAAACAGGAAGATGTCACGTCATGCAGTCATCAGACTGACCAAAATATCAACTAAAGAGGCCCTTCTAAGAGCTGTAAGAAGAAAGAAGCAAGTAACCTACAAGGGAAAGCCAATACGAATAACACCAGATTTCTCTAATGAGACTTTACAAGCAAGGAGAGACTGGGGCCCCACTGTCACTCTTCTGAAACAAAACAATGAACAGCCTAGAATATTATTCCCTGAAAACTAAGCTTCATATATGAAGGAGAAATAAAGACATTCCCAGACAAGCAAAGGCTCAGAGAATTCACCAAGACAAGACCAGCCCTACAAGAAGTACTCAAAACAGTGTTACACACGGAACACCATAATAGAAATGCATGAATAAAAAAAAAAATCAACACCCAAAGATTAAAGGCCAGATATCTCTATGGATCAAGAGAGAAATCAAAGCAACAACATCCAACTCAACAGAAGGAAAAGTAATCTACCTTACCTATCAGTTCTCTCAATAAACGTGAATGGTTTAAACTCTCCACTCAAGTGACATAGGCTGGCTGAATGATTAAGAAAATACAGGCCAAGTATATGCTGTCTTCAGGAAACACATCTAACCTGCAAGGATGCATATAGACTAAAAGTAAAAGGGTGGAGATCAATATTCCAGGCAAGCGGAAGCCAAAAGAAGGCTGGTGTGGCAGTTCTAATTTCAGACGATTTAGTTTTTAAACCAACAAAAGTAGTGAAAGACAAAGAGGGTCATTACATAATGGTGAAGGGCGCAGTTCAACAAGAAGAGATAACAATTTTAAATATATATGCACCCAACTTAGGTGCACCCAGTTTCATAAAGCAAACCTTACTGGATCTAAGCAAATGGATTAATAGCAACTCCATAATCACCGGAGATTTCAACACCCCACTGACGGCTCAAGACAGATCCTCCAAACAGAAAATTAATAAAGAAATAATGGACTTAAACAAAACTCTAGAACAATTGGGTCTGACTGACATTTACAGGACATTCTTCCCCAAATCCACTGAATATACATTCTTCTCATCAGCTCACAGGACATTCTCTAAGATTGATCATATCCTAGGACACAAGGTAAACCTCAAGAAATTAAAAAAAATAGAAATGATACCATGTATCTTCTCAGATCACAGTGGAATAAAAGTAGAAATCAACCCTAACAGAAACTCACATTTCTACACAAAAACGTGGAAATTAAACAACCTCCTGCTAAATGATTACTTCATAAATGAAGAAATCAAGACGGAAATTAAAAAATTCTATGAAGAAAATGACAATGGAGAGACAAGTTATCAACTCCTCTGGGACACAGCTAAAGCAGTTCTGAGAGGAAAGTTTATCTCCATAAATGCCTATAACCAAAAGTCAAAAAGATCACAAATAGACAATCTAATGAAACGACTCAAAGAGCTGGAAAAAGAAGAACAGAACAGCCCCAAACCCAGTAGAAGGAGTGAAATCAGCAAGATCAAATCAGAACTAAACGAAATTGAAAACAGGGAAGCTATTCAGGAGATTAACAAAACAAAAAGTTGGTTCTTTGAAAAAATAAACAAAATTGACACGCCACTAGCTAAGCTAACGAAAAGCAGAAAAGAGAACTCTCTAATAAGCTCCATCAGGAACAAAAAAGGAGATATCACAACTGATTCCAAAGAGATACAAGATATAATTTATGAGTACTACAAAAATATTTATTCACACAAACTGGAAAATGTGGAGGAAATGGACAAATTTCTAGAAACACACAGCCTCCCTAGGCTCAACCAGGAAGAAATTGATTCCCTGAACAGACCAATTTCAACAGCTGAAATAGAAACAGCAATTAAAAATCTCCCTAAAAAGAAAAGTCCCGGTCCAGATGGCTTCACACCCGAATTTTACCACACTTACAAAAAAGAACTAGTACCTATCTTGCAGAAACTATTCCACAACATCGAGAAGAATGGAAACCTCCCAGACACCTTTTATGAAGTGAATATTACTCTGATATCAAAACCAGGAAAGAATCCAACAAAAAAAGAAAACTACAGACCAATATCCCTAATGAATATAGATGCAAAAATTTTCAACAAAATCTTAGCTAACCAAATCCAGACGCTTATAAAAAAAAATAATCCATCATGACCAAGTGGGCTTCATCCCAGGGATGCAGGGATGGTTCAACATACGCAAATCTATAAATGCAATTCACCACATTATCAGAAGCAAAAACAAAGACCACATGATTCTTTCAATAGATGTACAAAAAGCTTTTGACAAAATTAAACACCCTTTCATGATACGAACACTTAAGAAAATAGGCATAGAAGGGACATGCCTAAAAATGATATAAGCCATATATGACAGACCCATAGCCAATATCATACCAAATGGGGAAAAACTGAAAGCATTCCCACTTAGAACTGGAACCAGACAAGGCTGCCCACTATCTCCACTTCTATTCAATATAGTGTTGGAAGTCCTGGCTACAGCAATCAGATAGGAAAGTGGAATTAAAGGTATCCAAATAGGGGCAGAAGAGATCAAACTTTCACTCTTTGCTGATGATATGATATTATATTTAGAAAACCCCAAAGATTCAACCAAGAAACTCCTGGAACTCATAAATGAATTTAGCAAAGTCTCAGGATACAAAATCAATACACAGGCCGGGCGGGGTGGCTCACGCCTGTAATCCTAGCTCTCTGGGAGGCCGAGGCGGGCGGATTGCTCGAGGTCAGGAGTTCAAAACCAGCCTGAGCAAGAGCGAGACCCCGTCTCTACTATAAATAGAAAGAAACTAATTGGCCAACTAATATATATAGAAAAAGTTAGCCGGGCATGGTGGCTCATGCCTGTAGTCCCAGCTACTTGGGAGCCTGAGACAGAAGGATCGCTTGAGCCCAGGAGTCTGAGGTTGCTGTGAGCTAGGCTGACGCCACGGCACTCACTGTAGCCTGGGCAACAAAGCGAGACTCTGTCTCAAAAAAATAAATAAATAAAATAAAAAACAACAACAACAACAAAAAAAACAAAATCAATACACAGAAATCAGAGGCATTCATATACGCCAACAACATACAAATCGAGAACCAAATTAAAGACTCAATACCCTTCACGATAGCAACAAAGAAATTAAAGTACCTAGGAATATACTTAACCAAGGAGGTAAAAGACCTCTACAGGGAGAACTATGAAACACTGAGGAAGGAAATAGCAGAGGATGTAAACAGATGGAAATCCATACCATGCTCGTGGATCGGCAGATTCAACATCATTAAAATGTCTATACTACCCAAACTGATCTACAGATTCAATGCAATACCTATTAAAATCCCATCAGCATTCTTCACAGATATAGAAAAAATAATTTTACGCTTTGTATGGAACCAAAAAAAGACCCTGAATATCAAGAGCAATTCTAGGCAACAAAAACAAAATGGGAGGTATTAATATGCCAAATATCAAAGTATACTACAAAGCTGTAGTAATTAAAACAATCTGGTATTGGCACAAAAATAGGAATATTGACCAGTGGAACAGATCTGAGAATCCTGATATAAAATCATCCTCATATAGCCATCTAATATTTGACAAAGCAGACAAAAACAAACACTGGGGAAAAGAATCCCTTTTCAATAAATGGTGCTGGGAAAACTGGATAGCCACTTGTAGAAGGCTAAAACAGGACCCACACCTTTCACCTCTCACAAAAATCAACTCACGCTGGATAACAGACTTAAACCTAAGGTATGAAACCATTAGAATTCTAGAGGAAAATGTTGGAAAAACTCTCCTAGACATCGGCCTAGGCAAAGAGTTTATGAAGAAGTCCCCAAAGGCAATCACAGCAGCAACAAAAATAAATAAATGGGACATGATGAAACTAAAAAGCTTCTGCACAGCCAAAGAAACAATCATGAAAGTAAACAGACAACCTACAGAATGGGAGAAAATTTTTGCATCCTACATAACCGATAAAGGGCTGATAACTAGAATATACTTAGAACTCACGAAAATCAGTAAGAAAAAATCAAATAACCCTATTAAATAGTGGGCAAAGGACTTGAACAGAAACTTTTCTAAAGAAGACAGAAGAATGGCCAACAAACATATTAAAAAATGCTCATCATCTCTAATCATCAGGGAAATGCAAATCAAAACCACAATGAGATATCACTTAACTCCAGTGAGAATGGCCTTTATCAAAAAGTCTCCAAATAACAAATGCTGGCGTGGTTGTGGAGAGAGAGGAACACTCCTACACTGCTGGTGGGACTGCAAACTAGTCCAACCTCTGTGGAAAGCAATATGGAGATACCTTAAAGTGATACAAGTGAATCTACCATTTTATCCAGCAATTCCATTGCTGGGCATCTACCCAAAAGATCCAATGACACTACAAACAAGACACCTGCACTCGAATGTTTATAGCAGCACAATTCATAATTGCAAGGCTGTGGAAACAGCCCAAGTGTCCTTCAATCCAAGAATGGATTAATAAAATGTGGTATATGTATACCATGGAGTACTATTCAGCTCTAAGAAACAATGGTGATATAGCACATCTTATATTTTCCTGGTTAGAGCTGGAACCCATAATACTAAGTGAAGTATCCCAAGAATGGAAAATCAAGCACCACATATACTCGCAAACTGGTATTAGCTGAGTAGCACCTAAGTGGACACATAGGTACTACAGTAACAGGGTATTGGGGAGGGGGGAGGGGAGAGGGGGACGGGTATATACATACATAATGAGTGACATGTGCACCATCTGAGGGATGGTCATGCTGGAGAATCAGACTTGTGGGGGGAGGGGGGAAAGGGCATTTATTGAAACCTTAAAATCTGTACCCCCATAGTATGCCGAAATAAAAAAAAAATTAAAAAAAAATAAACTTAACATGTATAGCAAAAAAAAAAAGGTTATAAGAAGTGCTGAATAAAAATTTCAGTGGATATGAATAAAAAAATAAAAAAAAATAAAATTGTGCAAATGGCTTGAATAGGTATTTCTTCAAAAGATGATCTAGAAATGGCCAATTAAGCACATGAACAAATGCCCAGCATTACAAATAGGGAAATGCAAATCACAACCATAATGAACCCTGGTGCAGTGGCTCATGGCTATAATCTTAGTGCATTGGGAGGTCAAGGTGGGAGGGTTGTTTGAGGCCAGGCCTGAGAAATATAGTAAGAACTCATCTCTACAAAAAATAGGAAAATTAGCTGGGCATGGTGGCACACACTTGTAGTCCCAGCTACCGGGAGGCTGAGGCAGCATTATCACTTGAACCCAGGAGTGTGAGGTTGCAGTGAGCTATGATGATGCCACTGCACTCTAACCCAGGCAACAAAGAAAGACCCTGTCTTGAAAACAAACAAAAAAGAAAACCTCAATGGGATACTATCTCATGCCCATTAGGATGGCTATTTTAAAAAAAGAAAAAAAAGTCAAGAAGTGTTGGTGACAATATAGAGAAATTGGAACTCTTGTGCATGGCTAGTGGGAATATAAAATGGTGCAACAGCTGTGGAATACAATATGGAAGTTCGTTTTAAAATAACCATAGAATTACCATGTGATCCTGCAGTTTCACTTCTAGGTATACATCCAAGATAATTGAAAGCAGGGGCTCAACAAGATAATTGTACACCAATGTTCATAGCAGTATTATATGCAATGGCCAAAAGGTACAAACAATGCAAATGCCCATCAAAGAATAAATGGATAAACAAAATGTTATACGCTCCTACAATGGAATATTATTCAGCCTTAAGACTGAATGAAATTCTAATACACTGGTATGCCTTGAAGGTATTATACCAGATGAAGTATGTCAGATATAAAAGTACAAATATTAATATGAATTCTACTTATATGAAGTACCTATCATAGAGACAGAAAGTAGAACAATGGTTATCTGGGGGTAAAGACAGAGATTGTTTAATGAGTACAGATTTTCAGTTTTAGCTTCAAAAGTTCTGTACATGGATAGTGGCCATGGCTGTACAAGAATGTGAATGTACTTAATGCCATTGAATTGCATACTCAGAAATGGTTAAAATGATAAATTTCATAGAATGTATTTTTATCATAATAAAAAGACAATATTAAAGATGGGTTTTAAATGCCTGAATAAATGAAGATATCACCATCTGTCACATACAATGTGAGAGATATTTCAGAATAGCAAACTTGTAGAGATTCTCTGAAAAAGTTCCCTCAGATTTTACTGAGCTCAGAATCAGTCCATGCAAAAGGCTCATATTTTGTGTGTATGCCTGGTCTCTTTTTAAATTTGACATTTTTTTTTTTTTTTTTTTTGAGACAGAGTCTCGCTTTGTTGCCCAGGCTAGAGTGAGTGCCGTGGCGTCAGCCTAGCTCACAGCAACCTCAAACTCCTGGGCTCAAGTGATCCTTCTGCCTCAGCCTCCCGGGTAGCTGGGACTACAGGCATGTGCCACCATGCCCGGCTAATTTTTTTATATATATATCAGTTGGCCAATTAGTTTCTTTCTATTTATAGTAGAGACGGGGTCTCGCTCTTGCTCAGGCTGGTTTTGAACTCCTGACCTTGAGCAATCCGCCCGCCTCGGCCTCCCAAGAGCTAGGATTACAGGCGTGAGCCACAGCGCCCGGCCTAAATTTGACATTTTTAAATGGACTATCTCTTTGTTTCCCAATTCAGCTTTTGCTCCCTGGCACCAAATTCACTTAATCCTTTTCTGCATTCCCCACCGTCAGGGGACTGGACTGTTTTATACCACCCTTATGCCACTGAAGAGGATTTGGTACGTGGTACGGAGAAAAATATTTAGGGGAGACCCCTACATATCCCTTCCTCTGTGAGGACCAGCTGGCAGGAACAACTCACTCCTTCCTCTATTTTTTCAACTTCTCTCATTCTAGTATAAATGTGCTCAAGTTATGCAACATATGAAATATTTTCTGTTTCCTTCTCGCATATATGGGTAAATTCTAGTTCTTTTCTTTGCCCCACAGCAAACCTTCTTCAAAGTGTAACGGACATTCTTAGTTTCACTTCTCCTTACCAGACTACTATTTTTCCTACAGCATACAGGCTCCCCCACCCATATTCCTGATTCCTTGGTGATAGTGCCCATGTGAAGTGATGAAGAAAGAATTACTACTAAGAAAGACTACTAAGGTTGCCATCACTACCACCTACCTGATCCTAGGGCAATTATTCTTGCCAATCTCATCCACGAAGTTCTACTAATAAATCAAATCTATACTATTCAGGCTTTACTTTGCCTGAGATTTCCTGGCATTTGACAAACTGACTATCTCTTCTTCTTGAAATTCTCTCCACATTTAGATTCTTCCTAAAGTTTATACCCTCTCTCCCAGGTGGCATGTGCAGCCAAGGACTGGATAACACAGAGGTACAAAGGCTGATGACCTTGCTTTGATTTGGGATGACTTTGAAAGGCCATCTTGCTTCAGAGCTCTCAGTAAGATGTACTAAGGGCTCAGTTACAACTGAATTGGAAATCATCTCTTTCTATCCAGTTTTGCAATCCTTACACTGTTACAGCATCTCATATGGCATCCGTTAGATGCACTGTTGAAAAAGCTTGCCTTTTACTCCAATAGTTTCAAAGAGCACACAAAAAATCCACTCTTGTTTTAGATTGTACTCTTATTGCTTCACTCTCGCTTCAAAAATTTCTCTCTGACTAATCCAATGACTGAAACAACATCAAGACCTACTACAATTCCCATCCATTATCCCTGGCCATCTGCCTGTTACCTGAACCCCTGGAGTCATTATACTTCTTATATCTTAGACTGTAATAGCCTCTTACCTTTATGACATTATCGGTGATGTTAAGGCCATCAATGAATACTTCCCCAGAGGTAGCACTTATCTCCCCAGTCAAAATTTGGAAGATAGTTGTTTTTCCAGCTCCGTTGTATCCAAGCAATCCAAAGCACTCCCCTTTTTGGACTGCAAGGGAGATGTTTTTTACAGCCAGAATGACTGGATAGGTAAAATAGATCTAAAGAAAATCCAGGAAACATAATTAAGTAAAGAATACTTACTGGACAAATAAACTCAATACCTTGGACCCCTATGGACTACTACCTCAGTTTCACACAGACTCTTCTGTTCTACTGGGAGAAATACACATAGATCTGAAGAACCACAATGAGCCCTTGGCTCCAAAGGCATACTGTTAAGTAGGAATGAAGCTAGCATATGTTGATCATTAAATCGCATTACATTACCTTTATCAGTTCCTTAATAAGCACTTCGGAATTCAGCAACTCCTGAGGCTGCTGCTTCAGGATTTTCTCTCTTTCATTTTGTACATCTATATCTTCAGAATTCCCAGATAACTCCTTAGACATTATATCCTGTATTTTTAAGACAAGAGTCATAGAGGCAGATGTCTGTTAGGCATCTGTTTTAGACTGGGTGGCTTCATGAAAGCTAAACTGGGGGATAATATTACAGATGTCAAAACAGAACGTGTGAGTCATTTCTTTAGAGACTTCCCGAATATCACTTGAGCTTGAAAAATTTTGAGTACTGGATAGTTCCTCAGGGAATCAGAGGGGAAGGAAAAGGTATTTACATATTAATAGTAGAAAGGATGTGAATTAACATGATACAGTGTGTATTTAAATCTTTGAAAGACATAATTTAATGCATTCAGAGAAATGATTTTATCACCTGGATCCTTAAGAAGGAAGTCATCTCAACAGAGTAGAAAAGCTTTAAAAAATACAGTAATAAGTTTATAATAATAAATCTTTTGCCAACATTAAAAGGGAATGCAAGCTCAGAAAAGTAGTGAGTCTTAAATGGACTTTTCCTAAGAAATTGTGGACTCTATGACCTTTATTTTCAAGGTAAATTTTATGAATGGTACTTATGAATGGTACATATGAATGATACTTAGTCATGTTGACTATACCACATAGCTTCAGAAAATAAATCCAAAGATATCAGAACAGAAATTTGGAATAGTTTTAAAGACAATTTTGTCCAATCATTGCAGAAGACATAGATTTTTGTTTTCTACAGCTTAAGAAATTAGGTCTATACAGCCTACTTTTTTTTTTTTTTTTTTTACCAGAACCAGACACTCTATGAAGGAAGACACAGTGAGAAGAGTCAAATATGATTTGTTACAATTGCAGTATGTTCAACATATGAAAAGACTAAAAGAAGAGTTAATTATTTCTTTTAGGAAGGAAGGAGAAAAAGTTAGCTACACTTTATATGGAAAATTTTTGAGATTTTCCGGAATTGCAATGTGAGAGACCTGTGAACCTATACCCCCAGTAGACCTGATGAAATTTGTTTTAAAATATGATCACTTAAAGCCTTTACAAATGATCCCATCTTAGTCTGTATTTTGTTGGTTACCTGAAACTGGATAATTTATAAAGAAAAGAAATTTATTTCTTATAATTATGGAGGCTGGGAAGTCCTAGGACATAGCTGGGCATCTGGTGAGGGACTTCTTCCTGGTGGGGACTCTCTACAGAGTCCTGAAAGAACATCACATGGTGAGAGGACTGAGTGTGCTAATATGGTTGATCGAGTCTCTCTTCCAGTTCTTATAAAGCCACCAGTTCTACTCCCTTGATAACCTATTAATCCATTAATTTATGAATGAGTATATCAATCCAATGGCTCTGCCCTCATGATACAATCACCTCTTAAAGGCCTCACCTTTTATTACTGCCACATGGGGAATTCATTTTCCAACACATGAAATTTGGGAGACACACTCAAACCATAGCACATCCTAAGAGCATATATAAATGAAGATACATTTATTCAAAAAAATCCATTAAATTTGTTAGGAACAGTGAAATCATGTGTCATTTGAATCGCTCTCTCTCTTTCTCCCTTCCCCCAGCCCAATGTGACACAACTTTACTCCAGGCAGTTTCAGCCAAAAATACAGGGTTCCCTCTTCCCCAAGTTTCCAATCAAGAACTAAGGTATCTTTCTGGAAGGGGCAGAATATCAGCATTTCTCACCTCATCCCCCAGTAACCTAGTGCAGATGAGTGCTTGAAGTCCTAGCTATAGCAATCAGGCAAGAGAGGAGTATTAAGGATATCCAAGGGTATCTGGATCCCTATCTCTCACCTCTCACAAAAATTCACTCAAGATGGATAACAGACTTAAACCTAAGGCATGAAACCTTAAGAATCCTAGAAGAAGATGTAGGGAAGACCCTTTCAGACACTGGCATAGGCAAATAATTATTGAAGAAGACCCCTAGAGCAATCACCACAGCAACAAAAATAAACAAATGGGATCTTATCAAATTAAAAACTCCTGCACATCCAAGGAAACTATTATTAGAATAAATAGACAACCTACAGAATGAGAGAAAATATTTGCTCTCTATACTTCCAATAAAGGTCTGATAACAAGAATCTATCTAGAACTTAAAAGAATCAACAAGAAAAAAATCAAACAACCCCATCAAGAAATGGGCAATGGAAATGAACAGAAACTTTTCTACAGAAGACAGAATGATGGCCAGCAAATATAAAAAAATGCTCAACATCTCTAATTATTAGAGAAATGCAAATCAAAACCACAATGAGATATCATCTAACCCCAGTGAGATTGGCCTGTATCAAGAAATCCCAAAACAACAAACGCTGGCAAGGATGTGGAGAGACAGGAACACTCTTACACTGCTGGTGGGACTGCAAATTAGTGCAACCTCTGTGGAAAAGAATTTGGAGATACATCAAAGAGCTAAAAATAGAAATACCATTCGATCCAGCAATGACATTAGGCATCTACCCAAAAGAGCAAAAGACATTCTATAATAAAGACATCTGCATCCAAATGTTTATGGCACCAAAATTCACAATTGCAAGGATGTGGAAACAACCCAAGTGCCTGTCAATTCATGAGTGGATTATTAAAATTTGGTATATGTATACAATGGAATATCACTCAATTATAAGAAATCACAGTGATATAGCACCACTTATATTTTCCTGGATTGAGCTTGAGCCCATTATCTGAAGTGAGGTGACACAAGATCGGAAGAATGGGTTTCACATGTACTTGCCATCAAATTGGTACTGACTGATTAACACTATGGTGCTCACATGGTGGTGGTGTTCTTCAGGGACTAACGGGTTGGGGGGAGCTAGACTCACAATTGAGGGATGCGGTGAGCATTGTATAGGGGAAAGGCATTCTCTATTCTTGCTAGGGAGAAGCAAAGATATAAAATGTAACCAAAATGTTTGTACTCTCATAATTTTCTGAAATTAAAAAAGAAAACAATGGAGGTTTTGGTGGAAAGCAATTAAGATGATTGATAGATATATTAGGGATATAAACCATAGGCTAGCCAGATAAATCAAGCTTATTAATACATCCATTGCCTCGCATACCTATCTTTTTTTGAGTGGTGAGAACATTTCAAATCTATCTTAGGAATTTCCCTTCTTTTTATCATTTTATATTTAACTGACAAGTGACAAGTCTATATATTTCTGGGGTACAGTGTGGTGTTTTTACATATGTTTACATAGTGGAATGATTAAATCAAGTTAATTAAAAAGTATGTCATCTCTCATATTTTTTTTAAGACACGGCTCACTCTGTTGCCTGGGCTAGACTGCAGTTGTATATGTATATGTATATGTATACATATATACCATATATATCATATATATGTATATGTATACATATATATCAAAACATCATGCTGTTTTGATTACAAATTGTATTTGATTACAAATTGTAATGAAAACATTACAAATATATGATTTTTATTTGTCAGTTAAAAATAAATTTTTAAAAGAATCAGTATTTTAGGGTATAGCTAGAGTAGTGCTTATAGAAAACATTTAACTTTAAATATGTATATTAGAAAAGAAGAGAGACCTAAAAGTCATGGCTTCAGGCTAAGAAAGAAACGAAGACATTAAGGAGAAAAACAAGCCAAAAGTAAGTAGAATAAAGAAAACTAAAAAAATAAAGACCAAAAAATCAATGAAAGAGAAGATAGTTAACAGTGGAGAGAATAAAGACAAAAGTTGGTCCTTTGAAATAATCAATGAAATGAATGTAGTTTATTGTACCTCAGTAATTGTACCTCAGTAACAATCATTTAAGAAAATGCATTCTTAGTTTCATATCTTAGGTTTAAGTCTGTTATCCAGCGTGAGTTGGTTTTTGTGAGAGGTGAAAGGTGTGGGTCCTGTTTTAGCCTTCTACAGGTGGCTATCCAGTTTTCCCAGCACCATCTATTGAAGAGGGATTCTTTAAAGTAATAGGGTATTGGGCAGGTGGGAGGGGGGAGGGGGGCGGGTATATACATACATAGTGAGTGAGATGTGCACCATCTGGGGGATGGTCATGATGGAGACTCAGACTTTTGGGGGGAGGGGGGGAAATGGGCATTTATTGAAACCTTAAAATCTGTACCCCCATAATATGCCAAAATAAAAAAAATAATTAAAAAAAAATAACATAATAAAAACATATATGTATATGCTACCTATTCTGATTTACATTACAAGTAAAGCTGCCTGTAAAGTAAAAAAAAAAAAAAAAAAAAAGAAAATGCATTCTTCTAGACACAGATTTTTTTAATCCAATAACTGAGGTAGCTATATACAGATATAAGCTTTTCAGGCCTAATTTTTAATTCTCTGAGAATTTCTCTTAAGTTGTTCATGCTTAAGTATTCACCTTCCTGATTTGCTTGTAGATGCCAAAGTAAACGTGGTGATTGATAAATGTTCTTAGTCTCCATAAAGTTGCCTCCCCAAAGAAAATCAAGAGTAAGAATACAAAGCCCATGATACTCATAGCAATCATATACTTTCCAATCTTATCCTTTTCCAAAGAATATATATTCTTCTGCAAAACTGAGAATAGCAAAGAAAAAAAGAAAAGCAAGAGAGTTAATCCTACTGCACAACATCAACACCATGAACAAGGACTCAAAAAACAAATAAGAAGAAATATAAGACAAAATGAAATATTAGGCTAAATTGAGACAAAGTATTTATACAGTATGATTATCCTGCTACAAAAATAACATTTGAATAATGCATTTTGGAGGCTGACCTTCATTAACATAATATATGGTAATCAAGTAAGCATACGAATATTATTTTAATAATATATTTATTTATGTCTAATAATTATTGTATACCATGAAAAATAGACCCTGCATCCTTTCAGAGCTGTGGAATCTTATGTTGATAATTACAAGGAAGCTTTAATGTACTTACACTCTTGGGAAAGAGAATATATAGTATGCCTTAAACAAGGTAAAACTGACCATTAGCTGAAACTTTTTGAACTTTCTTCAGAAGAAAGTTAATCAGTAAAAGGCACAGAATTCCATTCTAAGAAAATTATAAAGTCTACCTCCTTTAAAAAGATTTTTAGAACAGTTTAGAATTACATAAAAATTACAAAGAGAGTACAGGGAATTCCATATACCCTGTGCTCAATGTCCCTTGTTATCAATAACATACATTAACATGGTACATGTTATAATTAATAAATAAATGTTAATATATTATTATTAACCAACATAGCTAATTTATTCAGATTTCCTAGTTTTTTTCTGTTCTATGATTCAATACAGATACCACATTACCATTTCGTAGACATGTCTCTTTAGGTTCCTCTTGGCTGTGAAAGTTTCTTAGATTTTTCTTATTTTTAGTGACATCAGCATTTTTGAGGAGTACTGGACGGGTAAATTGGGAGACTCTTAATTTGTATCTATCTATTTTTTTATGACTAGGATGGGGTCATGGGTTTTGAGGAGAAAGACCACAGAGTTAAAGTGCCATTTTACCACACATAAAAAGGGTACAGCATACTATCAATGTGAGTGATCACTGTTGATGTTGACCTTGGTCACCTGGTTGAGGTAGTCTTTGTTAGCTTTCTCTATTACAAGGTCTTCCTTTTTTCCTCCTTTATATGCTGGAAATTATAAATATCAAATTAAAATAAATATATTTGAACATAATTTAAGTATCAGAATTCCTTTGATATTTATATCAAAATAGATTCATAGATATTATCTTTAATACTTTGCGTTATAATCCAATTCTACTTTATTTTGTTGCTTGAATTGTTCCAGATTTGATAATCATTGAACTGTCCCTTTCTTAGGAATCATATTTTATATGCATTTGTAGTCAATGTATAAAAATGAAATTGAATTTTATGTTTGTACTTATTTTGAATTCAGCAGCTGCACTCAATTACTAGAAAATTTAATAATTAGGGGATTCTTTGAGATTTCTGTATAGACCATCACATCTAGTATTATTTGATTTTTTCCATTTCTCATACTTTAGAATTTTTAAAATGCTTTATTCATACCAAAGATTATATGCTACATATGTATAAATCCTAAGCATAATAGCATAATGGCATCTATAAACCAAGTCCCCAAATTAAAAGTTTACAGATAATTTTCAAATGCTTATGTGATCCTTCACTTTTCCATCCTCCAGAGGTAACCACTATGATGAATTGTGTTCTGCATTCCTGTTTTACTTACATACAAGTGGGTCATTATATGTATACTTAACAATATTTTATTTAATTTTTAAATTTGAATGTTATAAATATAATATACTTCATATAGTCTTCTGGAACCTGTTTTCTCCTTATGTTATTATTTCTGGAATTCTCAAACATAAAGTGAAATAACAATACAACAAACACTGTTCCTTCCACCTAGTATCAACACTGTTAATGTTTTTAACACTGTTAACACTGTTAACATTTGCTCCCCACACTTCCCCCCACCACATGTATATTTATAAGTAAGTTGCCTTTCTTGTTTTTAAAAATGTTTTTTTTTTTGTCATAGGTGTTGTTTTTAGTTCTTTTTCCCCCCCTCTAATACTAGCTTTGTGTGAATGCTGGCTACCTCTTTCTGCTGTGAATTGTTGTGATGGATCATCAAAAATAGTAATGCTATGGAATGTGATGATGATTACTTTGGGATGATTACTTAGTGGCTAATTTATGAAAGCTATTTCTATTGGTAGAATGAAATATAGTTTCTTTATATGTAAATGTCTTTTGGCTGGGGAGTGAGGCGTGGGGTGGTGGTGGTGGTGGTATGAATATAGCTTTCTGATTTCCTGATATCCCATTGATTCTGCAGTACTCTTAACTTATGCTATTTATTTTCTTCTTTATATACATTGAATCTCCAAGGGATAATTATGTCTGCCAAATTATCCTTCCTTTTCTCAGATTTTGTCTTTCCAAGAATGGGAATTTTCCAAAAGTATTGAGATATCCCATTACATGTTAGCAGTTCAAGGAATCTAAGCAGGAAAAATACTAATCCCCAAACCACAGTGAGATACATCCCAGTCATGAAAAGAAGGCAGGCTGACAATAAATAATCTAATAATTCATCTTATGATGTTAGAAAATTAAATGCCCAAAATGTAGAATGTAGAAGAAGAAAACAAAGAACATAAACTAATAAGTTAGAAAATAAACATGCAATAGAAAATAATCAAGAAAGTTGAAAGCTTGTGTTTTAAAAAGACTAATAAAATTGATAAATTCTGGTAAGATTGATTTAAAAAGACAGGTGGTAAAAATTGGAAATGTTATGAATGAAAATGAAGACATCACTATAAATATGACAGATGCTAAAAATACCATAAGGTATTATGAACAAATTTACTCTAATAAATTTGAAATTTTATATGGAGTGAAAAGATCCTGTAAATACTCAACTCCTCACTCAAATTATTAGGAAGATACCCTCAAATTCTACCTTTATTAAAGAAATATGATCAATAACTAAAAACCTTCCCAAAGGACAATCTCCATTCACAATTAACTTCACAAGTGAATCTGTCAAACATCTAAGAATAACACCAATCCTACACAACATTTTTGAGTAAATATAAAAGAGGAAACACTTCTTACTTCAATCATGTTTATTTTTTATACTAAGAGCTAGTAAGTACTTTACAAAAAACTCCAATAATTTTAGGTTAACCTTTTTATAGACATAGATGCAAGAATCCTTAATAAATATTAGTGAACTTAACCATAATATATAAAAAATTTAATATATCACAACAATGTGTCTCTGACAAAGCAGTAAGTCAAGAACAAGGAATAAGTGTATATGGATTGGAAAAGAAATATGCTATTAGCAACTGCTTTGAATATATTCATTAAAATAAAAAATAATTCATACCTAAATTAAAATTAATAACATGATTTAGAAAGTTTAATATACAAAGAATAAACTATTTCAGCTGCATTTTTATATATTAGCAACAATAAAAATTAAAATGACACTTAAAAAAGGTCATTCTATCTATAATATCATCAAAAGATATACTGGGATAAAACTAACAACACAGTTGAAATACCTATAAACTAATAATCACCAAACAGTATTAAATAAAAATGAGGAAGACAATATAAACTCTTCTCCTGGAAGTTCCTTCCTATAGAGGGAATGAATTATGCAGTAGAAGAACATAAGCTCTGAATCCCATAAGCTCTGAATCCCAGTTCTGTCCCATAAATCTGTGTGACACAATGTACATAGTTTCTTCACATAAGTATAAAAACAGATAACTTGAGGTTGTTGTGAAGATTTAAAATAATGTAAGAAAAGCTAGTAGATGGTTGATTATTAGTATCTCTATCTGATGTCTATGTTAAACTTACCTTAGATTTTCTTTTGAGGTTTTATGATATTTTAAAAGGCTTTTCCCAGTGTCATAAAATGACTTATGTACCGAACATGTGTCCTGACTCTTTCCTTTGAAAGAAGGGCAGATTCTCCACAAGTTTCATGGCCTGAGCCTGAGACTGATTTCCTAGACACTTAGGGGCCTGAAGATACTTACATTCTTCAGTACAATTCAAGCTTTCAGGAAACTTCAGTTCTTTGCAATATATCTCCGCCTCATAGATAACAGAATATTCACCAATGCACTTCGCAAGGTTGAAATTGGGAAGGAGCAGTAATAAATTGTTCAGGAAGGTTCTGGTGACATTTGATATGTTAGTGTAATCTTCTAAAAGGATAATAAGATAATAAGATTAGGTTACATTGCAGGAAATTAAGTACCCTCAGCACAACAAATCCCCTGGTGATGATCAAACCAAGCTCAGGGAATTAAAAACCAGATGATTGTCCTTGAAGAACACTAACACTAACACTAACCCGATATATTTGTTCTAATTTATAGATGGTGACATATTTAATAGTTTGTGTGAATAATTGTAGAATTCTGAAAAGTCTTTTTGATGGAGTGGGTATCCACATCATGAGTCTTTCTGGCATCTTATATTAGGCGGAAATCACTACTGGCTACTTTTCACATTTCCAATATGAATTGATGGACTAAGGGAGTGAAGCAAGGTTGGAGATAGAGGCTAGAATTCAACAGTAGGGAACAAATAGGGAAAATTCTGAAATATTTCCAAATAAAAAAAAACTTCAAAGAAACAAGCTGATACATTAACTAGTGTCTTTCCAAAAAAATGAACTGCATATGAATAATAATTAAAGAGTAAATTTCTAGAGATATGAACATGTTTAATTTATGAATTTTCACTGTAGAATTTTGATAATGAATTCACATATTTGGGAAGAGGATAAAAGACAAGTTTAAACAAAAAGTTCTTATAAAACACTTTAAACAAAAAGAGTTGGATAAGCAACAATCTGATGGAGACCTTTATCCTAAGGGAAGTAACCTAAAGAATAGAAAAACAAACACCACATGCACTCACTATTAAATTGGAACTAACTGATGAGCACACATGTACACAGAAGGAAGTAAAACTCAGGGTAAATCAAGAAGTGGAGGGAAAGAGGAGATGGGTGAAAACCTACCTAACAGGTATAATGAACACTGTCTGAGTGATAGGCATACTTATAGCCCTCACTCAGGCATTACAAAAGCGATCCATGTAACCAAACACATTTGTAGCCCTGCCCCCCTGCCACGATATTTTGAAATTAAAAAAAGAAAAAAAATATGGATCCAAGCACTGCCAGGTCATAGCTACTATTCATATGTATCACAGTTAATAAAATAATGTCTCTTTTCAGAGATATTCTATATAAAAAGAGAGATGGCCAACAAGTGAACCCTCAAGTGCCCAAATTAGGACACGTCTGTCCTGAGTAGATCTTAACTTGATATAGAACCCAAACACTGAGAAATAATGAAGAATTTTGGATACTGGCCACTTGAACACACTCCCCAAAATGGCAAGGGCTAACTATATAGACCAGCATTGTCCAATAGAATTTTTCATAATTATGAAAATGTGCTACAGCTGTGCTAATACACACGTGGCTGTTGAGCCCTTGAAAAATGGCTAGTGTGTCTACTGAATTTTAAATTGTATTTAAATTCAATTTAAATTTAAATTTAAATAGACACAGTGGCTATTAGCTACCATATAAGACAGTACAAATATGGTCTAATGTTTTTTGGTCTCTCTCTGTATCAATCATAACTATCTTCTTACCTCCAAAAAGTAAAGTAAGAGCTTTTTCGATGAGGAAGAGAAACAGGGTACCTTATCTCACAAAATTATGAAGTATTCTTTAGAGACGAGAAAAGGTAAAAATTGGCAAAAAATGTGTTACTAAAAACATATATCAGCCAATTTAGCACTGACAGTGACCACTCAAAATATCAACCAACTAAACTGTACATTAACTATAAGCATCTGGTGTGGCCACCTTGATGTATACTGGTAGAATATCAATCCTCTCTAAAGAATTCTAGGGAAGGCTGTATTTGATACATGTTCATTTGGCTTGCTCCAGTGTCCATTCTTCATACTCTCGCAACACTTCCTCAGATTTCATAGTATTTTTCAATAATGGTAGCTTCTTTCTTATCAATCCATGCTTTAGTTACCCTTCTACTTTACATAACTAATCAAGACCTAATGTATAATGTTTAACAGAACTGGCAATAGCAGTCATCCTCCTCTAGTTTCCCATTTTTAAGGTAAATGCTTTTAATGAGTGAGCATTGAATAATATATTTGCATAGATTTCTGCATATGCATATGCCATGGTAGTCACTGGCTTAGAATGTTTCCTAGTTCTGTAATAGCTGAAACAGTCTCAGGCTTAATGACCACTCCAGATGGCCTGGCCAGAATCTGTTGACAGGCTTACTATTGAAGGATGTTCCCAGGCAAAACCAGTCTGCCAAGATTTAGAAATAAGTACCTGCTTCTTTAAATGCGCAGAGATTGACTGACAACAATAATCAAGAATAATCAGGTTAACATGATGTCACCAAATGGAGAAAATAAAATGTCAATCACTCACCTTAAAGGAAGGGTGATGTATAAACTAGCTGAAAAGAATTCAAAATAATTGTTTTAAGGAATCTCAGCAAACTCCATGAAAATACAGAAAAAAAAATTCATAGAAACAAGGGAAACAGTAACTGACTAGAACTAGAAAGTTTACAGAGATTGAGATAATACATTTTTCAAAACCCAGAAATTCTGGCCTAAAAAATGAAATTAATAAAACAAAAGATGTGATAACATCAATAATAGAACTGGTCAACCAAAACAAAGTCTGTGTACTTCAAGATAGGTTATTTGAAAATATATGATCAGAAGAAAAAAAAAAAAAGAGAAAAAATGAAAAGGAATGAAGAGAGGATATGGAATTTATGGAATAGCATCAAGAGAGCAAATGTTTGAATCATAGGTATTAAAAAGGTGATGAAAAAGACAAAGAAATAGAAAGCTTATTTAAGGAAATAATAGCTCAAAAATTCTAAACATGAAGAAAAATATAAATATCAAGATACAGGAGAGTCAAAGGTCTCCCACCACATTCAATCCAACTGAGGATACTCCAAGACAAATTATAATCAAAGTGTCAAAAATCAAAGACAAAGAGAAGATTCTGAAACCAACAAGAGGAAAAAAGAAAATGACATTAAGGGAGTTCCAATACACCTAAAAGCAGGCTTCTCAGGACAGATGTCACAAACTATCAAAGAGTGGGATGACACATTTAAAGTACTTAAGGGAAAAAAAAATACTGCCAACCAAGAATATGGTACCCAGCAAGGGTACTATATTCTTGGGGTACCATAGAATACCCCAATTCTATGGGGTACCATAGAATACAAGGGTACCATATGAAATGAAGGGAAGATAAAGACTTTCCCACACACAGAAAAGCTGAGGGAATTCATCGACACCAGACTGCTGCTAAAGAAGTGCTAAAGGGAGCTCACCAAGCTGAAAGTAAAGAATGCTAATGAGTAACACAAAAACATCTAAAAGCATAAAATCCACTGGTGAATGTTAAGTATACAGTCAAATTCAGAATACACAAATCCTGTAATGGTGGTATAAATCATTAATATCTTGAGTATAAAGATTAAAAGACCCACTATTAAGAATATTAATAGCTTTAATAAGTTGTTAAAGGATATGCAATATAAGAAGATGTAAATTGTAGCATCAGAAATTCAAAATGTGGAGGGGTGGAGGGAAAAATGAAACTAAAAGTGTATAGTTGTTTTGAAATCAAAGTTAAATTGCTATCCACTTAAAATAACTTATCATAATTATGTTTTTAAGCCTCACAGTTACTATAAAGCAAAAACTTATAGTGTGTGTGTATGTGTGTATAAATATATATATATGAATATATATATATGAATATATATATGCAAGGAATTAAAACATACCACTAGAGCAAATGACTTCACCACAAAGGAAGACAGTAAGACAGAAATAAAAAAGAAATGACCTATAAACCACTAGAAAACAATTAAGAAAATGGCAGCAGTAAGTCCTTATCTATCAATAATTACCTTGAATGTAAATGAATTACACTCTCTAATCAAAAGACAGAGTGGCTGAATGAATAAAAAATAAGATAAAATTATATGCTGCTTACAAAAGAATCACTTCATCTGTAAAGACTCAGACTGACAATGAAAGGAGGGAAAATGACATTCCATGCATACAGAAACTAAAAGCGAGCAGGGGTAGCTATACTAGGAAAAATAGAGAGAAGATTCAAATAAATAAAATTAGAAATAAAAAGGAAATCTGTAACTGATACCATATAAATACAGAGGATACTACTATTAGATTAAACAGACTTTAAGTCAAAAATTGTAAAGTGAGAGAAGGAAGGTTATTATATAATGATAAAATATCCATTCAGCAAGAGGGTATTATAATTGTAAATATATATGCACATAAAATTGGAGCATCTAAATATATAAAGCAAATATTAATGGAGCTGAAAAGATAGATAAACTATAATATATTAATAGTGGGGGACTTCAAGACCTACTTTCAGCAATTAAAATATCATCTGAACAGACTGTTAATAAGAAAATATAAAACTTAAACTATACTATAGACCAAATGGACCTAACAGGCATATACAGAACATGCCATCCAACAGCTGTAGAATATATACTATTCTTAAGTGCATATGGGACATTCTCTAGCACAGATCATATGTTAGGGCACAAAACAAATCTTAACAAATTTTAAAAGGTTGAAATAATATCAAGTATCTTTTATGACTACAATGATATAAAACTAGAAATCAATAAAAGACCTATGGAAAATACATGGAAATTAAACAACACACTGCTGAATAACCAATGGGTCAATGAAGAAATTAAAATGGAAATTTAAAAAGATCTTGAGCCTAATGAAATGGAAATGTAAAATAACAAACTTATGGGACACATCAAAAGCAGGTTTAAGAGGAAAGTTTATGTAATAAATCAACAAAGAAAAAGATCTCAAATAAACAACTCGATAATATAGCTGAAGGAACTAGAAAAGCAAGAACAAACTAAGCCCAAAATTAGTGGAAGGAAGGAAATAATAAAGATCAGAGTAGAACTAAATGAAATAGACACTAAAACACTATAAAACAATCAGTAAACTAAAAGTTTGTTTTTTGAAAAGATTAAGAAAATAGACAAACCTTTAGCTATACTAAGAAAAAAGAGAGATAATTCATATAAATAAAATTAGAAATAAAAAAGGAACTATAATACAAAGGATCATAAGATACTATTATGAGTGATTACATACCAACAAAATGAATACTATAGAGGAAATGGATCAATTCTTTGACATATACAACCTATCAAAATTGAATTCTGAAGAAAGAGAATATGAATAGACCAATGATGTATAAGAACATTGAATATGTAATAAAAAGTCCCCCATCAAAGAAAGGCTCAGGATCTAATTTACTGCTGAATTCTACCAAAGATTTAAAGAAGAACTAATATCAATTGTTCTCAAAGTATTCCAACAAATTTAAGAGGAAGGAATACTTCCAACCTCACTTTAGAAGGCCAGCATTACCCTGATAATAAAAACAGACAAGGATACAATGACAACAAAATTATAGGACAACACCCCTGATGAACATAAATGGAAAAATCCCAAGCGTTGTACTAGAAAACCAAACTCAACAGCCTATCAAAAGGATCTTCACCATGATCAAGTGAGATTAATCCTAGGAATGCAGGATGGTCAATATATGTGGTACATCAGTAAATAAATGTGGTACTTCACATTAGCAGAATAAAATACAAAAACCACTTGATTATTTCAGCAGATAAAGGAAAAGCATTTGAAAAATTTAACATTGTCTCATGATAAAAAGTCAACTAATTAGGTATAGAAGGAATGTACCTCACATAATGAGGGCCATATAAAACAAATGCATGGCTAGCATCATACTCAATAGGGAAGAATTGAAGGGTTTTCCTTTAAGACCCAAAACAAGACAAGGATGTTCACTCTCACAACTTATAGTCAATATTATACTGGAAGTCCTAGCCAGAGCACTTAGACAAGAGAAAGAAGTAAAAGGCAGAAATAATAATAAAAAGAAGAAATTAAATTGCTCCTGTTTGCAGATGACGTGGTCTTGTACAAAGAAAACCATAAAGATTTCACACAAAAATTGTGAAACTACTCGAAGAAAACATAGGGAAAAAGCTCAGTGACACTGGTCTATGCTATGATCTTTTTGGATAAGACTTCAAAGGCACACACAACAGATGTAAAAACTGGCAAATGGGAATACATCAAGCTAAAAAACTTCTACACAAAAAATGAAACAACTGACACAGTGGAGATTCAATCTGCTGAATGGCAGAAAATATTTGCAATCCATACATCTGATAAGGGGTTAATATCCAACATAGATAAGGAATTCAAATAACTCAATAGCAAAAAACCCACACAACTCAATTAAAAATGGGCAAAAGACCTAAGTAGACATTTATATATATGAAACAATATTAAACATCACTAACCATCAGGAAAATGAAATTAAAACCATAATAACATATCATTTTACTCTTGTTAGAATAACTGTTGCCAAAAAGACAAAATAGTAAAAGTACTGGCAAGGATGTGAAAAAAAGGGAACCTTTGTACACTGATGGTGGGGATGTAAATCAGTACAGTCATTATGGAAAACACTATGAAGGTTCCTCAAAAAACTAACAGTAGAACTACCATAAGACCTAGCAATCCTACTATGGATATCTAAAGGAAATAAAATCAGCATATCAAAGAGATATCTGAACTCCCATGTTTATTGCAACACTATTCACAATGGAATCAACCTCACTGTCCATTAATGGATGAATGCATAAAGAAAATACATATAAATACCATGCAATACAATTCAGCCATAAAAGAGAAGGAAAGCATTCCATTTGCAACAATATGAATGAAACTGGAGGACATTATGTTAAATAGAGCAAGTTAGGCACAGAAAGATAAATGCCACATGATCTCACTTATATATGGAATCTAAAAAAGATCTCCCTATTACAGAGCTCCACAATCACAGGCTGCCTGCCTCATTCCCTTAGCCCTTCACCTGTCATAAAAGAATTCCATGTACTAATTGAAGATTGGCTTATATACTCCTTTGTACACTTCTGCAAGGATGAATATTGCATGTGAGTAAGACTTGAGTCTCTGCATAGCAAACTAAATTATTTGCAAGAGCTATGCCTGAGTGTTCATTCTCACAGAAGAATGCCAAAAGTAGAATGGTGGTTGTCAGAGGCAGGGGCAGTTGGGGGTGGGTGTTAGAGAGTTGTTGGCCAAAGGATACCAAATTACAGTTATACAGGAGGAAAAATTCAAGAGATCTATTGCACAGCCTGATGACTATAGCTAATGATGTTATATTGTAGTCTTGAAAAATGCTGAGAATGTTGCTCATCACAACAATGATAACTATCTGAGGTCGGGCATGTATTAATTGACTAGATTTATCCATTCTGCAATGTGTATATACTCCAAAACTTTGTGCACACAATAAATATATCCAATTTTATGTCAATTTAAAAAGTAATAAACTTGAAAAAATAAATATTCAATGTATAAGCTAGAAAGAAGATAATAAACTTAATTTGCAATCATACCCTTGTATTTAACAAACTCAAAATCAAATGAAGCTCCTGGAAAATTGTAATTTATCTTAATATTTTCCATAACCTTGAAAATTCATTTTATCTTTACAAAACAAATGCTTGCTTACCTCCCAAAATGCTTTCACTTTATTGTTGGATTCTGCTGATTCCATACTTTCTTCTCAGTTCATTATTTTTGGCAAAGTATCATACACAGTGTTATACGGGTGAGAAGTGGAAGTCTCTTTTGACTTTTTAATTGCTACATCTACTCACTTCTTTTTTGTCCTCACCCTACATGACTCTTTGCAACATTTTCCTCTCAAAATATATCTTTTGAAATTTCTAAAACAGTAATCTTCTCTTATTCTTATTCAACCACAACTATTCTTCTCTAGTTTCTTAAATAGTTCTGCAAAATTTCATTCTAAGTCAGGGTCCACAAACCCCAACGTTTTTAGGTGAGTCTTCCTCATGTAACACAATATTTTCCCTTGGAGAGGTATGAAAAAATGTATAGACATTTGATTTTCATAATTTTGGCATTCTTTTATGAAAATGAACACTCAGGCATTGCTCTTGCAAGTAATTTAGTTTGCTATGCAGAGACTCAAGTTTTGCTCACATGCAATATTCATCCTTGAAGAAGTGTACAAAGGAGTATATAAGCCATTCTTCAATTAGTACAGGGAATTCTTTTATAACAGGTGAAGGGATAAGGGAATGAGGCAGGAAGCCTGTGATTGTGGAGCTCTGTAACAGGGAGAGAGGAAGTACCTGACCCAGTTCATAATTCATGTTTACAAGGTGATTCAACAAAAGAGTAACAGTCGTTATTTAAAAAATTCTTTGTAATGATAGTCAATTTAGTAAATATATACCCAAATATCATAATTGGAGAAGGAAAACAAGGAGATACAAATTTAAGAATTCTGCATAAACTAGGACTGGAAAGAAGAAAAACTGGCTTGGTTATATACATGTTAGATGAAGACAGAGTTTTTCTTCTTTCTGTAAAATCCCTTCAGGAGGCTCAGGTTCTTGTGCCTTTTCACGAATCAGTGAGGAAGAGCCATCCTATAAAACCCTCCTAGTATCTTCCAGACAGCTCAGGATTCCTCTCTAGACTCTTTCCTCTCTCTGGACTTCACTCGAAAGTGCCACAATATCAAGGAATAGCACTTTTAAAGACAGTGACTATATATTTGAGACCTAATTTCCTCTTTCTAAGGCCTTCCCTTCTAAGAAGAAAGCTGCTCTTTCCTTCTCTTTCTGGCAAACAAGTCTCAGGGAAAAATACTCCTAAATTTCCAAAATTAAGTGCAAAACTGATCCCTTAGGTCATGCGATGGAGCCACAGGAGGTAGGGATAAAGAGAAGGAATCACGTCAAAGGACCTGCAGCTCAGGTCCAGTCCCATCATTTTAGCATGAAGATCCCAGATCTGGCACAATGTCTAGAATATCACAGGCACGCCAAATAACTTTACTGATTTACATCAAGTACACAATTTCCTCTAATAACTAGAACGTAACTGTCTGCAAATGCTCTTAGATATCTGTAGGCTCCTTACTCCTTATTTATTTACTGCTGCATTCTGAGGGAGGGGAAGTTTTATGACGTCCTTACACTTACCGTTTTCTAACGCGAAGTGCATGAGATAACCAAGGGTGCCAGAAAAGTAGTTGAGTAGGAGAAGCTGGATGAAGGCAGAAGGACTTTTATAGTACCGGAAGCTCATCAGGTACACAAAAGGAATGGCAGACCAGCCATACAGAGTGAGGATAAGCAGAGTTTCCCAAAAGTGGTAATCATTGACATAAATATACAATTTGTAGTATGTTAACAGTCCCTGCAACACACAGGGTATAGAGATAAAGATAAGATGAAGGGAAAGTGCAAAAGACAATCAAGTCCAAACATATAAAGAAGGAAATAGCAAGTCTTACCTTTATTTAGTACAAATAGTGTTAAGTCAATCTGCCTCCTTTTTAACTTTATCCTATGAGCATGAAGTAAGTTATTTACACATCTTCTTCACCAGAGGACATTACAGTGAGTAGAACCACTATGCTTCCCCTTATTTTTTTTCTACTTGGAGCAGTTACCCCAATAATCCTGTCAAGTTTCAGCAGATTATTTCTCTAAAGAGACACTTTCTTTCTTTCTTTCTTTTCCTCCCTTCCTCCCTCCCTCCCTCTCTCCCTCTCTCCCTTTTTTGAGACAGAATCTCACTCTGTTGCCTAGGCTAGAGTGCCTTGGCATCAGCATAGCTCACAGCAACATCAAACTCCTGGGCTGAAGCAATCCTCCTGCCTCAGCCTCCTGAGTAGCTGGGACGAGAGAAGGCACGTACCACCACACCCAGCTAATTTTTCTATTTTTAGTAGAGATGGGGTCTTACTCTTGTTCAGGCTGCTCTCAAACTCCTAAGCTCATGTGATCCTCCTGCCTTGGCCTCCCAGAGTGCTAGGATTACATGCGTGAGCCACCGCGCCCAGCCAGGAGACACTATTTTTCTAAAAATATTTTCTCTGACTACATACCTATCACTGCTATCCACCTTTAAATTGGGCCTCCTGCTTCTAGTCTACTCTCCCACTTCTCTTATAACCACCTAAACCATTCTGAGGCCCTTCTTAAATTTTTATAATTCAAATAGAAAATTAGGCAGTGGAGTACAGAATAAGAGGGACCTAAATTAGAATGAATGGTGGTGGTAGAGAGAAAACTGTAGTGGTTAAAGGAAATAAATTTCTGGAAATCTGTATCTCATTAGTTAGTAATTATAGTTTTTGCACAAATGGTAGGGTTGTTCCTTTGGGAAATTACATAATTATGTAGAAGCTTAATCTTACTGTTTACTTCTTGGTGGTCCTGGTAAGTTAAGAATAGTCATTATACTGATGACTGATATTCTTGGTGGTGGTAGCAAAAGCAATAGAGATTAGTAGATAATAGTTAAATCCAATATCTATAGCTATGATTATTTTGTATTATTTATTTTTCTTTGCTTTGCTTTCTGTACCAATGATCTTTGAATTGTTTTTAAATATATTGTAAACTTAAACACAATAAAGCAATCCAATGAAATTTGGGGCAACACAGGAATCTCTGTGTTTGAAGTCTTATAATCCTTCAGTGTCATGCTTTCCTGGTCACCAGGATAAGGGATGGATTTTTTACAATGTTTTGATAATTTTTTTAGTGTTTACACAAAAAATGCTGTGATCATTGTCTCTTTTGTGTATCTACTGTATGTTTTTTTCTTTGTGGATACTACTAGATTTGCCATTAAACCTCTTATAACAGTCTATTTTAAGCTGGTAACTTAAATTGCATATGAGTGCTCTACACTTTTATTTCTCCCTCCACTTTGTTATTAATGTGTTTACTATTAAAATATTCTGTATTCCTTAACAAATTTGTGGTTATATTTCTTATTACTTTTGTCTTTAACTTTTATAATAGAGTTAAAAGTGATTTATGCACCATTGTTAGTTTTAAGATATTCTGGGTTTGTCTACATATTTATTTATGTTTACAGTGAGATTTATACTTCCATATGCTTTTTCATTGCCATTTAGTGTTTACTCATTCCAACTTGAAAAACTCCCATTTCATTTTTTAAAATTTCAGAATATTACAGGAGTAAACACGTTTGGTTACACGAGTTGCTTTGTACAGTTTAAGTTATAAGTGTGCCCATCACCCAGATAGTGTGCATTGTACCCATTAGGTGTGAATTTACTTGCCCCCCAACCTGCTTGGTTTCTGTTACGTTTTACTTCCATATGTGCTCACGAGTGTTCATTAGTTCTAATTTAATAGTGGGTACATGCAGTGTTGTTTTTCCATTCCTGCAATACTTCACTTAGAAGAATGGCCTCCAGTTCCATCCAAGTTGTTACAAAAGGTATTATTTCACCATTTTTTACGGCTGAGTAGTACTCCATGGTATACATATACCACATTTTATCAATCTACTTGTGTAGAGATGGGCTCCTGGGTTGATTCCACATCTTTGTGATTGTGAATTGTGCTGCAATAAACATTCGAATGCAAGTGGCTTTTTGATAAAATGACTTCTTTTTCCTTTGAGTAAATCGCTAGTAGTGGGATTGCCAGATCAAATGGTAGGTCTACTTTTAGCTCTTTGAGAAATTTCCATACTATTAATACTTTCCATAGAGGTTATACTAGTTTGCAGTCCCACCAGCAGTGTGTAAGTGTTCCTTTCTCTCCACATACACACCAGCATAGATGGGACATGCCTCAAGGCCATATTCAATAAACCCACAGCCAATATCATACTGAATGGGGAAAAATGGAAAGCATTCCCACTTAGAACTTGAACAAGGCAAGGTTGCCCACTATCTCCACTTCTATTCAACATAATGCTGGAAGTCCTTGCCAGAATAATCAGAGAAGAGATTAGAATTAAAGGTGTCCAAATGGGGGCAGAAGAGGTCAAACTCTCTTTGCTGATGATATTATATCTAGAACATCCCAAGGATTCAACCAAGAGACTCCTGGAATGGATAAATGAATCCAATAAGGTCTCAGGATACAAAATTAATGCACACAAATCAGTGGCATTCATATACACCAATAACAGTAAAGCCACAACTTTCACAAAAGCATCAAATAAAATTAAATATTTAGGAATATATTTAATGAAAGAGGTGAGAAACCTATGTAGGGAGAAATACAAAACATTGAGAAAAGAAATTGTAGAATATGTAAACAGATGGAAAACTCTACCATGCTCATGGATTGGCATAATCAATATTGTTAAAATGTCCATACTACCTAAAGTGATCTGCAGAATTAATGTAATCCCTATCAAAATACCATCATTTTTTATAGATCTAGAAAAAATAATTCTATATGTCATATAGGTGAGGCAAAGGCATTATATGTAACCAAAATATTTGTACCCTCATAATATTCTGGAAAAAAAAAAAAAGGAAGACTCAAGTTGGGACCCCAATCCCTTCTGATTTACAATATTTCTGTTGAGAAGTCTGCTGTTGGTCTTATGGGTTTTCCTTTGTAAATTAAGTTGATGCTTTTTTTCTTACAGCTTATAGATTTTCTCCTTCACTTTAACTTTGGCCAGATTCATGACTATGTGCTTTGGTGATGTCCTATTTGAAATGAATCTTTCAAGAGTTTATTGACCTTTTTGTATATGAATGTCTAAGTCTCAAGCAAGACCAGGAAAATTTCCTTCATTATTCCCTCAAATATGTTTTTCATGCTTTTTTGCTTTATATTCTTCTCTCTCAGGGATACCTATTGTTATTAGGTTTGAATGTTTTATATAATCCCATATTTTTCAGAGATTTTTGTTCATTTCTCTGGATTCTTTTGTATTTTTGACTGAGTTATTTTGAAAACCTTGTCTTCAACTCTGAGATTATTTTTTCTGCTTGGTTTAGTCTATTGTTAAGACCCCTTGTATTTTCAAATTCCCTAAATGACCCTCTCAATTCCAGAAGTTCTGTTATTTTTAATTAATTAAAAATTATCTATTTCTTTAGTGAATTTTTCATTCAGGTCCTGATTACATTTTTGGTTTGTGTTGGTTTTCAACTTTCTCATGATTTCCATTGAGCTTACTTGCAATGTGTATTTTGAATTCCACACCTGACATTTCAAAAATTTCCTTTTGGTTGGAGTCCATTGCTGGAGAGTTAGCATGATCCTTTGTGGGTATTCAGAGAGCCTGTTTTTTTCCTATTGCCAGAGTTCTTATGCTGGTTCCTTCTCACCTGGAACCTCTTCCCTACGCTCAAAAAAGATGGCCTTGTACCTCTTCTCTTCTGCTGTGAACTCTACTGCTCAGCATAGAGAGGAGAGGCACACTGCCTTTCGGCTTGTGCAGATATGTTCTCACTGTGGTGTTGCTGGAAGTTTGTGTTGGTTGGACATTAGACCCTTGGTAGACTGTTTAGGTGCTGGGTGGACTAGGTTAGGTAATCCCCAGATATAAGGCCCTGGATGGCATGCTTGTGCTCTGGGGACCAGACTCAGAGTAGGCTGGAAAATTTTCCTCCAGCTTCCCTGAGTTCGGGCACTGGCTGTGATAGTGAGGGATGAGGTGATCTGCTCCAGAAGAATTCTCAGGCAGGAGAAGGGCAGATACACTGTGAGCTTGTGACAAGAGTGGGTGGCCCCTCTTGACAAGATTGGCAGAGGTAGGCAGCTGTGGTGCACACATGCTACTCACACCTCCCTCATCAATGACCATGATTTCTCTCCATGAGGGGCACCCCAGATTCCCAGCGCCTACCTTGACTCAGCTGTATCCGAGGTGGTGGGGGCATCTCAACCTGCTGTGTGTAGGGCAACCAGTCTTGTTGTGGGCTGTGGCTGAAATGCTCTGGCAGGGGATGTGTTTGTGCCAGGGACCTGCTAAATCCAGTGATTTAGAGACCCAGGGGCTATTCCTGGGTTGAGACAGCTGCAAAAACACAGCCAATCAATGAAGGGAGAAAAATGAGCTACACCAACTGTGTAGAATATGGGTGCAGTGAGCAGAGTACTACTGGGGAGGTATCCCACCCACCAGCCTAGAACTGGTTGTCCTATAGCTCACCCACACCAAAAGCTTGTGCTTGAGAGCAGAGGTGGCAATGCCTGCAGCATCAAGTGGTTGAAGGAGGGGAGGTTCTCATCTCCACATCTCCTCCCAGGCTGCCCAGCTTTAAACTCCCAAGATGGCACATTGGGCATGTCACCATAGATGGTGGGGCCTCTTCTAGTCAGTGTGGGCAAGATGCTGGATGCTGTGCTATCTGCTCCTGTCTTGGTCTCACTGCAGCTTGTAGCACAGTGGTGGGAACTATTCTAGTAGGAGTAGGTAGGAGAAGTTTGAACTCCCCTCCACCTCCTCAGCTGGGCAGCCCTGCAATAGCTCAAATTCAGCCCAAAGGTGGGGCACCGCCTAGCTTTAAACTCTCCAGTGAGGCTTCTTCCAGGCAAACAGTGTGGGCAAGTTTCTGAGTGGATCATCACCTGCTTGCATCTCAGTCTCTGCAGTCTGTACCAGGCTGGTATGAATTGTCCTAGTTGTGTGTAGGAGAGCATAGGCTCCCTTGTTCCTCCTCAGCTGGGTGTAGTTGTGTCAGCCCAAATTCAGCCTGAGGGATGGGTGCTGTCCAGCTTCCAACTCCCGTAGTGGTACCCTGGGCTTGTGGCCAGAGAGGGTGGGGCCCTTCTCAGGCAGGCTGCGCTGGCAGGACACTGTGGGGAGTGAAGTTTGCTTGAGACCGGGTCCCACAGCAGCTAGCTGTAGGATGGTGGGCACCGTCCCAGACATGTGCTGGAAAGTTGGGTGTCCCTGCCCACTCACCAGCCATGTAAGGGCTGCTGCTATGTCAACCCAATGGACAGGGCACTGCCCAATATGAAATTCACAAAATGGAACTTGGACCTGTGACAGCAAAGGCTGGGGGCCCTACCCAGGCAGTCAGCATGGAAAAGAAACTATGGAAAATGCTTTCTGTATACATCTCTGTCTCACCTAAAGCCCACAACAGGGCAGTGGACACCTTCCCAGGGGTGTGTGGGATCACCTGGGCGTCTCTCTTTCTCTCTCTCTCCTCAGAGCTGTGCTGTGGCTGCAGGTGCATCTGTGGTTCCCAGGGCTCTGGGCTCTCAGCATGGCGCTGAGCATAAGCTGCTGTAGGTTCTGACGCCCATGGGATTCCACACGAGTTCCCTTTCTGAAATAATATCTCTGTGCATTCTCCAAGCAGCTCCCTATGTTAGGCCCAAGACCTGTGTGGGTTGTGGGGTTCTCTTGTAGCCACGATTGTAAAAGCTCATCTTGGAGAAGCCCTGGGGGCTTCTCTGTTACTGTTTTCCCACATCTAAGAGCTTCTCTCAGCTGTCAGCCAGGCCCTGGCTGGGCAAGTTGCCCCGAATTCTCTCCTTACCCACTTTTTTGGTGCTTCCCATTTGGTTCTCTGGTGAATACTAGCATTCTCTTCCAGACAATCTGTCCAAAATGTGAGAATCTTCTGACTCTTCTGATTTCTCTCCATGGAGGAGGCATGGACTGCCCACATCCAGTCGGCTACCTTGATCCTATCCCTGTATAGTAATTTTAATGTTCTGCTGAATTCAGTTTGCAAGCATTTTGTTGAGGATTTGTACATGCATGTTCATCAGAGATACTGACTTGTGATTTTCTTTTATGTCATAGTCCGGCCTTAGTATTGGGATTATGCTAGCTTCATAACTGAGTTTGTGAGAATACATATTCCTTTTATGTAGTATTTGAGTGTGTACCAAAATCTGACCAATTTTTAATTGCTTTCAAATGATTAAAATCATTCATTCCCTCTCCGGCCATATTACATTAAGCTATGAGCCACAAAGATAACAAGAATATCCTTAATCGTGTAGTAAATAATACCCTTCTAAAATTTCACATTTTAAAAAATCTGGAAATATTTTTAATATGACACATAAAACCTTTGGAAATGCAGCTAAAACAATGATGTGAAGACTTGGGAATGATCTGATTGATTCAAATTCTCTCAATATATGTGTGTATTGCGTCAGTTGGCAGGGAATGGTGGAAGGAATATAATGGTGCCATAAGCAATGTTCCTTCACTTCTGTAGTTCTTGTGGTGACAGACATGATTAGTGGCCCACAAAAGGGACAGAGGTTTGCTCTTGCCATGCTGCCTGGGTAAATTATGAGCAGAGGAGTATGGCATAAATTTCACTGGCCACAGTGAATGACACATGAGCAATATAGAAGATGTGCATAGAGAAAATTTTGAGCAGTTTACTAACCTGGGTATCTCTGTACTAATAGATACTAACTTGGGTATTTCTGTTCCAAAGTTTCTCTCCATATTACCAACAACAACCCTCTCCCTACCACTTCTAGCATGAAGGTCCTTGACCACAGAGCAGTGTGTAACAATATGTAGGATGTATTAATATAGAGAGAGAACTTTCTGATGTCTTTTGAACTTGGGATAAGAATGTTTACCTATTTATTTTCATTTCAAAAGTAGCATATATACATAGAGAATTCAGGCCAACATGTCCACACACACGTACACTCACACACAAAATTTTGAGGGTACACTGCATAGAACGTAAATAAATTATCCCAAGGACTTTTAAGGACAAAGGGAACGGCTGGGCATAGTAGCTCATGCCTATAATCCTAGCACTCTGGGAGGCCGAGGCGGGCGGATTGCTCAAGGTCAGGAGTTTGAAACCAGCCTGAGCACAAGTGAGACCCTGTCTCTACTAAAAATAGAAAGAAATTAATTGGCCAACTAAAAATACATAGCAAAAAAATTAGCCAGGTGCGGTGATGCATGCCTGTAGTCCCAGCTACTCAGGAGGCTGAGGCAGGAGGATCGCTTGAGCCCAGGAGTTTGAGGTTGCACTGAGCTAGGCTGATGCCATGGCACTCTAGCCTGGGCAACAGAGTGAGACTCTGTCTCAAAAAACAAAAAAACAAAACAAAAAAAAAACAAAGGGAACAAGGAGAAGAAGGAAACAATAAAAAAAGTGGGAAAAAAATCAGGAGATGACTAGAAAGGAAGGTATAAAGGAGATAAAGCACTTTTTCTGGTTCATTGTATAGGTTGGATTGGAAAATGGCAGTACACACTTTTATGGTAAAACTATAGCATATTTTGCTATAAATTGTTTTATTTTCATGGTTAGCTTGTGTCTTTATGAAACAATAAACTACTTGAGAGATGAGTCACATTCTTATTAATGATTAATTAAATTATTAGTATCTACCATTAGGAAAGAAACTTGCCCCCACCCCAGTGGTTTCGCCTCGATGTACACCATACCTACTTTTCATATTTACCACTGTTCACCACCTTCAAAGTGTGCATATCCACACACCCCCAACACAAACACACAAAGGCACACTGACACACACAAACACACCAAAAGGAAGAAATTTTTAACCTGACTGAGCAGTTTTCTGGAACATACACGAGGCCACATTTTACTAGAGAACAAGGAGGTATGCACTCATATACATTTTACTCTTTGTTCTAATCCCCCACTGACAGAAATTGCATGGGTATAAATTTGGAGTGAATAAAAACAATGAACCTCCCTTAACCCTCCAATCTATGATGCGGTCTTCAAAGCACTTACACCTGTGAAGTTCAGGATTGGAAATTACTGGGCACTAGTATAGTGATCTTACACATAGCTTCTTTGGATAGGAATGCCAATAGGAGAACCAGGAGATAGGATTTAAACAAACTACACACTAAATCCCAGGATAGTGGCTGTATGATAGCAGGTGTTTGATAAAAATTTTAAAATAAACTGATAGAAACTTGAAGGGAAACTAAAAATGTTGGCAACAGTATCTCCTGAAGTACTATTAGAGCACCGGTCCCCAACCTTTGGGCATCAGGGACCGGTTTCACGGAATACAATTTTTCCACGGACATGGGGTGGAGGAGGTGGGGACTGGGGGTGGAGCTCAGGTAGGGATGCGTGGCCCTGTTTTCTTAACAGGCCATGGACGGGTACCAGGCCACAGCCCGGGGTTTGGGGACCACAGTATTAGAGGACACAACTAGGCAAGACTGGGTAGTATGAGACATATGTAAGAACATGTCTCAGTTTTGGGATGTCAGCATAAGTTGATGAGAAAATAAATGGGGAATTAGTCTGTGAGAGGTCTTTGTGTTGTTCCAAAGAAACTATTTTCTTTTAATTAAGAACAAGGGAGAAAAAGTTTCTACCATGAGACTTTTGCAATGTGTCTTCCACACTAATGAGAAAAGATAGTTTACTGACATAGCTAGGTTGATGAAAACATTAGACTAGGAATTTTCCATGGGGTATAAAAGGAAAATAAACTCTTGAGGAATTTCATCTAATGCTCACCATTAATAAGCAGGAGGAAATGAAGAAGATGATATAATCCCACAGTAGAGCAGAAAGCCAGTATGCAAAGACAGAGACCCCACTCAGAAACTGGATGCTCTTTGCTTTAGTGGCTCTCTCAGTCACTGTCAGGATACAAAATCCACTGACCAAAAGAGACATGCCAAACTGTAAATCCAGAGCCACCTGTCGCCCATCCTTTGTCCTACAGAGGGAGGAATAAAAGAAGATATATCAGAGAAATCAACAGATCAGAAAAGACAGATTTCTATCAATATATATTTTCTGTTATATATATGTGATCAAATAGGGTGGGAAGATTGTATTTAAAGTGTAAAACTCAATTATGATAAAAAAAAACAATTACATACTCTTTATCGTCTATACTGTCATCAGGGAGTGGCTGAGGTTTATTGGAGACTGTTATGGAAGCCTCCTCGCCAGCAAGAAACCTGAAAAGAACGTTGTCTACCACTGACAGGGAAATAGATGGTGAATGGAGTGCTTCATTGTTGAACAGAAAAGTTAATATTGTTCGATTTTCATACACCACCACGGAAAATGCAACAATACATATATTAATACAATCTTTACTTTTCCTCAAGTAACTCAGTAAGTCACCTAGGATGAAAAAAAATATTGGTCAGTTGCATCCACAATACAGATCACCTATAATATACGGCAGGGAAGAGGAATAAATAATTTTACTTCTCACCCCTTTCAATTTTCCTATAATGATTATTTCAAACATTTGGTTTTCTCCTCCAGCACTTTATTCCATCATTAAATTTCATGCTCTCTCACTTCATAGTCTATAACCTAAACTAGCACTTCATTGAGAAAACATAGACTCTCTCAACTTACTTATCTGTCTTAAACGGATTTATGACTATTTTCCACTTATGACTTTGATTTATTTTTACAGCAGACAAAACCTTTTGGAAAGCAGAAAAGCTGGATAAAAATATTTAAAAATAACCTCTATGAGAGTATTAGAGACCTAGGAAAGCAATCAAAATTTGGAGGCCAAGACCTTGAGAAGAATGGAAATGCATTGAGATGAGTCCAACATTCTATACCATTTTCTTTCAGGACTTTATAAATTCCTAAATGGTAGAGGTACCTTGGTAGTTTCTCCAGCTCTGAGGCCCCCAAAGGGATATATACGAGCAGTAATAGAGTATGAGTAAGAAATAGAACAATTCTTTATTCTTGACATTGGGTCTTGCTATGTTGCCCAGGCTGGAGTGCAGTGGCTATTCACAGATGCTGTCATGGTGCACTACAACCTCAAACTCCTGGACTCAAGCAATCCTCCCATCTCAGCTTTCTGAGGGGCTGGGACTACAGGCCCACACCACTACCCAGCTTAATAGACCAATTCTTATACAAATTTCAACGCAGCCTCAAATTACATCAATACATGATTGGATTTAGATCTCTCCTTAAGCTTGCTGTCTGCCAGAAGTGAAACCTCCTTTGCTTTTTTTTTTTTTTTTTTAAGGGGAGTTAATACAGTTGTATGAAACCTCCTTTGGAGAAGATAATTTCATGCAGAATCTTTATAATTTTCATACACAATATCTGGCATTGAATTAAAAAATTATCAAGTATACCAAGAAACAGAACTCAAGAGAAAGCACAGACAATAGAAACAGATCCACAGATGAGCTGGGTATTAGAGAATTTACCCGAGAACTGGAGTCCTTAGAAATAATAAAATGTTGATTTTAGAATTAAAAAACACATGAATTACAATTAATAATTTAATATATAACTCATAGTAGGTTGAACACAAATGAAGAATAGTAGATCAGGGAACTGGAAGACAAGTGATTAGAATGTCCAGTTAAAAACACAGAGAAAAAGAGGATGAAAAACAAGAGAGAAAACATAAATTGCCAATATTAGGAATAAAACAGAAAAAAATCACTACTCATCCTGTAGACATCAAAAGGAAAACAAAGGAATGCTATGAACACATGATAGTTAATTGTATGTGTCAACTTGACTGGGTTAAAAGATACCCTGATAGCTGGTAAAACGTTATTTTAGGGTGCGTCTTTGAGGGTATTTGCAGAAGAGATTAGCATTTGAATCAGTAGACTGAGTGAAGAAGATCTACCCTCATCAATGTGTGTGGCCATCATCCAATTAACTGAGGGCCCAAATGGGACAAAGAGGTGAAGGAAGGGCAATTTTCTTTCTCTCTTCTTGAGGGAAAATGAGCCATCCATTTCCTCCTTCCCTTAGACATCAACACTCCTGGTTCTCAGGCTTTTGGACTCTGGGCACCAGTGGTTTCCAGACTTTTGGAATGAAACTGAATTCCTGGCTCTCCTGGTTCTCCTGCTTGCAGACAGCACATTGTGGGACTTCACAGCCCCCATAATCATATGAGGCAATTCCCATAATGAATCTCCTTTTATAAATATTTCTATATACCCTATTGGTTCTGTTTCTCTGGAGAACTCTGACTATACAACACATAAATTTGATAACTTAGATGAAATGGACCATTTCTTCAAAACACAAACTGCAACAACTCACCCAATATGAAACAGGTCATTCAAATAACTGTAACTATTAAAAAAATGTAATTCTCAACTTTAAAAAGTTCTCAAAAAGATATCTCAAGGCCCAAATGTTTTCACTGGTGAATCCTATCAAATGTTTAAAGAAGAATAAGCACTAATTATACACAATATATTCTAGGAAACAGAAGAGGGAACATTTCTAATTCATTTTATGAAGCTCGTATTACCTGACAGAAAAACTATACAAAGATACTATAACAAAGAAAAACTATAGACCAATATCCTTCATTAATATAGATGTAAAATTCTTTAACAAGTAGAATTCAGCAATGTATAAAAAAATTATTCACCATTACTGACTGGGATCTATTTCAGGGATACATGGCTGCTTCAACATTCGAATATGTACAAATTTCACTTACTGTATTAAGAGGCTAACAAAGAAAGATCACAAAATTGTACAAATCTATGGAGAAAAATACTTTTGAGAAAGATCAACACCCATTCATAATAAAAACTCTGAGGAAAATAGGGATAAGGTAGAACTTCCTTAACTTTATAGAGAGCAGCTAAAAAAAATCCTTACAGTTAACATTGCACTTAGTAGAGAAGGACTGCACAGTTTTCCTCCCTAAAATTGGGAACAAGGAAAAATGTCTACTCTCACCACTCTGAATAACCTAGTGATGGAAATTGTATCCAGTGTTATAAAGCATACATAGGAAATAAAAGGCACAGAGATCCCAAAGAAAGAAATAAAACTGCTTTTATGTGCAGATAACATGACTGTCTACATAGAAAATTACACAAGGAACCAACAAGAAAAAATTCTGGAACTAACGAGTTCATCAAAGTTGTAGGATACAAGATGAACATGTAAGAATAAAAATTGCAATTTTATATACTAGAATAAGCATATGGACACTGAAATGTAAAGTATAATATTTATATTCACTCTATGTGAGCATAAATATGTAATATGTATATGTAAGTATAAATATGTAACATACATAAGTATAAATCAAACAAAATATATATAGGACTTGTATGCTGAAAACTACACAGCACTGATGAAAGAAATCAAAGAAGTCCTAAATAAAGGGTGGGACATAGAGTGCTCATGGATTGAAAGATTCAGGATAGTAAAGATGACAATTCTCCTCAAACTAATATATAGATTTAAATCCAGCTTGTAACAAATTCCAAGTTTTGTTAATCTACCAGCTTTCAAGGGTGGCACTGATAAAGGAATAGATACACAGATTAAGGAAATAGAGAACCTGAAAATAGACCCAAAGATGCCCAACTCATTTTTGAAAGGTACACAATGATTAAATGGATATCACCATTCAATAAATGGAGCAACTACTGCTGGAGCAATTAGACATCCATAGCTATAAATAAAAAACCAGATATAAACCATCCTCATATTGTCATCTAATCTTTGACAAAGCAGACAAAAATATACAGTGGGGTAAAGAATCCTTATTCAATAAATAGTGCTGGGAAAATTGCATAGCCACATGTATAAGGCTGAAACAGGATCCATGCCTCTTACCTCTCAACACAAATTAATTCACAATGGATAACAGACTTAAACCTAAGACATGAAACTATAAGAATTCTAGAAGAAAATGCTGGAAAAACTCTTAAAAGATATCAGCCTAGGCAAAAAATTTATGAAGAAGACCCCCAAAGCAATCATGGCAACAACAAAAATAAACAGATGGGACCTGATCAAATAAAAAAGATTCTGCCCAGCCAAGGACACAGTCAATAGAGCAAATAGACAACCTACATTATGGGAGAAAATATTTGCATGCTCATACATCTGATAAGAAGCTGATAAACAGAATCTACAAAGAACTCAAGAAAAACAGCAAGAAAAATCAAACAACTCCATTAAAAAGTGGGCAAAAGACATGAACAGAAACTTTTCAAAAGAAGATAGACTAATGGCCAGAATGAAAAAATGCTCAATGTCTCTATTCATCAAAGAAATGCCAATCAAAACCACAATGAGATATCACCTAACTCCAGTTAGAATGACTCTTATCAAAAAGTCCCAAAACAACACTTGTTGGCAAGGATGACGAGATAAAGATATACACTGTTGGTGGAACTGCAAACTAGTACAACCACTAATGGAAAGTAGTATAGTGATACCTTGAACAATGAAAAGTAGCACGACCATTTGATCCTGCAAATCCCACTACTAGGCATTGACTCAGAGGAAAAAAAGACATTTCATTAAAAAGACAATTATGCTCAAACGTTTACAGTGGCACAATTCACAATCGCAAAGATGTGAAATCAACCCAAATGCCCATGAATACATGAGTGGGTTAATAAAATGTAGTATGCGTATACCATGGAGCACTACTCAGCCGTACAAAATGGTGATCTAGTATCCTTTTTAACAACCTGGATGGAACTGGAGGCCATTCTTCTAAGTGAAGTATCGTAAGAATGGAAAAACAAACACCACATGTACTCAATACTAAATTGGAATCAATTGATCAACACTTCCATTCACATATGAAAGTAAAATTCAAAGAAAATCAAGTAGGTGGGAGAGGGGAGGAGGGCATAGGTAAATTTACACCTAACAGGTACCACACACACTAGCTGGGTTAAGGGTACACTTATAACTTCAACTGAAACTGTATAAAAGCAAATTATGTAACCAAAATGTATGTACCCCCATAAAATTCTAAACAAAATAAAATGAGAGAGAGAGAGAATGAATAAGTTCCTGTCTCTTCCTCTTCCCAACCTCATGACCTCATCTAAGCCCAATTACCTCCCAAAGACCCTGCCTCTAAATACCATTACATGGAGGGTTAGGACTCAATGCAACATGATTTTGGAGGGACACAAGCAGATGGAAGTGTTTTGTATCTTGAGTATATCCATGTCAATATCCTGTTTGTAATACGGTATTATAGTTCTGCAAGATGTTACCATTAGTACCTTGGATCTCTTACTGTTATTTTTCACAACTGTCTATCTAAAATTATTTGGAATGAAAATTTAATTTAAAAAAATCAAACTCAATGTTACTGGTTCTTACTCTCCTCAACATCTAAAGAAAAAATAATTTATTATGACAGAGAAACAAATCTCTTTAGTCCACTTCTGATAAATCTTTTGTACCTATCATTTTCCCTTCAGCTCTACTATTTTGTTTTAGGCCCTTCTTCTCTTTTGCCTAGACTATCACAATTGTAGTGCAGCTGACTTTTTTGACTCTAGTATCTTCTCTTTTCAAATTTTCTCCTATACTCAACTCCATTTGGTAAGGTTATATCTAATTTTATGCTTATTCTGTGCCAGGAATTGAGTTAGGTTAGTGACATAAAGGACGTTTTTGTCTTCCCACAATCTAGTTTGAGAGACAGATAAAAAATGTACATTTGAACTGAATTGTAATTCAATGTGATAAATTCTCCCAAAGAGGCATGCATCTAAATTATGAAAGAAAAGGAAATATTTAGTTCTGTTGGGGAAAGTACGTGGCATTTTATCAGTTATTGAGATAGAATACCTTTCTAAAGCTCAATATCCACTTATTTCATCACTTTGTGTAAAAAGTGGATAGCAATTTCCTCTGTGCTAATGCATATAGTACTTAAGGAAAAAATTATAGATGAGAAATTACCTAGAACCTTATTTTCTCATTGGGAAACATTTTCCTATAGTTTGGGAAAAAGAGCGAGCAAGTTCTAAAGCATTTCTTGCCCTTTTTTTTTTACCTTAAAAATAAGGTGGCCGGGCGCTGTGGCTCACACCTGTAATCCTAGCTCTCTGGGAGGCCGAGGCGGGCGGATTGCTCGAGGTCGGGAGTTCGAAACCAGCCTGAGCAAGAGCGAGACCCCGTCTCTACTATAAATAGAAAGAAACTAATTGGCCAACTAATATATATAGAAAAAATTAGCCGGGCATGGTGGCTCATGCCTGTAGTCCCAGCTACTTGGGAGGCTGAGGCAAAAGGATTGCTTGAGCCCAGGAGTTTGAGGTTGCTGTGAGCTAGGCTGACGCCACAGCACTCACTCTAGCCTGGGCAACAAAGCGAGACTCTGTCTCAAAAAAAAAAAAAAATAAGGTTTAAAAAGGCATACAATTTGGAATAGATAAGCCATATAAAATTAGTAGGATGCAATTATAAAAGGTTCTGTAGCTAGGATAATTAAAGCAAAACTTAAATTTAAAATGTAAGTTTCTTAAAGCAAACCTGACTGGCTGAGCCTAAAGAATATCTCTCTATGCTTAGAAAAGTTTTAGCAATGAACAGATAACATTTTATTGAAAATAGATATTGATCATGGGGCTTCTGTATTATTCTGTAATTTTAGTCATGTTATAATAAAGCATATTCAGTTAATAATTTTACATTTTTAAATTCATAAACGGAAGACTGCAATACAAAAATAATCATTTTATGATCAGGACACTTCCTTTATCCTCTTTCTTTATAGCGTGGACCTTGGTTAAAAAATGCTCATCTATTATTCTTGCAAGGGAGGAGAAACAGGGATAAATAATTATAATCAGCCAATCTATTATTTGTAGGTTGTTGAATCAAGATCATATTGATAAGAACAATCAACACTTCCAAATGTATTTTCATCCCTCACAACAAAACCTGAAGGAGAGAAAGAAAATAAAATCAGGCTTCCTACCCTTGCAGGCTCTTTGCTAACTTTAAGGAACATGGTCCATTAGGTGGCAGTTAAAGGAAAAAAATCCAGCATCTGGGAGGAAATAATTACACTTGAAAGACAGCAGACTTTATGTTCAGGGAGGTAATATGGCACATGAGTGGTAAGTTTTTAGATGCGAGGCAGATAAGGTTAAATTCAAGTCTCTGTATTTGCCATATGTCCGATTTGGGGAAAATTACTTGAATTCCTCAAATATCAATGCTCCTCATTTTACTGAGGGTAATAAAGTACCTACCAAATGGGATGAGTACTCAGATTAAGTGACAGGCAGGTAGTGGTTGGCAGGGCTTTTAAAAAAATGCTCAGTAAATGTAAACTATTATTATTACTGTCTTAAAAATAAATGTGTTTTTAGGAGCTACCCGACTAAGACTTCAGTATTCCTGTTTTAGATATGACCAGTCTAGAAGACTGAAGAATAGCTTGCAGGACATGGGACCACCGTTCCATGCATGAGATACACTACATTCTGGCCAGCACCTTTTAAACACTTCATTCTTAATTTTTCAGTAAAAGTATTTTGGCACTTTTGTTTTTGTTTTTTTTTTTACTTGTAAGGAACAATAAATGCCTTGTAGACAATCCACAGCCAAAGTGCCTACAGTAATAATTAACTTTGGAGACTAGTCGCTTTTAAAAGAGGCTATTCCTTGACTTTAATTTAATGGCTTCTAAGATACTGGTAACATGCAGGAAAAGAATGGAGCAGGTAGCCAAATACTATAGTTAAGATCCTTCTTTGAAAGTAACAAGCAGATCATCTCTAAGAGCAGCCTTTTTTTCTTTTTTTCCTAATGAGCCTTACCTTGCACATTATTAATTCTTTGCTTCTTCGACTTTAGAATACTCTCAAAGTGTTTAAAGAACAATGTAGCCAAAGCAGAATTTTCAGTAACAAAAATAGGCACAACGCTAGTACCATATTCACTTAACTCCATCTGCCTGGTACCGTGTTCACGTGAAAAGCTAGTAGAAGTAATGAGTAAGGCAGAGGAACATAAAAGTCCCAGTATCTGTAGCAAAACCAGTTTCCAGTTGCGCCAACTGAACAGCACCCTCTTTAGGAACATGGCATGGAACTGCTGGTTACAGAGAGAACACTAAAGAAAGAAGAGAGGAACATACCATTACAATAGTCATAAACAGGTCATTCATGTTGAAATTCATGCTTTGAAATTTTATGGTATGAACATATAAAAGTGTTATGGTATAAACACATAGTTTATGTAAATAAATACTTGGAACAGAACATAATCATTGTATGACAGTGCATAATAATACGATCCTTTGTATAAGGCAGAGGTCAACAAACTAAGGCCTGACTTTGTAAATAAAGTTTTATTGGAACACAGATATGCCCATTTATTTCTGTATTGCCATGGTTGTTTTTGTGCTCTAATGACAGAGTTGAGTAATTATGACAGAGACTAGACAGCCCACATGCCTTCAATATTTGTTATCTATTCACACAAGGTTTGCTGACCTTTGCTATTATTAAATAAAATGTTTAAGGCTTGGCTTTAGATATGACAAACAAAATCTCAAAAGGATGATTTTCCTCAGACTCCTGACAGCAAAGAAAATTGCTTCTTTCTTTGCAGAAGAAATATGTAATCAGAAGGAGAATGGAAGAAATATTTGGCAACTCAAAGAGACTTCCCATGCAGAAAAAATCATACTGAATAGGGAATGACCCCTTATGCAGTAACAATTTCTACTGCAAAAACTTAAAATATTTAAAAAGTATTGTGCACACTTTATTACTAAAAATCAGGTTCACCAGTACGCTTACTCTGGCTTCAATAAACCAACAAATTTTGGGGTTACTACTTTGGAAAAAATATATATATTCTGAGACAGGAAAAAAAAGAACTAAGAAATAACAATGGTAAAAGTAAACAGCTTATATCTTTATCTGGAACTCATCACATCTGCATTAGAAAATTAATTAGGTTGCGGTCCAGACTGCTTCCCATCTGGTTGACAAAATGTGCTTTTGCATTCCAACCAAGTATACACTGCGTTTTTTAGTAAACGTGCTCACCCCAGCATTAAACTTAACAGGAGGGCTTTGATTTTTGGAGGCAGAATCTGCGTTCTCAACATTTCTTGACACATTTATATTCTGACTTCCAATAGAGGCTTTGCTCATCTTGATGGGAAGCTGTACAGATTCTGTATCTCTGATTGACTCTTCCGTCTGGCTGACCCTATATTTAAAAAAATGTACAAAGCATTTTATTTCAACTTTATCCCAATATATCTTGTTTGGAGAACATGAGTTGCAACCCCCAACTCAGACGGCTCCTTGGTTTGCTCATTGGTTGGCAGGAACATTATTTGGAGGCAACATAGTTAACTATTATATTAATAGAACAATGGCTCCCAAATAGCCCCCATTGCCCTTACATTTCTTTTTTTTTTTTCCAAGTAATAACTTTATTGTAGTTTACAGCACAATTTTTACATATATTTTAGTGGTTTCGACAGTGTTACTTTTGAGCAGACTTTAAATGAATCCACAAAAAGTTAATATATTAAAAATAAAATATACACAGTAATACAACAAGCATCCAGATGTTCAGAATCGTGTAGACAGGGGTGAGCTGGTTGGTGTTGTCACTGGGTTCCTTGCCTATTTCAGAACTCACCAGCAAATACCAGTTCTTCTGTTCCTCATTCCCATATGACTCACCAAAATCAGAGTTCTAAACATGCACACAAAATAAATCCTTTTATAAAGCCATATCAGCACAAAATTTCAATTGATAAGCTCTTCATCAAACTGACAATCAATTGAAAACAGACAATATCAGCACCTGATCAAAGGCAAGCCTATTTCATTTATTAAAACACCAACAAGTGAGATTAACCAACAAAGCAACTAATATATTAATCTTAATATAAGACACTGAAGAAAAACCAAAAATAATGTATAAATACCACTCCATTGAGACAGGATATAACTCATGGACTATAGACACATGAGTCTCTACCTATCAAACAATACTTTAAATATTTTTCTCTATTAAAAAATAGTATATTGGGAGATACAGAGGAAAGGTAGAAATGTGAATTTATGTATCTAATTCCACAATTTAAAATAAATATCAAACTGATATATAAAGCTAAGTGACAATGACTTGGGCACCAAACAGGCAATACAACTATTCACTGTAATCCATGCTGCTCTTCAGGAGTTTTCAGCAGAGGGCCCACCCAACAATCCTATCATAATATGACAGCACACTCATCCACTGTCACAGAGACCCTAAAGAAAACATGGCAAAGGCATAGAGAAAAAGTTGGATCTTTTGAAAAAGTTAATGATATCAAAATACTTTCCATCACTGGTAAACCAAGCTAGGTCAAGTATATATCCCAAAGCAGCACTGAATTCAGAGTTAGAGGTTGGTAGAAAAGTCTGGAAAACTGCAGTTTTTAAAAATTGGCAATTTCTCCATGCTTAATAAAACTATCAGAAGAGGTATAATGTTTGTTCATTTGTGGAATGCTGACTGCTTGCTGCAAAAATTCACAACATGAATGAGGAACTACAGAGATGCATTTCAATGAAAGATTTTGTAAAAATTTACAAAAAAACTAAAGTTTCTATTTAAAAAATAACCATGTTATGCCAAGATGAAACATGGTAAAAAGCAGTGTAAGTTCTGTCCATGATTCTTTACACAGCGAATGGGAAAGTGAAACAATTTTTTTCTTAAAAAGGAAGCTTTGTTATTGCACTGACTTTTACAACCTGACCTAGTAATTTAGAAAAATCATGTAGTAAAATCTGTAAAATTAAAATACAAAATTCTGGTTTGTAAGCATCAGTTGGCCAAGCCTATCCAGAGTCTTTCATGATAGTGGAATGGAATGAAAATCGTCTATGGCCATACCACCCTGAACGCGCCCGATCTCGTCTGCCCTTACATTTCTATTGTGTGAAATCTGAAAGTTTGGTGAGTTTACAAAGGGAACTAAGACATGGTCCTTCCCCCCCAAGGTTTTTCTTTTCCTTATATACTGTTACCCACTTAAGGAAAACTTCTTCCATGGTAGTGACAGAGGCACCAAAGCTAGCAATGCCCAACTGTTCTTGTCCTTCTTCCAGAGCAGTAAACAGAGTTTCATATCTAAAAGTAGAAGAGGAAGAGAGAAAAAAGCTATCACCGCACTAGATAATTTTCATATTTATATCTTTTTATTCTAAATTCGATTTCCCCTCTGCAGTGAGGAAAATGTAGATCATTCTTCACTTTGATGCTTATTATAATTTTATGCCTCTGATAAATCAGACAGGTAGGACAAACAGAGAGAAAGAAACTACTACATTGCTATAAGAATTTATTTTCTGAATTTTGTACAAGGAACACATATTAATTTCATAAGTAAAAGAAAAAGTAGAAAATATGGGTGAATTCACTCTACTTAGTTCTTGGATACACATATTGTTGGTCTTCTAATACAATTATCAGTAGACTCTATGTGTTAGTAACTCTAACTAGTTGACATGAGTTACCTTATCACACACATATATGCTATGGTTCTTATTACTCAGTAAATCGAAAAAAAATAATATTCAACAGGAAAAAAAGACGCTTAAAAATAGAAAAGAGAGTAAGTGCAGCAGTAAAACTTGAAGTTTAGAGAGAACAATGTGCTTAAATATCTAGAGAACGCCATAGAAGTAGAGCCATACGTAATGCGGAGACATCAAGTCTTTTAAAGAACAGTTTTCAGGGGAATATCTTATAGTGTTCAAAAGATTATTTTTGTCAGAAGCCTCCAGTTCTGCAAATCATCTCTATCACATTCCCAACAAAGTGCAATTGAACCTATCTCCGCACACTCTCAGCACTAGGGAAACTAAAAATTGCCTCTTTCAGAATATTTGCCAACATTTTCTCCATATTCAATCTTAAATTCTATCTAGTACTGCACAGTAGCTCTAATCTTACACTTTGAGGTTATGTAGAACAGGTGTAATCTCCCTACCTGACAGCCTTTGATAGGTTTTATGGCCATTTCCTCTATGTGTTTTCATTTTCAAAGCATGGTTTTTCAACTAGACTTCACCCATATCTTCTTTTTCTTTTACTTTAGTCATGAAATTAATGTGTGCAATATACAAAATTCATAAATATATAAAGAAAATAAAAATTATCACAATGCTATCCCCCAATGTTATTAGATAACAAATGTTATCTAATTAGATAACCAATGTTAATACGCTGATATTTTGTCATAATTATTTATTTTTGTTTCCTTTGACTTTACACAATATATGACAAAATTAAATTTTGTGCTGCTTTAAAATGCATTAACATAGCAAAAAGTAGTGATAAACCAAATATCCAGCAACAGTTTAATGGATAATGGTATGAATATCTTATAGAATAAGATCTAATTAAAACGTAGTATAAACTTCTCCACATTCATTTTATAAATGAAGAAATCCTACAGGTTCTAACACAGAATGTTGACCAAGAAATGCTGAGTAAATAAAGCAAGGTTCAGTACATTATTATGGTAGGATCCCATTTTTGAAAAACTATAATAACTATTGTACACATGTCAATATATGTATGTAATGTTCATGAAAAATACACAAACTCTTCTCAGAGATTATTTCTATAGAGTGATCATGTGAGACTTTCACACTTTCTACTCTATATACTCCAGAAATAAATAAGCTCTATAATTTTGTCATCATGCAACCACATATAGATTAGCCAACTCTAGGTTCCTTAGTAATAATCAGTAAACAAAACCAAATAATAATAAATAAATAATAAAACAAATTTTATAAGCTAGCCTTATTATGAAGTCATATTATGAATCTGACCAGAGTATACCTGTTTTTCTAATTATATAAGTTTATGTATCTGTAATACACCTGTTTTTCTAATCATATAGGTTTTATATTATGTTATATATAATATATATTTAATACATATAAATATTATTTAGGTAATATATATTATCTTTGGGGGGGGGAATATAAAAAGGAAAAGAAAAAATATCTGACTACCCCAAGTGTATCCCTGTTAACATATTTAATGTAGTTCCTTCTATCCATTATATATATTTTTAGATCATTAGATTTTTTTATTTTATTTTATTTTTGGAGACAGAGTCTTATTCTATTGCCTTGGTAAAGTATAGTGGCATTATCATAGCTCACAGCAACCTCACACCCCTGGGCTCAAGCAATCCTTGTGCCTCAGCCTCCAGAGTAGCTGCGACTACAGGTGCATGCCACCACATCCAGCTAATTTCTCTATTTTTTTTATAGAGATGGGGTTGGTATCACTCTCGCTCAGGCTGGTCATTAGATTTTTAATTTTACTTATTTTCTAAGGTACAGCATGTATAGAGTACACTAATTACAAATGAATTTTTACATATGAACATACCCGGATAACACCTAGATGAGAACATTTCCAACATCCCACGGGCGATGTCCTTTCAGCATGTCCCTTCCCAGTCAATAACCTCATCTGTGTGCGCGTGCACACACACAGGTACGGTAACAGTTATTTTAGGATTCTACAATTAAAGACTGTTTTTGCCTTTTATTGAACTTCATATAAATGGCATCTTATGGTCTTTACTTTTGTGCCCACCACAATGTCTGTGAGATTTCTTCCTGTTGTTGAATATCCCACCAGAGTTTGTTCTTTTTTTTTTTTTTATTGCTGAGTAATATTCACCCATATTCCTACTAATGGATGTTTTGGTTGGTTTTGTGTTTGGAGCTATTATGAATAAAGTGGCTGTGAATATAAACATTCTTTTATGTGTCTTTTGATGGACGTGTGTCTGCTAGGTATATGCAAGGAGTAAAATTACTGGGTCATAGGATAAGAACATATCTGGTTTAGTGAAAATGACCAAATATTTTACCAAGTAGTTTTACCAATTTCCACATTCACATGCTACATTCTGCCTTTTTAGTTTTTGCCATTCTGGTGGGTGTGTAGTGGTCATGTAATGTTTTCTTATTCTTTGTAATTTTGCTCACATTTCTGGGAAGAATTTTTGACATAGTCTTCTCTTTAATTAATTCTATTATTTTCTGCCATAATTATTTGCTCAGTTTTTTGTTAGCCAATCAAAAATTTTATCTCATTTTTCCTCTTGAAAACTGCTTGATCCAGATTCAGTGTCCTCTTTAATTTGATTGAGATTTTTTTTTTTTTTTTTTGAGACAGAGTCTCGCTTGTTGCCCAGGCTAGAGTGAATGCCGTGGCGCCAGCCTAGCTCACAGCAACCTCAAACTCCTGGGCTCAAGCAATCCTGCTGCCTCAGCCTCCCGAGTAGCTGGGACTACAGGCATGCGCCACCATGCCCGGCTAATTTTATATATATATTAGTTGGCCAATTAATTTCTTTCTATTTATAGTAGAGACGGGGTCTCGCTCTTGCTCAGGCTGGTTTCGAACTCCTGACCTCGAGCAATCCGCCCGCCTCAGCCTCCCAGAGTGCTAGGATTATAGGCGTGAGCCACCGCGCCCGGCTTGATTGAGATTTTAAAGCAGAGAGTTTCAAAAGTTTTCTATTTTTACAGTAAATTTATTTTCAGGGTTGACATTTATTATGATTTCTCAGTGTGGTACTATTCTTCCAAAATGTGGTATCTTTTCTATAGTCCATTTGTTTTCTCCCATCCTGATGACAATATACAAATTTGTCCAGGACTGACTTCTAATCACATAGAACTTTAAGAGGAAATTCTAAGATCGAGGTGTGATTCTACCTGATTCAATGATTTCTCTTCTAAGTTCTCATTCTAGTGTTTCTTTCCCTCCCATAATCAACTCTGAGATCATTGGTTCCAATTTGTGATGTTTAAAATTAAAATGAGATTGACATTTCTCCAGTTTTCTAACATCGTGATATAGATGGAAAAGCATAGGTTGTGGAGATACATGGGCCTATGTTTGATTTCAGCCCATGTCACTAATTACTATCTGATTTAATCTTTTCATTTGATTTACAATTGAGTTAATGTTACTATTTGATTTGATCTAATCTTACAAATCATATCATTTATAAAAAGATAAAGTAAGTACACATTTTATATTCTCATTTAACATTTATTCCTTTACAATCACTTTATAGTGGTGTGAGAGGCTCATATGTACTTTATGACAGCTGGTTTGAATCTGGGGATACCAAAGCAAGTAATTACTTGTATATGGCCATAAGATGAAAATACTATACTGTGAAAGTCACTGATGAATATGCTTTGTTCCCATCTCCTATTTTTAGGGTGGTTATCCCAGGAAGAGTTATTCTTCCTTGTGACTACCTTTGAGGAATAATTTGGATAACTAGCGCATTCAAACTGCCTTTTCCTCTGGGTTCTTGTCATCCTGACTCCAAGAGCCACCATCTAAGCCATCTCATTTTTTTCCTCTCATTATCTTAATATTTCCCTTCATTCACGAGGAGTAATTTTTACTTTTCCAACAACATACCATCAGTTATCACCAATTAACACCAACCAGCAAACTGCAGCCATTAGGTAGCATCTCTCTTTAGTGTAGGACTTTTATCTTATTAAATAAACTCTACTTGCTAAGCCTGAAGAAACTAGGGAAAGTAACAATGATTTCTGATTATCTGAAAATCATCTATTTAGCACTCTCTGGATCCATACCTGTGCATATACTCTTTGGGTAGAAGAAATGATAATTCAGTTCCAACATTGTTCTCCAAAGTGGCTGTTGGTGTATAATAATGAATCAATCTTGAGATTTCTCCAACATCACAGTTAGGTGCCTTCACTATGATTATATGGTATCCCACACCTGAGAAAATCCATTTAGAGAAACAAATAAAACAATTTCACACTTCCCATACTCCTGTGAGACCATACTAAACTTTCCATGGCTTGGTGAGTAAGAAGAAGATAGGGCATGTCACAAATCATCTGAGAACCTAATAAATATTTCTTTTACAATCTCATTATTTTTTTAGGGACTGATAATGGTCCGGATTATATAATAAGATACAGTGAAGATAGTATGGAAAGCCTCTGTTATCTGCCTTCTCATCCTATTGACATTGAAATCTGAGAAAATGAGATTAATATTCATTAAACAGATATTTATTGGGTGCCTATTATAATATATTCCAGGGAGTAAATAAGTCAGATAAAAATTCTATCCTTAAGAGATCTGAGAAACCTTCCTAAAGCACTTTGTGTTTACACTAGGTACACTTCACTGGCCTTCCTGAAAGTAGGGGTAGTATAGGGCAGCAGAGAAAATTCACTCTAGAGTACTCCAGGACTTTGTGGAAAACACTGAAGTAGCATTTTATTCACAACATCAACCATAAGATAAAAATTACAAAACATGCAAAGAAATGAAAATATAACCCTGCTCAGAACAGGAAGCTAATTATATTTGGGCCAAATACAAAGCAGTGCTGGGGACAAGAAAGCTGTGGGAAACAGAGGCAGGGGACTTTTCCTACTGTGGGATCACACATAGATAAAGTCTTTAAAACAACCATCTTATCTTAATGATTCACAAAGATCTAAAGGAAGACATGGAAAATTCAGGAAAACAATGTATGAACTAAATGAGATTATCAATAAAGAGACAGAAAGTATAAAAAAGAACCAAAAAGGCATACAAGTACAAAATGGAGCTAAAAAGTACAAAAACTGAAATAAAAAATACACTAGAGGTGTTTAAAAGCAGAGATGAGCAAGTAAAAGAAAGTAACAGTGAACTTGAAGATGGGGCAATTGAAATTATATACACTGAGGAACAGAAAAAAATAATGAAGAAAAGTGATCAGCGTCTAAAGGACCTGAGGGACAACAAGAAGACCAACATACATATAGTGGGATTCAGATGGTGAAGAGAGTGAGAAAATGGCAGGAAGAATATTTGAAGAAATACCAGCTTAAAACTCTCCAAGTTTGATAAAAGACATGAATCTAAACACCCCAAAAGCTCCATGAACTCCATGTACAATAAAATCAAAGAGACTCACACCAAGGCACATTATAATCAAATTGTCAAAAGGCAAACAAAAAGACAGTATCTTGAAAGAAGCAAGAAAAAAGCAACATGTCACATACCAGGGATCTGAAATAAGATTACTAGTTAATTTCTCATTAGAAATCTTGAAGGCCAGAAGGTAATGGGTTGATACATTCAATGTGCTGAAACAAAAAACTATCTGGGTAATATTAGCAAGATGGAGAAATGGGAGGCCCTGGACCCTCCTTCTCCCCTACAAACACAAACTTAACAACAATTGAGTGCAGATTTCCTTTGTGAGAAATCCAGGAACTAGACAATAGGCCCTTGTACTCAGGTAAATACAAAACTAGCCATATTGAAACTGGTTGAAAAACTCAAGATACTGTCTTGCCATAATCTCTACCTTAGCATATCATCATACAATCAGGACAAAATTCACAGCTCCCAGCTTCTCCCTGGAGAGGGAAACAAGTGCACCATTCATCCAGTGCCCCAATTTTCTAGGAATCAAGCAGAGAATTGGCTTCTGCCTGCCTTGGAGTGCTGCAAAGACATGACATACTTTACCCGCCTGGGGCCAGTGAGAACAGAGGCAGTGATCTGGGCTGACAGTCATCCTAGCAACTCCTCCAACCCCTGCCCTGCCCCAGCTTACCACAGAGCTTGTTGAAATATAGCCCCTAGTTTCTCTCTTGGGAGGAAAAGAGGTGCACAGTATATCAAACACCCCAACTTTTATGGGGGTTACGAATAAGACTGACTTATGTTTAGCCTATCTTATATCACTAGCAAGACATAAGATACAGCTACCTGAAGCCAATGACAGCAGCGATGGTGGTTTAGGCTGTCAATTGTCATAGTGACTTGCACCAACTCAGCACAGAGTGAGTGTATGGAAAACCCTAGTTCCGAGCTTATACCCGGAGAGGAAAAGAGTTAACCCAGTGCATTTGATAGCTCAATTTATCTGGTACTGCTTGAGGAATTGGCTACAATCTCACTTGTCTCAGAATGTTGATAGGACCCTGCATACTCTAGATGCTTTGGAGCTACTAAAAACAAAGAAAACAGGTTGGGCTAGCATGAAAGTTTAGAGGCTCCCAGAATCTCAGTCCAGGATGTTTGGGAAGGGTCTACTCCAGTAAAAGGCCACTCTATGAAGAAAGAAAGAGATGGCTATTTTGTTTAATGAACACACACAAACATTATGATCTAAGGAAAATGGAAAAATGGGAAAACATTTTCCAAATAAAGGAACAATATAAATCATCATAACTGAGCCTAATAAAATGGAGAGATTGAATTTACCTGACAGAGAATTTAAAATAACTCATAAAGATACTCCCTGAGGTCAAGAGAAAAATAAATGAATAAAGTGAGAATTTCAACAAAGAGACAGAAAAATTGTAAAAGTACCAAGCAGAAACAATGGAGTTAAAAATACAATAACTGAACTGAAAAATTCACTAGGTGGGTTTAAGAGTGGACTACATCAAAGAGTAGAAAGAATCAGCAGACTCAAACTCAAGGCATTGGATATGGAGCAAGTGAAAATCTCAAATATGCTGACTGATCTAAATATTACAAGCATTTTGGAGAATCTTTTACTAGAACACAAACACAATCTTTAACCAATACTCCAATACTAAGTACCAAAATACTCTACTATTAAGTATTTTTATCCAAGATAAATTTTTATCTCTCGAGAGACTTTTATAACCAGAAACAAAAAAAATATGGTATATCATTCATTTATATGACACTCAAAAATAGGCAAACTAATATAACGGAATAAAATCAGAAAGTAATTTCCTCTAGGAGAGATGAACTGATGATGGAAAGAGGTTCAAAGAAACTTTCTAAAGTCATGGAACTATTTCTTGTAGTCAAATAAGTACATAAAATTGTAAAAACTCATTGAATTGAACATATAAGATCTACCTATTTCATGGTATATGTTATACTTCAACTTAAAAAAATTCTTCCTTGATAAGAGCATTTCTTCTACAGAGATGGATCATGGACAAGTTGAAAATATGCTATATATTTTATTAATGTTTAAGAAAAAGTATGGAAAGAAATAAGAAACATTGAAGATGAGGTGTTAAAGTTTTATTTAGGGGGTCAAAGTAGACTAATGTATAGGTAATTCTAAATAATGACCTAAAAAAGGTAAGGAAGTTATTAGGACACATCTGATATCTTCAATGTTTAGAAAAAATTCTTCTTCAGATTGCAATAAATTATTCTGCTCAATATAAAAGCAATTTAATACCAGTTTGGAAAAAAGAAACAAGAAGCACAGATATATAGTTCCCTGTACTTCCCCTATAATCCATTAATTCATCAATTTACTTATTTATTCATCATCCATTATCTATCTATCTCTCTATCTCTAATTTTTTTGAAGGCACAAATGCATTCAAACAAATTACAATTTCAGTAGAAGTCATATAGAAAAAATGAACATGAATTCTGGATAATATATTAAACATTTAGGTGAGAAATAATTTTGAATTTTGAAGAAAATATGACCATTATTTCAAAGAGTTCACAGTTGAACCCTAATTAACAGAACAGAGGGAATCATTGAATTTTTGGTGGATAGAAACAAAAACAATAAAATTTATGTTAGACGAATATTATTAAGGAATCAATATCCTAAGAATGAGCAAGGGAGACAGACCATATATTTTTTTCAGGAAAATTGAAGAGCCACAGCATTTGAGGGATCCCTTGACAAGGATGGCTATGCGATCACCCAGGATATCAGCTTCATCCATGTGGTGGGTGGTAAGTAAGAGGGCACGATCCTGTTTATACTGCTGAAGGAGATTCCAGGTGACCCTCCTTGAGGCTGGGTCCATTCCAGATGTTGGCTCGTCAAGTATCACTACCTAAAGACCAGAAGAACTCCATGACCATTGTTATATATATATACCATGTACTGGCGCCACGAGTGTCTCACCAGTTTCTACTTGTTCAACTAAGCTAAAATAATACATTTAGGAAAAACTGAATTAGGAATGCTGAAATGATTCCAAACCTGTGACCATGTTGTATCAATGAGGTTAATAATGTGAATCAGATTTTCATTTAGGAGCTTCCTTTTAGAATGTTAAATCTAGATCAGCTCTCAAATTTGTGTCAGCTGATTATTTTCGATCAGTTGCAATGTGCAGGGGAATCTATATCTATCTATCTATCTATCTATCTATCTATCTATCTATCTATCTATCTATCAATCATCTACAATCTTACCTTAGAGTCCCCTATAAGTGATATAATGATGGAGAGTTTGCGCTTCATTCCCCCACTCAGTGCCTTTGACAATGCATTCTGCTTTTCCAGCATGTTAAAAGCAGACAGCATGCTGTAAGTTTCCTTACGTCTTGTCTTTCTATGTGCTCCTTTTATCTAGAAAGAAGAGACAGTTTACATGTTGCTTCTGACTTTATTCTTAGAAATATTTTACAGCAGCTCTTTTTTTTCCCTTGATTGTCAAATTTTCCTGTTTATTCTTCCATTTTTGGGGAAAATGGGGTGGGGAAAAAGGTAGGAAATACCTACATCAAAATGAAAAACATTTCTTGTAAGAACAACAAAGGACTTGTAATTGAGTTGCTCCCACCTTTTGGCTATTGTGAATAGCCAAACATTGGTGCACATCAGCTCTTTTCTTACATCATCCATGTAATAGTGTATTCCCTTTGCTTCTCTTTATGTTTAAAGAAGAATTCATGAAAATCAAATTTTGAACTTTATAAGAATAGGGATATCAATAGTTAGTCATCTACTTGAAGTACATGATAAAAGGAAAGTGTCTTTGGCTCACCACACCATAGAAATGCAGGTGTTCTGCTACTGTCAAGTAACTAAACAACAGATCCTGCTGGGGACATATGCCCAAAGATCTCCTAATCTGGACCATCTGCTTTGAGATGTCCTTTCCATTAACATAGGCCTTTCCACTGGTAGGAGGATAGAGACCTAGAATCAAACAGAAGACATAACAGAACTTGGAGTATGTGTGAGAACATAACAACAAACTGCTTGTTAGTACTTCCGGAGTTTGAAATCTACATATGGATTACTCATTAGCATTAGCAGTAACTCACAGAGAAAAAAATTCTAAAAAATACGGGTTATTTTCAAGGAATGAAATCAGAAATAAATTATTTTGTATTTTTCTGTTTAACTGTATTTTCTAATTTTCAATGAATATGAATGAGTGCAAATGGCGCGGGTAACAAAAACACAAGAGAGTGTTAGAACATTCCAGCATTGCCATCAACCATTTGAAATCCATGAATCATGTTATAAGCTTTGCACGACCTTAGACTGTGGGAGAACCTTTTAAAACCCGAATATACAGATAATAAAACTGTTATGTTTGAAGAATTTAAATTTTATTTGGAGGAGATACACAGTAACTTAGAACAATTTTTAAATACTTACAAAATATCTATCGATAGCTGTGAAATGGGGAAAATATCACTTTAAACCTGAATTCTATTTTACAAACACACAACTAAGAGGATAAATGTGTTCAGATATGTCCATTCCAATGAGAGTGACCATATGCCCCAAATTACCCATTGTCCAGCAGTCCAATTCATTTTCACATATATTTTAGAATGTTTATATTTAATAAATTATTCTAATTTCAATTGATTTAAAATGAGACTCTTTGGCTGTTAACCCGTGTGACTTCTCACTATTGTCATGGACCTTTTCTTCATGATGTTACTACTTTGAACCTTCTCTTTTTCCTCTTGGTCATTCTAGCTAAAGGTCTGCCAATTTTATTAATCATTCAAATAACCAATTTTAGGGTTAATTAATTTTCTTTAATGTTTTTAATATTCTCTATTTCATTAATTTCTATTTTAATTTTTACTGCTTCCTTCCCTCTAATTGCTTTGGGTTTATAATTTTTTAAGGGTCTTAAGGTAGAAAGTTATATAGTTTGAGAACTTTCTTTTTAATGTAGGCATTTCCCTTTAAGCATTGCTTAAGCTGAATTTTATATGTTTTGATATATGTTGTGTCTTCATTTTCATTCATTTCAAAGTATTTCCTAATTTCTTTTGTGATTTCTTCTTTATCCACTGGTATTTAAAGGTTTGTTGTTCAATTTTCACATTTGTGAATTTCTAAAATTTCTTTTATCTTAATTTATAATTTTATTCTGTTGTGATCAGATACTATATTTTGTGTGATTTAAATCTTTTAAATTAATTGAGGCTTGTTTTATGGCCTGCTGTATGGTCTACCCTGGGGAATATTCTGTGTCTAGTTGAGATGACTATACATTTTGTTGTTACTGGGTGCAATGTTTTATAAATATATAAATAGTCCTGTTAAGTCTATTTAATGTGTAGTGTTGTTCAAGTCTTCTATTTACTTGTTGATGTTCTGCTTATTTTTTTCTATCTCTTATTGAAAGTAGGGTATTAAAAGTTCCAATTATTGTTTCTGAGTTTGTCTACCTTTCTCTTAAATTCTGTCAGTTTTTGCTTCACATATTTTAAAGTTCTGTTGTTAGGTGCATATGTTTATAACAGTTATAAGTTACTGATGAATTGGCCCTTTTATTATTATAAAATATTTTTATCTCTAATAACACTTTTTGTTTCAAAGTTTATTTTAGCTGGTATTTGTATAGCCACTCCAGTTTTCTTTTAGTTGCCTTTTTCATGATATATCTTCTTCTATCCATTTACTTTCACCCTATTTGCATTTTTGAATCTATGGTGTGTCTCCTGTAAACTGCACAGAGTTGGATTTTATCCATCTGAAAATCTCTAATTTTTGTAATAGATTGTTTAATCCATTTACATTTAAATATGGTTAGGGTTTCTTCTTGTTGTTGATTTTGACAGTTTTTCTTATTTCACTAGGGTATGGGCCTGATGAGCCAAAAGTGGAATATAATTATTATTTTTGTTTAAAAATTCAATGGTAATCTAAAGAAATTTTCATATGTAAGAATTTAAAAATTGTTTCTTATATTTATCAACAATGTTTATCATTTCCAGTGCTCTTCTTTTTTTTTTTTAAACGAATCTGAGTTTCAGTCTGGAATAATTTACTTCCTGCCTAAAAAACTTTGAATTTCTTGGCTCGCTCCACTCCCTTCTGGGGATAGCCCAGGCTATAGTATATCTTGGCAACTGTTCGTGGGTGGGTGAAACGAATGTGTATTCTGCTGTTGTTGGGTAGAGTAGTCGATAAATGTCAACTGGATCCTGTTGGTTAACAGTGTTGTTAAGTTAATCCTTCTTGATTTTTGTCTACTGGTTATATCAATTGCTGGGAGAATGTTGTTGAAGTATACAAATGTAATTGCAAATATGTCTATTTTTTTCAAGTCTATGAGTTTTTGCTTTGACTCTTTTGATGCTATGCTTTGACTGCATATATATTAAGAACTGTTATGTCTTCTTCGTGGATTGACCTTTTTATCATTATGTAACCTCCTCTTCTTTCCACCCAAAAATGAATACTAATTTTTAAATTTTATAATAATTATTTGAAAACTTAAAAATAGAGTGGATTATTAAACTATGTATCACAGAAATCACCAAACTGTAAGCATCAAGATGATATACAAAAGTTTCATTCTTTATCTGCCCGTTTCTGTGTGAGGATAACTTCTGAACAGAGTGGAACACCTACCTGAGAGAATGGATATAGCAGTGGATTTTCCTGCCCCATTATGTCCTAGAAGAACAGTGATCTGTCCCTTATATAAATTCAAAGACAAGTCCTTTAAAGCTATTTTGGTAGCCCCGCGATCTTGGAATACCTGTGGAGATAAAACCCACAATTATTAACTTTATCACAATCATATGGAAGAACAAGCACTTGTATCAACCATTTACGGAACAAAAAATACATCATCAATCTCATGAGAAAAAAAAAATCCCAATCTCCTGAGGAAAAAAGGAGTAAAATGGTAAAAAGGAAAAAAAAATCTGAAGGTGTAATGTGAGTTTTAAAATTTCGCAGTAGATCTAAAACATTCCCTGGGAAATCTCATTCATTCCTGCTTTGTTTCAAGTACGATCTTGAAGCTTATAATGCTACAGTCGTCTTCAGTCAATGTCTTGTCCTAGTCTGGAGAACTTCCAACCGAAAACCTACACATGGATATTCATCTTAAATTTCTTACGTGTAGAACAGCAGTGCTTCTGCTTAAGATGTGAAAAGCTGGAAAGAACCTCACTCCAACTCTAGCAATTAGTTAGAAGCTGAATAATCTACAAAATTTTAACTTTTCTTGAGTCCATCAGAGAAGTAAGGTTTGCAGGTAACCAACTAGCCTGAAATTTAAAAGAGACAGATACTTTCAAGGACAAATGGCACATGAGAATTTGCTTACCTGGAGCAGACAGTGGCAGTACACAAGCTAGTAAGAAGATTTTGGTTAAATTTTTTAATAAAAATGAGATGAAAACAGTTTAAGAAGCACAACATTTTTTTTTTTTTTTTGAGACAGAGTCTCGCTTTGTTGCCCAGGCTAGAGTGAGTGCCATGGCGTCAGCCTAGCTCACAGCAACCTCAAACTCCTGGGCTCGAGCGATCCTTCTGCCTCAGCCTCCTGAGTAGCTGGGACTACAGGCATGCGCCACCATGCCCGGCTAATTTTTTATATATATATCAGTTGGCCAATTAGTTTCTTTCTATTTATAGTAGAGACGGGGTCTCGCTCTTGCTCAGGCTGGTTTTGAACTCCTGACCTTGAGCAATCCGCCCGCCTCGGCCTCCCAGAGAGCTAGGATTACAGGCGTGAGCCACCGCGCCCGGCCAGAAGCACAACATTTAAATGGAAGAGTTGGGATGCAATCCCATGTCATTCAGAATTAAAGCATATTTTCCTTCTAATACAACCTACTGATGGTGAAAAAAGGTAAACATCTTGTGTAACACACACAAAAATTGTTATTATTTTTACCCCAAATGATTGTAGGTGTTTTCTCCAAGTGCCTTTCTTTATACTTTACCTAGGCCTAAGCATCAAGCTTGTATCTGTTTATTTGAGATCTCTACTTGCATAAATATGTAAAGTTTCTACATCCAGAATAAAGTTCTTAATTTCCCAAACCTAAATTTAGAAATCAACCAATAAACCAATCAAGTAAACCCTGTGTCCTCCCCCTCCCCATATCTCCAATATCCATAATTCTCTCACTGACCTCCATTTCCTCAAGCCACAAAACCGATAGCCACATTACTTTCTTCCTTTTTCCTCAATCACACACCCAACCTATAAAGCAAGTCTTCAACTGTGACTCCAAAATATATTTTAAATCTCTACTTCTATTTCCAGTGCCACAAGCCTAGTTTATGCTGCCATTGTATCTCACCTGAGCTACCACGACAGCCTCCAATTCATCTTCTTTCTTCGATTCATACTCCTCAAAACGTCCGGAGTGGTCCCTGCCTGTCGAAATTCAGCCTGGCACTAGTCTTGAATCAAAATGTGAGTCAGATCATGCCCCCCCTTCATAAAGGCCTATAATAATAATCAAAACTTAAAATATAAAATTCAAGCTTTACCACAGCCTACAAGGCCCCTTGCATGATTGATATTACGATGTATTGCCAAACTCATCTCATATAACTCTTTGTCTTTGCTTCCTTTAACTTTTATTTTCTTTTTATTCTTTGACATACAAAGCTCCTTCTCATCTCAGGGTTTTGAATTATTTTTCTGTCTGTTTGAATTTCTTGTCCCTAGTTTTTCAACTGTCTTGCTCATTCTCTTCATTATGGTCTCAGATACTGCCAGGGCTTATTGCAGGTTTGGGTTCCCAGGAAGCAGTTCTCAACTAGAAGATTAAATGTAGTGCCAAAGTTGTCCAAATCAAAATGAAGTCTCCTTTTTTTTTTTTTTTTAACCCTGACAAATGATTCTTGGGAAGGCCACAAAGAGATGGTTCTCATACATAAATGTTTGACGTGGTGCTTGATTTTCCATTCCTGTGATACTTCCAGATATGACTTTTTATTATGTACTTTATAAATTTCATTTTCATTTTTCTCAAAGGAAGCAAACATGATGGCTATTGCCCTTTTAATAGCATCTGATCTTTATCTTGGCATTTTCAGTAACAAACATTTACAGTGAATTATAAACTAAACTTCAGTCCCATCAAGAATAAGAAATCTGTAAACAATACCTTGTGCAAATGTTGGATCTGGATACCTATTTCTAAATCAGTAGGTTCAGCTTCAAAATACTTGCTTTGGGTTGTCTCATAAAATAGTTCTGTTTCAGTTCTTTTGTCAGATGCTTCCCCAAACCAGTAAGAGCGCTAAGAAGGGAATAAAAATGTAATCGCCACCAATGCTATTGAAAAATAAAGCATTAAAAAAATACTTCAGCCTATTAGCTTTGGTATTGAAATGGATTACATGAAATTTCTTGGTATGAAATTCTGGAGCTAGTTGGCTATAACTGGAATACTCAGGGCATAAAAGCAGACTATTCTGTTAAAATCGTAACTGCTCAAGAGCCACTAAAGGAAATCACTCATAGCAATTCAGCATTGTATCACTCTCTATCAGATGTTTTCTGAGCAACACATAAGCCAAACATAAAAATGGAAAATATTGAGAAGAGAGGGCGAGATATAAATGCTTCACCTTTTTCTACGGTTCTGAATCTAAGAAGGAGATAAAGCAGGTGGTGTGTGCCCAGACATAACTAAACCTCTCCTTGTTAGCATCCAAAGACCCATCATATATTAATGTCTTTATGATAGAGTCCAATCACTTATGAAAAAATTTCTTGCAAAGTGATGGGTCTCACAATTTGTAAAGTTTCAGGCCATTATCTACTATTTCTTATATAAATGCGCACGCGCGCGCGTGTGTGTGTGTGTGTGTGTGTGTGTGTGTGTGTGTGTGTAGAAAGAGAGAGAGAGAGAGAGAATTAGGAAAAAGCTAGTAAATTCATATGGCTGGAATATAAATAAGAATGGTTCTTTCACTTGATCAATTGTAGACAATGCAATATTACAAACCAGGTTCATAATGACTGTGAGCTCTTATCAATAACATAAGCATTAGAACTCACCAGGAAGAAAAAGTTCCATGGCTTGGGTACACCATAGTTTCCTGGAAAGACAGCTTCTACATAGAAGGCCACAAGGCAATACATGAAGGCATCAAATAAAAACATTCCCAGTATATAGGAAAAACAAAAGTCATCCAGTGTATGTGATACAAATATGTTACTCCAGTCAAGTCCAGATTCTGAAACATAGCAAAAGACATTTAATTAGGTGCCAACTGTGACTAAAGCAGAGTTATTCACTTACATAATAATTAAATAGCGAAGAGAATAATATGTCGACATTGTCTAGAGCAGGGGTCCTCAAACTTTTTAAACAGGGGGCCAGTTCACTGTCCCTCAGACCGTTGGAGAATGCGTGCACTGTGGGCCTGGGATGAGTTGGCTGCTAAGCAGGACAGGCAGCGGCGGCAAAAACACCTGGAGGGCCGGCGGTCTGCATGTGGACCGCGGGCCATAGTTTGAGGATGCCTGGTCTAGAGATTCCTATGGGAGTCAGCTACTTTCTTACACCCTTAGAATTTAAGTTGTCCCAGAACGTTTGAGTAAGTAAAGTTCTCATGTAAAGTGCTCTCCATTATACCCCAAACAAGCAAATGATTAGAAATGAATGAAACAAAAATAAAATGTGACAAAAAGTCAGGAAAATAAGCTTTAAGAAAAATAAGATGACCTATGGGGAAAGATGATGGCTGCTCTTTCTCTACTCCTCCCCATGCTAAATGTTCATTTGAATATATAATTTATTGTTTGAAAAGTAGGGATGGATGCTTTCTGTAGGATAGAAGATTGGAAAAATTTTTGCACAGATACCATGCTGATGGAAAAAGAGAGTTCTTAACCACTTCAGTACCACCATCGACTACAGTCAATAGCCACAGATGAACGCGCACAGCGACTTTAACCAACAGCCATGATATGACTTTTCTAATTTTTCATTTATCAAAATAAAATTGTGAACATTTAAAAATAATGTAATGAAAACATATATGTATATGTTACCTATTCTGATTTACATTACAAGTAAAGCTGCCTGTAAAGTAAAACAAGCTTTCAGTGCTTTAAAGCTTTCCTCATCACACAAGAGCAAAATGGATTCGTCGTCAATGCACAGCACAAGCTATCGTGGGGACTATGAGTGCTAGCTGTGGGAAAGATTTCGTGGCCGGTGAGCACAATACCGAAGTGGTTAAAAGCAGACTGTGTCACTTCCTCCCCTATCACTAGACAGCAGGTGGCAACTCCAATAGGAGGAAGAAGAGGCTCTAACAAACTTGCAGTAAGTTTCTGGAGAGAAGATGGAAGCATTCATGTACTATAGGTGGTGGTATAAAGTAGTATAATTTTTTGAAGGATGCTTTTGCAATATTAATTGATATTAAAACTGTGAACATCCAATAAGATAGCACAGATACATCTACTAGGACATAGAAAAAAATTATGAAGTAGATACTCACGCATTGACTCCCTGTCGACTAGAAATTTAATTCCCAGTGCCATTGCAAAATTTGAGTTGAGACAGGCAGTCAGCTTCAGGGAGAATGTCATCGATGTATAGAAGAAAGAAAGGCCAGTAGCTGGAAAGTATAAGGCAAAAAAAAGCAAACCACCAGAAGCAACAGCAAAATTGCCTATAAATAAGAAGAAAATTATAAGGTCAATTTCAGCAGTCTTTAAAAACTTAAAATACAAATATCTTTGTTTTATTATAAGAGTATACTAAAATAAGCTCTAGGAGAAATATGAACTTGTCCATTTTATTCACCATTATTTCCTCCAACACGTAATACTTGGAACAGAGTAAGTGCCCAAACATACTTTTTTGAATAAATAAAAGGCTGGAATAAAACATTTGAGAAAATAACTTTTCTAGAATTTATCATTCCATATGCAATAACTATGAATGTTATAGACCTTAATAAAAATATTTTTACTTATTATTACTCAGCTTAAGAAATTGAAAATGTAAATACTACTGCTGTAATAATTAAAAGATAACTATACTGTGTTGCTGGACATTATATGAGATTCAATTTTTGTCATGATACTGAGGGAAAAGAAGGATGTCTAAGTAAACAGAGAAAGACAAAGTTGGTGTCCAAGAGCCAGATGTGGTTTAGAGTATCAGGAGTTCATATGGAAAAACCCAAGTGCCTATCAATACATGAGTGGATTAATAAAATGTAGTATATGTATACCATGGAGTTCTACTCAGCCACAAAAAACAATGGTGATCTAGCACCTCTTGTATTATGCTGGATAGAGCTGGAACCCATTCTACTAAGTGAAGTATCATAAGAATGGAAAAACAAGCACCACATGTACTCACCATCAAATTGGTATTATCTGATTAACACTTAAGTACATATATAGTAATAATATTCACTGGGAGTCGGGCAGATGGTGGGGTGAAGATGGGATGGGTATATACACACATAATGGGTGCAGTGCACACCATCTGGGTGATGGACATGCTTGAAGCTCTGACTTGGGTGGGGCAAGGGCAATATACATAACCTAAACATTTGTATCCCCATAATATGCTGAAATTTTAAAAAATTAAAAAGAAATAAACACAAATAAATATATTAGAAATACAAAATAAAGTTAGAAATATAAAAAAGAGTATCAGAAGTTCAAAAAATGCAATTCTGATTTCCAGAGTTACTATAATCTTCAAAATATTATAATTTTCAATAAAAAATTAGGAAGCATGCAAATTAAGAGTATGACTCATTCACAAAGAAAAAGAAACCATCTCTGAGGAAGCCCAGAGATTGGACTTATTAAAGACTATAAATCAACTGCCTTAAATATGCCCAAATACTTTAAATAAAGAACTACAGGAAAGATGGAGAAACATATCTCATGAACTAGAGATTATCAGTAAAGTGACAAATTATAAAAACAAATTATACAGCAGATAAATAAAATAAAATGAAAAATTCACTAGAGAGCTTCAACTGCATATCTAAGCAGGAAGAAGACAGAATCAGCAAAGTTAAAGATAAGACAATTGATATTATGCAAATTGAAGGGTGGTAAGAAAAAGAATGAAGAAAAATTATCAAAGCCTAAGAGACCTAGGGACACCGTGAAAGGTACCAACATATGCATAACTGGAGTCTCAGAAAGAGAGGAGAGACAGCAAAGGGTCTGGGTGATTAGTTGAAGAAATAATGACTAAAACCTTTCCCCATTTAAATAAAGACATGCATCTACATACCTTCTAAAACTCAGCTCCAGGTACGATAAATCAAAGTGATTTACACCAACACACATTAAAGTAAAAATGTCAAAAGTCAAAGACAAAAACAAAATCTTGCAAGCAGCAAGAGAGAAGCTTCCCACGATATAACAGATGAAGAGCCAATTTCTTGTCAGAAATTAGAGGCCCAGAGACAGTGGGATAACATTTTTAAAGTGCTGAAAGTAAAAGAAATAAACAAAGACAAACAAACAAAAGAAACTTACAACGAAGAATTCTATTATGAGGCAAAACTACCCTTCAAGAATGAGAGACTTCTGATTTCTGGTTCCATGTGTAAGGAGCTCAGAAACAGCCACTACCCCCCTAACATCAAGTAAAACGTTGAACAGACTAAAAAGTCAACTTTTCTTCGTCCTTAAGAGACGGAAGGACATAGGGAAAATCGCTGCTCCCAAGATTAGGGGGAAATAGATGGCATCATGGCTTAAAGAAGTAGAGACTCACGAGCAGCAATGACCAAGGGAGTGAGTGCTAGGGTAGGAAAATCTGAACTGTCATTGATAACGTTGCTAGAGGATCAGGGTGGACAAGACTGAGAATTTAAAATGCCAGGGGACCCAGTCATTAGGGGTGGGGAACCCTATTATGAGATACCTCCAGAGGCTTAAACAGGCACCTACAGCAAATATCAGAGAAAAATCCCCTCATGCTTCTGGCAGAGGGAGAGGGAAAATGGGAAAATGTACCATTCTGAAATACGTAAGAGCACTCTGTTCCTCTTAACAAGGCCTGATCTCAGGAGAAACTAGTTAACCAGAGCTTAAACCACTGGGGTATTATCAGAGCCTAAGTGATCTGGGGAAAGGGAAATGCTCAATTCCAGCTCCCCCTAGTCTACAATATGGGAGAAGGGAAATGCCCAACTCCAGTCCACCCCAGCCATACTATCCCATTTGCTGCAACTTGAATGGAACCTTTATCCTAAGTGAAGTATGTCAGGTATGGAAAAACGAACACCACGTGCACTCATTAGTAACTGGGAGCTAATTGATGGACACACATGGGCACAAAGAGAAGTTCTTTGGAAACCAAGAAGGGGGAGGTGGGGAAGGGATGAGGGGTAAAATCTTCCCTCTTGGGTACAATGAACACTCTTCTGGTGCTGGGCACACTAAAGCCCTTCTTTAGCATTATACAGTGTATACATGTAACAGAAACATTGGCATCCCCATAACATTTTGAAATAAAAAATACCTGCACATGAATACTGATAGCAGCTTTATTCATAATTTCTAAAATTTGGAAGCAATCAAGATGTTCTTCAGTAGGTAAATGGACAAATCAACTGGTACATCCAGAAAATGTAATATTATTCAGCACAAAAAAAGAAATGAGCTATAAAACCATTAAAAGACATGGAGGAGTCTCAAATGCAATTTACTAAGTGAAAGAAGCCAATCTGTAAAGGCTATGGACTGTAGGATTTCAATTATATGATTTGGGAAAGGCAAAACTATGGAGACAGTAAAAAGATCAGCTTGCCAGGGGTTGGGTGATTATGATGAATTAATGTAGGGTCATCCATTATAACAAATATCACAATTTGGGAGGACACTGATAATGGGGGAAGGCTATGCATATGTGGGGCAGGAGGTATGTGAGAAATCTCTGTACTCTCATCTTAATTTTCCTGTGAACCTAAACTGCTCTTAATAAATAAATAAAGTCTTTAAAAATTTGGAAATGAGGAATTAAGAAATTCCTACATTAACATACAAAGTGTAAAATTATTTTTTAGATTAACAAAAGCTGAGGAAGTTTGCTAATAGACATTCTCCACAAGGTAGTTCTTACAGCTGAATGAAATGCCATTCGACACCGTATAAAAAAAAAAAGAGCTCCAGTGAAGGTTATTATACGAGTAAATACAAAAGCCAGTATTATGAAATTTTTTTGTTTTGTAACTTTTTTTTTAATTTCAGCATATTATGGGGGTACAGAATTTAAGGTTTCAATAAATGCCTTTTCTCCCCCTCCCCCCACAAGTCTGAGTTTCCAGCATGACCATCCCCTAGATGGTGCACATCTCACTCATTATGTATGTATATACCCGCCCCCCTCCCCCCTGCCCAATACCCTATTACTGTAGTACCTATGTGTCCACTTAGGTGCTGCTCAGTTAATACCAGTTTGCTGGTGAGTATATGTGGTGCTTGTTTTTCCAATCTAGGGATACTTCACTTAGTAGCATGGGTTCCAGCTCTAACCAGGAAAATATAAGATATGCTATATCATGGTTGTTTCTTAGAGCTGAATAGCAAAGGACTTGAACAGAAACTTTTCTAAAGAAGACAGAAGAATGGCCAACAAACATATTAAAAAATGCTCAACATCTCTAATCATCAGGGAAATGCAAATCAAAACCACAATGAGATATCACTTAACTCCAGTGAGAATGGCCTTTATCAAAAAGTCTCCAAATAACAAATGCTGGCGTGGATGCAGAGAGAGAGGAACACTCCTACACTGCTGGTAGGACTGCAAACTAGTTCAACCTCTGTGGAAAGCAATATGGAGATACCTTAAAGCGATACAAGTGAATCTACCATTTGATCCAGCAATCCCATTATTGGGCATCTACCCAAAAGATCCAATGACACTCTGCAAAAAAGATACCTGCACTCGGATGTTTATAGCAGCACAATTCATAATTGCAAGGCTGTGGAAACAGCCCAAGTGCCCATCAATCCAAGAATGGATTAATAAAATGTGGTATATGTATACCATGTTTTATAACTTTTTTCCTACCTGATTTAATAGACAGATGCATAAAATAATTATAAATACACGTTAATAGACAAACATAAAGATATAATTTGTGCAAATGCTAACATAAAGAGGAGCTGGAGCTTCATAGAAAAAGAGTTTTTGTATGTTATTGATGATAAATTAGTATTAATTCAAATTAAATTAAGGCATTAATTGTAATCTCCAAATTACCCACTAATAACTAGAAAATGTACAGAAAAATAAATGGGATGGGACTCATAATAGAAAATATGAAGAAAAGACTGGGATTGGTGGCTCACGCTTGTAATCTTAGCACTCTGGGAGGCCAAGGTGGGAGGATTGCTCAAGGTCAGGAGTTTGAAACCAGCCTGAGCAAAAGCAAGACCCCATCTCTACCCATAAATAGAAAAAAAATAGAAAGAAATTAATTGGCCAACTAAATATATACATAGAAAAAATTAGCTGGGCATGGTGGCAAATGCCTGTAGTCCCAGCTACTTAGGAGGCTCAGGCAGAAGGATTGCTTGAGCCCAGGAGTTTGAGGTTGCTGTGAGCTAGGCTGATGCCATGGCACTCTAGCCCAGGCAACAGAGAGAGACTCTGTCTTAACAAAAAAAAAAAAAAAAAAAAAGGAAAAAAGATACAACATGTACAGAACAAATAAAATACAAAAATGGCAAAAGTAAAGTCCTTAATTATCTCCAATCATTAAAAGGTGAAGGTGGCAGAATGGATTTTATAACATGATCCAAATATACAAATTGGTTGAAAGTGAAAGGATGGAAAAATATACTCCATGCAAATAATAGAAAAAGAGCTAGGTGGCCATACTAATATCAGACATAATAGACTTTAATAAAAATTGTTATAGACATTAATTATATAAGATTAATTATAAAAGATCAGAATACATTAACAGATTTTATAGAAGAGGAAACACACACGACTCATTAGTAACACACACTCAGCTTCATTAGTAATTGGTAAATGCAGATTTAAATTACTGTGAGATAGTATTTCATGTCTCGTATTTGGCACAACTTGAAGTTTGACAATACAAAATACTGGCAAGGAGATGGAGCCATAGAAATTCTCATTTTATTCCAGGGGGACTTTAAATTCATAAAACCAATTTGCATGTGGGCCCTCAAATGGAAGGAAAACAATTTTTATCCTATATTAGACATTGTGCCTACACAAAGGAAGTAATCCCAAGATTTAAATGAATGAATGAACACTTGCATCCACTGACTTGACTTCCTATTCATTCCCATCTTCCAATCTTTCAAAAATTTTTTAAACCCACCTCTATTGGAAGAACTTTTAGGCTTATCTCAACTTGGATTATTTCAGTCTATATTCTTTTTTTATGTGTACACTATGTTCCATTAATTTTCATTGCTCTCTGCATGTCCTCTTATGATGGTTAATTTTATGTGTCAATTTGATTGCATCATGGGGCATACAGTTAAATATTATTTCTGAGATGTCTATGAGGATGTTTCCAAATGACATTAGCATTTCAATCAGTGGAATCAGTAGACTGCCCTCCCCAGTAAGGATGAGCATCATGCAATCTGTTGAGGGCCTGAAAAGAGCAAGAAGGCGAAGGAAGGAGGAATCCTATCCCCTTTCTTCCTCACTGCCTGCTTGACTTGGGATCTCAGTCTTCTGGTGCCTTTAGATTGGGATTCACACCATCAGCTCCCCTGGTTCTTAGATCTTCAGATTCAGACTGGAATAATACCACTGGCTCTTTCTTGTCCCCAACTTGCTATCTGCAGATCGTGGGACTTCTCAGGCTCCATAATGGTGTGAACTGATTCCTCATAATAAATCTTTTATCTCCTACAATAAATCTCCTGTTTGGTTCTGTTTCTCTGAAGAATCATGACTAATATACCTCTCGAATCATTTTTTTGTGCACATAATATTCATGTTCCTAAGGTCAGCTCTATGGGACAGGCACATAATAATAAATCCAATAAATATCTATTAATTATGTGCAAGGACCCTTTGAAGCAATTTTGTTTTCTTCCTCTTCACATATAACAGTCTAATAATCTGACATTAGTCCCTCCAATGGAATATATGAGAGATATCTCCATCTCAACTCTTCATGATGGAAGGGTGAGACAAATGCCATACATGAGGTAGCAGCTAAAGGTTAGAAAGAACACATAAATATGATTCTATTTTTGGTCGGCATCCTTTATTTTACATGTATATTGTGCTATATTAATTTTCATTGCTCTCTTCATTTCCTTTCAAATCATTTCACGTGCATATGATCTTTATCTTTTCAGTTAGCATGTAAACAGATGCTATAGATGAGCTGGAAACTAAAGTTTAAAAGGAGCTTCCAAATGTAATCTTTGTTTAGTCACTTAGAATATTTCATAGGAGAAATCTTGGACTCACTTTTATTGAAGAATGTGCTGACCATAAAGCTGAAGCATATTGTGGCAATGGCATAAAACAGCAAAAAAACGAAGATCACAGTTGGGTTACTGTGTTGGATGACTGGCACAGGCTCAATCTAGCAAAACAGTTAGGAAGCCAGTTTAGTCACGCTCTATGTGGCATCACACCAAAACAAAACAGGAGACATGAAACATCCTGAAACATTTTAATAGTCCTGGAGAAACCAAAGACAGTGTTCAGTGAGATGGAGAGTTAACCATTCATTTCTTACAGGAAGGAAGGCTCGTCTAGGTTTAAAGTTTAGTTTGTGTAGAGACTAAGTGGTCTCTTGAGTTGTCAAAGTGGAGTCAACAAAATGCCACATTTTCACTCCCTAGTAACCTGAGATCCATTAGGCCCATGCCATGTTTATCTTTTCCCTCTCGAAGTATTAGCTGCAGCACACTGCAGTCAAATAGACACTTGCCTTGATAAAGAAAGCTATGCATATTAAAATGATGATGATAGTATACAACAAGAGGAATGTGCAGAAATAGGCAGCCCAGAGCATCCAATTACTGAGTCCTATCATGAGCTGGTACTCCTGTGGGAGACATAACATGAATCAAATATCATATAAACAATATATCCATACAGTGCCTTTGAGTTTTCATAACGCATTCACAAGCATTATCTAATTTGATGTCTACAATCAAATTATGTTAACTAACAAATATGATCATCTCTAATTAATAGAGGAGAGAATCAAGGCTCAGAATGTCAAGTAACTTGCATAAAATTATTCAGCTAGTGAGTGGCAGTAATGTGATTCTGTAAAAGCCCAAAGATCATTCTCCTAGTAATTCACCTTATGTTAAGACATTAAAAACACTTAAAGCTATAAACCACTTATATTAATATCTCCTTTATTTTTATTATGTCCTCTTATAGGCATATTAAAGAAGTGTAAATATATTTTAATTTGATTATAAAGTTCAGAAGCAAACACTAAAACTAAGATAAAAAGAAGAAAAAGCTCAAAGGTTCTAGCAATAATCTTCATGAAATATACCTTTTCTTCAGAAGTAGTTGTTTATAGACACATGCAGTATTTCAAGTCATTGCTAATAAAAGTTACTGAAAACTATACATTTACCTCAAAGCTCAGCTTTAGCTATATATCATCAATTTTGATGAATTGTATTTTCCCTATAATTCAGGTTGAAATATTTTTAAATTTCCCTTGTAATTTACTCTTTGATCTATGGACCGTTTATAAGTTTGCTGTTTACCATTTAACTGGCATTTTGACAGATATCATATTGTTACTGAATTTTAATTTTCACTTAAATTGTTACCAGGAAAACATACTTTATATTATTTCAATCCTTTTATGTTAATTGAGACTTGTTTTATGGCTCAACATATGGTCTTAGTTTAATTTCCAAATGTTTGTAATTTTTTCTAGATATATTACCCTTATTGAATCTGTAATTTAAAACCATTGTGATAGAGAACATATTTTATATGATAGAGAACATATTTTATTTCAAGTATCTAGTCTATCCAGTATAAAAAATGCAATTGTTATAAATAGTGTCCTACAAATATTGCTTAGGTTAAGATAGTTGAGAGTACTGTTAAGTCTCACCTCATATCCAATGACAGAAAGGGTTTGAAGTAAAAAGATGAAAAAAGATATTTCATGCAAAATAGTAACCAAAACAGAGCTGGGGAGGCTATATTAATATTAGACAAAATAGACTTTAAGTCAAAACTCCTACAGGAAACAAAGGAGGACACTGTATTTTAAAAAAGGGTCAATTTACCGCAAAGGTAATTATAAACATGTATGCACCAGACATCAGAGCTCCAAATTATACGAAACAAAAATTAACAGAAGTGAAGTACAAATAGTTCTACAATTATAATTGGAGATGACAATATACAATTTTCAATGATGGATAGAACAACCAGAAAAAAGATCAATAAGGAAATAAAGGGAAGCAATGGGACCTGACTGACATATATAGAACATGCCATCCAACAAAAACAGAATACAGATTTTTCTCAAATGTGTAAGAACATCTCCAGAATAAACTATGTTAGGCCACAAAACATGTTTTATTACACTTAAGAAGACAAATCATACAACGTATCTTTTTCTGATCACAATGGAATGAAACTAGAAAACAATAGCAAAAGGAAAATTGGAAAATTCATAAATAGGTGGAAATTAAACAACACGCTCTTAAGCAAGAGTGGCTTTCTCAACCTCAAATGCCACCCCAAAGCCCTACACAGGCAGGAAAGCAACTATCAACTGTGTATTTACCTAGCATGATAGCTAATGCCATCCATCCAAAGCAGCGACTCTGATCAACCTCAGGGGCCCAATCTGCAACCTTGCCCAACTGCAGAACTTACATAGCAGTCCAGTACCACGTGCTCATGGAATCAACACTGTGGCCCATCCCAAACAGAGCCAAACTCAGAGAAAAGGCCGTGGCCCAGCTATCCGGAGAAATCAAAAGCAAGCTCTGCCTGTTCAGGGTCATTACAAATGGGCCCATCCAGATTCACAGGCTAGATTAAATAGTGAAGAATAGTTGAATTCTTTTTCAGTTTTTATTAAAGAACCAACTATATGCTGCCTACAAGAAGTTCACCCTACCTTTTAGGATAAATTGAAAGTAAAGAGATGGAAAAAAATATTCCATGCAAATGGAAACCAAAGAAGAACAGAGATAGCTATATCTATATCTGACAAAATAGACTTTAAATCAAAAACTGTAAAAAGAAACAAAGAAGATCATTATAGAATGTTAAAATAGTCAATTAATCAAGAAGGTATAGTAATTATAAATATTTATGGATCCAACATTAGAGTGCCTAAATATATAAAACAAATACAAATAGATATAGAGAGATACACTGTAATACAGTAATAGTAAAGGGACTTCAAAACTCTTTTTGGGGGACAGATCATTCAGATAGAAAATCAACAAAACAGCTATGCATTTGAACTACACTTCAGACCGATACACCTAACAGACATATAAACAACATTCCATTCAACAGCAAATGAGTGCGTATTTTTCTCTAGCACACATGAACCATTCTCCAGGATAGATCATATGGTACATCACAAAACAAGTATTAACAAATTAAACAGGCTTGAATTCATATCAACTATCTTTTCTTATGACAATGGTATTAAACTATGAATCAGTAACAGAAAAAATCTTGGAATATTCAAAACTATATGGAAATTAAGCAACATGCTTTAAACAACCAATCATCAAAAATAAATCAAAAGAAAAATTTAAAAAATCTGGAGACAAATGATAATGGAAAAAAAAAATAACAAAACTATGGGATGCAGCAAAATCAGTTCTAAGAGGGAAGTTTATAGCATTAAATGCCTACATCAGAAGAGATACCTCAAATAAACAGCCTAAAATTACACCTAAACGATCTAGAAAAAACTTAAAGATAAGTGAAAGGAAAAAAAGGAGAAATAAAATAGAAACTGGAAATACAATAGGAAAAAAACCAGCAAAATTAAGATTTTTTTTAAATAAAGAGAGATAAAATTGACACATCCTTAGCTAGACTAAATTTAGATACCCTAGAAGAAATAAACAAACTCCTAAACACATACAAAGTAATAGTGAACCATGAAGAAAGAGAAAATATGAACAGACCATTAATGAGAAAAAAAGATTGAATCAGTAATTTAAAAGTCTTCCATTTGAAAACACATTTTAAAAAAATAAAAAATAAAAGTCTTCCATCAAAGAAAAGTCTAGGACCCTAATGGCTTCACTGCTAAATTTTACCAGACATTTAAATAAGGACTAATATCAAGCCTTCTCAACCCTTCCAAAAAAACTAAAGAAGAGGGAATATTTCCAAACTCATTTTCTAAGGCCAGCATAACACTGACACCAAAGCCCAACAAGGACTTTACAAGAAAAGAATATCATAGGCCAATACCCCTAATGAACATAAATATAAAAATCCTTAACAAAATATGAGCAAACCAAATTCAACAGCACATTAAAAGGTTCACTCACCATGATCAAGTAAGATTTATCCTAGGGATGCAAGAATGGTTCAATATATACAAATCTATAAATTTGATATACTATATTAACAGAATAAAGGACAATAACCACACAATTTTCTTAATAACACTGCAGAAAAAACAGCTGACACAATTCAACCTACTTTCATGATATAAACCCTCAACAAGCTAGGTATAGAAGGAACTTACCTCAACACAATAAAGGCCATAAATGGGAAGCCCACAGCTAATGTCATACTTAACAGTGAAAAGCTGAAAGTTTTTCCTCTAAGATCAGAAACAAGACAAGGGATGCCCATTCTTGCCACTTCTATTCCACAGAGTATTGGAAGTCCTGGCCAAGCAATTAGGCAAGAGAAAGAAATAAACGGCATCCAAGTTGGAAAGGAAGAACTTCCATTGTTATTGTTTGCACACATGATTTTATATAGAGAAAACCCTAAAGAATCCACCAAAATCCTAACCATTCTAATGAATAAATGAATTCAGTAAATGTAGGGTACAAAATCAGCAGTGTTTTATACATCAACAACCAACTATCTTAAAAATATAAGAAAAAAATCCCATTTATAATAGCTAAAATAAAATTAAATTACATTGAAAAAATACTGAGGAATACATTTAGCCAAGGGGGTTAAAATCCTGTACACTAAAAACTATCAGACCTTAATAAAAGAAATTGAAGAAGACACATAATTTAAAGATATCCATATTCATGGACTAGAAAAATATTGTTAAAATAACTGTACTATCCAAAATAATCTATAAATTCACACAATCTGTATCAAAATTTCAATATTATTTTTCACAGAAAGAGAAAAATGTTTCTAAAATTCATATGGGACCAATAACCAAAGCAATCTTTTAAAATTGATATCTAATAGTTGTACTTATTTTGGGGGTACATGTGATATTTTGATACCTGCATATGATGGGTAATGATCAAATCAGTGTACTCTTGAATAAAAAGAACAAAGCTGGAGGCATCACACTCTTTGACTTTGAACTATATTACAAAGCCATAGTAATTAAAACAGCATGGATTGGCATAAAAATGTACACATTGATCAATGGAACAAAATAGAGAGCTCCAAAACAAACGCACACATTTGCCATCAATTGATTTTTGACAAAGGTGCCAAGAATACACAATAAAGAAAGGGTAGTCTGCTTAATGAATGGTACTGGGAAAACTGGCTATCCATATGCAGAAGAATGAAACTGGACTCATCTCACACCATATACAATATCAACTCAAAATGGATTAAATATTTACATGTGAGATTTGAAACTATACAATCACTAGAAGAAAACAGGTGAAAACTATACATTTGTCTGAGCAAGGATTTTTTTGGTTTTGTACCCAATATCTCAGGCAACAAAAACAAAAATAGACAAATAGAATTTAATTGGACTGTATCCAATTAAAAAGATTCTGCACAGATAAAAAACCAGTTATCAGAGAGAAGATACAACCTATGCACTGGGGAAGAATATTAGAAAAGGGGTGAATACAAAAATACATAAGGAACTCAAACAACTCAATATCAGGAAAACAAATAACCTGATTTAAAAATGGCCAAAGGACCTGAAGAGACACTTCTAAAAACAACACATACAAATGGCCAACAGGTATATGAAAAAATGCTCAACGCTAGTAACCATTTGAAAAATGCAAATTAAAACCACAGTGAGATATCATCTCACACTTGTTAAAATGACTATTATCAAAAGGATAAATGATACCAAGCATTGGTGAGGATGCAGAGAAAAAGGAACCTTTGTACACGGTTGACGGGAATGTAAATTAGTACAGCTATTCTAAAAAATTTTATGGAAGTTCCTCAGAAAAACAAAAACTAGAGTTACCATATTATCCAGCACTCCCACTTCTGGTATGTATCCAAATGAAATGAAATCAACATGTGAAGACATATTTGCATTCCCATGTTCACTGCAACATTATCCATAATAGCCCAGATATGCAATCAATCCACCAATAGATGAATGGATATAGAAAATATGTACATATACACAGTGAAATACTAGTTTGCCTTTAGAAAGAGGGAAATTTTGTCATTTAGGACAACATGAATGATCCTGGAGGACATTATGCTAAGTGAAATAAGCCAGGAACAGAAACACAAATAACACATGATCTCACTGATATGTGGAACCTTAAACAACTGAATTCATAGAAGCAGAGAGCAGAATGGTGGGTACCAAAGGCTGGGGGAGAGGAAGTGGAAGGCATGAGGAGATGTTAGTCAAAGGGAAAAAGATTTCAGTTAGGAGAAATAATTTGTAAGTTTTTGAGGTGAATAAAAAACACCAAAATAGTAGAAAATATTGGTAAATAGCTTACATTAAAATTAAGAACTTATAATTATTAAAGGGCCGCATTGTGAGAGTGAAAGACATTAGGACAAGATATCTGTAATGTGTATCAACCATCAAACCAAGTGTATTCCAAATACACTAGAAGTTCTTACAGCCCCACATGAAAGTAAAACAAAACAAACAGAGGCTAGTATGGTGGCACTCGCCTGTAGTCCCAGCTACTGGGGAGGCTGAGGCAGGAGAATCTTGAGCCCAGTAATTCAAGTCCAGCCTGTGTAACATAGCAGACATTTCATTGAGGAGAATACACAAGTGGCCAATAAACATTTAAAAATATGTTCAACTTCATTAATATTAAGAAAAATGCATATTAAAACCACAGTGAACAGGAGAGCTCAACGCAGTACTCAGAAAAGTGAGGACAAACAGGAATGCACCTGCAGCCCTACATCTGCCTCCCTCTACCTCTTAGCAATGAGAACATTTAGAATGTAATGCTCACTGCTTCGCTTTAGCTTCCCACATCATGCCACTTCACTTTCCGCCAACTTCAGCCAGAAACCACAAGGGGAAGAATTTTCTAGGAAATAGTTCCCAGTGTAAACGAGTTGGTGAGAAAACAAATCCAGCAAAACAAGATACCATTACACACTCACCAGACTTGGTAAAATTAGAAAACACTGGTAATATCAAATGTTAGTGACAATGTGGAGCAAACAGAATGTTCGTGCATTGCTACTGATCATGTAAATTGGCAGAACCTTGCTGGCAAATTTTGGCATTATCTACTAATGGTAAATACACATAATGCAACATTCAGCAAAAGAGATATGCATCCAATCTTCATAGGAGCATGACTTATAATAGTCTTCAAAAAACCCAAACGATCATCAAAGGAAAATTGATAAATTATGATATAATCATACTATGGATTCTTAGGACTCAATTAATATAAATGAACTACAGCTACATAGTCAGCTGAATGAATCACACAGACATGGAATATTACGGTGCAGGATTCCATTTATTTTGCATTCCAAAACAGACAAGATTAACTCATGATTTTAGAAATCATGTTAGTGTATACCTTGGGAAAAAATTTTTGATGGGTGTACAAAGGGACTCCTAGGGTGCTGGCAGTGTTTCATTTCCTTACAGGGCAAAGACAAAACAGGTGTATTTCCTTTAAGCTAAATCTATACAAATATGATTTGTGCACATTTCTTTATGCATGTTATAAAATAAGGAATAAATATAAGTCATATGAATGAAGTTTGTACAGCATGCTCTGGGTAGCACTAAGGGAAAAGTATCAAATTATAGTTGAGATTAAAGAGAAATATCAACAAGGAGTTGGCACCTATGAAAGAGGAGGCAAGAAGGTTGGTGTGTGTTCACCAATCAGAGCAAAGAGAAAGGCGTTACAGTCAGAGGAAATGAACACAGGGAAGCTTCTAAATAAGCTATTCATTTTGGCTGGAAGGAAAGGGATTTACTGGGATAAAAAAAACAACAATATCATCATCACCGTAATGGGAAGCAGCTAGATGCCAAATCTTTGAAAATCTGTCTGCTTAAATGGACTTTTTATTCACAGGCAATTGGATAAATCACAAAATGTGTTTCTAGCCATTGGTGTTATAGGATAATTACCCTGGTAACAATGTGGAAGGTAGATTAGGAGGAGAGAGAGTCGGCAGAGAGATAAGAGAGGGATGGTGAGAAGTAATGTGAACCTGATCTGTAAAGTAGTGCTGCATCTAATAAAGGGAAGGAGGAAAATGACATCCCTCATGATTACACAAAGGAGATAAAGTGAAATTGATAGACCACTGATATTAACAGCTATAGCTCAGGTACTGAGCACTTGGTGTGTACCAGGCACTACACTCAACACTCTACACGTATTTCCTCATTTATGCCTCACAATAGCAGGCCTGGGTGATTTAAAAGTGGTAACTTTTCATATAACAGCTCACTTAATATCATGACAGCCCTGCTAGTTAGGTATTATTAATCTCAATTTACATCTGAGAAATTAAGCTAGAAAAATTATAAACCATGTTATAAGAGTTACTAAGTAATAGAGCCAGGATTCAAACCTATGACTTGTCAGAGTCCCTGAAACAAAGTAGATACTTAATAAATAAAAATCATTAAATGAATCATTGGTTAAATGGATGATGACTAGATTTTGAACTAAAAATGGCTTAGCACAACATGCCCTGGACCAAGATATTATATAATACCAGAGGGGACTAGAAGAGGTCATTTTTTAAAAATGTACAGATCAGAAAGTGGTAAAAAAAATCAGAGAATCACAGAATCTTGGAATTGTATCTAAATTCATCTAGATATAATACTAATAGCTCAGTTGATTACTTCTTTATTCCAGCGAGGTTTTAGGGCATTTTCACATTTAAATTTTATCTATAATATTCTCGTGAAGTTGTTTGTCTAGAACTAAAACTAAAAACCATGTTAAGAATTCTAATAAAATTATAATATATTGCTAAGAGATTTAAATGTTCAGACCTTGGCCACTGCTAAGACATAACAATTGACCAATGTTGAGTATGTAGAGATAATTCAACTTCCCACATAAATTTTCCGTCCACATCCAGAATTTTCTACAGAAGTTCTATCTACCATAAGAAAAGCAGTTACCTTCAGTCGGTTTTCTTTTTCCGACACAATGGATTGAAGGAGGGTAAGATAATTCATAGAGAAGATACATACTATTACTAAAGGAACGAAAATACCACAAAACATAAAGAAGTAATCATGAAGATACTCCGGGTATGGAAATCGTTGAACAAAAATGCTGATATTATCAAACAGCAATTGTGCAGTACTGTTATGGTAGAGGATGATGGCCATATCTATGAAATGTTGCACAGTCAGGAATCCTTCCATAATGTATGCTAAATGGGAAAACAAAGATTGCTAAGTACAACAGACCAAAAAATAGTTGAGCTGAACAAAGAAAAAGGCAATTAAAGTTTGTCAAAGATAGCAAAGCTAACTATTGTAACGAGGCTTTTCTCATGGTTTAACTTTCAGAGCAGCTATCATGGTTTTACCACACGAGTACACAGTAAAAACTTTCTAAAAGGATCATAATGCACAGCTTCCAAGAAATGAAATACTGCATGAAATTATAGAACTGCATTCTGCAATTTCAATAAACTGACATAAATGAAAAATTGAATTGATTGTTGGCTAGACAAAGACTTTGATTCTGCACCCTGAACATTTGAAAACAGAAATGAAGCTCATACAAGAAGCAACACAAATGAGTGACTTATATGAGCTGATGTCCAATAAAGCAGCATTAATAAAAATATTGCCCTTTGACCTATGATAATGTGTAGTTTCTTACTTGTACGTGAATTTGGTATAGAAATTAAGAACAAGTACTTAAAAACTTTTATAGAAATTTAACATTGCCATGATATCGAAAAAGAAAATTTTCCATTAATTTATACAAGTCTTTTATATATTATGAATGTGAAACCTGTGTCAGATATATATGTCATGCATATTTTCTCCCCTTGTAATTTTGTCTTTTTTATTTAATAGTGTGTTTCATGTGGGAAGCTTTGATAAAGTCTAATTCATAAAAGTTTTTATAGTAAGTACCTTTTTTGTCCAAACAAATCATTGCTTACCCCAAACATATTCTCATAAATTTTGCTACAGAAAGTTTCTAATTTTAGCTTTATGATCATCTTAATTTTGTATAGGCTGTGATCAAGATTCATTGTTTCCATATGGATATCAAGTTATTATAGCACAATATAAGATTTCCTTTCTGCAGTGAATTATATTGGCACCTCCACAGAAAATCCAGTAACTGTATGTGTATAAGTCTATTTCCAGACACCCTATTCTTTCTGATGGCCTATTTGTTTATCCTTATACCTATATGACAATGTCTTCATTACTATAGCTTTAGAGCAATCTTGAAATCAGGCAGGATATGTTCTCTGGCATTGTTCTTTTTTTAATTTTATTATTTAATTTTATTTTTTATTTCAGCATATTATGGGGGTACAAATGTTAAGGTTATATACATTGCCCTTGTCTCACCTCCCCCGTCGAGTCAGAGCTTCAAGTGTGTCCATCCCCTAAACGGTGCGCATCACATTCACTATGTATGTAAATACCCACCCCCTTCTCCCCCCTCCCACCTGCCTGACACCCAATAAATGTTTTTTTTTCCCTAACATTTTGGTTAAATTTTATATCTCTGCCTCTCCCTAGCAAGGGTTAGAGGTATGCCCCTCCCCTCCACAATGTTCATCACATCCCCCAGATGTGGGACTATTCCCCCAACCCCTGAATCCCTGGTGAACACCACCACCCATTGAGCACCATAGTGTTAATCAGTCAGTACCAATTTGTTGGCGAACATATGTGGAGACCATTATTCTGATCTTGTGTCACCTCACTTTGGATAATGGGCTTCAGCTCAGTCCAGGATAATATAAGTGGTGCTAGCTCGCTGTCATTCTTAGAATTGGGTAATATTCCATTGTAAATATATATCAAATTTTAATAATCCACTCATGAATTGAGGGACACTGGGGTTATTTCCACATCCTTGCTATAGTGAATTGTGCTGCCATAAATATTTGAGTGCAGATGTCTTTATAATAGAATGTCGTATGCTCTTTGGGGTAGATGCCTAATAATGCTATTGCTGGGTTGAATGGTATTTCTATTTTTAGCTCTTTGAGATATCTCCAAATTCTTTTCCACAAAGCTTGCACTAATTTGCAGTCCCACCAGCAGTGTAAGAGTGTTCCTGTCTCTCCACTTCCTCGCCAGCGTTTGTTGTTTTGGGATTTCTTGATACAGGCCAATCTCACTGGGGTTAGATGATATCTCACTGTGGTTTTGATTTGCATATCTCTAATGATTAGAGAGGTTGAGCATTTTTTAATATGTTTGCTGGCCATTATTCTGTCTTCTTTTGAAAAGTTTCTGTTCATTTCCATTACCCATTTCTTGATGGGGTTGTTTGATTTTTCCTTGTTAATTCTTTTGAGCTCTAGATAGGTTCTTGTTATCAAACTTTTATTAGAAGTGTAGAGAGCAAATATTTTCTCCCATTCTGTAGGTTGTCTGTTTGCTCCATTGATAGTTTTCCTGGCTGTGCAGAAGCTTTTTAATTTGATCAGGTCCCATTTGTTTATTTTTGTTGCTGCGATGATTGCTTTGGGGTTCTTCTTCAAGAATTCTTTGCCTAGGCCAATGTCTGAGAGGGTTTTCCCAACATCTTCTTCTAGGATTCTTAGGATTTTATGCCTTAGGTTTAAGTCTGTTATCCATCTTGAGTGGATTTTTGTGAGAAGTGAAAAGTAGGGATCCTGATGCATTCTTCTGCATGTAGCTATACAGTTTTCCCAGCACCATTTATTAAAGATAGATTCATTTCCCCAATGTATATTTTTGTTTGCTTTATCAAAGATTAGGTTACCATATGAAATGGTCTCATCTCTGGAATCTCAGACCAATTCCTAACATCAATGCTTCTGTTCTTATGCCAGTACCAGGTTCATTTAATTATTATTGCTTTATAGTACAGCTTGAAGTCAGGAAGACTGATGCCTCCCAGTTTGTTTTTTTTACTTAAGATTGCTTTGGCTATACAAGGTTTTCTCTGGTTCCATATAAAGTGAAGAATTATTTTTTCTAAATCTGTAAAGAATGATGGTGGTACTTTGATGGGGATTGCATTAATTCTGTAGATGACTCAGGTAATATTGACATTTTAACAATATTGATTCTACCAATCCATGAACAAGGTAGATTTTTCCATCTGTTTACATATTCTACAATTTCTTTTTTTAGTGTTTTATAGTTCTCCTTGTATATGTCTTTCGTTAAATATATTCCTAGATATTTAATTTTCTTTGGGGCTATAGTAAAAGGTATTGTGTTTTTTATTTGAGTTTTGGCTTGACAGTTCTTGACATATATGAATGCCTCTGATTTGTGTATATTGATTTTGTAACCTGAGATTTTACCAAATTCATTTATCAAGTCTAGGGGTCTTTTGGACTAATCCATGGGGTTTTCTAGGTATAATATCATATCATCAGCAAAGAGCGAGAGTTTGATTGCATCTTCCCCCACTTGGATGCCCTTAATATCCCACTCTTGCCTGATAGCTATAGCTAGGACTTTGAGCACTATGTTGAATAGAAGAGGAGATAGTGGGCATCCTTGTCTAGTTCCAGATTGAAGTGGGAATGGTTTCAGTTTTTCCACATTGAGTATGATATTGGCCATGGGTTTGTCATAAATGGATTTGATAATTTTAAGGTATGAGCCGCTAATGCCTATTTTGTTAAGTGTTTTTATCATAAAGATGTGTTGGACTTTGTCACATGCTTTTTCTGTATCTATTGAGAGAATCATATGGTCTTTGTTCTTGTTTTTGTTTATGAGGCAGATTGCATTTATAGACTTGCATATGTTGAACCAGCCTTGCATCCCTGGAATAAAGCCGACCTGGTCATGGAGAATTATTTTTTTGATGTGCTGCTGGATTCTCTTTGCTAAAATTTGTTGAGGATTTTTGCATCTACATTCATGAGGGATATTGGTCTGTAATTTTCTTTTTTTGTTGTGTCCTTTTCTGGCTTTGGTATCAAGGTGATATTGGCTTCATAGAATGAGTTAGGAAGGATACCACCCTTCTCAATGTTGTGGAATAATTTCTGTAGTATAGGTATGACTTCATCTTTGTATGTTTGGTAAAATCCTGAAGTGTAGCCATCTGGTCTGGGACTTTTCCATTTGGGGAGGTTGTTAATTACTGCTCCAATTTCTGCACTTGAGATTGGTCTACCCAGGAATTCTGTTACCTTCTGGGTGAACTTAGGGAGGTTGTATGAGTCCAGGAATTTGTCCATTGTTTCCTCATTATTTAGTTTTTGGGCATATAGTTGTTTATGGTAGTCAAAGATAATGTTTTGTATTTCTGTGGTGTCTGTTTTGACTTCTCCTTTTCCATTTCTTATTGATTTTATTAAAGTCCTTTCCCTTTGAGTTCTAGTCAGTCCAGCAAGAGGGCTATCAATTTTGTTTATCTTTTTGAAAAACCAGCTTCTGGTTTGTTGATCTTCTGTATAATTCTCTTGTTCTCCATTTCATTTAGTTCTGCTTTGATCTTTGTTATTTCTTTTCTTCTACTAGAATTGGAATTGGTTTGCTCTTCTTTTTCCAATTGCTTGAGTCTATTCATTAGGTTGTCAGTATCTAATCTTTCTTTTTTTTTTTGGATGTGAGCATTTATTGCTATTAGTTTTCCTCTCAGGTATGCTTTTGCTGTATCCCACAGGTTTTGGTAACATGTGTATCCCTTATCATTTCGTTCAAAAAAACTCTTGATTTCCGTCTGAATTTCCTCCTTGACCCAATAATTCTTCAATAATAGATTGTTTGGTTTCCATGACTTTGTGAAGTGTTGAGTGTTTCTATAGGAATTGAACTCTAGTTTTATACCACTATGGTCAGAGAAGACACATGGTATAATTTCTATTTTCTTAAATTTTTTGAGATCTTATTTGCAGCCTAGTATGTGATCAATTTTGGAGAAGGATCCATGGGCAGCTGAGAAGAATGTAAATTCAACTTTATTTGGGTGAAATGTTCTGTAGAGATCTGTCAGACCTTTTTGATCAAGAGCTTTGTTTAAGCCCATTATTTCTTTGCTTATTTTCTGTTTGGAGGATCTATCCAGTTCATTCAGTGGAGTGTTGAAGTCCCCTGCTACTATGGCAGTATTGTTTAACATGCTATTTAGATCATACAAGGTTTGCTTTATGTAATTGGGTGTTCCTGCATTGGGTGCATAAATATAAAGAATTGTTAAATCTTCTTGTTGGATCTTCCCTTTCACCATTATAAAGTGGCTGTTTTATACTTTTTTACTTTTGCTATTTTAAAGCTTATGTTATCTGCAAATAGTATACCTACCCCTGCTTTTTTTTTTTTTTTTTTTCACTTCTGTTTGCCTGGATGATAGTTTTCTATCCCTTGACCTTCAGCCAGAAGGCATATTTGTGGGTTAGATGTCTTTCCTGTAGCCAGCAGATACTAGGCTTGTGGATTTTTATCCACTCTGCCAGTCTATGCCTTTTCAGAGGACAGTTTAAGCCATTTACATTTATTGAGAGGACTAAAATTGGAGGAAGATTTCCATTAATATAGTTGGGTAAAGTCCTGTTGCTTTGACTTGTTCCTTGAGCCATCATGCAGTTCAAGTTCTAGCCTTTAATTCTTTGAAGATTTCACTTTGAGGAGTGTCTATTGCTCTGTTCGGTGTGGAAGGCAGATCTGAGAACTTCCTGTATGGCTGGTATGTTCTTTGTAAATTCCTTCAGTGATTGCTTGTCTGAGAAGGACTTTATTTCTCCCTCATAGATGAAACTTAATTTTGCCGGATAAAGAATTCTAGGTTGGGCTTTTTTCTGTTTTAGAAGATTAAGGATAGGCACCCAATCCCTCTTGGCTTGTAAGGTTTCAGATGAGAAGTCTCCAGTTAGTCTGGTAGGCTTTCCTTTATAGGTTATTTGCTGCTTTCGTCTTGCTGCACGTAGGATTGTTTCTTTCACGTCTACTTTGGTCAGCCTAATAACCAAGTGATGAGGAGATTGCCTTTTCACATTGAGTCTCCCAAGAGTTCTGTGTGCTTCTTGTATTTGGATATCAAGATTTCTAGCCAGGCCAGGCCAGGCCAGGCATATTTTCCTCCAGTATTCCATGAAATAAGTTTTCCAGCCCTTGTGAAAGTTTCTCTTCCCCCTTCTGGAATCCTGATCAACCTGAGATTCGGCTTTTTTACATAATCCCACACTTCTTGTAAACTTTGGTCTTGTCTTTTGTTTCTGTGTTCCCTTTTATCCTCTGATTTGTTTAGCACATAAGCGTAATTGTCAAGCTCTGAGATTCTTTCCTCTGCATGGTTCATCCTGTTCTTGATGCTTTCCACTGTATTATGGAGTTCCTTGATTGTTTGCTTCATTGCCAGAATTTCTGTCTGGTTTTTCTGAATAATTTCAATTTCTTTGGAGAATTTTTCATTCATTTCCTGAATTGTTCTTGTAGTTTCTCTATGTTGGGATTCTATTTTCTCTTCAATTCCATTGAGTTTACTAACAATCCATATTTGGAATTCTTCCTCCGTCAGTTTAATCATATCATGTAAGTTGGTGTCAGTTGATAGAGATTTCTTTTGGAGGTGACTTTTCTCTCTGCTCCTTCATGTTTCCTGTGATCTTTTGCTGGTTCTTTCTCATTTGGGTGCTTTATCGAGGACTGGAGGTGCAGGGACTGGATTATCAGCTAAATTCTGGGATTCCAGAGGAATGATTCTTGGCAGATCTGGGGATATGTGCTCTCATTCTGTAATGTCTTAGATGAGTTTGAGCCTGTTGGGTTATCTCTGACCTGTTGTCCTCACCGTCTTTTAATAGAGATTAGTGAGACTGCATCCCTTGCTTAGACTCCCAGGAGTTGTATTACTCATGTGCATGACTCCCCTAACAACTACTAGTATGAGGTGGGAGTCACTGTGATGAGCTATGAGGTTACTCTCTTTTTTTGTTGCTTGAGGTTTGCAAAGGGGGTTTGGTTATCAAGGTATTCCAATATCTATGTAATGAGCTCTAACCCCCTAAATGTGGTAAATAGAAATCTCAGTGTTTGGGGAGTGTTGTGCCACTCCCAGGGGATCTTTGAGCCCTGTTACCTATTTAGATAGGGTGAGATAAGCAATAGGTATCAGCAAGCCTAAGAGAGTATGCTTTAGAGGTTGCTTGATCTGTGGCTGGGAGGAGCTGCTAAAAAGTTATTCAGAGATCTTTCACTGCTTATGTGGGGCAGCTCCTGGTGGGAGGTGTCTTTTGGTACAATTGCTAGGGATTCTGGTTGAGATTTTCCTTCCCAGAACACAAGCCTGTAATTTGGCAACTGCCTGGATACCAAGGGCAAGCCCTTGTATTCTGCTTTTATCAGATGATCCAAACAAACTCACTATAGTAGGGCATCAACTCTTGTTATTCCACCCCTCCAAGAATGGGGTTTATCTAGTTGGTATGAAGTAAAAGCCTCAGGGCTGTTGAAGAGGCCCTGCCTAGGGCCACTGAAGGACATAGAACAGAGAATGACCTGCCTGGCTGCTCTGCTCCTGCATAGGAGGCATCAGGCCCATCCCTACATAATACCAATGGCCTGGTCGCAGACAAGGACCCTCCACAACCCAGGCGGGGCTTAGCCCTAAAAGCAGTCTCCCTCACCACTCTGCACTTTCAAGACTGGGGACTGATCTTTTGGCTGGAGGACCTATCTACCAAGTTGGATCAAAGAGATGGCCACGGGTCTCAGCTTGGATAGCAGTCTAGAGAAGCTGTTACTGAACCCTTTCATGGGAGGGATCTGGCCATTTGATGAAAAATGGGCCAGCAGTGGATAATAAGCAAGAGGAGGTAGCAGTCCAGCCTCTGGTTTCAGCTTGAAAAATGGCTTGTTTCACAACTCTGCCCAGGGGCAAAATCTGTAATTTTGGAGAGAAGTACCTAGCCCAAAACACAAGAAAGTGTGGTGGTACTGTTGTCCCAGGTCACAGTTGGAAAATTGGTGTCCTTCCCAACTCCACCCTGCTATGGCGGGGTCTGTTTTTTAGGCACAAAACACAGGCGGCTGGGTGGAATGGGGGATCACCCGACCTCACTGGGAGGCACCGCCTAGAGAGCAATCTCTCTCCCTCTTCCGCCCCCTCACTGGTGGAACTTGAGTCACTGGGGTCTGCCAGGAGGCTCCGCCAAGGAGCAAGCTCTGTCCCTCTTCCACCCCCTCACAGACAAAGCTTGAGCCACCCAAGTCCACTGAGAGGCTCCACCAAGGAGTGAACACTCTTCCTTTTCTGCCCCGTCACCAGCAGAGCTTGGGCTGCCGGAATGCCCCAGACGACTCAGCCAAATGAGCAATTTTTCTCACTTTTCTGCCCCTTCAAAAGCAAAGCATAAGCCACTGGTGTGTACAGACATCCCCACCCCCACCCCAAAGAGTCCCCGTATGGTGCCCTGGAGAGTTCAAATTGCTTTCTGCTCCTGTCTCCTCTCTGAACCACCTAACCGCCCGTGTTACCTCTTCGTGCTGACTTCAGGTGCTTCGCTGCCTGTGTGGGTGTGGGGGTTGGTGAAGAAGACGACATCCCCCTGTGGAACAGATCTCACAGTCCTGGCCGGCTGGCCACTGAGCGCAGCCAGCCTGTGCTCCAATCCCTGCTATACAACTCGGACTCTCAGAACTTTGCGGCAAATTCACTGAGTCACTTTCCTCCTTTTCCCAACCAACACTGCTTGACCCTTGAAGCTTCCCTGCAATTCCTCGAAGCTGATCCTGTGGGAGTACTGCCCACTAGAGTGATTTAGACCGCTTTCTTCACCTCCCACTCTGAGACCAGAGGGCCAGGAGTTCCTCCCTAATTCGCCATTTTTGACAATCCTCTAGCATTGTTCTTTTTAAAGATTATTTTTCCTAAACTAGATCCATTACATTTCCATAAAATTTTTAAAATAAACTTGTCAATTTCTTCAAGAAATCCTACTAGGATTTTGACTATGAGTGTACTGACTCCATAGATCAATTTAGGGAGAAATTACATCATAAGAATTTTGAGTTATCCAATCAATGAAATTAAGATATTTTATCTTATTTTAAGATAAAATATAAAGATTTAATATTTAAGATAAAATATTAAGATATTTTATTTGTTTAGGTCTTTTAAATTTTTCCTTCAGAAATATTTTGTCAATTATGGTGTAGATTTATAATTTATTTTTATATATTTTACTTACATGTTGGAATTTTACTAAATTAGCACATTAGTTATAAGAAGCTTTTTGTAGATTTCTTCAGAATTATCTGTATACATGATTCTGTCATTTGTAAATAATGATAACTTCAGCACAGGAAGAGGGGTTACTTCCTCATTACTGCCAGGAGGAAGCAGAAGTCAAGGTTTCCTACTTGGCCTCGATGGATCCATAGTGGGGAGGGGGTGTTTCCTGGTTATTGATGGGTGGAGGTAGAATTTTGAGATCACCAGATGGTCTCACTGATACCATGACACTAATGACACCTAATTATGGCTAGACAATGACTTTCCACTGACTTTCAAGTAGGCCTGCTCTTGAAAGTGGAGGGAGAGTGAGATGGGAGAGGAACATTTCATTATTGCTGGATACGGGTGGAAGTCTAGGCTCCCCACATGGTGTCCACTGACACTGAGGTGGGAGGTGGGGGCTACTACCAGGCAGTAAGGATGACTGTCCCACCTCCATAATTGGCCTTCTCTAATAGGTGGAGATGTTAAGGCACTTCATTACAGCTTCACAAAAGGAGAAGTCTAGGCTCCCCATTCACCTCTTGATGCCATGGGCAGAGAGGGATTCACAGTTTTTTCTGTCATGTTTGGCTAGAATAGAGCAGTTATCATCTAAGAAGTTTTCTATCTTGCTGTCTGCCTCTTTCCCAGTCCCAGTCCTTTGCTAGAGAGTTCAGGCTTTTAGGGGGTTTATTGTCTACTCATGTTGACATTTATGGGTTGTTGGCTTCTTCAGGTTGAAGTCTGGGATATAGGAAGCAAAAATAAAATCCCAGGTACTAACTCTCCACCATAACTTTTCTTGGGTACAGAGGACTCTAATTGATCTGGTTTCTCTACCTTTCAGAGTCTTCTTATGACTGTTTTATAAATAATGTCCAGTGTTTCAAGTTGTATTTAGTTATGAGGAACAGAAAAAAGCAAGTCTACACTATCTCCCCAGAAGTGGAATTCTTCAAATACTCAGTATTTCTCTAATACTCTTGAATATGCTGTTCTTGAATATGTTCATCTGACCTATCTTCCAGTTCACTGATGTATCCTTGGCCATTTTCATTCTACTGATGAGTCATGTAACACATTGCTCATCGTTACTGTGCTTTTATTTCTAGCATTCCTTTAAATTCTTATAGCTTCTATCTCTCTGCTGAAATAAGCCATTTGATCTTGTGTGTTGTCTACCTTCCCATAAATTTTAACATATTAATCAAAGTTATTTTAAATTCCTTAATAGTTCCAAATTCTATATCATATCTGAGTCTGATTCTAATGATTGTTTTGTCTTTTCAGATTGTTTCTCCTTGCCTTTTTATATGCCTCATAATTTCTGTTGCAAGAGACACATGATATAATATAGTAGATATAGAAATAAACTTTCTATGTTTAGAGATAAACATGCCTTTCCTATGGTTATGTTTAAGCCTACCAGAATACTATTTATGTCTCTATGTTTGATCTGTTATTGTTCCTTTTTTCTTTACTTCTTTCAGACTATTTTTTAATATTAAAGTCTTTGTCTGTTAATTACAATATCTAGCTTATCTAACCATGTATTATATTGACTTTTTTTTTCTTTTGATGTTGGGTAACATTCTCCTGCTTCTTTGCATGTTATATGATTTTGGATTTTATGCCAGATATTATGATTTAAAAAACAGTGGACACTAAAGTATAATTTTTGTTTTTTTTTCTTTTCTTTTCTTAAAGATGCTAGCCCCTTCCTCTAACATACAGCTACAGTGAGGAACTGATCATTCAAATTCCAGGAGAGTTTAGTTGAGCTAAATCTGAACCTCAGCTTTAATTAAATTGAGCTTATCTCTGCTTTCAAATGGGATCAAGGATATCTCCTTTTATCCTTCTGTCTAATTCCCCCACCTACTGCACCACTGCTGATATTTTATCAGGCTTTGAACTAAGACAGCCATGGGCTGAAGTTTCAGAGAATTTCGGTTTATCCTGGGATTCCATCAGTTTCCCACAGTACAAGAACTATAAGACTGCACGGACTCTCTGCTTTCTAGCTGGGACTTCCCCTGCTGCTATTCATGAAAAACTCCAAGATCAGGGGAGAGAAAACTCATAAACTGAAACATTCCTTTTTTTATTTGGGGCTCTTCAGATTCTAATATATCTCACCATTCCACACTGTTGTTAAATGTGCAGATGCTCTCCCCTTATCTCTACAAACTGTCTCCATCTATGACTGGCCCACTTGCTCCCAGGTATAGAAGACACAGCAGCTCTTTGCTCACTGATGAAGGGTTTGTCCCCTTTGCAATTAAGTTTAACACAGCTTCCCTGCATCCAAAATTCTTAAACAGCACCACAGAGCATGAGTTTCATTTATTCAGGGTTTTTTTTTCCCTTATTGCTACCACATCCTTCTATATCCTAACACCAAAAACATTAACTACTAATTGATTTCCAATGTATTTCACAAAAGTGCTATTCTGTGACAGCTTAAAAATTTAATAAAAAACAAACAACAACAACAACAACAACAACAAAATCGTTCAGACCTTCACTAGAGAAGTACTGCCTTAAAGAACATTTAGTTTTTATTGGGGCAAGACTAGCCTCCAAGCATAGGTTCCTCATGTAGCTATCCATGGAATCCTAGACTATGCCCCAATATTCTTCTGAAGAGAAGTATTGATGACATTAATTCAAGATTATTTGTTTCTCAAAAAGCCCCTGTGACTAGAGAGCAACAAGAATGTTTACAGTGATGGCATGGGGTATACTATCTATCTACCTATCTTGATACACACACACACACACACATATAAATTAAATGTGTTTTGTATTATTTTTGATAACATGCTGGGGAAAGTTCAGTGCACAGACTCCGGACACAGAGTGCATTTGTTTAAGTCTCAGCTCCAGTGCTTATGAGTTATTTAACCCTTAGCACAGTGCATTAATCTCTGAGCTGGTACTTTACCTAAAAAATTAACATAATTAAACCTATCTTATAGTAATTGGTAATCAGAGTAAGCACTCAAAAATTTTAGCTCTTATTATCAGAGAAGGAAAGAACTTAAGGCTAAAATAGATACTATTGATATAATAATGCCTTTCTATTTAGGACTACTGTGTAAAGCAAGGTTATATTAAAGATAAGAATTTATGATGACAAGTAGGTAATTAAACAGTAAAAATAGGGCTTGGGTGCTCTAATCAATTAATTTATTAAATTACTTTCTTTTATACTGCATTATATACATATTTAAGTGTCTGTATATACACACGCATTTTTAGTTTCAGGTACAGAGGACAGCGTTTATTGTACTCCTTTGTTCATGACTCAGATTCCTGCCACTTAATCCATTTTATTGATTTATTCTTTTACATTCCTATTTCCCTTGCCCCTCCTCTCCTTCCTATCAGCAATCATTCTGTGCTTGATGAGTGTCTTTACGTTTTTATGTGTTATTCCAAAATGGGTACTGGTATTTTGTTTGCATATATTTTCATTCAGGTAAGTGAAATTGTGTTATACACTTTATTCTTCTAGTTTTGTTTTCATGATGCTGCTATGCATATGTCTAATCCAGTATTTCAAATTAGTTGCCCTAACTAAGCAGTTGGATTGCCTCCAACTATTTGCCACTAAAAATGACACTGCCATTAACATTCTTATGCATGCATAAGAGGGTGTTTTTTCCCTAAGGGTTTCTACCCAGGAGCATATTCTTAATTTGGATTCCACTACCAGAGATTCTCCCTGGAACTGGAACCGTTAAGTGAGCTCAGGCTCCTTGGCTCCTGCAGTGCATTTGGGTTTCTGCATATGTCTCTGGCAAATCTTAGCCTTGTTCAGTTTTCTAAGTTTGTCACTAGACTAACACAAGGGAATATCTCAGACTAAGTTCATAAGGTAGTATCATTATTTAGAAAAAGCATAAGATTCCATTTCAAATTTTATGACTGAAAAAATAATGTTCAAAATATTCTTTAAAGAAAACAACATGCAGCAACACAATCTGACCACCTTAACGCAGAAAGTATTTTCACATTTGGTTATCTGTCCCAGTTTTACGCTAACAAATATGCAGTTTACATAGCTATACTTTGACAATATGGTCCCAAATTTTGCTTTTACAAAAGATTTCATGATGGTTATTTCAATGACCACAATCTTCAGTCAAATTATATTTTATACTTTTATTATTCATTTACCATATTTAAAATTAGGTTATTTCAAATTTTTAAGAACTATGCTAAATTGGTCATTGCTTGTTTCTCTTGTTGAATAATTTTCCAAAGGTAAATTTGCAAAATTGTTGGTAAAAGTAAAGCCTCACACTATATACTTTTAGATGGTAAGTTTGCATTAGAAATTTAAAATTTCTATAGTTACATTAAAAATTATTCATCAATCCAACAGAATAATATACAGTTATAATTAATCCAGGCCTGTGTCAGTACCTGGAAACTTGTACATTAAGTCATTAAAGTCAAAATTTCACAAGTAAATCTACGTGAAAATATAAGAACATAGTATGGTAATGATTGGAAAAGGTAAAAGATAATAAAAATACATTGTTCAGATGTATAGGATTTTTTTTGTATGGGGTCTGGTACACACTAAAAACCACTAACACAGTAAGTTAAAAATAAGCAGCTTCGATTAAAAGGTTGAGAAAATATAAGTATAAATATGTGATGGCTGTTACTATACAACTGGGATATTAAAATAAATATGATCAAAGATCTGCTCACCAGGAACTCCCCCATGTGGGTTGTAGTTTCTGGGTCCCACCCAAGGCGTAGGTGGAAAGAGATAACCTGTGAACCAGTCTCCTCTGTGATCATAGTCCTGGTTCTTTGTTTCCTTAAGATAATTACTAAAACGCAGGTAATAGTGTACCTAGAAGGAGCAATAAGGAACAAACACTATCAACCAAAATAAACAAACAAAACAAATCAACAAGTAAGAATCGGAAACAAAGGGAGCTAAAGTACAGCTGGGAATATGTGACTTTGCGGCAGACCAAGGAGTGCCAGGGTAGACCCTGAACCTCAGGAAGTGACAGCAAACGTGTCATGACACGCATCACATGCTGTGACCACATCTAAGCTTAAGCTTGCTTCCTTTACATCTGTTCTCTCTCTTAATTTTGTAAAATTTTTTATTGAAGTGTCAGTAACACTTGGATGTATACTGTGGGTCTGTGGTAAGCAAATACAGTGGTAACTTGCACATCATTGTGAATGTTTCCCTAGACAGCTGGCTGCATACTAAAATGAAATACACCAAAAGGTGTTAATGTCTCTTCCCTTTATGTCAGCCAAGTGTAGTGTTCTGGGAGGAAAATCTCTTCCTCTCCTAAAAGTGATTATAACATAAGGAAGCATCCTATATGAGAACAGAGGAGGGATGCAATAAGATGCAAATGTGGAATGTTGCATATTATAATTATTAAATGGAAAGATAATACTGATTTTGGAGAACGTAACTGATTTTGGAGAATGTAAATTTCAAGGTATGTCATATTGGGCTAAGTAACTTTATGAGACAACAAATGGACCAAGAGTTGTCAAAAAAGTCAGAAGTGTCAGACCAGAGACATCAGTAAGAGCAGGAGGGGCAGGCAGGTGCCGTAGGTCAAGGTGAACAGTCATAGATAGTTACATACTCAAGGTGCCAGGCCATTCCCTATGTCTCAAGGACCTCAAACTCTGAGAAAACATATATATATTTATATCCTCATATAATATAGATTCAGTGATAGAGATGTGGTTAGGGTATACCTGGGAGAATGAAAGAGGAAAAGAGTGTGTGTGGTCAGAAGAGACAATGTCGACAGAGCCACAACAGCAATAATAAAGGGGAAGTGAGAGCAGGCCAAGTGAGGGGGGCAGCACGAAGGACACTAACCATGGCAGAAGAGGTGAAGTTTGAAATTGCACCTAAAACATTTGGCCATGATCAATACACACTGTTGAGCCTAGACCAACATCAGCCTACATTACACTGAGTCAACCTGAGGGAAGTTGGCATCTCTGGAGATGAGAGGGACTGATGGGATGGAAAGGATCCCTTTAACCCTAGTTACAACCTGGTGGTCCTTCCTTAATTTGTTGTTCCATTGACAACCATCTGTACCTTAAGCATAGAATTTTTGGCTCTGTGCATATCCGTATCTTATGTTTTGATTACTTCCCTATACACCAGAGATACCAAGTGCAAAGCCCTGTCCTTTCTTGTCTCTCTTTTGGGGGGCTGCTAATCACAATCTTCCTCAGTGTCTGCAGATGTCCTAATTTTGATTCAGGCTGGCTAAATCTTGGAGTTATTTTCTATATGTATGATTGGAAGAGAAATCATGAGATTCACTCAAAAGAGGAAAATTTTTGTGTTGTGTTCCCTACTAGAGAAGACGTGACTGCTTTATGACATCAGGTGTCTTGGCCTAGGAAATGTGCATTTTCTGCAGGGCTACAGACAAGTGCCGTTTCAGGTACGATGGCAATGATAGTATCTGCAACTGCAAATGTTTCCTAGGATTCCAATTTATGCATAAGGCGGTGAATGCAATTCTTTCCTCATCAGTATAAAGCACTGGCTCCATAAATGCAGACAACTGAAGTTAGATCTGGATTCCAACCCCTGCTGTCCCATGTACAAGTAGTAAGATCTTGAGAAAGTTATAGTTGTCCCACTTATAAAATGTAATAACGATACCAATACTTCATTAAATCTCTTCAAATTGGAAGTACAATTATGAGCTTTGTACACAAAACTTCCTTACCTTAAGTGGCAGGGGATCATTGCTATTTTTGAAGTTGTGGTTAAAAACAATACCAGCCAGAACTATTTTAGAATTATTCTCATCCTTAACATAATCTTCAAAATCCCTTTCCGTGGAAAAGCCCACAACTGTAGAGACAGAAAAATCTAATGTGTGAGTTGGCCACAAAAAGGCAAAATATAGGATAGCCTTTCCTAATATATAAGATGGAAAGCAACTTTACATGGATAAAAAGCTATTAAAACATTAAATTTCTAAGTGCTGTTGCTGAAACACTGGCATTAACAAACTAATGGATACTTGGAATACATGAAATGTTTTAGGAGCTTTAAAAATTTTTATTACAAGTTTAAAATAATAATTGTTATAATAAATACATACTGAAGGGAGCTAAGGTATGAATGACACGTCAGTGTTTTGAAATTTCCAACTTTAAGGGAAATAAGAAAAAAATGGATCCATGAAATGTATTTAAAGTCCTATACCATGGGAATCTCTATTGTCAAAAATACTTAGAAACTGAGGGATAAAACCACCTTTATGGTTGCAATATATTTTAATATGTGAGGTGATCAGTTCATGAATTTGGCCTAAATTAGATTTAACCTAATAGAAATTTTAAAAGATTGTGGCATCATCCCTACCCTCCTAAGACAAAACATTTAGTTACATAAAATATCCATATGTGGTGTTGTATACATTAAAGATTGTCTTAGGAGTAAACATGTGTTCGACACAAACAGGATACCAAAGGCTTAAAGAGCCTGCAGGGGGAATGAAGTTTCATGCAGGTTTATTACTAGGATTTAAATGGCTTGATCGACACAACTCTTCTTCCAGCTAATCCCCAATCATCTGATTTTCAAAAGCTTCTATCAGAAGCCTTGTTGTCGCCACTGTTGATAGAGTAGTCTGTGAGAACACCAGCATCCTCACAAAAGGTGCCATATATCACGCTTCCCAAATGCCCATTCCCATGATACGCTTCCCTCCCGTCCTGGCCACACTTGTCATGGGGGATCTGAGGTGTCACTGTTTCTGAATCTCACAAAGACTATCAAACAGTCAGTTCCCTTAGCCACTTGGATCCATTCACTTTTTGCAAAAAAAAAAAAGTCTATATAAAACAAAACACAACACTCAACTCCAAAGAATTAGCCTCGATCCTAGACAGTGTCTTTTCCGTACATATGGGATCATGATGGAAACCCTTTTTAGGTTTTTATCTTCTAAAACATCTACATTTAGGTGAATTGTGGTAGTTGGGCGCTTGCTTTACACTTGCATGAAAAGGAGTCATTCCTATAGTTGTCAAAAACAAAGTAACAACCTGGCCCTAGGGAAAAAGAGAAGGATGAGGTCATAGATTCTGGAACTGATCCTAATCCAGGTTTAGCCTGGGAGGTGACCCTGCATTCACAACAATTTATCTCCAAGACAGGTACAAGAAGCCCTCACTGAGCATCAATAGGTGCTTGGAAACTGTGATTTTAAGCAAAATGATGTATAACAAAACTAACTGCACCACAGGCTGATTGATATAAACAAGAGTAAGTTTCTTATGGCCTATTTCTGATCAAAAAAAATTACCAAACTTCTAAAGACCAAAACACTTCTATAATTAAATACTGAAATATATAATGTGAGCTATACATATATTGACGAAAGATTAATGAAAGAACAAGTAAAATAATTATTTACTCAATTATTCCAGTTCAGGATCAAGGGTGGTTGGAGCCTGGCCCTGTAGCTCAGGGAGCCAAGGCGGGAACCAGCCAAGACAGGATGGCATTGCGTAGCAGGGTGCACTCACACACTCCCACTCCCACTCAGACTGGGACGGTTTGGACATGCCAGTGCACCTAGCGTGCACATCTTTGGGATGTGGAGGAAATCGGTGGACCTGGAGAAAACCCACACAGACATTGGGAGAATGTGCAAAGTCCACACGGAGAATGGCAGTGGCTGGGAATCAGTTTCTTTTTTTCTCATCAACATTATGAGGAAACAATGTCGAATAAAATGACATTAATCAAGGACCTGCTGTGTTTGAGGCAGCCACCAGAAGAAAGTAACCAGCCTCCCCTCCTTCCTGCTTTTTATACCCAAACTTCAAAACTGACCTCTAGTCAGCAACATAACCATTCCCAAAGCTTGATAAAATGTCGACAAGAGTAACAGCTTTCATCATTAGATGAATCAGACACGTGCCAGCTTCATATATGCCTCTGTGTGACTAGCTTATACTCGGCTGCCAATGTTCTGAGTGCTGACAGTATACACATTGTGTTTTCTGTCTTATATACAGTTGTCTCCTCATTTATGTTCTATAAAGTCATAAAAAACACTGAGTCAGAGAATATCGAACAATTTGCTCCTAGGGGAAAAACCAAATTAGGTTCCTGCAAGACCCTGGTTACAACATTTTCATACCAACCAACACATAAAGTGGTTTTGTGTATGCTTAAGGACACCTTATTTAATATATATTGTTAATTTGTTAACCCTGAACTCATGCCTGAATGAAGCTTCTCTAACACAGGTATTTTCTCCGTAAGGCACAATCACAGCCTTTTTGTGCTAGGAACCCTAGACGGCACTTCGGCACTATGCCTGGAGGTCGTATTTAACAGTAAACTCACCAAAACAAACAAAAAGCAAACAACGTAACATGAACTATACCAAGACAAGGATATTTGTTTATAGTATGGGAGTTGAAACAGGTTGGACAGAGTATCACCTTGTTTGGCCTCAGCTGGGAACTGCCCCCAAGATGACTCAATATTTTTTGCCACTCAAGTTTTTTTGCTGTTCATAGTGCAGCAAGTACTGACTTAGGGTAACACGTACATTTTAGTGAGGTGAGTTCACAATTATAGAATCCACAAATAACAAGGAGCAACCTAGTTTCCCAAACTAGTTTAATCTGGTAACAGTGTAAAGCGTATTTGGATTCCTATCCAAACCTGAAAACATCGTTAGTGGCCATGCAATTATGCTGAAGGGGTTATAATCTTTGCTTTTAGTAAAGCTGGGAAGTGCCAGATATGTAGCACCTGACCCATCCCCCTTTCAGGGGTGGGGAGGGGGCGGCCTGAGCTGGGATATAAGTTTCAAAGCTGAAAGTAGATTCACAGGGGCTAGAATCAGGTATGTACCTATATCATCTGGGGAGGAGCAAAATGAGACAGAGCCTCAGAGGGCCAATTCAAATGGTCAAAACTGGGAAAACTAAGCCCACTGCTAATTTTTTTTTAAAAAGTAGGAACACAGATGGAAACAGAATATCAAAGTTTAAGAGCTAGATGCCAGAAATGGAATATCACATCACAGCTTAAGAGCTAGTTGGAAATAGAACAAAAAGGAAGCATCACAAGGAAGAAAACCAGAATGCTCTTGGGTTCTAATAAAGCTGAAATATTTGCAGTTTTCCTTCATGACTAGTCAGCTGCACAGACTAGGCTGACTTCAAAGGACAGGATCCAGGTGAGAAGACGAGACAGGAGTGAAAGACAGGGTTGATTTTCTCAGACCAAGTAGTTGAAGGCAGAAAGTTTAGTTATGCCCATTGCCTTGAGTTATTCCAAGAAGTAGTAATCTAAATTTTTCAAATGGACAGGTTTACTGATGTGAAAGACGTGAACTCCTGCTTAAAAGGTTTCCTCTGATTTTTATTTCCTGTTTTGTATCATTCTTTGGAAAACAGAAGGCATATTGGAGGTGTTGCAAGATGCTACAGCTCTTCCGAATATTCTCTGGTAGGCTGGGCTTATGGTGAGACTCCACAGAGGGGCAGGACAGCAGAGCAGGAGGCTGTGGTTACTACGATAATAATGATAAAGCCAACATTTACTCAGTACTTATTATGTGCTCAACACTGCTCCAAATGCTTCCCACATCATAATTCATTTAATCTTCACAACTACGCTATGCACTAAACACTACTATTATTTTCATTTTACAAGTGAGGGAGTATGTTCTTCATTCTGGTTTGTCTTAGAGATACAGCTGTAGAGAGATATCCACTGTGAAGCTGGTAGCACACTGGTTGTATGACATGTAGCCACAGAGGTCTTCAACCAAGAGCCATTTCATACTCTAGTTACTTGACGTCTAAAAATCAGTCTTCTCCTAACTTCATTCCTGTTCCAGTTTAGTTTCCAGTGTCTATCACTTTAATAACTCTTTACATTCTTCAATTTGTTTGCTTCTTCCACCTTCCATCCTAGTGACTTGGTGAAAAACTAAACAAAAAAGCCTAGAAGTATATAACTTCCAACCTTTTTCATACCAACAAGAAGAGCACTAAACACACACACACACACACACACACACACACAAACTAAAAAACATTTCTCTGAAGCCTAGATGGGATACAGTTGTTCTTCTAATCCTTGCCATGCATAAGAAAGCAAATGCATCAGCCTGGGATGATGGGGTAGAACTGAAACCCAGCACACCTGAGCAGCTTCTCCCCTTACCCCTCCAGTAGTTATGTTAGTTCTGCTTCTTTTGGTATAGGAGGTTCTATTTGCTTTTATCCTTTCATCATGCCTGATCTCCCCAGATGTCTAAAAGGTTTTCCCTGGGTATTCGTCTTTGAATATCAGCTGCCTTGGCTAACAATGTCTACCTGGAAAGAGGGGCAAAAGCCTAGCTTCTGGTCTTCCAAGTGAGCACAGGCAGGTACACAGTAGCAGGCAGGTTAAAATGCTGAGCAGAGATTTCAGCAGCAGGGCAGTGCTAGGGAGCCAGAGAATGGAGTTCAAGCCCCACAGAGGTTAAGGGGCATTCTGAAACACTCCAGATCTTCAGCTAGTCATACGAGGGTCATGCCCTAGGAGTAAGGACCATGCACTAGGACATGTGTTATGCCCCAGGAATAGAGTGAAAAACTGAAATATAGCATTCCTTAACAAGGCTGAAACTAGCCTTCAACAGGAACAAGGTCATCTACCAGTACTCTAATAAACACCCAGAAGAACACTTAACCCTCTTTGGATAAAGATATATATCCTCAAGAGCCTTTAAAATTTTTCATCTGCAGTATCTTGCATTTAATAAAAATATACATAGTATGTTATGAAACAGGACTCAATGACCTAAAAAAGATGTGCAAATAATCCAGATACCAGAATTTTCCGGCAGAGACTTTAATATGGTTAATACATAAAAAATGGAACATTAGGCCAGAGACCTGGAATCTATTAAAAACATAGATAAATGGAAATTCCAGAACTGAGAAATATTGTTTTTAAAATAATTCAACAGATCACATGACATAATAATTATAAAATATATAAGCAAAAAGAAAAAAGCAGCCAAATCCAAATTGGAAACTTTAGTATCTTAAATATATATTTTAAAAAATATATCTAAAAATTTTAATGTATACAGTATATAACCTATTTAATCCTAATACCTAATTGGAAATTTAACACTTCTCTCAATAACTGATATAATTAGCATAGAAAGAAACAAAAAATACAGAAGATTTGAAAAGCATGACAATTAGCCAACTTGGCCTAAGTGGCATTTATAGGACACTACAAGTAAAACTTAACAGAATACATAGTCTTTACAAATGTATGTGGAACAGTCATCAAAATATACCATATACTAGTCATAAACAATCTCAAAATTTCAAAGAACTGATGTCATAGAGTATACTCTCTGATTAAAGGAAATTAAAATAGAAATCAACAACAGAAAAATAACAAGAAACTCCCAAATATTTGGAAGTAAAGCAACACATTTCTAAAAATTCTAAAATTCCTTGCATCAAAGAAGAAATCAGAATGAAAATTAGAAAACATTTTGAGTAACCCAAGTAGCTCATAATTGACCCTAAATTTGTTGGGATATTTGTGCTGCATATTTTAAAGATTATGGGGAATTTTGCATTCTTCTGCTCAAGCGTTTACTGGAGACCATTCTTCTAAGTGAAGTATCACAAAAATGGAAAAACAAACACTATATGTACTCAAAACTAAATTGGAACTAATCAGTCAATACTTATATACACATATGGAAGTAAAACTCAACAGAAATCAAGTAGGTGGGAGGGGGGAGGAGGGGATGGGCAGATTCACACCCAATGGGTACAATGTACACTATACTATCTGGGTGAAGGGCACACTTAGAAGTTTGACTCAAACTGTACAAAAGCAAATTATGTAACCAAAGTGTGTACCCCCATAGTATTCTAAAATTAAAAAAAAAAGAAATATTTTGAGACGGCATCTACTCTCAAGGACTCTCAAATCCCTTCAAAGGGAAAAAAGACTGAAAAAATACATGACTGAGTAACTGTGTGTGTGTGTGTGTGTGTGTGTGTGTGTGTGTGTGTGTGTGTAAAGGAAAGAAGACACTAAGGAGATGCCCACCCAACTTCTGATAGTGTTTACCTCTAGGAGAAAGAGGAAAGAAATTGATCTGAGAATGTGAAGATGAGAGAGGGTCTGGGAACTTTTAAAGTAATTCTACATAGCTTTGAGTCTTCTCTAAACCATTCATATATGACTTGTGCAACATTTTATATAAAACATGTTTTAAAGAGATGACCACTGAATGTGCATTCAGAATGAAGGCTCATGCTTATCCTGTCCCCTTGTACACCCATGGCACATGATCATACACCCCTGGAATTATACTTACCCAGGTTGAAGAGCACAACTAGATTCAAGGAAGACATAGTATCACAAAACTGGAAAATAACTTAGAATAATATAAATTGGTCATCTAATTTTTAAATATTACTATTTGTTCTAGGTTCTACTGAGAAAACATTTTATAAAAACTTAACTCTCAAATTTAACAAGGTCCATAATAGTATACTTAGGAAGTTAATGCCTGTTATGAGGTTATCCTACCATGTTTTACTTGGGAGGTAATAATAAGTTAATAAGGTTATAAGTATGTCTTCACTAAATTAATTTAAAAATACTGCATGTTTTTAAAGAAAACTTTAATTTCTAACCTTTCATATTGATGTTTAAAAAGTCTTTCACCAGTTCAACAATATTCCGTACCACAGTACTTTTGGACGGCACATAAGCCAATTGCCAAGGATAAGGAAAAATGAAAGGATTACTGATGTGCGTAGGCAAAGTACGCAAGGAGTAACCATGAAAGTTGTAAGGTCCAAACTTCTTTATAACAATATAGTGGCGTGTTGTCAAAAGCGTAGCAAAACATATAACGATTAGGATAATTTCCACAATTAAAGTAATCCATCGCCGCCTCTAGAAAAAGAAAAAAAAGATTATGTCAATTGTCCAAAGAGGTCATTAACTTTGCAAATGGCTAATTCTTTTATATTAACAGATACTTCATTAAAAGAATGTATAGATTGTCAAAAGGCATAGATTCACTCTGTAATAGCAGCAATTTGTTGGACTGTCTTTTTTCTCCTTCTTGTGTAATATTCTTCAATTATTTCATTCTGTGAGGACTCTATATTTGGAAAAGATAACCCCAGCCCTGGAACTAAGAAAAGTAAAACAGTATAAATTGAAATGCACTGATCAGACTGTTGGAGTTTTCCCCTCGTAACCTCTGAGCTGTTATAACAATCCTATAGTTTAACTTACCTTTAAAATAAAATTCTTCCAGATAAGAATCATAAATTTTCTGAACTCTAACATATCCATTCTTCTTGAAATTCAACCCTATGGAAGGAGTGAAGACTTTTTTAAAAAAGAAAATAAAATTAAGATTATATAACAACATGTAAATTTTAGACAATTACTTAAATTTAAATTACTTAATTTTCTAATCAAGTTTTAAAGATGACTATATAAGCATTTGAAATATTTGAGTTGTTTATTCCTGCATTTTTAATTGACTCAACATCTATGGAGCTTCTAATATGAACAAAATACCAACCACAAAACAAAGACCAATAAGTTGTTGATGCAAGTTTTGCCAGTAGCTTTCCCAATTCCCATCAAAATACTAATTAAGAAACAACACAAAACAAATAAATAACTATGATCAGCAAAGCAACGAAAGAGTATGTAAAATCACATCACAACTATAAACCCAATCAGATTGGAAGTAACTGCCAATAGTAACATTGCTAAGGGGAACAGATTTGCAATGGACTAAAATGTTTATGTTCCCTTAAATTCTTATGTTGAATCCTAACACCCAAGGTGATGGCATTTAGAAGGAGGTACTTAGGGAAGTGATTAGAATGGGACTAGTGCCCTTATAAAGGAGGCCCCAGAGAGATCCCTTATCCTTTCCACCATGTGAGGACACAAAGAAAAGACAGGTCATCCATGAACAAGGAAAGGGGACACTGAATCTGGTGGCACCTTAATTTTGAACTTCTCAACCTCCAGAATTGAGAGCAATAAGTTTCTGTTATCTTGAAGCCAAACAGTTTATGGCCTTTTGTTACAGCAGCTCAAATAGAGTAAGACAAGATTTCTCTTGTATTCAATGAATATTTTCGGGACACCTACCATGTATCATGTTATTAGGTGAAGGTGTATAATGGGAAACTAAATAAATAAAACTCATACTCCATGGTGTGGGTAACACAGAGGTTATTATTAATAACCCAGGATCTGAAGTCAGACTGCCTAGGTTGAAATCCAAACTCTACCACTAACTGTTTGACCTTGAATGCTTGGATTAAATTCTTGGAGCTATGAGGACAGAGCTGGAATTCAGAGCAAGGAATGAGAGGCATTAGATTAGGACATGACTTTCTAAGAATGAACCTGAAGGAACTTGACCTTCATAGGGATTGTAGCCTGGCTTCAAATATTCTCAAGCCTTGACACAAGATGAAAGTGCTCCCAGACTGCAAGTACCTACCAGTACCCAGCATAAAAATGAGACCCTCTTTGGAGAAAAATAACAAAATGCTGGAGTCAACTATTTCTAAAAGCAAATTTGCTGAATACAATATAACATAAACATAAAAGTGACTTCGAAGATTTCTATTACTACTACAGAATATCTTTGTGACCTTGGGATAGGCAGAGATTTCTTAAGGTAGACACTAAGGGTATAAACCATAAAAAAGGCTTTGCCAAAATCTAAAATTTCTGCCCACCAAAAACTAACATCAAGAAAATAAGTAGGGGACTGAGCCTCTAGGCTCACCTCAGCATCCTGCCAGATCCCAAAGCTCCAGGTTCTAGGCCTGCCTAGCAGACTCGGCTGCCAGTCAAGCTCCTGTTGTGGGGGTGGGAGGCTTCAGGTCCACTCCAGCGCCATGCCAGCCCCCACAGTACCCAGGATCCAGGGCCACACAAGTGTCAGGCCAGTCCCAGAGGCCCTGGCCTCCAGACCGCCCCCAGCACCAGGATGGCACCCCTGAGGTGCCAGGCAGGCAGCCACAGACACAGGCTCCAGGCTTGCCCAGTGCCCGGCCCTGTGTACCCAAGTCACACGCTGCAGGCTCAGAATCCAGGCCCTCACGGACCTAACCTCTAGACCCGCACCTATCACCCAGGCTCCAGGCCGGCACCAGCAAATACAGCCTACAGGTAAGCCCCAGTGGATCTAGACACCAGGCCAATGCCTAGTTCCAGGAACCTCCAAATATAACAATATTCATGGATGCTCAAGTTCCTTATATAAAATGGTATGGTATTTGCACATAATGTACACATATCCTCCTGGATACTTTAAATTATCTCTAGATTACTTATATCTAAAACAAAGTAAATGCTATATGAATAGATGTTATACTATATTGTTTTTATTTGTTTTTTTTTTAATTGTTGTATGGTGATTTTTTTATTGATTTTTTTCTGAATATTTTAGACCTGCAGTTTGTTTAATCCGTGCATGTGGAACCTATGGATACAGATGGCTGACTGTACACATTCTTTTCAAGCACGCATGAAACATTCCCCAAGAGAGTTCATATATTAGACCACAAATCTTAATAAATTTAAAAAGACTGAAATTCATATCAAGTACCATTCCCAACCACCATGGTATCACACTAGTAATCAATAACAGGAGGAATTTCAGAAAATGCACAGAGTACATGGAAATGAAGCAACATGCTCCCAAAACACCAATGGGTCAATGTAAACATTAAAAGGGTAATAAAAAATATCTTGAGACAAATGAAAATGGAAACACAACACACCGAAACATACGAGATGCAGCAAAAGAGGTTCGAAGTGGGAAATGTATAGAAATAAACACCTATGTCATAAAACAAGAAGATAGGTCTCAAATAGCCCAACGTTATACCTCAAGGAACTATAAAAATAAGAACTAAAAACAAAAGTAGCAGAAGGAAGGATAAAATAAAGATCAGAGCAGAAATAAATGAAATAGAGACCAGGAAACAATATTAAAAAATCAGTGAAACTTGTTGAAAAGATAAAAATCAACAAATCTTTAGTTAGAGTAACTAACTAGTAAACAAAAGAGAAGACAATAAATAAAATCAGAACTGACAAAGGCGGCATTATAACTGATACCACAGAAATACAAAGGATCATAAGAGACTACAATGAACAATTATATGACAACAAATTTGAAGAAGAAACAAATTCCTAGATGCATACAACCTACTGAATCACAAAGATATAGAAAATCTGAACAGATCAATAACAAAAATGACTTACTCAGTTATAAAAAAGTCTCCCTATTAAAGAAAAGCCCAGGACCAGATGGCTTCACAGCTGAATTCTACAAAACATTTAAACAAGAAACAATACCAATCCTTTCCTAACTCTTCCAAAAAATTGAGGAAGAAATACTTCCAAACACATTTATGAGGCCAACACTACCCTAATGCCAAAGCCAGAGAAGCAGACTACAAGAAAGGAAAATTGCAGGCCAATATCCCTTATGAACATAGATGGAAATATCCTCAACAAAATACTAACAAATGGAATTCAACACATTTGGTTGTGCATAATGCACATTAAAAAGATCATTCACCATTATCAAGTAGAATTTACCCCTGGGATCCAATGATGGCTCAACATATGCAAATAATAAATGTTATACACCACATTAACAGAATGAAAAAAAACATATGATTATCTTAGCAGATACGGAAGCAGCATTTGATAAAGTTCAAAATCCTTTCATGACAAAAACTCTCAAAAAATTAGGCTTAGAAGGAATATACCCCAACACAATAAAAGCCATATATGAAAAGCCTATGGCTAACATCATATTCACTAGGTACAAACTAAAAGCTTTTCCTCTAAGATCAGGATGTCCTCCTTTTACCCCTTCTATTCAGTATAGTACTCAAAGTCCTAACCAGAGCCATTAGGCAAAAGAAAGAAATAAAAGACATCTAAATTGGAAAGGAAGAAGTTAAATTGTCCCTGTATGCAGACAATATGCCATTATATCTAGAAACCCCTAACATATCCATGAAAAAAGTATTTAGAACTAATAAACAAATTTAATATAGTTGCATGATATAAAATCATGTCATATAACATATAAAATCAACATATAAAATGAACAGTTTCTATACATTAACAATGAACTATGGGAAAAGAAATAAAGAAGACAATTTTATTTATGATAGTTACAAAAAGTACTTACAAATAAATTAACCAAGTAGTGAAAGATCTGTACACTGAAAACTATAAAACACTGGTGAAAGAAATTAAAGAATGCAAAAAGAAAAGGAAAAGATATTCCATGCATTGAAAGAATATTGTTAAGATATCCATACACCCAATGCAATCTACAAATTCAATGCACCCCTATCAAAATCCCAATGACATTTTTCGTAGAAATAGAATAAAAATCCTAAAATTTGTATGGAACCACAAAGACCCTAAATAGCCAAAGCAAATTTGAGGAAAATGAACAAGGCTGGAGGCATCACACTTTCTGACTTCAAAATATACTACAAATCTAGAGTAATCAAAATAGCATGGTACTGTATAAAAACAGACACATAGTCCAATGGAAAAGAATAGACAGACCAGGAATAAAACCACACATTTACTACCATCAATTGATTTTTGACAAAGGTGCCAAGAACACGCAATGGGGGAAAGAACAGTCTCTTCAATAAACAGTGTTGGGAAATCTGGATATGAACATGCAGAAGAGTGAAATTAGATGCTTAACTCACACCATATACAAAATCAACTCAAAATGGATTAAAGACTTAAATGTAAGACCTGAAACTTTAAAACTACTAGAAATAAACATAGGGGAAAGACTGTATAACTTTGGTCTGAGTGATAATTTTGGGCTGTGTCCCTAAAAGCACAGGCAACAAAGGCAAAAATAGAAAATGGGGATTGCATCCAAATTGGGATTACAAAAAGCTTCTGAACAGCAAAAGAAATAACAGAGTAAAGAGATAGCCTATGGAATGGGAGAAGATATTTATAAACCATACATATAGGAGGTTAATCCCTAAAATATATATAAGGAATTCCTACAACTCAACGGTAGTAAAACAAATAACCCAATTAAAAAATGGGCAAAGGGATTGAACAGATGTTTCTTTAAACATACGAATGGCCAACAGATATATGAAAAGATGCTCAATTTCACAAGTCAGGGAAATTCGCATTAAGAAACATGAGATATTACCTCACACCTGTTACGATGGCTATTATCAAAAACAAACAAACAGATAACTAGTATTGCCCAGGTCTGCAGAAACTGGAACCCTGTCCGCTGTTGGTGGAAATGCAAAAAGGTGTTGCTGCTATGGAAAATCGTATGAAAGCTCCTCAAAATATTAAAATTAGAACTACCATATGATCAAACAATCCCATTTCTGTGTATTCAGGACTCTGACAAAATGTAACTTCTTTTCCTGGTTAAAACGCTAAAAATCTAATAGGAATTAATGAATATGCCATAACAATAAAATGTATATGCCTTATTTTAGGATGAAATAATGATGGCCAGTATATCCATTACACTGTATTGGAGGTATTAGCCAATGGAATTAGATAAGAGAAAAGAAAGGTAAAATTATCTGTTCACAGATATAAATGCTTAGTCCAAGAGAACCAATGTTAAAACTAAAACAGACAACAAAAAAATTCAAGATAGCAGGACATAAAATTAATATAAATATATAAACAATAATCTGTTAGAAGATATAAAGGCAAGAAGATATGCCATTTATAATAGCAACAAAAAGAAAATATTTGGAATAGATTTAATCAGAAACATGCAAAATTTATATGAGGAAAACTTTAAAAGTCCTCTTATAAGATTTAGAAATAGATTTGAACAAATGGAAAAACTTTTCTTGTTCTTGAATATGATGACCTAACATGACAAAGACATCATTTTTCTCCCAAGTTAGCAAATGTTTAATATTATCCCAGTAAAAATAATGACATGTTTTCTTTTAATTCTAAAGTTTATGTGGAAAGATAAAAGAATAGCTAGGAAAACACTCAAAAATAAGATTAATGAGATGAGACTAGCTCTACCAAATATTAAAATAGTTAAAAATGTGTGGTACTAGTACATTGACAGACAAGTGGAAAAGAATAGAAAGGCAAGAAATAAACTAAAGGATATATAAAAATGTATTATATAACACAGGAAACATCCCAACTCACTTGGCAAAAGACATACTTTTTAATAAATGGTGTTGTAACAAATGGATAGTCATTTAGAAAAACATAAAATGTGGGAGTGAGATAAAATCAATTTGCAATTCACACAGCCTTCCAACTTTGCAATTATGCCATTCTTCAAGGATTTTTCACTGGAGTGTGTGTGGGGGGGGTGGTGATTCACATCAGGGCCTTACCCCTCACTGTAGTTGATAAAAGACACTCAATACATGTCTGCTAGCTTAATAATAAAGGAGTTTATACAGCAAAGTCTTAAAGATAAAACAAACATGGCAACAAAGTTCATAAAGCAAAACCACAGCAAAACAAAGATTCATACAGAAAGATGTTCCTCACAACACCAGAAGCAGTAAGATACAATGGAAACAGGTAGGGTGATTATTTATTCCTTCAATAAAATCCTATTCATTTGTTAAAAGAAGGGAATAGATACAGCTATACTGTCATGGGAGGATGACATATTGTTAAGGTGGAAAAGTAAATTGCAAAACATTAGACGTGATATAAACACATTTTTTGGGAAGATATATATGTATAGAGAAGAAAAATGGCAGAATGTACACCAATTTGCTGACAGTACCTCTCTCAGAAGGCAGAAAAATGGGGGGACTCACACATTCTACAATTGGTGTGTCTACAAGGTTTGAAATTTTATATAACGCACCTGTACTGTTTTTCTAACTGCTTCTTCAGATAGGGGAGGGATGACTGTGATGAATTGTCTGAAGCACCCTCCTGAGACAGAGAACTTTTTTCTCTTGCTCATGTGGCGGGTACTATTTTGAAATATTAATCCCAAGTTTTCAATTCAGTACCAGCCTGTGTACCATCTCTCATTACATCTTTTTTTTTTTTTTGTCTCGGGGAAGAGAGAGCGATAACCAAGCCTAAAAAGATAGTAGCTGGATCCTTCCATTTGCCCTTTCTAGGGTAAAACAACAAGTTTGAAAAAATGCACAATGAGGAAAAGCAAAGCTTCTCGGTGTCCTTTCATCCCACCCACTTCACTATTCCTAGGAGAGATTTTTTTTTTTTGGGGGGGGCGGTCACATGGCAGAAGAGGTCTGACTCCAAAGGGACTCGGTGTACCTATTGTACCCTCAACATTCTGGCTCTAAATACTCCCTTGCCCCTACCCCAGTGACTTGGATGCAGCCCTTGTTGGGAGAAGGGAGGGCTGTTACGGGCATGGGCCTAAAGTGCCTGAAAATTTGTAGAGCAAGCTGCAGAAACTGTGGTCCCAAGGGAACAATTAAATACAGTTACTGAGAATCAAGCAATTGCATTGCGTACAGTCCTAAATTATTGGGATAGGACTTATACTGTTTAACTTCAGCTCCTTTTCTAAAAAGCACTGAACTGCTAAAATACAGGTTTAAGTTTTCTGCCCACCTTGTACAAGATGAGGTGGGCAAGGCAGCCTTAAAACTCCCCTCAGCTTGACTAAACTTTAGATAGGCTTCTTCGTGACTCTAGCCTCCACCTCCCTTAGGGTCTTTTCTTTAGAAAACTCAATTGTAACTTCTTTGTCTCTTTGAAATATACATAACTCTTTTCAAAAGCCTCTTACCAGGTTTACAAACCAGAAATGGCTTTCTCAAGGGCCTGGGAGCCCTCCCTTTGAAAAAGAGTCATCCACAATAACAGCGCCCCCTATCTTTGTGGGAGCGCAGAAGCCTAACTTCCGTGGGACCCACCAAACTCAGATGGCGTAAACATAGAAAAAAAAAATTTTTTTTTTTTTTTTGTAAACTCAGGAAATAACTTCCTGTGCTCCTTGGATCACCTCCCCAGCCTCCAAGATCCTCCAGGATTTCATCCCGGCCCTTAAAAACCCTCCTCCACTTTGTTTCAGAAGAGTTTAGTTCTCACTGAATTCTGGTCTCTTTCCCCTTGGCAAAAGCTTTGCATAAAGTATTCCTTGGCTGTTTAACTGTTTCTGCGCAATTTTTGCTTTGGCAGAGGAGAACTAAGGCAAATTGAACTACCTGTAGCACTTGAACTTCCACATACCCCCTCCCCATTCCACCATTAACTGAACATTTACTATGTTCCAGCAATTTAAATATCATAACCACCCTCTGCGATGGGTATACAAACAGTATCCTTTTATGAAGAAACCGAGGCTTAGCGAAATTAAGCAATTTGACATAGGTCTCCAGCAAATAAATTCTGGGCTAGTCAGGTCTAGAACCACGACCCTTGCCTCCAGAGCCATTGCGTTCAATCACTTTGCACAGCCACCATAAACTTCCTAAGAGTGTCTGTCTGTCTGATTTATTCCGATTAGTTGTGTGTGTGTTGGGGTTTGAGGAAGTGAGCCTCCAGTGCTCTGTCTGCGGGTTTGTCGCGGGCCGGGCGCGCTTTCGGGCGCTGCGCACTGACTGCGGGCCGCGGGGCGGCCTCCCGGGCCGTCGGGGAGCGGCGGGCAGGGCAGGGGGACCGGGGAAGGCGGAAAGGCCGGCACACTCACCGCCGAGTCCTAGAAACCGCCACCGTCTCCTCCGCTCAGGTGCCAGCGTCCAACCCCGCGCGGCGCCGCCTCCCAACGCCCCCAACCGCCGCGGCCTCGCGCGGACCCGGAGCCGGCGGCGCGCGGGAGACGCGCCCGAGGCGCCGGCTCGGTCCTTCCCCCGGCGCGTGCGCCCCAGCCCCGGGCACCAGCGTGTCGCACCCCGTCCCGCATCCCCAGCGCCCCCACCTGCTCGCAGGTTCACGCAGCACGCGCCACTTCTTAACCTCCTTCCCTTTCAACCTAACCGGACCCCTCGCCCGGGACGCCGACGGAGGGCGGGGCCCCACGCGCCAAGTGCCTGCGAGGGCGCCACCCCTGAAGGCGCTCCTCAGGTTTTTCGCCTGCGGGGGCTCTCCTCTCGATGGCCCTGAGGTGTCACGGTCGCCTCAGCGCGCCCAGACTTCCATCGCAGGAAGTTTGAGAAAAGTCACAGGCTTCCCCCCTCCAGGGTTTATTGGGGTTTAGCAGAGAACTTCCAGAGGCACCAGGGTCTTACAAACCTCTCACGCGGAACATCCAAAGGCCCCCACCCTGGGCAGACCCAGCGCACCGTGCGCCGTCCTGGAGTCCCTTTTCCCAGTCTGCACGGCCCCCGCCCCCAGCCTCGCCCCTCGCGCGTGCGACACCCTAGCGACACCCCAGCAACTTCGTCTGCCCTCGCCCGCCCCTCCGTTGACTCCGCCTCCCTATATTTCTTAGGCTTCCCCCAATCCTATGATGCTTGCTCCTCTCGGCGGGCGGACGCCACTCGGATACTCAGGTCGAGTGTAGTTGAATGGTTAGAATCACAGGTTCTGGTGATTACATCAAGAGGGCAAGTTCACTGTCTCCTGCTATGCGACTCTCAGCGCCAGAGCTGGAGTCTTGAACTGACAGGTGGTTAAGCTTTGCCAGGAGAGGGCGCTGGAGGAACACTGCAGGACAAGGGCTTCTCTTTCTAGTCTTTTCCCGCCAATTAATTAATTTTTTAAAATTTCAGAATATTATAGGGGTACACACATTTTGTTTACATATAATGCTTTTGCCTCACCCAAGCCAGAGCTGCAAGCTTGCCCATCACCTATACACTGTGCTCCACACCCATTAGTGGTGAGCTTACCCACCCCCACCATCGGCCCAGCACCAGATGACTATACTTCATGTGAGCACCTAAGTGTTGATCAGTTAATACCAACTTGGTGGCGAGTACACGTGGTGCTTGTTTTTCCATTCTTGCCATACTTCACTTTGAAGGATGGGCTCTAGCTCCATCCAGGATAATATAAGGGGTTCTAGATCACCATTGTTTTTTTGTAGTTGAGCAGTAGTCCATGGTATACTTATACCACATTTTATTAATCCACTCATGTATTGATGGGCACTTAGGTTGTTTTCACATCTTTGCAACTGTGAATTGTGCTGCCATAAGCATTCGAGTGCAGATGTCTTTATGTAAAATGACTTTTTTTCCTTTGAGTAGATGCCTAGTCGTGGGATTGCTGGATCAAATGGTATTTCTATTTTTAGTTCGTTGAGATATGTCCAAATTACTTTCCACAGGGGTTGTACTAATTTGCAGTCCCACCAGCAATGTAAGAGTGTTCCTATCTCTCTGCATCCATGCCAACATTTGTCGTTTTGGGACTTTTCGATAAAAGCCATTCTCACTGGAGTTAGGTGATATCTCATTGTGGCTTTGATTTGCATTTTCCTGATCATTAGAGATGTGGAGCACTTTTTTTTATATGTTTGCTGACCATTATTCTGTCTGCTTTTGAAAAGTTTCTGTTCATGTCTTTTGCCCACTTTTTCATGGGGTTGTTTGATTTCTTCTTGCTGATTTGCTTGAGTTCTTTATAGATTATAGTTATCAGCCCTTTATCAGATGTGTAGCATGCAAATATTTTCTCCCATTCTGTAGGTTATTTGCTGTAATGATAGTTTCCTTGGCTGTGCAGAAGCTTTTCAACTCTCATTCTCTGATGATGATATGATATTATATCTAGAAAATCCCAAAGATTCAACCAGGAGACTCCTGGAATTGATAAATGAATTCAGTAAAGTCTCAGGATACAAAATCAATGCACAAAAATCAGTGGCATTCATATATGCCAATAACAGTCAAGCCAAAAATCAAAGACACAACACCTTTCACAATAGCATCAAAAAATTAAATATTTAGGAATATATTTAACTAAGGACACGAGACACCTATATAAGGAGAACTATGAAACACTGAGAAAAGAAATTGTAGAAGACGTAAACAGATGGAAAACCCTACCACGCTCATAGATTGGCAGAATCAATATTGTTAAAATGTCCATACTACCTAAAATGATCTACAGAATTAATGCAATTCCTACCAAAATACCATCACCATGCTTTGCAGATCTAGAAAAAAATGATTCTGCAATTCATATGGAACCAGAGAAGACCTCATATAGGGAAAGCAATCCTAAGTAAATTGGGAGGGCATCAGTCTACAAGTCTAGAGTAACCAAAAAAGCATGATACTGACACAAAAACAGAGATATAAACCTTTGGAACAGGACTGAGAAGCCAGATATAAAACCATCCTCATATTGTCATCTGATCTTTGACAAAGCAGACAAAAATATACACTGGCGAAAAGAATCTCTATTCAATAAACAGTGCGGGGAAAATTAGATAACAACATGCAGAAGATTGAAACTGGATCCACATCTCTCACAAAAATCAATTCACAATGGATAACAGACTTAAACCTAAGGCATGAAACCTTAAGAATTCTAGAAGAAAATGTTGGTAAAACTCTTATAGACAACAGCCTAGGCAAAGAATTTTTGAAGAAGATCCCGCAAAACAACCAGAGCGGCAACGAAAATAAACAAACAGGACCTGATCAAATTGAAAAGCTTCTCTTTTTAGTTAAGCTATTTTCTGTTGGATTGTTCTGGCTGTTACTTTTGGGGCTGCCAGCAGCAGATGTGGAGGACATTGGGTGCCCTAGTTGTCCACTTCTTAGTGCCAGCCTGCCAGCAACCCTACAGAAGGGTTTCCTGCTACCAGACCTGGGGACATCTCCCGGTGGGCCAGCTAGGCAGCTTAATCCCTAAGGAATATTCTCATTTGTTCAGCAGCTGTGCAAGGACTGGCCCAGGGCTGATGAACTTCCCTGTCGTCAAGGATGCTACAACTTCACTTTCTCCAAGAAGATCTGAATCCTAGCCATGGGAAAGGAACCCTTTTCCAAGTTTGTTTTGTCCTTGGGCATTTTCCCTAAACCATAGGGTAGAGTATTCTTTAGAGTTCTCTTTACCTCCTTACGGATAATCCCTTGTGATGGTTAATAATTATTTAAACTTTCTGTGTTCTTCTATAAAAAAGACACCTGCACTCAAATGTTTATAGCAGCACAATTCACAATTGCAAAGTTGTGGAAACAACCCAAGTGCCCATCAATACATGAGTGGATTAATAAAATGTGGTATATGTATACCATGGAGTACTATTCAGCTTTAAGAAACAACGGTGATATAGCACCTCTTGTATTTTCCTGGATAGAGCTGGAACCCATTGTACTAAGTGAAGTATCTCAAGAATGGAAAAACAAGCACCACATGTACTCACTAGCAAATTGGTATTAACGGATCAACACCTAATTGGATGTATAGGAATAACATTTATCGGGTGTTGGGCAGGTGGGGGGGGAGGAGGGGATGGGTATATACAAACATAATGAGTGATATGTGCAACGTTTGGGGGATGGTCACGCTTGAAGCTCTGACTTGAAGAGGGAGGGGGGCATGGGCAACATACGTAACCTTAATGTCTGTACCCCCATAATATGCTGAAATAAAAAAAAATAAACTTTTTGTGTTCAAATTGCTGTGTGTTTTCCTATTTCCTGATGAGGATATGTCTGCTAACTTGCTGATCTTACAGAATCAGACCTTAGCCAAATCTCTTAACCCCTCTGAGTTTGCCATGGACAATTTTCATTAAAATAATAGCAGCACCTACCTACCTCAGAGAGTTGAATTGTAGTGTGATTAAATGATGCACTATATGGAGAGAGGTTTGTAGAAGACCTGACTCATAATATTTTTTTGTTTCTTGCTGGAAGATGAAGAGGAAGGAGGAGGGATGAGGGATGAGGGATAATGAAGGGCTTAATAAAGCTTAATAAAATGAATTCCTTTTCCCTTTTTATAAATGGCCAACCTTGGAAACAAATTTTGTAATTACTGAAATCAGTTGCTGGAAATCTATGGCAAGTACGGGAATGGAATCCGCAGAAAGTTATACTGCAGCTAAAAGCAACAGAACAGAGAATAACTTCTACATATTGCTCTATTTATTACAATATCCAATTGGGGATATCAAAACCTTGAACAAGACACCCCAAAATAGAGGGGATTCATGGGCTTTTTTCATTCTGCAGTTCAATGAGTCTCATCCTATTTGTCTGTGCATCTGCCCATGAATCTGAATTTCTCATGTTGATTCTGGGGGACTCCATCTGCCCAGTCAAGAATTATAAGAGCTTTCTGTCTCCTCCCCTCTGCATTCATTTCTCCCAATTTCCTTCTTAATTAGTGGTGGGCCAAGAGTAGGAAATAAAACAATATTTTTAAAGAATGTTTTTGCTTTCTGTTCTTGGACTTTAAAAGATTCTCTTAGGTATTAATAGACTATTGGTTTGAGTTTTGAAAATAATTATCCAACTTACCCTTTAAACTTGGTTATTGATTTTAGACATTTTAGTATAAAATTGGTGTGTCTGTGTGTATGTGCATGTGCTTATGTGTGTATGTGTGTGTATATCTCTGTACGTGCATGTGCATGTATGCGTACCCATGGGAAAGGTGATTTGCTCTAGGCTTTCTACTCTTCTTATCCATAACTCAGCTACTAAAACATATAGCTCTTGTTCTTTGGGCTGTCCCATCTGACAGCACCATCATTTCTGGATGTTTCTGTTTAATCAGAATCCTCAGAAACAGGTCCTTGTCCCCACCCTGAATGCTGTTCTTTCATATCTTTAGAAAATAGGGATTTCACCAAATGTCTTTAGAATTGCACATGCTGAGTCTACATGCCAATCTAAATCTGAAAAGAAGGGGACAAACTTTCTCCTTTGGGGAAATCTTTATTGCATAAATATATTTGCACCAAGATACACACACACAGGAACGTCCCTCTATGCATCCAGTTGTAGTCTATGAAAGACCTAAGGTCACTGTTTGCAGCTGAATATCATGGCAGCTGTTTGTTACTATCTTCTGCTGTTTTATCTGGGTCAGCAAAGGTCAGGAAGACTTGGTCCAGTGTTACCTGACTGATGGAATAGTCTTCTACATCAAATTGCTCTTTAGCTTTCTCCAAAATGCCAAACACCTTTAACAACAACAAAAATGCAGTTACTATTGCAATCTCCCCTTCAGCCTCCAACCCAGATAGGCCTCTTCTCCACTCCCCCCAATCCCTGTCATGTTTATGTTGGAGGACAAAAGGCCAAAAGGCACAGAGATAAGAAAGTAAAAGAAACAGATAATTAAGAAACTGAGAGGAGGCACTTCTCTGTTCCCATTCTCTTGATGGACATGTACTGATAATGGGATTTAGGGGCAGAAATCAAGGCAATTAAACTCTAGGGGTGTCTGAAAAGTAACCTAAAGGAACTGCTTCTGTCACAGTGCCAGGTGTCCATTGGACATGCCCGAATCCCAAATACTCCCCATCGTTAGTACTCTCTTAACATGTAATGTTAGAAGGGCATGGCTTCTACCGTCACCTTTCCCCAGCCATTGTCCTTCTTGGGAACGGAGTAGTTAAGGATCCCTTGATTCTGTTGCTTTAAGACACTATCTAGGAGAGGAAAATGGGACAGGTGAACAATCTTACAGATTTCATTTGAAATTTCCAAAAGACTGCTATATCTACTTAATTATACACCATGGACGGGTGAATAGATGGGGTTAATACAAAAGAGGATGTGACCCAATGACCCACTCTCTTGGGTATGCATAACATGGTTAATGCTTTTATCAGATTTAATCCTCATGAAATAATCTTATTATGTGGAGTTCATAGCAATTATTGAGGGCAGGCTTTTAGGTAAAATAAAATGTCAGCTCATGTGCCCAATGTAAAAATCCTGTGCTTTCTAAAATTCCACTGTTACTAAAAGACTTTATTTCTAAACATAGTGCTGAGCATATGAACTGGGAGGGTTTTCCTCCTGGCTGTGTGTGTGCACGTGTAGCATGTTTGGTGGGCATAACAGGACAAGACTTCCTCGCTATTCTCATGGTTATGCGAATTCCATGTCATGTGAAAGAGGAAATCACATATAAGTCATTGAGTCTTACTCTCTTTCACAGATGAGTAAGAATCTACTCATGGAATGAAAGGAAAGAGGTTGGTATTTCCTAATTTAGAACAAATGTATGTATTTCCAGTTTTTATTGCATATTTTTAGATTATTGCAAATTAACTGAAATTAAAAATGTTTGAAAAATATGTTTGTAATGATCTGTTATTCTTCTTATTAGTCATAAGCATTATTATTATCTTCATGATCACAAAAATCTCTTTTATTATGAAGTATTTCAAACATAGAGGCTAATCATTTTTTTAAAGCAAACACATGAAACCACCCCATCCAGGTCAAGTAATAATAGCCCATACTTTCCCATGTGTCACTTCCTAACCTCTGTCCCCTATAAAAAGTAGCCAATGCCCTTGTTACTGTAAGAATTTCCTTTTTTATTATCTTTTTGTCTACATATGTACTCTTAAAATTATGATTTAGATTTTCCTATTTTTGAATTTTATATGACTAGAATCATCCAGTGTTTGTTCTTTTCTGTTTATTTTACTCAATATTATGTCTGCACGCTTCATTCATGTTGCTGCATATAGTTATAATTCATTGTTTTCCTTTTTTTTGCAGTAATCTGGTATGTGAATATTCCATAATTTATTTTCCAGTTGGCTACTAATAAACACATGAGTTGCTTCTAGTGTCTGACTATTATGAATATCACTGATTTAAATATTATTTTACTTATCTCTTGCCACAAGTAGATTCAACTATCTCAGGAATATATCTAGAAGTTTTGGATCATTGCTTTCTAAAAAATGGGTTATGCCAACTTCAGCTTCCCGTTGGAGAAAAAGAGGACTGGAAAGAGTGTCACTCCCAACCTTACAATAAGGAAAGGCTGGACAAACAGCAAATTAATCGCTTTTATTGAATCCATCAGTTCTCTGATTGGGCAAACACTAGACAAACAACTAACCCAATATCTGGGAAGAGACAGGCACCTGCAGGAAGACACAGGACAAGAGCTTTGCTTATACAAGGCAGACGCTTCTGGGTACCATGTAAGCTGGTCAGAAGACTTACTAAACTTTTTTTTAGCATATTGCTAAAGGCCAAGTATTGCACTAGCATAAAAGTGCAAAGAACCTCTTTGGTTCAGTTTGTTTTAGTAGTGTTTCTTACATACAGCACAGTGTTAGAGTTTGCTTGTTAGCCAATCTGAAAAAAATATTAGAGAGTTAAGCCTCGTCAGAGAGTTAAACCTTCTTACATTTATTGATAGTACCAATATGTTCTATAAAAGTTCTTCTATACTGTTCTATAATCACATATAAATGAATATGCATATATTAATATACATGGCAAAAGTATAAACACACACATCCCCACTTTGTGGTTGGTTCTATTTATTGTTATATTTGTGATAAAGGAAAGTTTTATACAATTTTAAAATATATATTAATTATGTGATATTTTATCACACCAACACCCTTCATTTAGCCCTAGTTCTAGAGGAACATATATTCAATGCTCATTATTAGTTCTTATGTAGAAACTCTGGCAATCATTTTTCAGTTGATCTGAATTTTTTTCATTTATAATTCCTTAGGAATGAGAACAATATTCTCTGAGTTCTATGTGTTCATGACTTTGTAACTTTTAACCTTGAAGGTCATTTTGGCTGGAGGTAAAAACCTTGCTTGCATTTTTCTTTTATTGAGTATCTTAAATATATTACATGCCCTCCCAGCACAAAACTTTCTTGTTGCAAAGTCTGCACTCAATATTATTTTCTTTCCATTATAAATGATTTGTCTTTCTGTCTACATAACTAAATGTCCCTTCCCCACTTTATTATCAAAGTTGCAATAGTTATATTAGAATATTCTTTGGTGTTAATGATAAGGGGGTAAATTTTTTTCAGGTGTGTTCATTGCCATTTCAGTAAATAGATTTGTCTTCTTTTAGTTCAGGAAATTTTCTTGTATGATAGTTTTTAGTATTTCTCCTATTCCATAGGTTTACTTTTGTTCTTTGTGAACTACTTTTGTAGTTGTTTTGGATTGTTATTGCCTTGCTTCTCCCAAACTTTCTCTCAAATGTTTATCTGTATTTCTGTTTGATGTTTTTCTATTGTTCTCCTTTCCAATCTCTTGGTAGGTACCTATTTCTAAAATGTTTAAAAAAAAATTCTCTCCAGTGAAGTTGGGTGCCTTTGTATATCCCTATGTTGTCTAGTCATCTAATTTCTTAGCCCTTCCACCTGTGACGTTTTCTTTCAGCATCCCATTTGTAATTTGTTAAGCCTCATAATGAAACATAATAGTTTTCATCTGTTTTATGGAATTATATACCTGCTGTGCTTTTGTTGTCTGTTCTCTTATTCTCTTTTACTTATATTTTTCTATGGGGTTCAATTATCATCTTTTCAGTTGTTCATGTTTAAGGGTGATGAATTTTCTTATAGTTTTGGAAGGAGTTTCCAAGGTAGGAGGTGGGGTGGGACAAAATAATTTCCTTAGCATTGCAGCCATAGGGTTCCTTCCCCCAAGTCTTCTGGGATGTATTAAATAATATGGCTCTCAATGTACACACTCCTTTGGTACATTATGGCATCTGCTTTCTGTGGTTCTCTCTCTATTCCAGCCCTAAATTAGGGATACTTTCCTCTAGAGAGTATCTGTGCTTGCTTCTGCTTGGAGTTAGAAGATGCTACTGCCCACCCACTTTAGTCTACTCTGAGGGTTCTTCATTTATCTGTAGGTCTCAGTGTGAGCTGTCCAACCCTGCAACAGGGTCCAGAGCTTCATCTCTGATCCCAGAGCTAACAATGTCATCTACTTCTAGGATTTGCATTTTCTTACCGCTCACTCTCATGTTTCAGCTGTTTCTTTTATTTTTTTCTTCCTGTCATTAATCTTTCCTTTTTTTGGTTATTAAAGAATTTTCTCACTTTCAGTTTTTGAGTCAATTATTGGACTAAAACTATTTTTGCTTTCATTTTAGTTCTGCTTTACCAAGAGTGCTTTTCAGAGATAAAATCTTCTATACTACAGAAATGGAATAATCTTGTGATTTTTTACAAAAAGTATATATGGTCACTTAAATTTCCTTGAGATTTTGTAGAAGCATTTACCATAACTATTCTCTGATCCCCGTGAGAAGCTTATTAGAAGTATATATTCTACCTGCCTTTTGCTGGTGATATTTATTTCTTCTTCTAAAAAATTAATATTTATATATAGATCGTATATTAGTTCCTTTTTTATTCTGTGATATTTGAATAGCTATTTGCTCAAGAATAATAGAATGAAGGACTGGGTAACAACCACCTTTACAGTTAAAAATGTGTCTCAACCCCACATTCCATTAAGGCACTTGGGTCCATATCTTTGAGGACAGACCAGTGTTTAGTGTCCCTCCTTTGGGTAGAGCAAGTTGCTAGGAGAACTCACATTAAATGAGGTTTTCTGGTCTTAGCTTCTTTCTGTGGTAATTTAGTCACCAAGTCAAAAAGAATTCTGATACAATAAGTACCCAAACATATTTGCCAAATGAATGCATAAGCAAATATTCAACTTCTTAAGGGACATAGCCATTTGCCTGTGTCTTAGGCACATCATAATCACTGTGACCAACACTGAGGTGATTATCTTTTCCACATATCCTGTTCTCCACATCTTCTTGACTATTTCTTACCTACTCTATGATCTTCATTCTTACTGTGTAATCAATTATGCTATTTTCCATTGCCTAGATGATAAAATTCCAACTCCTTAGCCTAAACACAGCAGGAACTTCTGTGATATTTTGTACAGCCTAGCAAAGTGGAAACTATGTTGTAAAACCACAATTATTAAAAGCCTTGTCATACCCATGCTCCACATTTGGGAGAGAGAGCTAAGGGACACTAAGAAATAGTTGCTTTTTCTTGTACTGTGCCACAGAGGCAGGGATGTGCTTACTGAATTTAGTGTGGACAAACAGAACTACTCTTGAAAGGGGAAGAAGAAGTTTAGTGGTTCTTGCTTGCATTTCAAAATCATAACCTGGATGAGACAGCAAAAGACCAGAGCTACGTTTTTAGTACAAGTAAAAGAAACCTTAAGACATTTTATGGATTTTATGGACTGATTTTTTTAACCCTCCCTCCTGCCCCAATTTATATGTAAAAGCTCTAACCTCCAGTGTCACTATATTTGGAGATACGACCTTTAAGAATGTTAATTAAGTTTAAATGAGATCATAAGTGTGGAGCCCTGATCCACTATGACTGGTTTCCTTATAAGAAAAGGAAGAGACACCAGGGATGCACCCACACAGGGGAAAAGCCCATGGTAAGAAGGCTGCTGTCGGCAAGCTGTCTCTCACCCAGGGCCACTGTCTGCGTAGAGTTTGCATGTTCTCCCTGGCCTGTGTGGGTTTTCTCTGGGTATTCTGGCTTCCTCCCACATCCCAGAGATGTGCACATTAGGTTAATCAGCATGTCCATATCGTCCCAGGATGAGTGTGTGAGAGAGAGAAAGAGAGAGAGAGAGAGAAAGAGTGTGTGTGTGGACCCTATGCTGGAATGATGTCCTTTCTAGGATGGGTTCCTGCCTTGAGCCCTGAGCTGATGGCATAGGCTCTAGCCACCAAGACCCTGAAAATAAATGAATGAATAAATACAGATTATTGTGAAATAAAAATTTGTAAAGTATATGATAATTACGCAGATACAAGACAATGCAATACAAAGGAACCGAGTGAGGTCACCATATTTGTGATTGTTTTTGAACCGTGTGGTGACAGGAGGTACTCATGTTTGCTTTACAAACATTTATTGCTGGATTTGACCCACCACCACGAACACTGCTGTCACTCACTGATTCACCCAAAGTTGGGGCAATAATATTTTGTTTTTATTAATCTTTCTGAAGTATACATGTAGCTCACGTTTATTTCAATGTTTAATACTAGAAGTGTTTTGGTCTTTAGAAGTTTGATGATGTTTCTACAACCTAAAGTACAGCATAGGAACTTAACTCTTGTTTATATCAAGTAGCGTAAGGTAAAATTGGTTTCGTTATATGTTTTTTGGCTTAAAGTCACAGTTTCCAAGAACTTATCAATGACATTAAGTAAGGATTTACTTCATGCTCAAATTTATAATTTTAAATTTTATAACTTGAGATAATAAATTATATAGATAGCCCGAATCTACAACTGCCTGACTAGCTGATACAAGAGACTGGTGAGTACTGTTTTTTGCGAAAACTTCTTAGCATAACCAGATACAAGTTTATAGGAACAAACATCCCTAAAGGAACTCATTACGGAAAATCAAAAAATTATCAATAACTCACAGGAAACAGTTATTGGAGATACACAACATATGGATGGTAAGAACAACAAATATGATTTAACACATCATATTAACAAAGTTAGTCCAACCTAATTTACCTGGGAAAACCTTGTCAATAAATGTTTTAAAATCTTCTATTATATTCCCAACTGTATCAGTCCTGAACTTGACGTTCAGAATGTAAATGTTGCCAAACTTGTTCTTGAGGCATTGAGGGCTACCCAGGTACACAAACTTTCCCTGTACCATAATGGCCAGCCTGGTACAGAGGACGTCACATTCCTCCATACTAGAAAAACAAGATATCAGAATGATACAAGGCTAAAAATATTTTTGAGAATATTCTGCAATTCAAACACCCAATATTTTGTGACTGTCTTTGAAAATGGGAAGATGCATTTGCCCATCATTAAGACCATGGGAAACAGAGATATTTTCAAATTCACAGAGAACCAAATCCTCAAATAGGAAGTTCCTGAACTTCCTACCTTTTTTCTATTCTTGGTAGTTTAACTCAATGAGGATTCTTGGCCATTCCAATCATTAGGATTAATAAAGAACTCATATACTCAGGAAAATATACTGTCCAATATTGCTGGCCCCAAATAATTCCCACCTATGGCCACTACAACTCCTGCCAACCCTCAACCAAACTTCCCAATGAGCCACACCTGTGGGAGCTTATGATGATGGCTTTGCCACTTTTACGTGCCTGTGTCACTGCATTCCAGAGCAGGCGCCGGCCTATTGGGTCCATGCCAGTTGATGGCTCATCCAAGATGACAACTGAGGGATTTCCCATTAGGGCAATAGCAGCACACAGCCTACGTTTGCTTCCTTTACTTCATGGTCAAAGAAGGAGAGAGAAAGTGCAATAAGTATATATGGCTATACAGTTAATTTAAGATATAATACATCTATTTAATACACATCTGTTATTTACAGGGAACAATTTGCCAAGGTCTCCAAAATGCTGAGTCACAGGAAACAGTAATGACATTAAAAATGCTAATTATGTGTGACTCTACAAGGACACAAGACCCAAATCCAGATATATAATTCAATTCATTTTCAATTGAAATGTAGAAAGATGACTTTTGTTTATATAATTGATTTTAGCCATATTATCAGTGAAATTTATATTCTTATTCTTGGAGTCTCTTAGAATTTCCAGATATATATACAATACATGGCAGTCAGGCCAATATAATGAACCTCACATCTGTCCTTATTTGATACAAAGAACCACAGGGACACAAGGGAGAGAAGTTCTCTTCTACAATTCAAATAGAATCAGGATGTGAGTTTCCATCTCTGTAGAGAGAAGATGTAATACCACCTAGGTCTGCTTTATTACTAGCTTGTAAAACCTGGCAGGGAATTAGATTATTTCACTGTCTGTCAGGTTAAGATGTAAGCATTCATTCCAAAGAGCAGAAAAACATAGAGGCTCCACAATATTAGCTGCAAGGAGAACACCAGTATAATTATCTCACCTGTAAGTGTAGATAATCTTATCAGCATGGGCTTGCAGATTCATCATTTTCAACAAATTGTTCACATAAAAGTTAATCACGGTCTCAGAAATCCCCCGCAACCTGGCATACATGATCATTATTTCCTGGGCGGTCATGTAATTTAGCAAGGCATCAAACTGTGGACAATAGCCCATTTTTGACCTTACCTAAAATAAGAATATAGTAACAGACATTAGTCAACTATCCCAGTGAACATACAGTAGATATAGGTGACAGAGAAGACCTAAAGTTCTCCAGCTGATGCTTCTAAAAAGGTTTGATCCCCCACAGAGTTCTTGCAAAGGATTTCTTATCCTCCAGAGGTTAGAGAAATGCTTCATCTGAAGGCAATTACCATGTATTAGAACTCCATGTATGCATAAGGTATGTGTCCAAGATAGATTTGTAGAAAATGAAGCTATCTCCCTATTATAGGGCAATAGTCAATCTATGAAATAAATGAAAAATAATTTAAAAATTAAAGCAGTGCATCCATTTACAGAAGTATATTTACCCAAAGAAGGGGACCGAATAGGAAGAAGTTAGTCTACTATTGACTTAAGCTTTATTCCTTTTAAGACTAAAGAAAGCTCTGATGATTCTAAAAAAGTAAAAGAGATATAAATTGGTAGTGTGGTATCCAGTGCCAATAACTGGATGAATATTTTGAAGCTTGTAACCTTATTTTCTCTAATAAGCCTGTATAGTTCAGTCCCAAAGGACACCAGGGTATCAAAATCAAAGACTATCATACATGGAGAGGCTGGATAGCAATACCTATGTTAAGTTCAATCACATCCTACTTCTTGGTAGTGATGATAGATGGATGGGCTATAAGTGGGGTCCCCCATCTCTCTATTATGTACAATATGGCTTAATGAGCATCATCTAAGATGCAGGTAGTGGAGGTGGGATCCTAGCTTACATTTTGTGAGGACAGCATTCTCCTGATACCAAAGCCAGACAAGAGCACTACAGGAAAATAAAATTACAGGCCAATATCCTGATGAACATAGATGTAAAAATCATGAACAAAATACTAACAACCTGAATTCAAAACCACATTAAAAGGATCATTTGCCATGATCAAGTGGGATTTATCCCTGGGATTTATCCAAGGATGGTGCAACACATGCAAATAATAAATGTTATACAACACATGGACAGAATAAAGCACAAAAACACATTATCATCTCAATAGATGCAGAAAAAGCATTTGACAAAATTCAACATTCAAGATAAAAAGCTATCAGCAAATTAGATATAGAAGGAATGTACATCAACACAATAAAGGCCATATATGAAAACCCTACAGCTAACTCATACTCAATGGTGAAAAGTTGAAAGCTTTTCATCTAAGATCAGGAACAAGGATGACCATTCTTATAATTCTATGAAACAGAGTACTGGAAGTCACTGCCAAAGCAATTAAGAGAAAGAAATGAAAGGCATCCAAATCAGAAAGGAAGAAGTTAAATTGTCTCTCTTTGCAGAGAACATGACATTTCATATAGAAAACACTAAAGACTCCACTCGAAACTATTAGAACCAATGAATTAATTCCACATTGTTGCAGGATACAAAATCAACGTATAAAGATCACTAACATTTCTATACAATAACAATGAATATGAAAAAGAAATTTTAAAAATTCCATTTACAATAGATATAAAAAATTAAAATACTTAAGAATAAATTTGACCAGGGAGGTGAAAGATCTATACAATGAAAAGTACAAAACATTGATGGAAGAAATCGAGACCACATAGATAAATGGAAAGATGTCTCTTGAGTTCATGGATTAAAACAATTAGTACTGTTAAAATGTCCATACTACCCAAAGCAATTTACAGATTTGATGCAATCCCTATGAAAATCCCAATGACATTTTTCACAGAAATAGAAAAAAAATCTATAATTTGTATGGAACCACAAAAAACCCTAAATAGCCACAGCAATTTCAAGTAAAAAGAACTAAACAGGAAGCATCACATTACCTTATTTTAAAATCTACTACATAGCTACACTAATAAAAACAGCATAGTACTGGAATAAAGAAAGATACATAGAACAATGGAACAGAATAGAGAACCAAGAAATAAATCTGTGTACTTATGATCACTTGATTTTTGACAAAGACACCATAAACAATCAGGAAAGGAAAGTCTCTTCAATAAACAGCTCTAGAAAAACTGGCTATCTACATGCATAGGAATGAAATGAGACCCTCATCTCACACCATATACAAAAATTAACTAAAAATAAAGACTTAAATGTAAAACCTGAAACTATAGAACTCCTAAAAGAAAACCTGGGTGAAATCTTCAAGACAGTCTTGGCAATAATTTTTTAGATATGACCCCCAAAGCACAGGAAACAAAAGCAAAAATAGACAAGTGTGTTTACATCCAACTTGTACATTCTTTCCTCTGCTACACAAACAACTTGTACATCCAATTTGTACATTCTTTCCTTTACTCCACAAAGGAAAGAATCAACAGAATGAAGATATAACCTCTAGAATGGGAGAAAACATTGGCAAATCATACATCTGATAAGGCATTAATGTCCAAAATACATGGAATGTAAACTCTTCAATAGTAAAAAAACAAATAACCTGATTTTAAAAATGGGCAAATGATCTGAGTAAACATTTCTCAAAAGCAGACATACAAATGACCGATAGGTATATGAAAAATATTTAACATCACTAATCATTAGGAAAATGCAAATTAAAGCCACAATTAAAATCACACATCTGTTAGAATAGCTATGAAAAAGACAAAAGATAACAAGTTGTTGGTAATGATATGGAGTAAGGGGAACCCATGTACAATGTTGGGGGAATGTAAATTAGTACAGCCATCATGAAAAACAGGATGAAGTTTCCATGAAAAATTAGAAATAGAAACTACCATATGACTGAGCGATCCCAAAGGAAATAAATCAGTTTCTCAAAGAGATGTCTGCACTACCATTTTTATTGAAGCACTAGTCACAATAGCAAAGATATGGAATCAACCTGTGTCCATCAACTTATAAATGAATAACAAAAATAGAAAATGCGATATGTATACACATAAACATATACACATATTATATAAATAAATACACACAATGGAATACTATTTAGCCTTACAAAAGAAGGAGACGTTTTCGCTTGCAATAATACAGGTGGACCTAGAGGACAGTATGCTAAATGAAATAATAGCCAGTCACAGAAAGACAAATACTGCATGGTCTTACTTATATTTGGACTCTAAAAGAGTCACAGTCATAGGAGCAGAAAGTAGAACGGTAGTTACCAGCAGAAGCTATTGGTCAAAGGATACAAAATTTAGTTAGGAAGGAGGAATAATTTCAAGCTATCTATTGTACAATATGATGACTATAGTTAATAACAAGTGTATTATATACTTGAAAATTGCTTAGAGAATATTTTCAGTGTTCTCCCAACAAAAAATGACAAGTATATGAGGTAATGCATTTGTTCATCAGCTTGATTTACCTAAAGCTTTCTCATTTTTCCCTCTTCCCCTTAAGCGGGACAGGATGGCTACAGTTGGCTGGTGTTGGGCATTTTTCCCCCCAGGTCATTTAGGCTATGGTAAACTCTCATCCGGTTAGATTCCAGCTAAATAATTCCTCCTAAAGGCATACTTGTTAAGAAGAACAGAATAGTTCAAAATGGTTCCTTTACCTGTCCTGCAGGTGGTATGAGAATATTTTTCTCTGATAATCTCTGTGAGAACCTGTAGAGCTCCAGGACGTAAAACTCACAGAAGTATGGGAGCTCCAAAATGACTGAGTCCCCGTGGATTTTTAACACTTGTTTGCACCAAGCATCTAGCAATTCATCAATCACAGTTTAGGTTTTCCTACCCAGATACTGCTTTCCTCTGAAATTTCTGCTTACAATTTTTCAATCTCTCCAATTTGGAGACAGTGGTTTGCGCTGTGACTTCACGTATCTTATGGATCTAAAAAGGGTTGTTTTTGAGTTTGTTCAGGTTTTTACTTGTTATTAGGATGGAGTGATGACTTCCAAGCTTCTTAAATACTGGCCCAGAAACTGCAAGTCTAATTCATTTTTAGTAGCCCCAGCATCTTATCTGGCATATTTTAGAAGCATGGTTGAGAAAACTTGCCTTTCACTCCAATAGTTTCAAAGAACACAAAATATATTCTTGACTTAGATTCTTAGAGTATAGCTGCTTTTATCGCCTTATCACTTTTCCTTAACAATTTATTTCTCTGTCTAGATTTCACTGGCTGAATTGACAGTATCAGTATCAATGCCTACAGCATGATTCCTATCTATGATCTCCACTACTTGCCTCTTTCCCTCCACCCCCAAGTCATCATGCTTCTCACATCTCAGGCAGTAATAGTGTCCTACCTTTAGCATATTTTTAGTGACGCTACAGCCATCAGTGAACACATCCCCTGATGTAGCAGTCTCCTCTCCGGTCAAAATTTGGAAGGTAGTAGTTTTTCCAGCTCCATTTAATCCAAGCAATCCAAAGCACTCCTCCCTTTGGATTGCAAGGGAGATATTTCTTACGGCCACAATGGCTGGAACTGTAAAATATATCTTAAAAAATAAAGAAAACACAATAAACATATACAATATATGTATATAGTAAAGAATACTAATAGGTAAATACAATCAATACCTCAAACTCCTATGGACCACACTACCTCAGAGAGTTTCACAAGAACTCTCCCAATCTACTGGGAGAATACTCATAGATCCCAAAGAACCACAATAAGCCCTTGGCATCAATGGCATGCTCTTAGGAGGAATGAAGCTGGCATATGTTAGCCATTAAATAATGTTACCTTTGTGAGTTCATTAATAAGCACTGGGGAATTCAGCAACTCCCGAGGTTGCTCCAGGACTCTCTCTCTTTCATTTTGTACATCTTCATTTTCAGATACTCCACGTAATTTCAGGGATAATTTATCCTACATTTTCAAGATAAGAATCACAGAGGCAGATGACCTTTAGACATTGGGTGGCTTCAGGAAGGGCAAACTGGGGAATAATTTCAAAGATGTCCAAACAGAAGGTTTGAATCACCTCCAAGAGACTTTGTGCATATGACCTCAGCTCTCATATACAAACCTATTTCCCATTTCCAAAGTTTAGAAACTAGGCTCCTAGCCATAAGCAAACGGCATGTTTTTATTAAAATAGATACCACAAAAACTGCAATCATGACAAATACCATTAATAATGATAAAATATTATTTGTTAATAATAAAGTATATTCTAAGCAAAACCAGTAGAGTTAAGAGTAGACAAAAGATTAACTCATTCTTTCTGAAAGAAAGACAGAAAACCACAGACAACTTCATGTAGAAAATATCTGAGCTGAAATAAAAAAAATAAATAGAAGTCCATCAGGAGGGACACAGAAGCAACATGGCAAACCAGAGATACCACCAGCCAAAGCATCTCAGTAAGAAGGAGAAGTTTTAGAAGAAAGAGAGAGAGAAAAAAACAAAACAAAACAAAACAAACCAGATAGACAAACAGATTAGATGAGGGTCTAAAGGAAGGGTGTCAAAACCTATAGGAGACTCCATGAGAAAAGGTTGCAGAGCATAACTGGAAGGAAAAAGGCATTGGTGGAGATCATCCCTGAGAGGCTTGGAGACCAGCAAAAAGGGTAGGTGGAGAAGTTAGTTTATCCCTTCCTCACATCTGGAATTGATGGTGGGCTCCTAAGCTCCTGGAGAGACCTTCTGCACACATGAGCCCAAAATCTGCTGTCAGTGAGCTGGGAGCTTCTTGTGGACAGGGTGCCATGCTCCCAGCCCCAACAGAGCATCTCCCGTCCTACAGACCAGAGCCAGAGGGCAGGTGCCATACTGCTTCTCTACCCATCATGCGCCTTTGTCCTCCCCAGGGTGCTTCAACTTCTCAGGTTTCATCTTACTTATCCCCACACAAACATTTCTCAACTCTAGCCCAGACTGCAGGAGCCACAGGGGTCCCATGTGCTCTGCATGACTCCAGAGCCTAGTCATTCTGGGCAGACTGCCTCCTGGATAGAGGGTTGGAGACAACCAGAGTGAAAATTTTCTTCCACCCAGACTCTTTTGCTCCTCTTCCCCTCCCCATCCCCCACCTACAGCTGCCAAGAGAGACAATTGAGCTGCCACTATTGGCTCAGAGATTAAACTAGGTGTGTCACTATCTCAAAAAAAGAAAATCCAAAGGTAAGAAGTAACAGCTGCTCCAGATGAGAAGGAATCAGCAAAAGAACTCTGGAAGTATGAAGAAACAGAGTGAAAGGTCATGACCAAAAGGAAACACCAGCGACATGTCTAGCAAGGGATACCAACCAAATCAGAATATTGAAATGACAGATGAAAAAATTTGAACATGAATTATAAGGAAACTCAGTGAAATGCAGACAAAATGGAAACCTAACACAAAGAAACCACAAAAATAATGCAGGATATGAATGAAAAATTCACTAAAGAAATTGAATTACTAAAGAAAAATCAAATGGAACTTCTAGAAATGAAAAATTCATTCAAAGAAATACAAAATACAGCAGAAAGGCTTAAGAATAGGTCAGAGCAGGCAGAAGAAAGAATCTTAGAGCTTGAGGACAACAACTCTGAATTAAATAAATCAGTCACAGAGATAGAACAGAGAAATAAGAGGAATGAGTAAAGCCTACAAGACATATGAGATTATGTCAAGAGGTCGAATATAAGAATCATAGACATCCCTGAGGGTGAAGAAGAAAATACACAAGGGTTGGAAACCTATTTGAGGAAATAACTGAGGAAAATTTCCCTAGTCTTGCTAGAAATCTATATATCCAGGTTCAAGAAGCTCAAAGGACTCCTGGAAGATTCATCACAAAGAAGAAAACACCATGACACATATACATCAGACAGACAAAATAAACATGAAAGAGGCTCTCCTATGAGTCAGAAGGCAAAAGTATCAGGTAACTTACAAAGGAAAACCCATCAGACTAACTGCAGACTTCTCAACTAAGACCTTACAAGCCAGAAGGGATTGGGGCCCCATTTTCAGCCTTCTCAAAGAGAACAATTACCAGCCTAGAAATTTTGTATCCTGCAAAGCTAATCTTCTTATATGAGGGAGTGACCTGCCCTGCAGGAAGTACTCAGAAGCACATTATACACAGATCAGCACAAAAGACACCCACCAGTGTAAAATCAAGCAATGGCTAAAGGTCAAAGCCCAAATACCACAATGGCTCAAGAGGTAAAACAAAGCAATAAAAAATATAATGTCTGGACAGATAGAGGTCACAATGTTTAGAAAACACAAAGCTTAGATTATGATAAAGATCTCAGAATCATAAATCCTAGTCAACATGGATTAATTTGTTTTATTATATCTAGTAATAGAGTTAGACATGTGTAGAGACATGCTTTTGGTTTTAGAGTTGTCTTTAAGGCCCATGCTTAGCTACTCACCTTATTAAATTTCTTGTAGATTCCAAAGAAAATATAGCGAAACACAAACATTTTCACTCTCCATAAGTTGGTCTCCTGAAGAAGAATCAACAGGATGAAAATAAGTCCTTCAGCAGCCATTGCAATTACATGCCGTCCAATCGCATATTCTTGGAGACTATATATATTACATTCAGTTACTGATGAAAAGAACAACAACAAAAGGTATAAGTTTACTTAAGAAAAAATAAGCACAATAAAAAAACTTTAAGAAATAAACAGAGGAAGTATATAACATCAAATTGAATGGTTATCACATAAGCAGAAAATTAAGATGTTTACTGGTAAGTTCAATAACTTTGTATGCCATGCAAAATATCTTCAACATCCTTTAAGAGAGACAAAAAACTTTTTTATTCCATAATTTTTGTCTTGCTATGGCTCAAAGCATTCATAACCACATGTACCATATAGTCAGAACCATTGGGTGAATTATTGCTTTCACTAGTACTGGGTAGGATTAAGGCCCCTCCCTATCCCCAAATATTCTTTCCTTTGAAAATTCTACAGATAGTGGTTCTGAAAAATGTCTAGTGGCAGCAAAATAATCACTTGAAAATACATTACATATGCAAACATTCGTGGAAGAGAACACACTAACATTTAAACCAAGTTGAAAGTATCTAAGGGCTGGCACTTTTCCAAACACTTATGAAAAAAATTAATAATTACAAAGTTCTGAATTCCTGATAGGAAAAACAGTAGGGTCAATAGAGATGTGAAGATGGCTAACTCTCCATTATTACTTTTAAAATACTTTTTATTAAATATACATATACAAATGCATCAACATGAAATACTTCATGAATTTTTATACATTAAAAATATCCATGTAATTTTTTGGTTCTGTTTTAAAATTTAACTAATTTTATCTGCAGGGTTTTTTTTTTGTTTTTGTTTTGTTTGTTTTTTTTGTATTATCACCTGTGTAGCTTTTATAGTGGTTGCTCTAGTGGTCTCTCTCAAAGCCTCCCATTCATCCTAATTTGGTTCCTGGAGGTTTCTTAACCATTTTATACTGTACCTATATAACTTCTCACAGTATAATGCTGTCATCATTTATCAGTTTGAGTGTAGAAACCTTTCCACACTTTGTATCTCTTTACACTCTGTTTATAAGTGTCTTAAATATTTTTCCTCCATGTACATTGAGAACAATGTCTATAATTTTTTGTTTTAACCATCAAACTTAAGAAAATCAAAGAAGTATGTTGTACTCTTCCATATGTTTACTTTTTCCTTTGTTTTTTCTTCCTTCCTGATATTCCAAAATTCTTTATCATTTCCTTTGTTTATAGAACTTCTGTTAGCCATTATTTTAGGGTATCTACTTATGACAAATTCTTGTAGTCTTCTTTTATCTAAGGAAATATCTTGATTTCCCCTTTATTCCTGAAGGATAATTTCTATGGATATAGAATTTTGGGTTGACAGGTTTTTTTCTTTCAGCACTTGTGTCGCTTCCTTCTGGTCTTCCTAATTTCTAATGAGAAATCTTCCCTAAGTAGGGGAATTGTTAATATATATATATATGTATATATATATATATATATTGGAAATTATTACTGTACATATATGTATGGAAAGTGTCATTTCTTTGTACCCACTTTCCAGATGTTTTTGCCTTTGGTTTTAAGAAGTGCCATTGTGGGTTTTTTGTTTTTTTCTTGACATGTATTTCTTTGGTTTTAACCTGTTTAGGATTTACAGGTTTCTTGAACCTGTAGGTTTAAATCTTTTATTTGGGAGAATTTCAGTCATTTCTTCTTAGAATACTTTTTCAGTCTGATTATCTTTCACCTCTTTTCTGAGACTACAATGACACAAATGTTAGATCTGTCATTATGATGCCATAGCTCCCTGAGATCATGTTCAATTTTTTCTAGTCTATTTTCTCTGTTAAGATCAGTTGCTGTATCTTCCAGTTCACTGATTTTTCTTTCTTTCTTTTTTTTGGTCTTACCTCTCCATTATGCTAAGCCCACCTATGTTGATTTTTGTATTTTTCATTTCTAAACCTTCCACTCGGTTCTTCTTTCATTTCTTTGCTAACTTCTGTTTTTTTTTGTGTTTGAAGCATATTCATAATTTTCTATATTTTCAGCATTTTTATAATGGCTGCTTTAAAATTCTTATTGGATAGTTCTAACATTTCTGTCATCTTGGCATTGACATCTATGATTTTATTATGATAAATGACTTTTAATCAAATGCTAGACATTTAGGGTATTGTGTTATGAGACTCTGGATCTTTAAAATTTTCAGTTTTAATAGGCCATCTGTGATGCTATGCTGATAAAAGAAGGATAGCAACTTTATTACTATGTGATGGGGGCGGAAGTCCAGATTCCCCCTGTACTTCAGTGGGTGGTGATACAAATTGTGCTTTCCACCAGGTCTCTGATGATATTACCCTAACCTGGAGGGACAAGGGTGCTTTGTTACTGTTCCCACACGGCTTACACTAACAATGCAGGGCATGACCTCATTACCACTAGGTGTTGGTCAAAATCCTGCCTGTCCTCCAGGCCTCCTGTGACATGACCCAAATAAGAAGGGGTGATAGACCTACTACTATGGGCTGAAAGTGGAAGTCAAGTTTTCCCACTTGGCCTTTTCTAGAAAGGGTAGGACTGGGGACATGGTTTTATTTGTAGTGTTTAGTTAGAGTAGAATGGTTATTGCCTAAAAGTTTTGTTTCGCTAGGCTGCCCTATTCCCGGACCTTTGGCCACAGAAGCTTTTCTTAGGGCTTTGCTATCTGTGCCCATTGGCATTTTCAGTTTGCCAGCTTCTCCAGCACCCAGGCCAAGATATGTAAGACAAAAAGAAAACCCAGGGAACTCATTAATCTATATGCTGTTTGTAGTTTCCTAAAACATTTTTATTTTATTTTTTCAACATTTTATTTAAAAATTTCAGACATATAATAATTTGAAAGAATAGCACAATTTAAAATCTTCACTTAGATTCAAGAGATACTAACATTTTTCCACATTTTCTCTTTCCTTCTTCATCCCATTTCATGGTATATAAATTATACTTCGATAAAGCTGTTTAAAAATGACCCAAACAGAGGCTTGACAAGTACTTGCATAATTGGGCCTTTTCCTTTTTAGCTTTTGAGGAACTGTCAAACTCTTTTCCACAGCAGATACAACATTTTACATCCCAACCAACAATGTACAAGAGTGCTAATTTCTCCACACATGCTAGCATATATGTGTTGTTTTCATTGTTTTTGTTATAGCCTATATATCGTGGTAGTGTGAAATGGTATTTAATAGTGATTTTTATCTTAATTTTCCTAATGACTAACAATGCTGATGATCTTTTCATGCGCCTCTTGGTCATTTGTATATCTTCTTTGGAGAAAGGTTCATTCAAGTCCTTTGCTCAGTTTTAAATTCATTTATTTGTCCTTTTTATTGTTGACTTGTAAGAGTTCTTTATATAGTCTTAATATTAAACCCAGATCAGATATGTAATTTACAAATTTTCTCCCATTCTATAAGTTGTCTTTTTTTTTTTTTTTTTGAGACAGAGTCTCGCTTTGTTGCCCAGGCTAGAGTGAGTGCCGTGGCGTCAGCCTAGCTCACAGCAACCTCAAACTCCTGGGCTCAAGGGATCCTCCTGCCTCAGCCTCCCAAGTAGCTGGGACTACAGGCATGTGCCACCATGCCCGGCTAATTTTTTGTATATATTAGTTGGCCAATTAATTTCTTTCTATTTATAGTAGAGACGGGGTCTCGCTCTTGCTCAGGCTGGTTTCGAACTCCTGACCTCGAGCAATCCGCCCACCTCGGCCTCCCAGAGAGCTAGGATTACAGGCGTGAGCCACCGCGCCCGGCCTATAAGTTGTCTTTTCACTTTCTTGATAATGTCCATTGAAACTAAGTTTGTATTTTAAGTTCAATTCATCTATTGTATCTTTTGATGCTTGTGGTTTCGATGTTATAGCTTAGAATCCATTTCCAAATCCAAGGTCATGAAGATTTATCTCTGTTTTCTCCTAAGAATTTTATGATTTTAGCTCTTATGATTAGTGTTTGTTTGATCCACTTTCAGTTAATTTTTGTGGACAGTATTAAGAGCTTCATTCTTTTGCATGTAGAAATTCAGTTCTCCTGGCAACATTTGTTGAAGAGAGTGTTCTTGTGTTCTTTTACCATTGAACGGACTTGGTTACCTTGTCAATAATCATTTTCCCATATACGTATGTTTCTTTCTGGACTCTCAATTCTGTTCCATTGGTCTATATGTCTATTCTTATGACAGTACCACAATGTTTTGACTGGGACAAAATGTTAGACTGGGATAAAATATTTGCAAATCACATATCAGACAAAGGACAGCTATGCATAATATATAAAAAATACTTTAAACTCAAAGTAAGAAAAAGACCAATTTAAAAATGGACAAAAGACTTGACTAGGCATCTCATCAAAAGATGACATATGCATGGCAAATAAACACATGAAAATCTACTGAGAAGTTTCAATATAAATGTGTGTTAATTTTTTTTTAATGCTCTTCGGCCTCTATTGAGATCATATACACAGTAGAATATAGATACTTACCATAGAGATTCTTCCCCATAGAGAAAATGTATCATGTACATAACCTTTGAATCTTAGCTTTATCTTGTACAAGTTGTGTGATACAGAACAAATTATTTACATTTGTAGAAGCTTTAATTTTTTTTAAAAGTGAGGATAACAACATAAAACTTGATGAGTTATTCTAAGGATTCACAATAATGTAGGTAGAACTATTCACATGTGACAAGTAATAGACACCAATACTCTGATAAGCCTTGGAGAGCTCCAGATACTCACCTGCTATGGTACAATCTATGTATTTAGGACCATGTTCCCAGGAGAAAGACAACACCTTTCTCATTTTCATATCATAATATTTAGTAATGCACATCCCAAAGTTATATATAGGTAACAGCAGGAATGAATTATGTATGGAGTTTTTAAAATGTTCATATGAATCTAAAACTGAAAAGATAATATCATCATGCTTTAGATGAAATGAACTATCTCAAGTAAACAAAATGTCCCCAAGTTGATCAAATGAAACTGAGAAAATTACAAAGCCAAACTATTATCCTCACAAAACTCTCTTTTCTTGCCACCAAGTATACTACCCATGAAACATAGTCTTGAAAACATAGTTTGTGTTGATAATTACAGCTTTGGAGTAACTGCTCTCTCCACAAAACACATCTAACCCACAATGACTCATTCAGACTGAAGGCAAAGGTATAGAAAACAATATTCCATGGAAATTGAAACCAAAAGAAAGTTGGTGTAGCAGTTCTCATATCAGATAACATAGTCTTCAGATCAACTAAAGTAATGAAAGGCAAAGACGCTCATTATATAATGGTAAATGGAAAAATTCAACAAGAAGACATTACAATTCTAAATATTTACATACCCAACACAGGTGCACCCAAATCCATAAAGTAAATCCTACTTGACCAGGTTTCTAACTAGCCTCCCTCTGGGAGCTGATGGGGCAGATAAACAACAGACAAGGAACAAAAATACTTAAAGATCTTGTGGAAAAATCGGCCAGGCATGGTGGCCCATTCCTATAATCCTAGCACTTTGGGAGGCCAAAGCAGGAGGATTGCTGGAGGCCAGGAGTTCAAGATCAGCCTGAGCAAGACCAAGAGCCCATCTCTATAAAAAATAGAAAAATTAGCCTGGCAAGGTGGTGCACGCCTGTAGTCCCAGCTACTCAGGAGGCTGAGGCAAGAGGATGGCTTGAGCCCAGGAGTTTGAAGTTGCAGTGAACTATGATGATGCCACTGCACTCTAACCTGGGGTACAGAGCAAGACCCTGTCTCAAAAAATGTGAGAAAATTGTAAAATGCATGGAAACAGAGAGTAGAACAGTAGTTACCAGGGGTGGGGATGGGGGAGGAAATGAGAAGTTGAATGGTACAAAGTTACAAGTATGTAGGATGAATAAGTCTAGATATATAATGTTCAGCATAAGTATTATAGATAATATTGTATATTGAAAATCTGTTAAGAGAGTAGGTTTTAGGTCCTCTTACTACAGGAAGGACCATATATGATAGGTGCCATATATGTACATATATATATCAATTTGCTTGACTATGGTAATCATTTCACTATATGCATATCAAAACATCATATGGTATACCTTAAACGTATATAACAACAAATAAGTGATATTTTATAGTAGTGAACTCTCTCCTGGATCACTTAGTTTTTAAAAATTTTTTATTTTTAATTGACACATAATAATTGTGCATATTTATGGAATACAATGTGATTTCAATACATGTAGACATCATGCAATGATCAAATCTGGGTAATTGAGATATCCACCACCTCAAACATTTGCCATTTCTTTGTGATAGGAACATTCAAAATCCTCTCTCATAGCTATTTTGAGATATACAATACCTTATTGTATTAAGTATAGTCATCCTACAGTACAATACAAAACCAAAACTTATTCTTCCTTTCTAATTATAACTTAGAACCAGTTGACCAGCCTCTCCCCATCCTTCTTCCTCCGTAGCCTCCCAGTCACTGGTCACTATCATTCTATTCACTACATATATGAGATCAACTTTCTTAGATTCCACATATAAGTGAGAGCATGTGCTACTTTTCTTCCTGTGTATGGTTTATTTCACTTAATATTCTCCACGTTCATCCATGCTATTGCAAATGACAGGATTTTGTTCTTTTTATGACTGAATAGTATTCCACTGTGTATATATACCACATTTTCTTCATCAATTCATCAATTGTTGGATGCTTAGGTTGATTCCACTTCTTGGTTACTGTGATTAGTGCTACCATAAGCATGAAAGTGCAGATATCTCTTTGACATACTGATTTTATTTCCTTTGGATATAAACCCAATAGTGGGATTTCTGGATCATATGGTAGTTCTATTTATAATTTTTTGAGGCACCTCCATACTATTTTCCACAATGAATGTACTAATTTATATTCCTACCAATAGGAATTGTGCACAAGTATTCTTATTCCACATGGTCATCAACACTTGTGGAACAACAAAAGACCCGGAATAGCCAAAGCCATCCTGAGGAAAAAGAAGAAAACTGGAGGAATCACATAACCTGACTTCAAATTACATTACAGAGTTACAGTAACCAAATCAGCAGGGTGCCATAGTAGGAGAATGGACAATGTCATCAAGACTGCCACAGGGAAGGGAGGCAGGGAAGGACATGTAAAAATGCCACAAATCTTTTCTATGGTTTTAAGTTGCTTTTTCTTTGATTCACCATTCACTTGGCTGATGAAAACTTTTGACAATTTTCCAGAGTTCAGACAAAGTTAGTTCTAACAGTTTCTGTTTGTCTTCTTGGTGTTTCTGTGGGGAAATGATGAACTGCCTACTCTGCTATTTTGCTGATACCACTCTCGACATTGTTTTTATCTTTTTTAACTTCTAAAGCTCCTCCATGTATCTTAATCATTTAATTTTAACAAATTTGTGAATGTGTAGTAGTATTCTCATGTTCTAGATGAGGATACTCTAGTTGGCGATATCAGGAGTCATGTCTAGTATCTAAGAACTAGGAGTGCTTTAGCCAGGGTAAGCCTTTTATCTACTGGTCTTTGGCCTCTTCAAACACTCTCAAAGCAAATGAAGATTTTAAAAAGCAACATTGAACCCAACAGAGAGATCCTGGCAAAATACTCTTATTGCTTTTCTGTACCTACATTATTTCTGTAGAGATTATAAAATTAAACAAATAAAGCCTCTAGAAAATGCTTCCATAATGCCATCTAGATTTCCAGATTACTCTTCTATTCTAACGTACATTTATGGAGAGCTCTGTGAACTTTAATGGGAAGAAATGCTCTTATTTCTGTTCAAAGGCCTCTCATTTTGAGCAAATATATAAAAAGGCTGTGAACATCATGATACCAGATTTATTGTGACTGAAGATTATTTTGTGTTTTTGGATCTCTTTAAATTGTGTCTATAGCTCTCCTCTCTGAGAATACTGTTTAGCAAGCTCTTGCTGTTTGAAAAACTACTAGCAATATTAAGTATTAGTGCTGTTCTTCTTAATAACAGTGAACGGAGATCATCTCAAATCAATCATCCTCAAATTACTTCTTAGAGAACACATAATTCCTAGAGGAAGTCAGACTTATGATATATATACATAATGTATATGTATATTCCATTACTGTTTTATGTGACATGTAACATGTAGGCATGCTGAGTAAGAGCTCTTAGACATTCCATGAGAACATTTCAGTCAGTTTCCAATCTTTCAGAGGATCTTAGAACCTAGGCCTGCTTTGATTAGGACATAGACCAGTGTGAGTGAGAGGTGAGGGTATCCTGTAGCCCAATTACACTGGAGACTACCCTTTTAGGTGAAGTATCATAAGAATGGAAGAACAAAAACCACATGTACTCACATTAAATTGAAACTTACAGATTAACACTCATGTGCACATATGGTAGTAAAATTCAATGGAAATGAAGCAGGTAGGAGGGGGAAGGAGTGGATGGTAATTTCACACCTAATTGGTACAATGCACGCTATCTGGATGATGGACATACTTAAAACTTTGACTCAAACTGTACAAAAGCAATTAATGTAACCCAAACATTTATACCCCTGTACTATTCTGAAATAAAAAATAAAAGAAAAAAACCTCATAAAACCATATATAAAAAGACTGAAATATTTATTAAGATTGATTTTCTACCACAATAGAAATAAAAAATAAATCACAAAAATAAAGTCTTTAAATATTTGATAAGCTACATATCTAACTAACCCATGAATTAAAGCAGAAATTACGAGAGAAATTAGAAAACACTTCTACCTGAATGATAAGGAAAATACAGCATATCAAAATTTGTGGGATGCAACTAGAACAGTACTTAGAAGGAATTTTGTAGTTTTTAATGCTTGTATATTCCAAAGAAGAAGGCTTAAAATGATGTAATATTTGACCTCACACAGAATTAGTAGATCAAATTAAACCCAAAGTAAATGGAAAGAAGAAAAACAAATATAAAAAAGGAATCCATAAAAATAGGAAACAAAAAATAGAGAATATTAACAAAGCAAAAGGTGGCTCCTTGAAAAGATTAATAAAATTGGTAAAAATCCTAGCAAGATGTGGGGGGAGGAGAGAATATGAGAAAATGTAATGACATTAGAAATGAACAAGCAGATATCTATACTTGTCTTACAGACTTTAAGGATCATAAGGGAATATTATGAACAATTTTATGCCTATAGAGTTAGATATTTAGATGAAATGCAAATGTTCTTTGAAAAAGACAACTTATCAAAAGTGTTAGAAGGAGGCATAAGAAATCTTAATAGTCCTAGGCCTTGAAGAAATGAAATTTAGAATTAACAACAAAACTTCACATAAAGAAAATTCCAGGGCTTGAGGCTTTTGCAGGGGAGTTCTATCAAATAAATAAGGAAAAAATAATGTTACACAAAATTATGATATAAGGCCTATAATACTAAGGAATTGAAACCCACATGTCAAACTTCTGACCTGCAGCACTGTGAGATAATAGATTTGTGCAGCTTAAACTGCTAAATTTGTGATAATTTGTTATAACAGCAATAGAAACTAATATAGAGACTATTGCAGTGATTAATGTGATTAATTCATGGAATGAGTACCAAAGTTTAACTCCTTCTACATATTTTCAGTCTACTGTTATAATCAGAGATCAATTCTTTTTCAATTCTTATGGCTTCATATTCCCCCTTGAAAAGGTGTGCAAGGAGTTTTAAAGTAGGTCTTCAGCTAACTGAAGGAATTCTATTGTGTGGGAGGCCAAGACCTAATGGCAGAGAAGGGCTAGAAGTCTATTCCTCTCAGCCTCTGCAAGATCAAGCATGACTGAATTACTTAACGCAAGTGAGCTTAACATTTAGAGGGTGATTTAATAAAGGAGTAGCAACAGTCTGTATTTTAAAACATTCCTATTGTGTTTTTGCTGCCAGTCCAGTCAATCTCTCCTTGAATCTTATGATCAAAGGAGGGAAATGAAAAGATAAATATTGTACAAATATTAGGCAAACAAGACCTTAAGGGGATTGATTTAATAATAATGTTAGTGGCACAGCAGTCAACATAACACCACACTATCAATGGCACTTAATAAAAGGTTGTTAACTTACAACTATCATAAGTTGTTGCTGTTTTCCAGAAACCCAGAACAAAACAACCTTGTAAGGTTTATATCTTCTAACCATTTTTTATGTATCTATTCAAAAGAATCCCCTGGCAATGGGAAATTTTGTAAAGCCCTTACTCACCCTTTATATCATGTAGTACGGAATCTGTAATCATACAAAAAAGCCCTACAGATTGGTTGATCACGAAGATCTTGATGAAGGCAATGGTACTACTAGAAAACAGGAAACTTATTAGGTATATTAAGGGAATAACAGACCAGCCAAATAGCATGAAGATGAACAATGTGTCCATAAAGTGGTAATCCTGGATAAATACATCCAATCCGGTGAATATGAACACCACCTGAGACACAGAGAGCAAAAAAAAAGCAAAGTCAAAGTGAAAAAAACTATGCAACACTTGAGAACTCAACATCTGAAAACTTAAAGAAAAATATTTTGTTGATGAACATGACCATTAGTTACTTTTAATTCTTCCTTCCCAGTAAGCAGAATCACTCCACTTGCCTATTTGTTGTTTTTTTTCTACTTGGAATGGTTTTATTTTGTTACAAAAGATACTGAATGGGCACTTCGGTCCCAAATGACCCAATACCCATAGATACATGAGTGGATTAATAAAATGGAGATGTATAACATGGAGTATTACTCAGCCATAAAAAATGGTGATCTAGTATCTTTTGTAACAACCTGGATGAAGTGGAGCCCATTCTTCTCAGTGAATTGTCACAAGAATGGAAAGATAAGCACCATATGTACTCAATACTAAATTTGAACTAATTGATCAACTCTTATGTGCACATATGGAAGTAAAACTCAATGGAAATCAAGTAGGGGGAGGGGGAAGGAGGGGATGAGTAAATTCACACCTAACGGGCACAATGCACACTATCCGAGTGAAGGGTACACTCATAACTTTGACTCAAACTATACAAAAGCAAATTATGTAGCCAAAATGTGTGTATCCCTGTAATATTCTGAAATTTAAAAGAAGACAAAAAAAAAAGTTGGCAAAGAGGTAGAGAAAAGGGGACTCTTATATACTGTCGTTCAGAATGTAAATTAGTACAGCCATTATGGAAAATATTATGGAAGTTTCTCAAAAGACTAAATGATTCAGCAATTCGACTACTAGGTATTTATCCAATAGAAAGGAAATAAATAGCCAATATATGGACTCTGCCTAAGTGTCCATTAATGAATGAAAAGATAAGCAAATGTGGTATATATGTATAATTGAATATTCTTCAACCATAAAAGATGAAATCCTACCATTTGCAGTAACCTGGATGGTAGCAGAGATCATTATGTTAACGAAATAAGCAAGGCACAGAAAGACAAATATCACGTGTTCTCACTTATATGTGGAAGCTACAAAAGTTGATCTCATGGAGGTAGAGAATAGAGTGTTAGTTACCAGAGGCTGGGAAGGGTGGGTGGCATGAAGAGAATTTAGTTAATGGGTACAAACATACAGTTAGATAGAAGGAATAAGTTCTAGTGTTGACTGAACTTTGACTGACTATAGTGAATAATAATTTATTGTATATTTCAAAATAACTGTAAGAGAAGATTTGAAATGTTCCCAACACAAAAAAGATAACTTTTTGAAGTGATATCCTAAATATCTTAATTTGATCATGACACAGTGGATGCATGTATTGAAATATCACATGTACTCCATAAGTATGTATAATTATTATATGTAACAAAGTTAAATATATATGCTATATATGTATGTATATATGTGTATATGTATATACGTTTTTTACTGCTACATATATATGCAGAAAAAGCATCAAGGTTAGGCTTGCCTCAAAAGTGAGTTGAAAATTTTTTCTTTAATTTTCTGGAAATGTTTGTGTATAATTAGTATCATTTGTCCCGTAAGTATTACAAAAGTAGAATTTGCAAAAGTAGCTATCTTATCTTAGAATTTTCTTTTTGAGAAGTTTGTAATTATAATTTAGTATCACGAAAAAATTAGTAGGAATATTTGTTCATATTTTCTATTTGAGGGTTTATTTTTCCAATTTTTCACACATCTTAATTTCTAAGTATATGTTGGGATATCTAGGTAAATTTTTGTCATTATGTTATGAACAATCAAATTGTGTTTAAAAGAAATGCTTTGTGTGATTTCCATTATTAAAATGTGGTATGATATAAAACTCATCAGGTCTTAAAAGGAAAGGTTAGAGAGAATCCTAAGGAAGTTTCCCTCATGGTGCTGGCTAGGGGAGGGAAACAGCAGCTTCTGACAAAACTGAGAATTATAGTGACCAAAACACAACTTCTACTCAGCATAATTTCTTATTGGATTAGGGATATCAGCCACTACTTTATTACCTAGCAAAAGAATGGCTTAAGCATCTCTGGAAGACAAAAATATTAATATTACCAAGAAACTGTATAATAGTTTAATTTCAATGTCTGGTACTTAATAAAAAACCAGAAGACATGTCAAAAGACCACATGGCCAAAAATTAAGAGAAACATAAACTCACTACTGGCACGAAAGATATACCCACCCAGAAGTGATCCAGATATAAGTTTACTCATAAGAATACTAAAATGACCATGTTGAATATAGTTATTAGTATTTAGATATCTAATATAGTTAAATAGAAAGGTAAAGAGCATATGTTTACAAATGAAGAATTTCACAAGAAAATTTATATTATGGGAAATAATTAACTGGAAATTTTATATCTAAAGAATACAAATCTAAAATTAAGAATTCATCAGATGGGTTTAACAGTAGACACAGCATAAGGCAGGGTTTATAAATTAGAAAAGCGATCAATAGAAAATATACAAAGAAATACAAAAAAAAACCTGAAAAATAAAATAATATTGGAGACTGTGACAGAGTGAAAGGAAACAATATACATGTAAATTGAGTCAAAGAACATGAGATGAAGGAAAATGAGACAGATGAAACGAAGAAGGAATAGACAAAATATTTACAAAGCTGGTAACAGATACCAACGTTCATATTTGGGAAGCTCCGAATACACCAAATAGGGTAAATACAAAGAAATCTAAGCACAATATAATAAGAATGTTGAAAATCTTAGTTAACAGGAGAATATTAAAAGAAAATAAAAAGATATAAAACTTTCCAAAGAATAATAAAAAGACTGACTATAGTTTCTCGGTAGAAATAATGGAAGCCATGAGACAGTGGAATGACATCACTAAAGTGCAGGGAAAAATACCCATAAAATTATTCTTCAAAAAAAAAAAGAAAATAAATTTCCACACAAACAAAATTTACAAGATTTTATTTTTGCCATGAAATGTTATCTAAAAGAAAAGTCACAGGAACTTCTTTAGGCAGAAGTATAATGATCCAAGATAAAATTTCCCAGAAAAATGAAAAGCAATGGAAAAGACTATGTAAATATTGGCTTTAAAAAAACAATCATAGCTTATGAAAAATAAATATGTGAAATTAAAATGCTTGATCACAGTAATGTGAAACATGGAGGGCAGTAATAGGAATAATAAGGTTCTAAGGTCTTAGCACTATGAGGGAAGTTGAAAAAGCTACTTGTACTGATAGTAATTAATCAAAAATGCATGCTAGGCCGGGCGCTGTGGCTCACGCCTGTAATCCTAGCTCTTGGGAGGCCGAGGCGGGCGGATTGCTCAAGGTCAGGAGTTCAAAACCAGCCTGAGCAAGAGCGAGACCCCGTCTCTACTACAAATAGAAAGAAATTAATTGGCCAACTGATATATATATAAAAAAAATTAGCCGGGCATGGTGGCGCATGCCTGTAGTCCCAGCTACCTGGGAGGCTGAGGCAGAAAGATCACTCGAGCCCAGGAGTTTGAGGTTGCTGTGAGCTAGGCTGACGCCACGGCACTCACTCTAGCCTGGGCAACAAAGCGAGACTCTGTCTCAAAAAAAAAAAAAAAAAAAAATGCATGCTAATATTTAGGATAATCACAAAAATACGCTTAATACATACTTAATAGGGAACAGAAAAATGGAGAAAGAGGAACATAAAACAGGTCATTCAAATAAAAAAGTAATAAGATGATAATATAACCCTATATATAGAAGTACTTCTTTAATTGTAAAGCTAAGATTGTCAGCCTGGAAAACAAAACTAATGTTAACTATACTACCTACAAGAGACACTTTAAATATGATGACCCAGAAAACTGAATGTAAAGAAATGGAAAAATAAACATCAAGAACACAGTAATCAAAGAAAATTAGAGTGGCTATACTATTACCAGAAAAAAAATATATTTTAAGGCTAGAGGCATCAGCAGATATAAAAGGGGAAATGATACTGTAATAAAAAGGTCACTTCATCAGGAAAATAAAATTCTAAATATGTATGTGCCCATGAATATATACATGGTACAAAGCAAACTATACAAAGCAAAATTTCAAATTATATTGACACCGTACAGAATAGAAAAATAATCAAGTAGGCAAAATATCAGTAATAAGAGATTTGAACAGCATGATGAACAAAAATAACTTAATGACTTTTATAAAACAATGTTGCCAATAACATCAGGATACATGTCTGTATCAAATGCATGTAGAATATTTACTAAAACTGACCACATGCTAGATTATAAAATGTGACTCAATGTATTTCAAATGACTGAAATCATTCACATTATGTTCTCTGAGGAAAGCTAGGAATACATTTTCAAATTGCTTAGAAAGCAAATCATATATTTCTAGGAACTCCCAAGGTTCAAAGATATTTTAGAAATTAGGTTTGGAAATGAGTAATAATGAATAAATGACACATAAAACCTGTAGGATGCAAAAAGCTTTAGGGTATGTTTGTTTGTTTTTTTTAACCAAATGAGCCCAGTGCTGCACTATGAGTACATAGGGGTGGAAGGTGAGGAGCTGATGTTTGTGGAGAATAGACAAGTGAGATCATGCAGTCCGAGACAATGCCTGCCCTAGCTTACTGCAGCCAGTTCCTGTGATGATAGAAATTATTAGTGACCCTCCTAAGGTTAGCAGTTTATCCCTGCCCTGCTAAGGGCAAGCTGGGTAGGCTGAGAGAAGAGAATAGCATTGAGCTCCTTGTCTACAGTGGTGCATATTACAACAGAGAAAAAGAACATCCTGTTGCTCTCTATACCCTGGAGCTCTCTGTATACAAGAGTCGCTTCTGACACCATTTCCAGTGTCTAGTCCCTTCTATCTGTTCTACTTTGTAGGAGTCTAGCTCTTCCTCAAAAGCAAAAGTTCCAACCACCCAACCCTACAGCCTCATGGTCAAGCATCATAAGTTTTCTAATGGCCATGGGGGCCAGGACAACCGGCTTCTAGGCCTTACATCCCATTAGAGAGGAATGAATGTGTTTGGTTTAACTTTAATGCTGGTGTTTGACTTACCTTTTCCAAGGGATAGGGGTGTGGTTGTGAGAAGACAACAGATGTGGAAAAAGAGAAGAAAATAATAAGTGTAAATAAGCCAAAAAAATGTCTCCTGACTTTGCTTACTCAAGAGAACTTATTCAACATTTACTCAATATCTCTTCAATAATCTATTATCTTCATTCCAAAAAAAAAATTATACACACACACAAGGATACAATTTGAATGGCCCATAGCACAAAATTTTAAAATCTCTTGAGGGCAATTGTAAAAACTCAGTACGAGTATCTCTTGTGTAACAAGGAATCACAGCAAATAACAAAGTGCGGAAATAATAGGAGAAAGAAAAAAATTGTAAAATATCTTTTCTTTGTTTAGTATGGGATTGGTCATCTATTAAGACAGGCTAGATCCTTCTATATTTACGACAGCTTTGGGGCCAGTACATATCGGTGAGAAAGCACGTCAGAAGCTAGCTCAAGAGATATATTTCTGTTTCAGCAGATGTGAATATTTTATTTAAAAGAAGAAATGTACAGGAGAAAATTTTCACTATAAGGCCTATTACACAATGTATTCTGTGGCATAATGAGCCAATGTATTTTCATCTTTCTCGAGAGATTTAGATTTAGGTTAAGTAGAAATATTTTGGGGTGCACAGGAGACTAAGCCCCCAAGCCACTTTGTCTAACACTCACCAGTAGTAAGCAGCAGGCAACAAAGTAGATGAGGAAATCCCACAACAGAGCTGAGAGCCAGAAATTCACAGCATAGACTCCACTCACAAACTCAATGTGTTTTACTTTACTGATTCTCTCAATCACCATCAGGAAGCAAAAGCCACTGACTAAAATACTTACTCCAGGAAACAAGTTTAGGGCTATAGTGAATCCTGATGGTTTTCTATAAAAGAATGAATAAAGGGGACATACTGGTAAAACAACAAAATGTGAAACACTAGTTGCTAACAATATTTTTATATTAAGAACATGTTCAGATGGGAAAGAAGAGATGTATTTATAGCATAAAACTCAGAGTAAAAAAAAATCATACATACCGTTCATCATTTGTAACATTAGTAATAAATTGAGGCTGAGGTTTGTTGGAGACTGTAATGGAAGCATCAGGGCCAGAAAGGGACATAAAGATAATATTGTCTAATACTGCCAGGGATAATGATGGTGAATGGTATGCCTCGTTGTTGAACCAAAAGGTAAATGTCTTTTTGTCTCTAGTAACCTCAATGGAAAGTGCAATAATGCATGAGTAAATGCATTCTTGATTTTCCACCAAGTATTCCTCCAGGTCACCTGGAATAAAGAAACGATAATGATCATGAACTTGGCATGCAATACGGCTCACTTACTCTATATTTTACAGAGGGGGAACTCGGTAATTTTACTTGCCGAATACATTTTCCCTTTCTGATGTCTCATAGTGGTTCTGACATAACTTTTCACCTCAAGAACTCTATTCTATCACCAATCCACACAAACCTCACACCTTTCAGCAGTTTCACTGAGAAAATATAGTCCACCAAGTATTAATTCCCTCAAATTTCCTTTCACCTCTCAAAACTTGCAGTCTTAAAATTTATTCGTAAAGACTTCCACTTCCACCTCTGACAGATTAGTTTACAGAAAACCAAACCTTGCTAGGAAAAACTATAAAGGCTGAATAAAATGAAAAAAAAAAAACAAACCATAAAATAAACCTGTTTAAAGGAATCATAAAATTTCCAAGGCAACTAGATTTGGAAGAACAAAAATCTGAGAGAAAAAGAAGACCCAAAGAATTAAGTTTAATAATCTATACTACTTTTATCCTTCATATGGTTGTAGAAACTTAAGCAGAACAGGTCAAGAGGGTGAGAAGTATAGCAGAAAGGTGAGTAGAAAACTACAGTTGAGAGCTTCCAGAAGCTGCACGAAGCTGAGGAGACAAAAATAGGTCCATTTAAATAGCCACAACGTAAAAATTCAAGATACAGAGAGAAAAACTCATAGAAGTAAAGTCTTATACTCTGTTTTGGTAAACTATGACCTGAGGCCTGTGATTTGGGGCTCATGAGGTAGAAATTTATTTTTACATTTTTAACTGGTGAAAAGCAGGAGGAGGGGGAGACAAAGAAGAAGGAGATGATGATGATGATGACAATGACAGACTGTATATGGCCTGCCAAGTCTAAAATATTTACTGTGTGACTCATCACACAGGAGACTCATCACAGGAGACTTTTCCTGATTCCTGCTTTAAGAGTTGAAAAGAAAAAATGAAGACTTTGCTCTACACTGCTTTTCCATGCAAATCATCTCCTAAGAGGCACAGGTGAAAGTTTAACAAGCAGAGCAAAAAGTAAGAGGAGAAAGAGGGAAAGGGGAATGTTTATTCAAAGAAATAATGATATTTCCAAATCTGGGGAAGGAAACAGACATCCAAATTCAAGAAGCCCAAGGGCTCCAAATAGGTAGAACGTAAAGATCTACACTAAGACACATTATAGTCAAGTTGTCAAAAGTAAAAGACAGAAGTTTGAAAGTAGCCAGAGCAAAAAAAATGACTCATCACACATAAGGGAGCTTTCATAAGACTATCAGTGGATTTCTCAGCAGAAATCTTGCAAGCCAGGCCATGTATATCATAAATATATATGATATTTTTGAGATCATATATGAGATTATAAATCACATAAATAGAAAGGTAAATATAATGTATGGACAAATACAGAGAAATGTAACATGGGTGGTGTAACAAGGGTGGTGTGTAAATTACTTTTAACCCTAACATAGAAGTTATAGACAAAAAACATTAAGAATAACTATACCCATGCTAGAAGCAGTGGCATATGCCTGTAGTCACAGCTACTTAGGAGGCTGGGGCAGGAGGATCACCTGAGCCCAGCAGTTCAAGTCTGGCCTGAGCAACACAGCAAGACCACATCAATTCTTAAAAAAAATATATATCTTCTCAGACCTTTTCTGGGCATGTGTCTTCCTTGGGCTTGTGCTTTGTTACCTCCCCAATTCCCTGGTATTATACAACTGCTCTAAATGTCTGAATTTCCCTAAGAGCCTCACCCTTGTTCCTTATTAAGGTCTTAGATCTTCTGCTGTTCTGATGCTCTTAATCTTTTGCTCCCAAGTACTTATGTATCTGCAGTTTGCCTTGCAGTTTTCATGCACCTCAGCAATGACTGCTACCTTCAGTGACCTTCAACCTAATGTCCAAACTATGTTTCTCTTCCCATTTGAGCTCTGAGTCAAGTGAGACTTAACCCAGTCCCTCAGGAATCCCCCAGACAGTCCAGGATTTTTTTTTTAAAGTTCCAATCTTTTCCTTCTGTTCCAATGGAGAAACTAAAAATTGTGTAGTTTCTTCCCAACAGTGTTCCGCCTAAGGAAGGAGGTGGGTCAAGGGTGAGCAAAAAGACTGCAAAATTTCCTACCATTTTGAGTGTGGCTTTTTCTTGATTGGGCATCCACTTGATTGCTGAAGACCCTTGACTGACCTCTGGGGCTCCCACAAAGCTATTTTAGTCAGTCTGTTGTTGTTTATTTTACTTAATACTTTTATGGAGGCATGAGGGACTGGATCTTCCTAATCCACCATCTTTCTAGGAGAACTGCCTGAGTAACAGTTAATGAAGACAATTGCAAAATGCCCAAGGGAAGAACAAAGAGGAAGATTTAATTGGATAATCTTATTATGATTGATGTATCTTTAAAGCACAATCTTTTAATTTTTATATGAGCAATATAATGTAGCAGAAAAGGAACCATATTATGAATCAGGGAAATTCATTTTCTCTCTCTTTTCTTCCATCTTCTCTTCTAAACAACTGTGATATTTAATTAATAAGGGTTTAACTAGTTGCTCCTTTGATGAAGGAGAGAAATCTGATTTGTTTGTTAACAGGTTTTATGTCACCCAACCAATCATGTGTATGTTGTAAAATTAGGATAATGGCATAAATAATATCCAACATTTTAAAGTGCAAATTCATCTCTCACAATGTAAACCAAAGGATAAAAACAACCTGCCAAACTACACAGTTACTACCTAAAGTAACACTATCAACCAGGCAGTACCTGAAGGAAGTATAAGTAAAGTACCTAGAAGGAAATGATCAATCTTGAAAGAAGACAGATTTGCTTCTTTCAGATGTGATTTAGTGTAGCATAAGATTAAGATGACAGACTCCAGTCAGGCAGCCTTTAAATCTAGTCCCTGCTCTAAAATATTCTGGATGCATAATTTGGGGAACCTTACTTAACATATTCAAACTTTAATATCCCCAACTTTAGCAAATATGTTTCTTTTAGAAATTAAGTGAGTAATTCAGGTAAAGTATTTAGACAAGCTCTTGCCAAAGCATGTGTTCAATACATGCGATGAACTGTTATTACTACCTTCAAAATAAATAATTTCTGAGTAGCCTTCGCACAAAGCCTTAAGTTCAACGTGTTTTAGATATGGTCAGTCTATGAGACTTGTGGGCAGCCTTTAAGGATTTAGGACCATGATACCAAACCGTAAGTCTGGGTTTATGTAAAAACTCACTGCTAAATTTTACAAAACGAAATTTTGGTACTTTTACCCATTCCCTAAAAGGTACAGCTAAAGGCTGATAGATGATGCACAAAGTGCCTCCACTAATAATTAACTTTTGTGACCAGTATCCTTTGAGGATGATTCTTGCCTCTGATTTGGCTACCTTTAGGAGAGTGCTTACTATCACAAAAAGAAAGAAATTGGAAAATATTCCAGTTAAAATACTTTCTTTGAAAGTGACACAAGCAGGTCTTGACTAGTAGTCTTCTTTTATTTTTATTTTCTTTTATTTTTATTTCAGCATAATATGGGAGTACAAATGTTAAGGTTACATACATTGCTCTTGCCTTCCCTCCCTCCTCAAGTCAGAGCTTCAAGTGTGTCCATCCCCCTGACAATGCACATCGCACTTATAATGTGTATGTATATATACCCATCCCCTCCTCCCGCCTCCCACCTGCCGGACACCCAATAAATGTTTTTGTTTTTTTTTTTTAACATTTTCGTTAGATTTTATAACTTTGTCTTTACCTAGCAAGGGTTAGAGGTATGCCCTTCCCCTCCACACTGTTTGCCACATCCCTCAGACATAGGTCCACCCCCCTACCCCTGAATCCCTGGTGAACACCACCACCCTTTGAGCACCGTATTGATAATCCGTCAGTACCAATTTGATAGCAAGTACATGTGTAGCCCATTTTTCTGATCTTGTGTCACCTCATTTTGGATAATGGGCTTAACCACTTCGGTACAGTGCTCACCAGCCGCTGAACCTTGCCCACAGCCAGCACTCACAGTCCGCAGGATAGTTTGTGCTGTGCATTGACCAAGAATCGGTTTTGCTCTTGTGTGATGAAGAAAGCTTTAAAGCACTGAAAGCTTGTTTTACTTTACAGGAAGCTTTACTTGTAATGTAAATCAGAATTGGTAACATATACATATATGTTTTCATTATGTTATTTTTAAATGTTCACAATTTTATTTTGATAAATGAAAAATTAGAAAAGTCATATCATGGCGGTCGGCTAAAGTGGCTGTGCACGTTCATCTGTGGCTATCAACTATAGCCCACGCTCATACCCAAGTGGTTAAGCTCAATCCAGGATAATATAAGCAGTGAAAGCTCGCTGTCATTTCTTAGAATTGAGTAATATTCTATTGTAAACATATACCAAATTTTAATAATCCAGTCATGAATTGACAGACACTTGGGTTGTTTCCACATCCTTGCTATAATGAATTGTGCTGCCATAAACATTCAGGTGCAGATGTCTTTATAATAGAATGTCTTATGCTCTTTGGGGTAGATGCCTAATAATGCTATTGCTGGGTCGAATGGAATTTCTATTTTTAGCTCTTTGAGGTATCTCCAAATTCTTTTCCACAAAGCTTGCACTAATTTGCAGTCCCACCAGCAGTGTAAGAGTGTTCCTGTCTCTCCACATCCTCACCAGCGTTTGTTGTTTTGGGATTTCTTGATATGGACCATTCTCACTGGGGGTTAGGTGGTATCTCATTGTGGTTTTGATTTGCATTTCTCTAATGATTAGAGATGTTGAGCATTTTTTTTTTTTTTTTTTTTTTTTTTTGAGACAGAGTCTCACTTTGTTGCCTAGGCTAGAGTGAGTGCCGTGGCGTCAGCCTAGCTCACAGCAACCTCAGACTCCTGGGCTCAAGCGATCCTTCTGTCTCAGCCTCCCAAGTAGCTGGGACTACAGGCATGCGCCACCATGCCCGGCTAATTTTTTCTATATATATTAGTTGGCCAATTAGTTTCTTTCTATTTATAGTAGAGACGGGGTCTCGCTCTTGCTCAGGCTGGTTTTGAACTCCCGACCTCGAGCAATCCGCCCGCCTCGGCCTCCCAAGAGCTAGGATTACAGGCGTGAGCCACCGCGCCCGGCGAGCATTTTTTTTTATATGTTTGCAGGTCATTATTCTGTCTTCTTTAGAAAAGTTTCTGTTCATTTCCATTGCCCATTTCTTGATGGGATTGTTTGATTTTTCCTTGTTAATTCTTTTGAGCTCTAGATAGATTCTTGTTATCAGACCTTTATCGGAAGTGTAGAGAGCAAATATTTTCTCCCATTCTGTAGGTTGTAATATTTGCTCTAATGATAGTTTCCTTGGCTGTGCAGGAGCTTTTAAATTTGATCAGACCCCATTTGTTTATTTTTGTTGCTGCGGTGATTGCTTTGGGGGTCTTTGTCAAGAATTCTTTGCCTAGGCCAGGCATCCTCAAACTACGGCCTGTGGGCCACATGCAGGTATTTTTGCCCATTTGTTTTTTTACTTCAAAATAAGATATATGCACTGTGCATAGGAATTTGTTCAGAGTTTTTTTAAAAACTATAATCTGGCCCTCTGACCGTCTGAGGAACAGTGAACTGGCCCCTTGTTTAAAAAGTTTGAGGACCCCTGGCCTAGGCTAATGTCAGAAAGGGTTTTCCCAATATCTTCTTCCAGGATTCTTAGGATTTCATGCCTTAGGTTTAAGTCTGTTATCCATCTTGAGTGGATTTTTGTATGAGGTGAGAGGTAGGGATCCTGATTCATTCTTCTGCATGTAGCTATCCAGTTTTCCCAGCACCATTTATTGAAGACAGATTCTTTTCCCCAATGTATATTTTTTTCTGCATTATCAAAGATTAGGTTACCATATACAGATGGTTTCATCTCTAGATGACCTATTCCAAATATCAATGCTTCTGTTCTTGTGCCAGTACCAGGCTGATTTAATTATTATTGCTTTATAGTACAGCTTGAAGTCAGGAAGATTGATGCCTCCCAGTTTGTTCTTTTTACTTAAGATTGCTTTGGCTATACATGTTTTTTTCTGGTTCTATTCAAAGCGAAGGATTATTTTTTCTAGATCTGTGAAGAATGGTGGTGGTACTTTGATGAGGATTGCATTAATTCTGTAGATGACTTTAGGTAATACAAGGCTGGTTCAACATATGCAAGTCTATAAATGCAATTTGCCTCATAAATGAAAACAAGAACAAAGATCATATGATTCTCTCAATAGATGCAGAAAAAGCATTTGACAAAGTCCAACACACCTTTATGATAAAAACTCTTAACAAAATAGGCATAGGCGCTCTTACCTTAAAATTATCAAATCCATATATGACAAACTCACGGCCAATATCATACTGAACGGGGAGAAATTGAAACCATACCCACTTCAAACTGGAACTAGACAAGGATGCCCACTATCTCCTGTTCTATTCAACATAGTGCTTGAAGTCTTAGAAATAGCAATCAGGCAAGAGAGGGATATTAAGGGCATCCAAGTGGGGGCAGATGAGATCAAACTCTCACTTTTTGCAGATGATATGATATTATACCTAGAAAACCCCATGGATTCTTCCAAGAGACTCCTAGACTTGATAAATGAATTCAGTAAAGTCCCAGGTTACAAAATCAATATACACAAATCAGAGGCATTCATATATGCCAAGAACCGTCAAGCCGAAGCTCAAATCAAAAATGCAATTCCTTTCACTATAGCCCCAAAGAAAATTAAATATCTAGGAATATATCTAATGAAAGATATGAAAGACTTATACAGGGAGAACTATGAAACGCTAAAAAAATAAATTGTAGAAGATGTAAACAGATGGAAAAATCTACCTTGTTCATGGATTGGTAGAATCAGTATCATTAAAATGTCTTTTTTCTTTTTAAAAAAAGCCTTACCTTGTACTTCTTGAAGTTTTTGTTCCGTAGCCTTTAGCATGATCTCAAGATTTTTGGTGAAATTCAGAGTCAAATCAGAATTTCCAGAAATTGAGAAAGGAACAATGGTTTGACCATATTGTCCCAAATCCATTTTCCTGTCAGGGTCCTCATATTTCATATCAAAAAATTTCACTTTGTTAGTATTCCTCACAACGTAAAAGACACCCAGAAATCCCAGTATCTGTACTGACACCAAAATCCAGTTGCGACTAGTGAAAATTGCCCTCTTTGTAAGCATGGCATAGAACTGCTGGATGTAAAGTGTACACTGATAAAAGGAGAGAAAGATGGAATTACAATGGCCTCAAACTTTAATAAAATTCATTAACATGAATGTTTTGAATCTTATAAAAAATACACATACTTGTGTATATGTATGTGTGTTTATACATATATATACATATATACATATATATATCTTTGAAAAGAACATAGGCATAGTTAGTAGACTAGGTAACAAGCAAAATTTTATTGGGCAATGTGTTGACTGAAATGATTAAAGCTTGACTTCTAATCTAAGTATAAAGAAAATCTCAAAAGGATATTTTTTATCATTAACATACTCATAACATCTATGTACAGAATATCACCTCCATACTTTTACTATTAAATCACTATCATTTAATACTATCTCCATTTCAATAAAGAAACATTCACATAAAATGTGCATATATAACAAGTTTCCATTCCTGCTAGGTTTTAATTCAAGTGACCTACAGGATTGAGGAAAGTCAGAAAACAGGAGAGAAATTTATTTTCAAACTGCAATAATATGCTCAATCTGTTTTTCTTCAACCTCTAAATGTAAGCCAATGGGTCCAATTGTTAATTTTGAAAATGAATATGAAATATATAATTGTCTGTTTTGTCAGTTTTATGGCCAATCTGGAATTGATTATATAATTTTTTCACATTAACAATGGAACTCATTACTTTAAATGTAAAGACTTCATCTGAAAACGTATCTGAAAGTTGAGGAAAAACAGATTGAGCATATCATTTGAATATATAACGAACAGTTTAAAAATATGCTCATTCTATTTTCCCCAACATTTGGACATAATTCGTAGTGAGAAAATATGCTCATAAGACACATTGACTTAATGGCAGGAAAAAGTGCTTCCTGGACTTTAAAGGATTGGTTATTAGATAAATTTCTAGAATGAAAAAATATGTTAATACAAGAATCAACAAGTTTTTTCAGACTGGTCTGCCAAATATTCATTCATCTGCATCTTTTTAAGAGGGAGAAATAGGGAAGCATGATCCAGCAGTAGAACTGAGCAAGCAGAGAGAAGAGGAACTTACATCTCTTAAGTACCTGATTTATGTCACACTTCACACAGTTCATGTTTTACTAATGCTAACTCACTGCAACAGTCTCATAGGGAATAAAACTGATATGTTAAATGACTTGCCCAAGGTCAAATAGCTAGTAAAGGATAGAGCAGAGATTAAAGCTCTATCTGGCTCAAAATACCACGCTTTAGTTGTATAAAATGCATCCTGCTTCACAACTGGCTGATAACCACTGAGGCAAAGGCATGCTTATGAGCAGCTGGGAGAAATATATCCCTCACCTCAGAATCACCTAGAGTCAAGAAAATTAGGGAAAATCGTAGGAAAGAGATAATTAGAAGGACAAGGAAAGAAATGCTCAGCTATCTGATGAGATTTCCCATGCTAATGAAGTTATAGCGTGACTAGGAAATAGTCCACTAGGCAGTAACAATGTATTCCCATGCATAAACTTAAATGTCTTTTATGTACCTCAGTAGTGATAATAATTCTTACTAGAATCCTTTCTCAACTCTGAATCAATTAACCATTTTGAAGGCTCAGATAAGTGTAAGGAATAACAATAGTTGAGTGCAAAAATCTGATTTTTATCTATAATATTTCACACTTGAATTTGAAAATTAATTGGATTGCTTTACAAACTACTCCTTACATGGCTAGGCCTTCTATGACTAAAGAATTCCAAGCTCTCCTTTGAGTTCAAATATGAAAATCAAATGTACCTCATTGATTATATACCAGCATTCTATGTTTTAATGAAGATGCTCACCCCAGTATTAAACATGGCACTAGAATGCTCATTCAAGCTGTGAAGAGCTAATCTCTCAAGAGTACTGGACAGTTTCATATTCGAGGTCTCGCTTTCTCTTATGTTTTTCTCCAGTAGGGAAGGGATCGTCAGGACATTCTCCTTATCTGCTATGTACTCTGCCTGATTAGTGACCCTACACACATACACAAAAAAAAACAAAACACAAAATAAATAAATACATAAATAAATTTTAACCAGAACAGTGGCTCCCAGACACCCAGCTTATTACATTTTCAAAAATTGAAGGGAAATTTTTTTAGGAGAGATTTATGCAAAGTTAATGTTAATGTTGGGTAAAATAAACAATTTGAGCCAAAAGTCTAAGATAATTTTTTTAGGAGATAATGGTTGTTAAATCTCCTATTTTTTTAGGAAATGATAGTGATAATAGCAGGGTTTTACTTTTATAATATTTCTAAGACTTTATTAGTCAAATGGATTTCTCAAATTTCTGATACAGGCAGTCTAAGTATCTGGAGTAGTTTACAAAACAAATGAACATATGGTTAATTTTCCCTCCAGGGGTTCCCAATTCCATGACGGAAACAGACATATACAATTAATTTTAATATAAGTGAGAAAATGTGAAGCGGAATAATAGAAATCACAGTATAATCAGAGATTTGAAACATTGTCTAGCCATGGGAGTTCTGTAATATTTGATGAAAAATGTCTAATTTGTAAAAATATATTAAAACAATTAAAAATTGTTTATATTTAAGGTGTACAACTTGATGATTTGATATATGTATAATTTGCGAAACATCCACCACAATGAAGCTAATTAAATTTTCGTCACCTGACATATTTACTATTTTCTTTTCTTTTTTTGTGTGGGTGAAAACACTTAAGATATATCCTCTTAGGAAATTTCAAATATAAAATACAATATTGTTAATTACATTCACACTGTTGTGTATTACATCTCCAGAACTTATTTGAATAAGGGAAACTTTGTACCTCTTGAATATCATCTCCCAATTTCCCCCTACTCCAGTCCCTGGACCACCATTCCATTCTCTCCTGTTAGTTTGACTATTTTAAAAAACACATGTAAGTGAGATCATGTAGTATTTGTCTTACTGTTTATGGCTTATTTCACTTAGCATAATGTCCTTCAGGTTCGTCAGGCTATTTCATATTGGCAAAATTTTCTTTTTTAAGGTTGAAAACTATTATATTAAACATCATATACATATGTATATATATGCTATGTTTTCTTTATCTATTTATCCATTTATACCATTTATAGTCATTTAAGTGGTTTCCATATCTTGGCTATTATGAATAATGCTGTAATGAATATGGAGGAGCAAATATCTCTTCAAGATTCTGATTTAATTTCCTCTGGGCATATATTTAGAACAAGGAGTGCTAGATTATAATGCAGATCTATTTATAATTTTTTGAGGAATCTCCATACTGTTTTCCATAATGGCTGTATCAACTTATCTTCCCACCAACCATGAATAAAGGTTAATTTTTTTTTTTTTTTGAGATAAGAGTCTTGCTCTGTTACCCAGGCAGGAGTGTGCAGTAGCCTGATCATAGGTCACTGTAACCTATTGAGCTCAACTGATCCTCCTGTCTCAGCCTCCTGAGTAGCTAGGACTACAGGCACCTTCCACCATGCCTGGTTAATTTCCTAATTTTTTTGTAGAGATGAAGTCTTGCTAAGTTTCCCAGGCTGGCCTTGAATTCCTGGCCTCAAGCAATCCTCTTACCACCGCCTCCCAAACTGCTAGGATTACAGGCATGAGCCACCATGCTTGGCTCTAAAGATTTCCTTTTTTTCACAGTCTTGCCAGTATGTTGTATCTTTTGTCTTTCTGATAATAGCCAATTCTAACAAATGTGAGATGATAGTTCATCGTGGTTTTGATAGGCATATCCCTAAAGATCAATAGAGTTGAGCACCTTTCATTTTTACCTGTTGGCCATTTATATGTCTTTTTTTTTTTTTTTTTTTTTTGAGAGATGTCTATTCAGGTCCTTTGCTCATATTTTACTCAGGTTATTTTTGGTTTTGTTTTGTTTCACTACTGAGTTGTAAGAGTTTCTTATATATTTTAAATAATAAACCTCTCATCAAATAAGTGAGTACTTACTATTTTCATTTTGTTGTTTTCTATTTTATAGTTGTTTATCCTTCTCTTCCTCTCTTGCTGTCTTCCTTTGTTATGTGATTATTTTTAATAGGGATTTGCTTTGAATAATTTCATCTTTATCTTTATTGTATCTATTACAGGCTTTTTCTTTGTGGTTAGCTCAATGTTTGTATAAAATATCTTATAGTTACAACCTATTCTTTAAGTTTAAAACAACTTCAACTGCATATAAAAACTCTAAACTTATTTTCCCTACACACACTTTGTGTTCTTATAGTCTGATTTTGCTTCTTTTTATATTGTGTATCCATTAACAAATTTTAATCTTTTAATTTTTCTATTAGGCTTAAGGTAATTTATGTACCACTATCACAATGTTAACATTAATCTACATATGTCTATATATTTACCTTTACCAGTGGGACTTATGCTTTCATATCCATTGCATTGCTGTTTTAGCATGGTTTTATTTCAATATGAATAACTCCCTTAGGCATTTTTTGTGAGACAGGTCTAATGGTGACAAACTCTTTCAGTTTTTGTTTGTCTGGGAAAGACTATCTATCATTCATTTTTAAAGGAAAATTTTGCCATGTATAGTATTCATTTTATTTGTATATCAAATTATATTTCATGTTACCTGATTATATAAAATTATAAAACGAAAATGACTTATCAATTCTTTTTAACATTCCTAGTAAACAATTCAGTAGGACATATGAGGCACAAAATCTTAGTAAAATATGACATAGGAAAAGCAATAATGTAATTCTCACTTAAATTTAACTTGTCATAAATAGTTATTAATATACAAAGACAACAAAACGTATAAACATTGTATTTACTAAGATTCTGGCAACAGTTTTATATAACAAGATACAGCATACCATGCCTGACACTCAACTTGTTTATGATAAGTCTCAGCTTCAATATGAAGCTATTAAAAAAAAAAATCAAAACCCTACGTTTTACATGCTAAATATCTTGGTAAGTATGCTGTTAAACATAGCAATGAACTTAAAAGAGTAAAGTAAGGAGTTAACAAAAGCTAAACACTGCAGCCTAAACAAAATTCATACAAAAAAATAAACTATCACTGGTTACATAAAATTGTCCTGACTGATTAAAACTTAACAGTATAAAACATGCATTTTAGAATCTTTAGCTATCAAGTTCAAAAAGTACCAGTGTCTATTTGAAATGATTCCTCTCCAAAGCCAAAGTATAATCAAAATGAATTTAAATGACATAACACATTCTAATACTGAAAAATATTCAGTATTATTGAAGTGGAGGTAAATCCCAGAGCTTCTAGGACTTTCTCATGCTGCAAAGGGCTGTTTCTCTGATTCACTCAAAGCAGCATACAATAGACTCCAAGGTGTCACTAAGCCCAGTAAAGGGCAAGACTACTGGTATCCAACTCTGACCTCCCCATAAAACATGGCTACTGTGTCCACAAACAGGATGTGTGAGGATCAAAGGGCACGCTATTCTGCTAGCTCAAGAGATAGCAAACCACCCCACCCCCCTAAAGCTCCTTCCCCAAGTAAATAAAAGGTATATAAGGGGGAAAATTAAAATACACTTATCTACAGAGTAAGGATTTTGAAATATAAATGTAACCCCTACTTAAAAAATTTTAACTAGAGTTATCTGGTCATTTATGATTACATCTTAAAGATGTACCCAGATTCAATTTCTGTTGATTTATCATTAGATGTTTCTAGTCAAAAATATTAATTTTATTCCCAAATATCTTAACCACTAGTACAACTGCAGTATATTATCTCCCAGAGTTATCAAGCACTGGAAGAGAAAAAATAGATGTTCAAGCAACGGGCAGTAATTATGGCCTTTTCACACAGCAGAATCTGAGTGGCTACTGAATAGTCCAGGAATAATTCTACAAACAAGAAAATTCATGCATTTTAGTAAAAATGTCATAATTTTCACAGTTGAAATTTCTTTAGACATTGCACTTTCGTTTATAAGGGAATCCTGATTTTTTTCTTAATGTTAAGGTGAATCAGGACTTCAACTAGCAGACTTCTTTTTCTTCTTCTTACTGTGTTTCATGTTTCTTTTTCTTTTTTGTTTTTTCTGTTGCCTTTTCTTGTTCTTCACTGCTTTTCTTCTTTTTTGCTCTTATCTCCTCAATATAATCTGATTCTGATAAGGACTCAGATGATAAAGGTTTATGTTCAGGATACATCTTTTTTTTTTTTTTTTGCTGAGTCCTTTAATGTCGTTTTCTTTCTCAGTTGCATCCTTTGACTTCTTTTTCTTTTTTAAACTATCCTTACTGTCTGATTCAGTTGCTGACACAGAGCTTTCAGAAGATTTATGTGCATGGTTCTTCTTTTTCTTTGTCCATTTTCCTTGTTTCTTATCCTCATCTTCAGAATCTTCAGAACTGCTGGAAGAATCAGAGCTTGATGAAGATGATGAATACCTACCGGATTTCTTCTTTTCTTTTTTCTTTCTCTGTCTTTTTTTGGATGAGCTCTCACTTCCACTTAACAGTTTCTCCCTGTGTTTTTCTAGTTCTTTCTTCTAGTTCTCATTCATTTTTTCTTCAAATTCAGCCAAAGCCTTGGAACCTTTCTTTTTCTTCTCTAGTTGCTCTTTCACTTCTTCCCAGGTAGGCCTTGGTCGATTCAGATAATCCTGGATCGTTGGCCCTGAAGACTGGACTGGACCCCTTGATCTGGCCATTCCTATTGGGTTCATATAGGCCACCCGACTGTCGCGCTTCCCCATGGTGCCTGGTTGAGCAAACAGACGCCAAGAGACCCCAGGCCGGAGAAGCGGCCGAAGCAGGCCTGCTGCAGGTCAGTCTGCTGCCCCCCCATGTATAGTATTCTTAGATGACTTTTTAAAAATTTCAGTATTATGTTGACTATATCATCTCATTCTCTCCTGGCCTGCAAGCTTTCTACTGAAAAATCCAGTGATGGTATTATGAAGCTTCCCTTATATGTGATGTGTAGTTTTGCTCTTGTTGCTTTCAAAATATTTTCGTTTTTGAATTTTGAATATTTGATTATAGTGTGTTCTGGAGTAGTCTTCTTTGGGTTGATACTTTAGGAGCTTTTTGAGCTTTATAAATTTGAATGTGTGTTCCTTTCCCAATACTTAGGAAGTTTTCCACAATTATTTATTTAAATAAACTTTCTGCCTATTTCTCTCTCTTTTCCTTTTTGGATTTCATATATTGGTTCACTTTCTTTTTTTTCCCCTCTGACTAGATAAGTTTAAATGACTTTCCTTTGAGTTTGCAGATTGTCTCTTCTGCATGATCAAGTCTGCTTATTGCAGCTCTCTACTGCTTTTTTAAATTTCACTTATTGTATACTTTAGCTCCAGAATTTCTGTTTGGTTCTTTTTCATGATCTCTATATCTTTTTTGAACTTCGTATTTTGATCACACATTATTTTTCCTGAGTTGTTTACCTGAGTTTTCTTACAGCATGTGGAGCATTCTTTTTTTTTTTTTTTTTTTTCGGCATATTATGGAGGAACAGATTTTAAGGTTTCAATAAATGCCCATTTCCCCCCCTCCCCCAAAAAGTCTGAGTCTCCAACATGACCATCCCCCAGATGGTGCACATCTCACTCATTATATATGTATATACCCGCCCCCCTCCCCCCTCCCACCTGCCCAATACCCTATTACTGTAGTACCTATGTGACCACTTAGGTGCTGTTCAGTTAATACCAATTTGCTGGTGAGTATATATGGTGCTTGTTTTTCCATTCTTGGGAAACTTCACTTAATAGTATGAGTTCCAGATCTAACTAGGAAAATATAAGATGTGCTATATCACCATTGTTTCTTAGAGCTGAATAGTACTCCATGGTATACATATACCACATTTTCTTAATCCATTCTTGGATTGATGGGCACTTGGGCTGTTTCCACAGCCTTGCAATTATGAATTGTGCTGCTATAAACATTCGAGTGCAGCTGTCTTTTTTGTAGAGTGTCATTCGATCTTTTGGATAGATGCCCAGTAATAGGATTGCTGGATCAAATGGTAGATTCACTTGCATTGCTTTAAGGTATCTCCATATTGCTTTCCACAGAGGTTGAACTAGTTTGCAGTCCCACCAGCAGTGTAGGAGTGTTCCTCTCGCTCCATATCCATACCAGCATTTATGGTTTGGAGACTTTTTGATAAAGGCCATTCTCACTGTAGTTAAGTGATATCTCATTGTGGTTTTGATTTGCATTTCCCTGATGATTAGAGATGTTAAGCATTTTTTCATATGTTTGTTGGCCATTCTTCTGTCTTCTTTAGAAAAGTTTCTGTTCAAGTCCTTTGCCCACTTTTTAATAGGGTTATTTGATTTTTTCTTCCTGATTTTCATGAGTTCTAAATATATTCTAGTTATCAGTCCCTTATCAGATACATAGGATGCAAACATTTAATCCCATTCTGTTGGTTGTCTATTTACTTTCACGACTATTTCTTTGGCTGTGCAGAAGCTTTGTAGTTTGATCATGTCCCATTTATTTATTTTTGTTGCTGCTGTGATTGCCTTTGGGGACTTCTTCATAAACTCTTTGCCTAGGCCGATGTCTAGGAGAGTGTTTCCAACTTTTTCTTCTAGAATTCTAATAGTTTCATACCTTAGGTTTAAGTCTGTTACCCAGTATGAGTTGATTTTTGTGAGAGGTGAAAGGTGTGGGTCCTGCTTTAGCCTTCTACGGGTGGCTATCCAGTTTTCCCAGCACCATTTATTGAAAAGGGATTCTTTTCCCCAGCCTATGTTTTTGTCTGCTTTGTCAAAGATTAGATGGCTATATGAGGATGGTTTTATATCAGGATTCTCAGATCTGTTCCACTGGTCAATATTCCTATTTTTGTGCCAATACCAGATTGTTTTAATTACTACAGCTTTGTAGTATAGTTTGATATCTGGCATATTAATGCCTCCCATTTTTTTGTTGTTGTTGTTGCCTAGAATTGCTTTTGATGTTCGGGGTCTTCTTTGGTTCCATACGAAGCATAAAATTATTTTTTCTATATATGTGAAGAATGCCGATGGGATTTTAATAGGTATTGCATTGAATCTGTAGATCAGTTGGGGTAGTATAGACATTTTGATGATGTTGAGTCTCCCGATCCATGAGCATGGTATGGATTTCCATCTGTTTACATCCTCTGCTATTTCCTTCCTCAGTGTTTCATAGTTCTCCATGTAGAGGTCTTTTACCTCCTTGGTTAAGTATATTCCTAGGTACTTTAATTTCTTTGTTGCTGTTGTGAAGGGAATTGAGTCTTTGATTTGGTTCTCAATTAGATTGTTGTCGGCGTATATGAATGCCTTTGATTTCTGTGTATTGATTTTGTATCCCGAGACTTTATAAATTCATTAATCAGTTCCAGGAGTTTCTTGGTTGGATCTTTGGGGTTTTCTAGATATAGTATCATATCATCATCAAACAGTGAAAGTTTGATCTCTTCTGCCCCTATTTGGATACCTTTAATTCCATTTTCCTGTCTAATTGCTGTAGCCAGGACTTCCAGCACTAAATTGAACAGATGTGGAGATAGTGGGGACCCTTGTCTGGTAACAGTACTAAGTGAGAATGATTTCAATTTTTCCCCATTCAGTATGATGTTGGCTATGGGTCTGTCATATATGGCTTGTATCATTTTTAGATATGTCCCTTCTATGCCTATTTTCTTAAGTGTTCGTATCATGAAAGGGTGTTGAAGTTTGTCAAAAGCTTTTTCTTCATCTATTGAAAGAATCATGTGGTCTTTGTTTTTGCTTCTGTTTATGTGGTGAATTGCATTTATAGATTTACGTATATTTTACCATCCCTGCATCCCTGGGATGAAGCCCACTTGGTGGTGAGGGATTATTTTTTTGATAAGTGTCTGGATTCGGTTAGCTAAGATTTTGTTGAAAATTTTTGCATCTATATTCATTAGGGATATTGGTCCGTAGTTTTCTTTTTTTGTTGCATCCTTTCCTGGTTTTGGTATCAGAGTAATATTCACTTCATAAAAGGTGTCCAGGAGGTTTCCGTTCTTCTCGATGTTGTGGAATAGTTTCTGCAAGATAGGTACTAGTTCTTTAGTGTAAGTGTGGTAAAATACGGGTGTGAAACCATCTAGACCGGGTCTTTTCTTTTTAGGGAGATTTTTAATTGCTGTTTCTATTTTAGCTCTTGAGATTGGTCTGTTCAGGGAATCTATTTCTTCCTGGTTGAGCCTAGGGAGGCTGTGTGTTTCTAGAAATTTGTCCATTTCCTCCACATTTTCCTTTTTGCGTGACTAAAGATTTTTGTAGTACTCATAAATTATATCTTGTATGTCTTTGGGATCAGTTGTGATATCTCCTTTTTTGTTCCTGATGGAGCTTATTAGAGATTTCTCTTTTCTGCTTTTCGTTAGCTTAGCCAGTGGCGTGTCAATTTTGTTTATTTTTTCAAAGAACCAGATTTTTGTTTTATTAATCTCCTGAATAGCTTCCCTGTTTTCAATCTCGTTTAGTTCTGATTTGATCTTGTTGCTTTCACTTCTTCTGCTGGGTTTGGAGTTGGTCCGTTCTTCTTTTTCCAGCTCTTTGAGTCATTTCGTTAGATTGTCTATTTGTGATCTTTTTGACTTTTGGTTATAGGCATTTATGGAGATAAACTTTCCTCTCAGAACTGCTTTAGCTGTGTCCCAGAGGATTTGATAACCTGTCTCTCAATGTCGTTTTCTTCAAAGAATTTTTTTATTTCCATCTTGATTTCTTCATTTATGAAGTAATCATTTAGTAGGAGGTTGTTCAATTTCCACGTTTTTGTGTAGAGATGTGAGTTTCTGTTAGGGTTGATTTCTACTTTTATTCCACTGTGATCTGAGAAGGTCCATGGTAAGTTTTCTATATTTGTAAATTTTTTGAGATTTACTTTGTGTCCTAGGATATGGTCAATCTTAGAGAATGTCCTGTGACCTGATTAGAAGAATGTATATTCAGTGGATTTTGGGTAAAATGTCCTGTAGATGTCAGTAAGACCCAATTGTTCCAGGGTTTTCTTTAAGTTCATTATTTCTTTATTAATTTTCTGTTTGGAGGATCTATCCTGTTCTGTCAGTGGGGTGTTGAAATCTCCGGTGATTATGGAGTTGCTATTAATCCATTTGCTTAGATCCAGTAAGTTTTGCTTTATGAATCTGGGTGCACCTAAGTTGGGCGCATATATATTTAAATTGTTATCTCTTCTTGTTGAACTGTGCCCTTCACCATTATATAATGACCCTCTTTGTCTTTCAATACTTTTGTTGGTTTAAAAACTAAATCGTCTGAAATTAGAACTGCCACGCCAGCCTTCTTTTGGCTTCCACTTGCCTGGAATACTGATCTCCACCCTTGTACTTTTAGTCTATATGCATCCTTGCAGGTTAGATGTGTTTCCTGAAGATAGCATATACTTGGCTTGTATTTTCTTATCCATTCAGCAAGCCTATGTCTCTTGAGTGGAGAGTTTAAGCCATTCACGTTTATTGAGAGAACTGATAGGTAAGGTAGATTACTGTTCATTCTGTTGGGTTGGATGTTGTTGCTTTGATTTCTCTCTTGAGCCATTGTAATATCTGCCCTTTAATCTTTTGGTTTTGGTTGTTTTTATATTCGTGAGTTTTTATTATGGTGTTCGTGCGTAACACTGTTTTGAGTACTTCTTGTAGGGCTGGTCTTGTCTTGGTGAATTCTCTGAGACTTTGCTTGTCTGAGAATGTCTTTATTTCTCCTTCACATATGAAGCTTAGTTTTGCAGGGAATAAGATTCTAGGCTGGGCATTGTTTTGTTTCAGAAGAGTGAGAATGGGGCCTAGTCTCTCCTTTCTTAAAAAGTCTCATTAGAGAAGTCTGGTGTTATTCAAATTGGCTTTCCCTTGTATGTCACTTGCTTCTTTCATCTTACAGCTCTTAGAAGGGCCTCTTTAGTTGATATTTTGGTCAGTCTGATGACTGCATGTCGTGACGTCTTCCTGTTTGCATTGAAACTCCCAGGGGTCCTCTGGGCTTCTTGAACTTGTATATAGAGATTTTAAGCAAGGCCTGGGAAATTTTCCTCTATTATATCTTCAAATAGCTTGTCCAACCCTTGAGTGTTGTCTTCTTCCCCTTCTGGTAACTCTATGACCCTCACATTAGGTTTCTTCACATAATCCCACATCTCTTGTAGGCTTTGCTCTTTTCTCTTGTTTCTCTGCTCTATCTCTGTGACAGTTTTATTTAGTTGGAGGGTGTTATCTTCAATCTCTGAGATTCTTTCTTCTGTTTGATCTACCCTGTTCTTGAGACTTTCCACTGTATTTTGTAGTTCCCTGAATTGATTCTTCATTTCCAGGAGTTCGGTTAAACTTTTCTTCATTGTGTCAATTTCTTTAGTGAACTTTTTTTCCAGATCCTGTAGGCTTTTTGTGGTTTCTTTGTATTGGTTATTGAGTTGTTGTTGCAGGTCAGTGAGTGTTCTTATGATCCACATACGAAATTCCTCTTCTGTCATTTTGGTTTCCTGATTTTGGTTGGTGTCTGTTTCTAGGGGGCTGGTGCTCGTCTTTGGGGGTGTGTTTTCCATTTGGTTCTTCATATTTTCAGAGTTCCTTCGCTGATTCCTTCCCATGTTGATCAGTTGTTGTTTCTTTCATTTAGGTTTTTGTTTGGGTATTTGCATGCCTTGTTTAGTTTATGAGCCGGTAGGTGGTGTCTGTGGGTGAGATTCAATCACTCCCTGTATAATGAGTCAGTGGGTGCCGTGAAAAAGCTGTGCAGGATGCCATCCATGTCAGTAGGTGGCGCTTGCTAGGAGGAACAGGCTATGCTGTTGTTTTTATGTCCTGTTATCAGCTCTTGTTCTGGGCAGAGCTGGGTTGGGTAAGTTCCCCTCAGGCACCACCAATGCAGTTAACAGGGGTCAATGATCTGTTCTCTGCTTCCATGAAAAGCTGTCAGGGAGGGGCTGGAATGGCCCCGCTCAGCCAGAAAGTCTGCATGTGGGGGTGAGGCTGTCTGAGACCCGCAGTCTGGAGCGGGCCTGCCCTCTTTCCACCCTCCCCAACTCCGCAGCTACTCCTGGGCCTCTGCCAGCAGGCCAGACCACACGCCACCAGGCCTCCCCGGATTGTGAAACCGGCGGGGAGGTTCCCTGCGCAGGAACGCACCTGGGTTGGGCGTACGGCCTCCTTTTGGGAGGAGGGTTGCCCTCTAGGATGCTGATCTGCCCCTGAAGGCACACACACCTCAGTAAGCTGTTCACGTATATCCTTTCTGTGCCCCGGGCAATGCGACACCTCGGTGGACGGGATCTGGGTGTAGGTCCGACCTCTGGGTTCCAGAGTTCAAACTGTATCCCCACCAGGGAAAGGAGTGCCGGTCCCAATTCACCCACAGGGAGCCCTGGGTCTATGTGTCTCAGCCTCTGAGCCTGCACCATTCTCCTGGGAACACCGTGCCAGCGGCACCAGGGAGGGCTGGCGGGTAGGGAGCTCATAGTCTGAGTTCCCCTTAGTCAGCTGTAGGGTCCCAAAAGGGAAGGTCCCGTTCCCTGGAGGTTCCTCACACTGGTGGCTGTATTATCTCTCTGGGTAGCCGGGGGTAGGGTCGGCGGAGGGGAGGAGGAGGCAATATGGTGCCTGCCGTGCGGCTCTGGTCTGTGCACACAGAGGTGCCCGGAGGGAGTTGGGAGCCTGGTGCCACGTCCGCTACAGTCTCACCACTAGCTGGCGGTGGCCGTCTCTGGGCTGGTGTCCGCAGGTCTCTCCACCTGCTGGGGAGCCCACCAGCAGTCCCTAATGCAGGGGAGGGGAAACGGCTAACCCACCTACCCTTCCCGCTGATCTCCGGGCTGCTCCGGCGGTCTCAGCTTCCAGTTCTCCTCCGCAGCCTCCTCCCGTGGTGTCTCCCAGGGTCTCAGGTACCCCGCCTTCTGGCCCTCGTCCCCTGTATGCTCATCTTCTTGCTTCTTTTTTCTAATTTCTGCTAGAATCTGTCTTTTCTGCAGAGACACTCTGTCTTCCGGTGTTTCTCGTCCGCCATCTTGATCCTCCCACCGGCATTCTTAAAACAATTATTTTGAATTCTTTGTCAGGAAAATTATACATTTCCATTCATTGAGGTTAGTTATTAGAAAAGTATGTTCTTTTGGTGGTATCCTGTTTCTTTGATTTTTCATATTTCTTGTAGATTTGCATTAATGTCTGTGTGTTTGAAAAAACATTTACCTCTTCCAGACTTTATGGACTGGCTTTGGTGATGAAATACCTCCACCTACAGGTGAGTACCATGTAGGTACTCACCATAGCTATCATGATGATAGCTATGTAGGGTATGGTGGTCTGGCTCCTGGGAGGGTGCAGCAGCATAATTTTTGTGCAGCTCCTTTGGCTGACACAAGCATCATCAAAGACTGTGAGAGTTCATAGCTCTCAAGTCTTCAGGTGTTTGTGGTGGTGACACAGGGTGTTAGAGTCCTAACTGGATGAAGCTGTTGAAGTCCTCCTATTTTCTTTCCCCCACACACAAGGTTAAGTTATAGCTGAAGGGACTCCCTTGGTTCTGGAGTCCAGGATATCAGCATGCCCACAGTGGCAGTAGAACCAGTGTCTGATGCACACATGTGCCCCATGCAGTAGTGGCACTGGTGCCCAGGGTGGGGGTACATGCAGAGTCCCTATGTAGCCAGAATCTGGGGCATGCTTTGGGTTACAGGAGTGGGAAATGGCAGCTGTGGCTCTGAGGTGGTACATTGGTTGCTCCTTCTCTAAGGAGGCACAGTGGCAGCTCTTCTCTGGGCGGTAGAACACAGTAGTGTGACCTTTGGGCAGATCTATCAGCATCAGCATCAACTGCAGAGGAGCCTTGGTGGCAAAAGCTGTGATTGTTTGCAACAGTCAAAAGGGCTGCTGGGATCCTCCTGTTCTTTTCCACACGGTGGGAGGTGACACGAGGAGATCCCACTTGGCACCAAGCTGTGCCATACTAGGGGATGGTTGTTGTAGGTAACATACTTCCTATACTTTTTGATGCAGTTATGTTTATGTGCTTCTCTGGATTACTGCAGTTTCTTCATTGTACTCTAGAGCTCTCCCATAGCTATTTTAATTGGTATGTATATGTTTACTCATTATTTTTGTTGCTTTTATGGGAGAAGAATGAGCATTAGGGAGAAGAATGATCTCCTACTTTGTCATCTTGCTAAACTCGTTCTCCAAAATGTAGTAAGTACTCTAGAGCTCTCCCACAGCTATTTTCATTGGTATGTATATGTTTACTCATTATTTTTGTTGCTTTTATGGGAGAAGAATGAGCATATGGCAGAAGAATGATCTCCTAGTTTGTCATCTTGGTGGACTCATTCTCTAAAATGTTCTTACTATTTAGTAAGGACAAAGACGTGTATGAATGTGTGGGGGGTCAGTGTGTGTTTGTGTGTGTGCACATGTACATGTGTAAAAAGAGAATAAGAGAGAAAAAATTAACTTGGTAAATTATATCATTCAAGTACTCTGTTTGCTTATTAAAATTTTGTCTACCTCATCTGCAGTTTCTGTGAGAATTGAATTAAAGATTCTCACACCACTGTGAATTTACAGATTTTTTTCTTGGAATGCCATAAATTTTTGCTTTATTTACTTAGAAATAAGTTGTAAAAGTCTTACAACTTCATTTTAACTATATAAAATTTTCACCTCAAATCATATTTATATAACAATTTTCTAAAAAGAAAAATAAATAAAGATAATAAGACTAATAAAACACAGTTTTTTCAGGTGAATATGATGATAACCTCTGAGGAAAACTCCGGAGTCAAATAAGCTAAATAACTGTCAATAAAACATTAATTACAAGGTAGTGCAAATATTCATACATAACAAGAGAGAACTGTTGTATACTTTTGGAAAAGAAATATCAAGATGGGGTGTATTTTAGCTAGTGTAGAATTTCCATAGGAATAGAAAGCATGTATCTATCGGCTGCATTAGAAATTCTGGAAAGAGACATCAGTTTATCTAAGAATCATAAAGAAAGCATTTCAAACAAATAGCACTTGAGATAATTGACAAACCAGTTGCAGGGGAAATGAGTATCAGCTTCCCTTGGCTATTCCGACTTCTTACTGCAAGTCAATCACGTGGTACTCTGATTATATGTATAAAGATACATACAGCATATGTTAGATTTACATCGTTAGCCTGAGAGTCATTACTCTACATAGGCACTGAGACCGACAAAATTGTTCCTAAGACTGAGAGAATTAAGTGCAGACCATAGTGAATACTTTGTAAAGACTTTTGACAATTAACCAACTTCCTTTAGCAATATCCTGAATTTCTTGGGTAACTTCTCCTTGAACTTTCACACAGTGCAAGGTAATCTTAGAATACGAAGCATAGACGAGTTAAAAAGGTTACAATGCCATGATTAGATCAAAATTTTAAAGTTACGCCCACTAAAACCTCCAATTTAAACACAGGGCTTTTTCTACAACCACATACTTTGTGCTCTAGGCCAATCCCAAAACTTCTACCTTTGAAAGGCACAGGTATCCACGTCTGAATCCAAAAGCTTCACATATAATCTTCTTGTCCGATATTCCCCTTGTAGTCAGTACCTGGTCTTAGCTGTTTTCTACAGTTTCCAGAGCCCCAGGGATGGCACTGAACATCCTGTCTCACCAGCTTGCTGCATTGCTGCTCTCACTCTAGTCCCACAACTCACAGCATCATCAGCCCACCAGGGAGCAAGGTGCACAAAGCGATTTGTCTGGGATTCATACATTAGCATATCTAACAATATAATACTATTTCTTCATTACATATGGGGTGGGAATTGCTTTCAAAATCAAATATAATTTTAGAGGATGAGTTTCTCCTTGCTCTTCATTCTCACACATTATCACTTACTTAAGGAAAACTTCTTCCAGGTTAGGGAGAGACACACCAAAGCCAGCAATTCCCAGCTCTTTCCCTCTTTTTTCTAGTTCAGTAAACAGGGCTTCAAACCTAGAAAAATAAGAAGAGGAGAAAGAGTTAGCAGCAAAACAGATTATTTTCATATTTAAAATTTTTGTTCCCAATTAAGTTCTCCTCTGCAGTGGGAGAAAATTTAGCTCGTTCCTCACTGTAATTCTTGGTATAGCTTCCATACCCCTGAGAAATCAGAAATTTGGAACATATGAAAAGAAAAAACTAGCATATTGCTAAAGCAAACTGCTTCCTGGTTTTCTGATAAAATTACAAATTGACTTTCTACACACGTTAACATTCATGGCTAGTTAAGAATTAATTTATACAGAGGAGAGAATCAAGATGGCAGACGAGAAACACCGCCAGACAGAGTGTCTCTGCAGAAAAGACAGGTTCTAGCAGATATTAGAAGAAAGAAACAGGAAGACGAGCCTACATCAGACGAAGGTCGGAAGGAGGGGTACCTGAGACCACGGGAGACTCCACAGGAGGAGGTCACAGAGGAGAACTGGAAGCTGGGACTGCCAGAGCAGCCTGGAGACCACCAGGAAGGGTAGGTGGGTCAGCTGTTTCCCCTCCCCTGCATCTCGGACAGTTGGTGGGCTTCCCAGCGGGTGGAGAGACCTGCGGACACCAGTCCAGCGACAGCCACCACCAGTGAGTGGTAAGCCAGTAGCAGACACTGTACCAAGCTCCCAACTCCCTCTGTGCACCTCCGTGTGCACAGACCCGAGCCACATGGCAGGCACCATATTGCCTCCTTCTCCTCTCCACTGACCCTACCCATGGCTGCCCAGAGAGACAATACAGCCACCAGCCGGAGGCACCTCCAGGGAACGGGACCTTCCCTTTGGGGGCCCTACAGCTGACTAAGGGGAACTCAGACTATGAGCTCCCTACCCGCCAGCCCTCCCAGGTGCTGTTGACACGGTGATCACAAGAGAACGGGGCAGACCCTGAGGCTGAGAGACATAGACCCAGCCTGGGCTCCCTGTGGGTGAATTGGGACTGGCACTCCTCTCCCTGGTGGGGATATAGTTTGAACTCTGGGACCCAGATGTTAGACCTGCAGACCTGCAGACCAGATCTCCTGCACCAAGGTCTAGCATTGCCTGGGGCACAGAAAGGATACACATGAACAGCCTACTGAGGTGTGTGTGGCTTCAGGGGCAGATCAGCATCCTAGATGGGAACCCTCCCCGCAAAGGGAGGCTGTGCACCCAGCCTAGGTGGCGTTCCTGTGCAGGGAACCTCCTGGCTGGCATCACAGGCAGGGGAGGCCTGGAGGCATGTGGTTTGTCCTGGTGGCAGAGGCCCAGGAGTAGCTCCAGAGTTGAGGACTGTGGAAAGAAGGCAGGCCTGCTCCAGACTGTGGGTCTCAGACAGCCCCACCCCCACATGCAGACTTTCTGGCTGAGCGGGGCCATTCCAGCCCCTCCCTGACAGCTTTGCCTGGAAGCAGAGAACAGAACTTTGACCCCTGCTAACAACATTGGTGGTGCCTGAGGGGAGGCTTACCCAACCCAGCTCCACCAAGACTCACTCCTAGACCAGCCTTCACTGAGGGGGAAAAAAGGACACACCTGGAAGACCCAGGGCCCCACCCACCACCTGAGGGGCTAGAGTGCCGCTCTATAGGAACAAGAGCTAATAACAGGACACAAAAACAACAGCATAGCCTGTTCCTCCAAGCAAGTTCCACCTACTAACAGAGAAGATATCCTGCACACCCTTTTCATGGCACCTACTGACTGATTATATAGGGAGTGGTCGAATCTCACACACAGACACCACCTAAGGGCTCAGAAACTAAACAAGGCGTGTGAATACCCAAATGAAAATCTAAAGGAAAGAAACAACAACTGATCAACATGGGAAGAAATCAGCGAAGAAACTCTGGAAATATGAAGAACCAAATGGAAAACACACCCTCAAAGACGAGCACCAGCCCCCTAGAAACAGACACCAACCAAAATCAGGAAACCAAAATGACAGAAGAGGAATTTTGTATGTGGATCATAGGAACACTCACCGATCTGCAACAACAACTCAATAACCAATACAAAGAAACCACAAAAAGCCTACAGGATCTGGAAAAAAAGTTCACTAAAGAAATTGACACAATGAAGAAAAGTTTAACCGAACTCCTGGAAATGAAGAATCAATTCAGGGAACTACAAAATACAGTGGAAAGTCTCAAGAACAGGGTAGATCAAACAGAAGAAAGAATCTCAGAGATTGAAGATAACACCCTCCAACTAAATAAAACTGTCACAGAGATAGAGCAGAGAAACAAGAGAAAAGAGCAAAGCCTACAAGAGATGTGGGATTATGTGAAGAAACCTAATGTGAGGGTCATAGAGTTACCAGAAGGGGAAGAAGACAACACTCAAGGGTTGGACAAGCTATTTGAAGATATAATAGAGGAAAATTTCCCAGGCCTTGCTTAAAATCTCTATATACAAGTTCAAGAAGCCCAGAGGACCCCTGGGAGTTTCAATGCAAACAGGAAGACGTCACGACATGCAGTCATCAGACTGACCAAAATATCAACTAAAGAGGCCCTTCTAAGAGCTGTAAGATGAAAGAAGCAAGTGACATACAAGGGAAAGCCAATTTGAATAACACCAGACTTCTCTAATGAGACTTTATAAGAAAGGAGAAACTGGGCCCCATTCTCACTCTTCTGAAACAAAACAATGCCCAGCCTAGAATCTTATTCCCTGCAAAACTAAGCTTCATATGTGAAGGAGAAATAAAGACATTCTCAGACAAGCAAAGTCTCAGAGAATTCACCAAGACAAGACCAGCCCTACAAGAAGTACTTAAAACAGTGTTAGCCACGGAAAACGATAATAAAAACTCATGAATATAAAAACCACCAAAACCCTAGGATTAAAGGGCAGATATTACAATGGCTCAAGAGAGAAATCAAAGCAACAACATCCAACCCAACAGAATGAACAGTAATCTACCTTACCTATCAGTTCTCTCAATAAATGTGAATGGCTTAAACTCTCCACTCAAGAGACATAGGCTTGCTGAATGGATAAGAAAATACAAGCCAAGTATATGCTATCTTCAGGAAACACATCTAACCTGCAAGGATGCATATAGACTAAAAGTACAAGGGTGGAGATCAGTATTCCAAGCAAGTGGAAGCCAAAAGAAGGCTGGCGTGGCAGTTCTAATTTCAGATGATTTAGTTTTTAAACCAACAAAAGTATTGAAAGACAAAGAGGGTCATTATATAATGGTGAAGAGCACACTTCAACAAGAAGAGATAACAATTTTAAATATATATGCACCCAACTTAGGTGCACCCAGATTCATAAAGCAAACCTTACTGGATCTAAGCAAATGGATTAATAGCAACTCCATAATCACTGGAGATTTCAACACCCCACTGACGCCACAAGACACATCCTCCAAACAGAAAATTAATAAAGAAATAATGGACTTAAACAAAACTCTAGAACAATTGTGTCTGACTGACGTTTACAGAACATTCTATCCAAAATCCACTAAATATACGTTCTTCTCATCAGCTCACGGGACATTCTCTAAGATTGACCATATCCTAGGACACAAAGTAAACCTCAAGAAATTTTAAAAAATAGAAATCATACCATGTACCTTCTCAGATCACAGTGGAATAAAACTAGAAATCAACCCTAACAGAAACTCACATTTCTACACAAAAACGTGGAAATTAAACAACCTCCTACTAAATGGTTACTTCATAAATGAAGAAATCAAGACGGAAATAAAAAACTTCTTTGAAGAAAACAACAATGGAGAGACAGGTTATCAAATCCTCTGGGACACAGCTAAAGCAGTTCTGAGAGGAAAGTTTATCTCCATAAATGCCTATAACCAAAAGTCAAAAAGATCACAAATAGACAATCTAACGAAATGACTCAAAGAGCTGGAAAAAGAAGAACAGAACAGCCCCAAACCCACCAGAAGAAGTGAAATCAACAAGATCAAATCAGAACTAAATGAGATTGAAAACAGAGAAGCTATTCAGGATATTAATAAAACAAAAAGCTGGTTCTTTGAAAAAATAAACAAAATTGACACGCCACTGGCTAAGCTAACGAAAAGCAGAAAAGAGAAATCTCTAATAAGATCCATCAGGAACAAAAAAGGAGATATCACAACTGATCCCAAAGACATACAAGATATAATTTATGAGTACTACAAAAATCTTTAGTCACGCAAAAAGGAAAATGTGGAGGAAATGGACAAATTTCTAGAAACACACAGCCTCCCTAGGCTCAATCAGGAAGAAATAGATTCCCTGAACAGACCAATCTCAAGAGCTAAAATAGAAACAGCAATTAAAAATCTCCCTAAAAAGAAAAGACCCGGTCTAGATGGTTTCACACCCGTATTTTACCACACTTACACTAAAGAACTAGTACCTATATGCAGAAACTATTCCACAACATCGAGAAGAAAGGAAACCTCCTCGACACCTTTTATGAAGTGAATATTACTCTGATACCGAAACCAGGAAAGGATGCAACAAAAAAAGAAAACTACAGACCAATATCCCTAACGAATATAGATGCAGAAATTTTCAACAAAATCTTAGCTAACCGAATCCAGACGCTTATCAAAAAAATAATCCCTCACCACCAAGTGGGCTTCATCCCAGGGATGCAGGGATGGTTCAACATATTTAAATCTATAAATGCAATTCACCACATAAACAGAAGCAAAAACAAAGACCACATGATTCTTTCAATAGATGAAGAAAAAGCTTTTGACAAACTTCAACACCCTTTCATGATACGAACACTTAAGAAAATAGGCATAGAAGGGACATACCTAAAAATGATACAAGCCATATATGACAGACCCATAGCCAACATCATGCTGAATGGAGAAATATTGAAAGCATTCCCACTTAGAACTGGAACCAGACAAGGCTGCCCACTATCTCCACTTCTATTCAACATAGTGCTGGAAGTCCTGGCTACAGCCATCAGACAGGAAAGTAGAATAAAAGGTATCCAAATAAAGGCAGAAGAGATCAAACTTTCACTGTTTGATGATGATATATTATATTTAGAAAACCCCAAAGATTCAACCAAGAAACTGCTGGAACTGATAAATGAATTTAGTAAAGTTTCAGGATACAAAATCTATACACAGAAATCAGAGGCATTCATATACGCCAACAACAATCTAATTGAGAACCAAATTAAAGACTCAATTCCCTTCACAATAGCAACAAAGAAATTAAAGTACCTAGGAATATACTTAACCAAGGAGTTAAAAGATCTCTACATGGAGAACTATGAAACACTGAGGAAGGAAATAGCAGAGGATGTAAACAGATGGAAATCCATTCCCCGCTCGTGGATCGGCAGACTCAACATCATTAAAATGTCTATACTACCCAACTGATCTACAGATTCAATGCAATGCCTATTAAAATCCCATCAGCATTCTTTAAAGATATAGAAAAAATAATTTTACGCTTTATATGGAACCAAAGAAGACCCTGAATATCAAGAGCAATTCTAGGCAACAAAAATAAAATGGGAGGTATTAATATGCCAGATATCAAACTATACCACAAAGCTGTAGTAATTAAAACAATCTGGTATTGGCACAAAAATAGGAATATTGACCAGTGGAACAGATATGAGAATCTTGATATAAAACCATCCTCATATAGCCATCTAATCTTTGACAAAGCAGACAAAAACATATGCTGGGGAAAAGAATCCCTTTTCAATAAATGGTGCTGGGAAAACTGGATAGCCACTTGTAGAAGGCTAAAGCGGGACCCACACCTTTCACCTCTCACAAAAATCAACTCACGCTGGGTAACAGACTTAAACCTAAGGTATGAAACTATTAGAATTCTAGAAGAAAAAGTTGGAAACACTCTCCTAGACATCGGCCTAGGCAAAGAGTTTATGAAGAAGTCCCCAAAGGCAATTACAGCAGCAACAAAAATAAATAAATGGGACATGATCAAACTAAAAAGCTTCTGCACAGCAAAAGAAATAGTCATGAAAGTAAACAGACAACCTACAGAATGGGAGGAAATTTTTGCATCCTACGCATCCGAATAGGGGCTGATAACTAGAATATACTTAGAACTCTCGAAAATCAGCACCACAAAATCAAATAACCCTATTAAAAAGTGGGCAAAGGACTTGAACAGAAACTTTTCTAAAGAAGACAGAAGAATGGCCAACAAACATATGAAAAAATGCTCAACATCTCTAATCATCAGGGAAATGCAAATCAAAACCACAATGAGATATCACTTAACTTCTGTGAGAATGGCCTTTATCAAAAAGTCTCCAAACCATAAATGCTGGCGTGGATGCAGAGAGAGAGGAACACTCCTACACTGCTGGTGGGTCTGCAAACTAGTTCAACCTCTATGTAAAGTAATATGGAGATACCTTAAAGTGATACAATGAATCTACCATTTGATCCAGCAATCCCATTACTGGGCATCTATCCAAAAGATCGAATGACACTCTACAAAAAAGACACCTGCACTCGAATGTTTATAGCAGCACCATTCATAATTGCAAGGCTGTGGTAATAGCCCAAGTGCCCATCAATCCAAGGATGGATTAAGAAAATGTGGCATATGTATACCATGGAGTACTATTCAGCTCTAAGAAACAATGGTGATATAGCACATCTTATAGTTTCCTGGTTAGTACTGGAACCCATACTATTAAGTGAAGTTTCCCAAGCATGGAAAAACAAGCACCACATATACTCACCAGCAAACTGGTATTAACTGAGCAGCACCTAAGTGGACACATAGGTACTACAGTAATAGGGTATTGGGCAGGGGAGTGGGGGGCGGGTATATACATATATAATGAGTGAGATGTGCACCATCTGGGGGATGGTCATGCTGGAAACTCAGACTTCTGGGGGAAGGGAGGGAAAGGGCATTTATTGAAACTTTAAAATCTGTCCCCGCATAATATGTCGAAATAAATAAAAAAAGAAAAAAGAAAAAAAAGAATTAATTTATACAATAAATGCCTGGTTCCTATGAAAAGTAAATAAAATAGGAAAATTCTTTGAGTTAATAAGAAACAGAAGACACTCAAAGCATAAAATTAAGCTGAACAATTATAGTTAGGGTCTGGGAGAAAACTGTACACTCACATGACCAGGGAAGTTTTGTGTAATATTACACAGATGTGATATTGTAGGATGAAGTCTTTTGAAGAATAGTTTTTCTGAGATTTCTTAGTATCTCAGATTTAGAAGATTATCTACTCCAGAAACACAATTCTTGAACCTACCTTTACTACATTCTCTGTAAGAGACCACAGAAGCGGGCCAGAAACTCTCCATTTTAAAAAGCTCTATCAAAATTTTCTCTGTATTTTGAGCCAAAATTGGATCCAACCCTCTATACCTCATGATAAGAGAGAGAGGCAAATTTCAGAACATTATTCTGATATATTTATCAAGATAATAACAAATGTGTGTGTGTATGTCTCAGTACATACAGGGCAAGATCTTAAATAATACAAAACTAAACTCTGCAAAGTGAATACCTCTGTGGATAAGATTATGGGATCCTTTTGCTTTTTAATTCATTCATTATAGTAATGAAAAACTTTTTTGTAGTGACTGATTTTGAAAGGAATCTTTTATTCTGACTAGTTCACAACAGTGGGCTTATAATATTCAATAAACCATGCTATAAAACATATGTGCTGTCATCCAGGCTTTTGATTCAGTAATAGCATACAGGCAGAGTAGATTTGGCATAATTCTGAAAGGTCCTGGGATTTTCAAAATGGTAAATAAGAATTGGCTCCAACTTAATGTCAGCAACTACAGTATCCCCTAACAAGAGAGTAGACCTCTCCTTTGAAGCTTTGCAGCCAGGCTTTGACTCCTTTCTAGTAGGAAAGTCCAAGATGGCATCTTCTTCCAATATAAAACTGTTTCATCTACATTAAAAATCTGTTTTTAAGTGTAGCCACCTTCATTAATTACCTTAGCTAGATCTTCTGGTTAACTCGCTGCAGCTTCTACATCAGCACTTGCTCCTTCACCTTGCACTTTTTATGTTAAGAGACATCTGGCTTCTCTCCTTAAACCTCATAAACCAACCTCTGCTAGCTTCAAAATTATCATCTGCAGCTTATTTTTTCTCTCAGCTTTCAGTGAATTGAAGATGGTTAGGGATTTGCTCTAGGTTAGGCTTTGGCTTAAGGGAATGCTGTGGCAGATTTGATCTTCTGCCCAGACCACTAAAACTGCCTCCATATCAGTAATAAGACTGTTTCACTTTCTTATCATTTATGTGTTCACTGGAATAGCACTTTTAATTTCCTTTAAGAACTTTTTTTTTTTTTTTTTTTTTGCATTCATGAACTTGACTATTTGGTGCAAGAGGCTTAGCTTTCTGCCCATCTTGGCTTTAGACATGCCTTCTCCACTGAAGTTACTTCCAGCTTTTGATTCAAAGTGAGAGATGTGAGACTCTTCCTTTCACTTGAACACTTAGAGCCTACAGAAGGGTTATTAACTAGCCTATGCAGATATCTCTTCAGGATACGGATTTCAATTCCTTTGGTTATATACCCAGAAGTTGGGTATATAACTTCAATATTTCAATATTATTGCACCTCAGGGAATATGGAGGCCTAAGGAGATGAAGCAAGATAGGGGAATGGCCAATTGGTGGAACAGTCAAAACAAGCATAACATTTACCAATTAAGTTCACTGTCTTACATGAGCATAACAATTATATGAGCTCTAAAAACAATTTCAATAGTAAAATCAAAGATCACAGATCACCATAAGATATATAATAGTAAGGAAAAAGTTTGAAATTTTGCAAGAATTACCGAAATGTGATACAGACATACATATAAGCACATGCTGTTAGAAAAACGGTTAACTACAGGCTTGCTTAGTGCAGGGTTGCCACAAACTTTCAATTTGTAAAATATTCAATATCATGAAGCACAATAAAACAGAGCACCATAAAACGAGGTATGGCTATAGACACTTCTCAAAAGAACTTACGAATGGTCAACAGATACAGAAAAAGAATGTTCGTTATCACTAATAATCAGGGAAATGCAAATTAAAACTATAATGAGATATCGCCTCACATCTGTTATAATGGCTATTACTCAAAAAAAAAAAAGCATTGGTGATGGTGTGGAGCAAAGGGAATCCTTGCGCACTGTTGGTGGGAATAAAAATTAATACAGTCATTATGGAAAATAGTCTTGAGGTTCTTGAGAAAACTAAAAATAGAATTATCATGTGATCCAGCAATCCAATTTCTGGGTATATAACCAAAGGAATTGGAATCAGTAGCCTGAAGAGATATCTGCATAGATATCTATGTTCATTGCAGCATTATTCACAATGGCTAAAATATGGAAGTGATCTGGATGTTCACCATTAGATGAATGGATGAAGAATATGTGCTATATTTACGGACAATGAAATACTAGTCACCTTAAGAAGGAAGAAAATTCTATCATTTGCAACAATATAGATGGAATTAGAGCACATTATGCTGAGTTAAATAAGACGGGCACAGAAAGACAAATACTTTATGATCTCACTTATATATGGAATCTAAAAAAGTAAAACTCATAGAAGTAGAGAGTAGAATGGTGTTTACCAGAAGCTGTGGGAGTGGGGGTGAATTGATCAAAAGGCACAAAGTTTTAGTTAGATGGGAAGAATAATCTTTAGTGATCTATGGCACCGAATGATGACTCCAATAAATGATAATGCATTGTATATTTCAAAATTGGTGAAAGAGTAAATTTAAATGTTTCACCACTAAAATATCATAAGTATTTGAGGTGATGGATTTGTTAATTCGATTGATTTAATCATTCCACAATGTAAACATATATGAAAACGTTACATTGTACCCCATAAAAATATATAATTATTTTTCAATTAAAAATAAAAGTTGAAAAACATAAAAAATAAACTCTCTTAAGGTAAAAAAATGTTCACTTTACTCACCAGGAGGGAAATTTATATCTCTGGGTACAATTAGTGAAATCTATAGGAAGTATATTTCTATTACATGAACTGGCAACCAGAAAGAAACTATTTGACAAGCTTGGGGGAAAGTTCAAAAAGAACTAGTGATTTCTGGCAAAACCATTCATCTACCATTCCCTGGATCCATACCTGTGTGTGTATTCTCTGGGTAGGATAAATGATAATTCAGCTCGAGCATTGTTCTCCAAAGTGGCAGTTGGTATATGATAATTAATCAGTTGGGTGATATTTTCAACATCACAATCAGGATTTTTCATCATGATAACATGGTATCCCGCACCTGAAAAGACCCATTTGGAAGACCAAATGAAGCAATTCTGAATTTTTTTTTAATTTTTTAATATTCTTTCGAAACAATACTTCATCTCCATGGTTCAGGTTCTGTAAGTGCATAGGGAAGAAGACATTGTCTGTCACAAGCAATTTGGCTATGACTCTAAGGAGATACAACCCAAAGGCTTCCAAACGTTGCTCTAAGAGTCCAGGGATGATAATGATATAGGTTATATTAATATAATCAGATTTACAGAACTACAGAAAAAGTCCTCTGTTATATAATCTCCTTTCCTCCTGAACTACAGTCTGGGATCTGAGAGGACAGTGGTAAACATCAACTCATTCAATACATATTTATTGTACACCTAATATGAGACAAACACTATTTTAGATCCTAAGGATACAGCAGTTAGCCAAAAGGCTAAAAGTGTCATGATTTTAAAATGTCCAGTGGAGGAGGTAGATAAGTAAAATTCATTAGCAAAACATGGAGTGCATTAGTATCAGTGCTAAGGAGAGAATAGGTTGTCAAGGAAAGGGCAAAATAAAATGATGAGGATGAGGTATTAAAATTTTAGGTATGGCCCAGAGAAGTTCTGACTGAAAAAGTGATATTGAGAAAAATCTGAATGAAGTGAGGCAGCTATCAGGGTTATGCTGCATTTTGCAAGTATAGAAAAATTCCTCAGATTGGAAAAAAGTCATTGGAAAGTCCAGCAGAAAATACCTCTCACTTTTCTGTTTCTGATTATGAAAACAAAAAGCCAAATCTTAGATCTTAAGCATTAGAAGTGGCCTCAAGAGATGCGCTGTCTCAGTCACGGGCTTATAGCAAGAAAGACATCATTATTCTATTTTGCAAACAAAAAAACTGAGGTCCAAAGTTGGGCGGCTTATCTGTCATTGCTAGCTATTGAAATCAATGCTCTATTTGGTGTGCCTACACAATGTTGTGCAAAGTAAAAATTTCTCTTTATTCTTTGCATTAAGACATAGTCATTTAATTTTCTTACTATTTAATATTTAAAATTTTTTAAAATGGCTTCTTTGTGCAGAGAGTCTAGGCAATCACTGAGATCTGGATGTTTTCTGACACCATGTAAATTTACATATCATAGAGTAAAATGCAGTAAGCTTTTTGTGCCTAAAGAATGATTAAAGAAAGGAAAAGTTCAAGGTTAGAATAACTGGGGAGATCCCAGTTAGCAGAGTTAGAGTTTAGCATGTGTGAGAAGAGATATAACATATAAAATGGTATTACCTTTTCATTAATAGGTATTAATATTAATGAATACAATTAACACAGAAAGTAATAGTAAACACTGAATACCAAAATGATTATCTTTAGGCCTAGCTGGTCATCTAAGTTTTGGTTTCATAGGTATAAATTCCCCCTGGTTGCTTCACTCAAATATGCCACAAACCTGCCCAATGAAGATGTTTTTAATTAAAAAAAATTTTTAAATGCAATCTGCCCAAATTAAACACATAATTCATCCTTTCCCCTGCCATAAAAAAAAACAGGCTCTCTTTTAAAAAATTAATCTTTAAGAAGCATCATGATTGTGCTTAAGAGCAAAAGATCTTCAAATTACCTTCAACTCATTCCTCTTAATTAGTTTCTGACTCTTTCAACTTTGGGGTGTGCTAGGTTTTTATTCCTACCAGAATTCAAACTTGTTCACATTTTATTGTTTTATATCTTATTGTATTTCCTCCCTTTCATAACTCTTTACATAGTTAATACTCGTTAGCCACATTTCAGGGACATATAATTAAAGTGTAAACTTTTAACTTACTATATTAACGAATGTGAACTGCAAATTTCATCTCATTGTACTAGGAATTCTTTCTTTGTTCATGTGACAATGAACCACATGGCCTTCTGTCACCAAGTTTTTCTGATCCTTTAGGGATCACACACAACAGATGCATGTGTGCATAGGAGTGCATGTGCATGTGCACATACCCATTTTTTCCAGTCTTGTTGCCCTTATTGTTTTAGCATGTATCACTTTAAGACTGATTACTGTTACATCTATTAGCACTTCTGAATTCCATATTTCTAAATTCATCCTATTAATACATGCACATGTGTACCTCCAATGAAAACCACTCTTGCTGATTTCAATTCCCTTCCATTTCTACTTAACTAATCAACCCTCAAAAAAACTAAAAACCGGCCGGGCGTGGTGGCTCACGCCTGTAATCCTAGCACTGGGAGGACAAGGTGGGCGGATTGCTCGAGGTCAGGAGTTTGAAACCAGCCTGAGCAAGAGCAAGACCCTGTCTCTACTATAAACAGAAAGAAATTAATTGGCCAACTAATATATATATAGAAAAAATTAGCCAGGCATGGTGGCGCATGCCTGTAGTCCCAGCTGCTTGGGAGGCTGAGGCAGAAGGATTGCTTGAGCCCAGGAGATTGAGGTTGCTGTGAGCTAGGCTGACGCCATGGCACTCACTCTAGCTGGGCAACAAAGCGAGACTGTGTCTCCAAAAAAAACAAAACAAAAAAACTTTCTCATCCAGGTTGGCCTTTTCATCCTCCCAGGGCGAAAAAAGGCCATTTTTATCCTCATGCTTTTATGGACTTACTTATCCATCCTCCAAAGAAAATGTTCTTTTCTCCATTGACTTTTAAAGCTCTCTTTGTAACTGAAAGCACTCTATGGATAATCAATACACTTGGGTACTAATTTTGTGTCCCCAATTAACCTACTTTAAGAATGTCAGTTTCTATATACTCATCAATAAGTGCAAAGGCAACCAACAGTGTTATTGCCTCCACTTCTGACATTTAGCAAATTTACTATTAAAACCCAACATTCTCTTTGGGAGAGGGAATAGCAGGGTAAAGGAGAAGAGTTAGCACATTAAACTGGAAAACATAGGCTTTGGTGTCGGAGGGACCCAGGTCCAAATTTCTGCCACTTACTGCATGCATGGTTTGAATGTTACATTAATACAGGCCCCAGTTTTCTCCTCTATAAACTGGTGGTGTTATGAAGATTAGATGAGATAATGTATGTAAAGTGTGACTATCACTCATAGAAGATATTCAATAAATGTGAGTTGAATGAATGAATTCAAATACCAACTTAATGATGAATGGAATAAAGTCATCTTTACCTATTCTTATTGATTTGTATCCTCCAATTTTGAAGGCCTAATATACTTACTGGTCTGTAATATGTAATTTCAGATTTGAATAATATATAATTTTACATTGTTCATTTTTATTAGTCTTATTAACTAAGCAGTCTCTATACTCTTCCATGTTAAGACTATTTTATTCCACTATCCATTTACTTTTATTCCACTATCCATTTAAATTATTATTGACTAACTGTCACATTTCATGAATGTTTTACAAAAATAAGCAAGAAAGCATTTAACTCATTACACTGGGGATTTGATATTGATTTGGCAAAAGCCAGAAAAAAAGGTCAGAAATATCTGGTCATTAACTTTCTCCCATACAAGCCATTAATCTACCTCTCTACCATCTTTTGGAGGCATGAGTTTATTTTGTGACAAATTAACACTTCCACGTGGGAGAAATAAACATGACTTTTGTGGGGTTGGTAAGGAGAATTTTCCAAGAATTTACTGGGTCATAGTAAAAAGGAAATGAATAGACAAGATATGTTTAAATTTCAAACAGCCATAAAAGTAACTAAAATAGTTTAGACCTGATACAATAGGACATAGAATGCTATTAAAGGTCTGTGTAGAGAAACAAAAACAATAATGAAAATTATTTTAGAATATTATTAAGGCATCAGCATTCAAAGAATGAGTAAAATGAGAGACCATATTTTTTTTTCAGGAAAATTGGAGAGCCATAGCACTGCAGGGTCCCCTTGACCAAGATGGCAATGCGATCACCCAGGATCTCAGCTTCATCCATGTGATGCGTGGTCAATATGATTGTGCGATCCACTTTATACTGTTGAAGGATATCCCAGGTGTTTCTCCTTGAGACTATGTCCATGCCAGATGTTGGCTCATCAAGTATCATGACCTAAAGACCAGAATAAAACTTTCAAGACCATATTTAAACTCATGCGGTGACACTCATGGGCTAACTTATTATTCATGAGGGATAAATTTAAGCTAAGATACAGAATCTAGACTCCACCAGAGTTAAGAACTCCAAAAAGTTAATAATTTCAAACCCATGACCACATTATATCAGCTGGGTCAAGAATGAGAATTCCCTCTATCATTTGGGAAATTTCTTTTAGAGAGCTAGAGTCTTGTCAGCTTTTAGGTCTGTAATCAGCTGATTTTTATAGATCAGCTGGAGCAAGGATCCACTTTAACTCTTGTTTACCTTGGGGTCCCCTAGAAGTGCTATGCTAAGACAGAGTTTGCGCTTTGTTCCTCCACTCAGATACATGGAAAACTCATCCTGATCTTGTAGCAGGCCAAAAGCAGTCAGCATTTTGTTAATGTCTATGGAACGTTTCTCTGGAGGTACTCCTTTTATCTAGAAAGAGAAGCCAGAGTGTATATGGTACTTCCAACTTTATCCTTGGAAAATTCTTACATCACTTTTTTATACAGCTATCTAGATATAAGTTGTTTCTTCTTCCCTTCGATTAAGAAAAAGCCTCAAAAATGAACTTTTACTAAATAAAGAGGATATTGATCCTTGGTCACATAGCCTCAATTATATATAAAGAGTGGGGAAAGAGAACATATATATCTCTGGCTCACCACACTGTAGAAATAGAGGTGTTCTGATACTGACAATGTGTCAAACAATAGGTTATCCTGAGGGCAAAAGCCCATGCTTTTCCTAGCTTGCATCATGTTCTTTGAGATGTTATATCCATTAATACAGACATTTCCTCTGGTAAAATTAAGGAGACCTAGAATCAAGCAGAAGTCATGACAGAAGCCAAGCTTCAATGAGAAAATTTGACAATAATATACTGTTAATTAGCACCTCAACTTCATTGTCTACTTATGAATTACTCAAAAAAATTAGCAATATTGTCTACAGAAAAAGTCTGGTAAATATCAATGATTACCTTCTGGTGATGAGAAAAGAAACCATATTCCCTTTGCTTTACTCATATATTCTAATTTTCAATGAACACAAAACAATATAAAGTATTTTAGTAATAAAAATGTTTTGAAGAATTTGCTGTATTTCAATACTATTTCTAGTACTAGAAATAGTATTTCTAGTACTGCTATCAGCCATTTGACAACATTTGAGAAACAGACTATTATCTAACAGTTATTATTTTTTCTTTCTTTCTTTTTTATTTTCTTTGTTTTTTTTTCAGAAACAGAGTCTCAGTCTGTTGGCCAGGCTAGAGTACAGCATGATCCTAGCTCACTGCAGCCTCAAATTCCTGAGCTCAGGAAATCTTCCTGCCTCAGGAGTTCATGACCAGCCTGGGCAACATAGCAAGACTCCATTGAATGAAGCTACAAATTAATAATAGAAGAAAAATTGGAAAATTACAAATCTGAAGAAATTAAATAACACTCAAAGAAGAAATTATAAGTGAATTTTAAATATTTTGAGAAAACTAAAAACAAACACAATATTACATAACTTATTGGATGCAGGGAAAACAATGCTCAGAAGGAATTTATACTTTTAAACACCTTCATAAAAATAAACAACCCAATTTTATCTTAAGCTACTAAAAATATAAAAATCAAGCTAAACTCAAAACTATCACAGGAAGGAAACAATAAAGATTACAGCAGAGATAAATAAAAGAATATAAAAATATTAGAGAGAATCAATATAACCTTTAATAGAGTATATTTTAAAAATCAATGAAATTGACAAGCATTTGTTAACTTGATGAAGAAAAAATGAGAGAAGATTCAAATTACCCAAATCAGATGAAAGTGAGGACATTGCCACAAGCTTTACAGAAGTACAAAGTAAAAAAGATTGTAAGAGAATACTATGAACAATTATATGCCAGAAAATTAAATAACCTAGATGAAATGGGCTAATTCCTAAAAACACACAAATTGGAAAAACTGACTCAAGAAGAACTAGAAAATCTTTAAAAACTTATAACAAGTAAAGATATTAAATTAGGAATCAAAAACTTCTCAAAATAGAAAATCCCAGAACAGATGGCTTTACAGGTGAATTCTCCCAACCATTTAAAGAAAAGCTAACATAAATCCATCTCAAATTCTTCCAAAAAATTGAACAGGAATCAACATTGATTCTCTAAAGCCAGCATTACCCTCATACCAAAGTCACATAAAAACATTAAAAGGAAAGAAAACTATAAATCAATATACTTTCCAGAGCAACGATCCTTGGCAGATCTGGGGATATCTGCTTTGGACCTGTAATGTCTTAGAGGAGTTTGAGCCTGTTGGGTTATCTTCTAAACAGCCAAGGATACTATCATTAGAGCAAATAGACAACCTACAGAATGGGAGAAAATATTTGCTCTCTATACTTCCGATAAAGGTCTGATAACAAGAATCTATTTAGAGCTCAAAAGAATTAACAAGAAAAATCGAACAACCCCATCAAGAAATGGGAAACGGAAATGAACAGAAACTTTTCTAAAGAAGACAGAATAATGGCCAGCAAACATAAAAAAATGCTCAACATCTCTAATCATTAGAGAAATGCAAATCAAAACCAGAATGAGATATCATCTAACCCCAGTGAGATTGGTCTGTATCAAAAAAATCCCAAAACAACAAACGCTGGCGAGGATGTGGAGAGACAGGAACACTTACACTGCTGGTGGGACGGCAAATTAGTGCAACCTTTGTGGAAAAAAATTTGGAGATATCTCAAAGAGCTAAAAATAGAAATACCATTCAACCTACCAATAGCATTATTAGGCATCTACCCAAAAGAGCATAAGACATTCTATTATAAAGAGATCCGCACCCGAATGTTTATGGCAGCACAATTCACTATGCAAGGACATCGAAACAACCCAAGTGTCTGTCAATTTATGACTGGATTATTAAAATTTGGTATATGGGCTGGGTGCAGTGGCTCACGCCTGTAATCCTAGCACTCTGGGAGGCCGAGGCAGGCAGATTGCTCGAGGTCAGGAGTTTGAAACCAGCCTGAGCAAGAGCAAGACCCCGTCTCTACTATAAATAGAAAGAAATTAATTGGCCAACTAATACATATAGAAAAAATTAGCCGGGCATGGTGGCACATGCCTGTAGTCCCAGCTACTCGGGAGGCTGAGGCAGGAGGATTGCTTGAGCCCAGGAGTTTGAGGTTGCTATGAGCTAGGCTGACGCCACGGCACTCACTCTAGCCTGGGCAACAAAGCGAGACTCTGTATCAAAAAAAAAAAAAAATTGGTATATGTTTACAATGGAATTAATTGACAGCAAGCTAGCACTGCTTATATTATCCTGGATTGAGCCCATTATCCAAAGGGAGGTGACACAAGATCAGACTAATGGGCTCCACATATGTTCGCCATCAAATTGGTACTGACTGATTAACACTATGGTGCTCAAAGGGTGGTGGTGTTCACCAGGGATTTGGGGGTTGGAGGGGTAGTCCCACATCTGAGGGATGTGGTGAGCATTGTGGAGGGGAAGGGCATACCTCTAACCCTTGCTAGGGAGAGGCAAAGTTATAAAATGTAACCAAAATGTTAAGAAAAAAAGAAAAACAAACATTTGTTGGGTATGGGGCAGGTGGGAGGGGGGAGGAGGGGTTGGGCATAAACATACATAGTGAGTGCGATGCGCACCATCTGGGGGATGGACACGCTTGAAGCTCTGACTCGAGGGGGGAGGGGAGATAAGGGCAACGTATGTAACCTTAATGTTTATACCCCCATAATATACTAAAATAAAAAAAATCAATATCCTCTATGAATACATATACAAAAATCTTCAAATATTAAAAGTGGCAACCTGAATTCAGCAGAATATTAAAATGGTCATGCATTATGACCAAGTGGGATTTATCCCAGGATGTGAGTGTGGTTGAACATATTAAATAAAATCAATATGATATATCACATTAGTACAACAAAGGAATAAACCCCACTTGGTCATCTCAATTGATGTATAAAAATCATTTGACTTAAAAAAAAAATCATTTGACAAAATTCAACACACTTTCATGATAAAAATACACTTTCATTATAAAAATGCTTTCACAATCATACCTGGAATATAAGGAAACTTCCTCAACATAAAGTTTTTTTTTCATATTTCAAATATTGAGGGGGTACAAATGACTTTGGTTTCATGGATTACTTTTGTAATGCTTGAGTCATGGCTATAAGTGTGTACATCACCCAAATAGTGTTCACTATACCTGTTAGGTAGTTTTTCACCCATGCCCTCCTCCCCGCTCCTCTCTGCTTGATTTCCAATGACTTTTACTTCCCTCTGTGCACATGTGTGCTCATCAATTAGTTCCAATTTAATAGCAAGTATATGTGATGTTTGTCCATTCTTTAGATACATCACTTAGGAGAATGGTCTCTCATTCCATTCAAATTGTTGTAAAAGATGTTAATTTTTTAACAGCAACAGCAAATGCTGATCATTATTGAAGGTAATGTGATTTTTATTTTCTACTTATATTTATCCATATTATCTCATTTTTTACACTATGACTAGGTTTTCCCGGTGCTATTAAAAAATAAAAAAGAAGACACCAAAAAAAGGACACAGAACATGAATAGACAATTCAATTAAAATATTTATAAATGGTGAATAAGCACTGTAAAGATGCTTAAATCATTAATTATAAAAAGGTTAATATATCATGAAATAATATTAATATCAAAGACCACAATGACATACCACTTCTAACTACTAGGATGGCCAGAATTTTTAAAAAAATAAAACAAGAAGTGTTATTGAGGGCATGAAGAAATTGGAGTACTTGTACATTTCTAATGGGATTGTAAAATGGTGCATTCACTGTGAAACAATAGTTTGGAAGTTCTTTAAATATTAAACACAAAATTATCATATGACTCAGCCATTACACTACTAGGTATATACCGCAAAGAATTAATAACAGGTATCCAAATAAAACTTGTATACAAATGATCATAGAAACACAATGGCCAAAGGTGAAGCAAACCAAATGTCCATCGATACACAAAATGTGGCATATATATATATAACAGAATGTCAATCAACCATAAAAAGGAATTAAGTACTGATATATGCTATAACATCAATGAAACTTGAAAAAGTTATGCTAAGTGAAAGAAGGTAGACACAAAAGATCACATATAGCATGATTTCATTTATATGAAATATCTAGATTAGTTGAATACATAAAGCCTGGAATCAGATTAGTGGTGACCAGTATCTAGAAGGAAAGAAAACTGGAGGGTAATAGCTAAAGAGTACAGGTTTCTTTTTGAGATAATAAAAATATTCTGGAACTAGATAGTAGATAATAATTGCACAACACTCTGAACGTACCAAAGCCACTTAATTGGACATTTTGAAATTGTTAAAATGATTATTTTTGTTATGTGAATTTTACTTCAATAAAAAAAATTTAGAAAAATTAACAAGGTATGACCCTTGTGTCCAACAATTTAAATCTAATGATGGGAATAGATGACTCAACAAGTGTAATGCATGAACAATTAACATGTATTTCAATCCACATGTATTTATTAAGCACTTACTATTTGTGAGGATCTATTTAGTCACATGGAACATATCAATTACTAAATAGAGGTAAGAGTGATTAATTCTCACTGAGGGTAACAGGAGTGTGCTTTTGGGATGTTTCTTCATAGATGAATGCAGTATTTCAAAAGGCAGTTTAGGAATCCCCAGTGATGGGAAGGGCATGAGAACATGCACATAAGAAACTGAATAACGTGTGTTCTCAGATAACAAATAGAGGTTTCTAATGGAAAGGTGTTGGTTGAAACGAATTACAAGTGATTCACAGGAGTAGCACGAAAATTTTCTGAGATTATACTGAAGTTCTCAATCTTAACAGGTGATGGAATTACACAGATTTATACATATGTCAAAATTCAGCACATGAACACTTAAAATTTAAGCATTTAATTATAATAAAATTTTATATTTAAAAAACTCTAGTTAATATGCATGCTAACTTATTTAGAAGAAAGCATAATAATGTCTAAAATTACCTTTGAAATATCTAACACTAGATTGATAGATATGACAATTAAGGATAGTAAAATATTAAAATGGTAGCATTGGCCAGGCATAGTGGCTTTTGCTTGTAATCTCAGCACCTTGGAAGGCTAAGGAAGGAGTTCAAGACCAGGCTGGGCAACACAGTGAGACTGTCTCCAAAAAATAAGAAAAATTATCTGAGCACGCTGGTGTGCACCTGTAGTCCCAGCTACTTGGGAGGCTGAGGTAGGAAGATCGCTTGAGCCTAGGAGTTTGACGCTACAGTGAGCTATGATCACACCACTGCACTCCAGCCTGGGTGACAGAGTGAGATCTTGTCTCTAAAAATAAAAAAATAAAGGGAAAAAAATGGTAGAATCTAGTTGGTGGGCACAAGAGTGTTCACTGAAAAATTCTTTCAACTTAGCTATACGTTTGAAATTTTCTTAACAAATATAAACATACATTCATAAGAATATACTTTTCACAATGAGAACAGTACACATCAACCAAATTATAATGGTTTTCTATTAAGGGGAGAAGGGAATAGATGTGAAAGTGAGATAAGAGGAAAAAATAAATAAATGAGGGAATAAATAAAAAAAAAAAAGAAGAGGCACCATATGTTGATCAATGGGGATGGTGCACTATGAAGTAAGAATTTTGATGTACTAAGAAATATAAGTACTAATTTTAAAATTTTATATTAAGCATTTTGTACTTTAAAAAGAGAGCAGATTCTATGAAGAAAATGACAAAGGAGACACAAGTTATCAACTCCTCTGGGACACAGCTAAAGCAGTTCTGAGAGGAAAGTTTATCTCCATAAATGCCTATAACCAAAAGACAAAAAGATCACAAATAGACAATCTAACGAAACAACTGAAAGAGCTGGAAAAAGAAGAACAGACCAACTCCAAACCCAGCAGAAGAAGTGAAATTAACAAGATCAAATCAGAACTAAACGAAATTGAAAACAGGGAAGCTATTCAGGAGATTAATAAAACAAAAAGTTGGTTCTTTGAAAAAATAAACAAAATTGACACACCATTGGCTAAGCTAACAAAAAGCAGAAAAGAGAAATCTCTAATAAGCTCCATCAGGAACAAAAAAGGAGATATCACAACTGATCCCAAAGAGATACAAAATATAATTTATGAATACTACAAAAATCTTTACGCACACAAACTGGAAAATGTGGAGGAAACGGACAAATTTCTAGAAACACACAGCCTCCCTAGGCTCAACCAGGAAGAAATAGATTCCCTGAACAGACCAATCTCAAGAGCTGAAATAGAAACAGCAATTAAAAATCTCCCTAAAAAGAAAAGACCCGGTCTAGATGGTTTCACACTCGTATTTTACCACACTTACAAAGAAGAACTAGAACCTATCTTGCAGAAACTATTCCACAACATCGAGAAGAACGGAAACCTCCCGGACACCTTTTATGAAGCGAATATTACTCTGATACCGAAACCAGGAAAGGATGCAACAAAAAAAGAAAACTATAAACCAATATCCCTAATGAATATAGATGCAGAAATTTTCAACAAAATCTTAGCTAACCGAATCCAGACGCTTATCAAGAAAATATTCCATCACGACCAAGTGGGGTTCATCCCAGGGATGCAGGGATGGTTCAACATATGTAAATCTATAAATGCAATTCACCACATAAACAGAAGCAAAAACAAAGATCACATGATTCTCTCAATAGATGCAGAAAAAGCTTTTGACAAAATTCAACACCCTTTCATGATACGAACACTTAAGAAAATAGGCATAGAAGGGACATATCTAAAAATGATACAAGCCATATATGACAGACCCATAGCCAACATCATACTGAATGAGGAAAAATTGAAATCATTCCCACTTAGAACTGGAACCAGACAAGGCTGCCCACTATCTCCACTTCTGTTCAATATAGTGCTGGAAGTCTTGGCTACAGCAATCAGACAGGAAAATGGAATTAAAGGTATCCAAATAGAGGCAGAAGAGATCAAACTTTCACTGTTTGATGATGATATGATATTATATCTAGAAAACCCCAAGGATTCAACCAAGAAACTCCTGGAACTGATTAATGAATTGAGTAAAGTCTCAGGATACAAAATCAATACACAGAAATCAGAGGCATTCATATACACGAACAACAATCTAATTGAGAATCAAATCAAAGACTCAATTCCTTTCACAATAACAACAAAGAAATTAAAGTACCTAGAAATACACTTAACCAAGGACATAAAAGACCTCTACATGGAGAACTATGAAACACTGAGGAAGGAAATAGCAGAGGATGTAAACAGATGGAAATCCATTCCATGCTCGTGGATCGGCAGACTCAACATCATCAAAATGTCTATACTACACAAACTGATTTACAGATTCAATGCAATACCTATTAAAATCCCATGAGCATTCTTTACAGATATAGAAAAAATAATTTTACGCTTCGTATGGAACCAAAGAAGACCCCGAACATCAAAAGCAATTCTAGGCAACAAAAACAAAATGGGAGGCATTAATATGCCAGATATCAAACTATACTACAAAGCTGTAGTAATTAAAACAATCTGGTATTGGCACAAAAATAGGAATATTGACCAGTGGAACAGATCTGAGAATCCTGATATAAAACCATCCTCATATAGCCATCTAATCTTTGACAAAGCAGACAAAAACATACGCTGGGGAAAAGAATCCCTTTTCAATAAATGGTGCTGGGAAAACTGGATAGCCACCTGTAGAAGGCTAAAACAGGACCCATACCTTTCACTTCTCACAAAAATCAACTCATGCTGGGTAACAGACTTAAACCTAAGGTATGAAACTATTAGAATTCTAGAGGAAAATGTTGGAAACACTCTCCTAGACATCGGCCTAGGCAAAGAGTCTATGAAGAAGTCCCCAAAGGCAATCACAGCAGCAACAAAAATAAATAAATGGGGACATGATCAAACTACAGAGCTTCTGTACAGCCAAAGAAATAGTCATGAAAGTAAACAGACAACCTATAGAATGGCAGAAAATTTCTGCATCCTATGCATCCGATAAGGGACTGATAACTAGAATATACTTAGAACTCTCGAAAATCAGCACCACAAAATCAAATAACCCTATTAAAAAGTGGGCAAAGGACTTGAACAGAAACTTTTCTAAAGAAGACAGAAGAATGGCCAACAAACATATGAAAAAATGCTCAACATCTCTAATCATCAGGGAAATGCAAATCAAAACCACAATGAGATATCACTTAACTTCTGTGAGAATGGCCTTTATCAAAAAGTCTCCAAACAATAAATGCTGGCGTGGTTGCGGAGAGAGAGGAACACTCCTACACTGCTGGTGGGACTGCAAACTAGTTCAACCTCTGTGGAAAGCACTATGGAGATACCTTAAAGTGATACAAGTCAATCTACCATTTGATCCAGCAATCCCATTGCTGAGCATCTATCCAAAAGATCCAATGACACTCTACAAAAAAGACACCTGTACTCAAATGTTTATAGCAGCACAATTCATAACTGCAAGGCTGTGGAAACAGCCCAAGTGCCCATCAATCCAAGAATGGATTAAGAAAATGTGGTATATGTATACCATGGAGTACTATTCAGCTCTAAGAAACAATGGTGACATAGCACATCTTATATTTTCCTGGTTAGAGCTGGAACCCATACTATTAAGTGAAGTTTCCCAAGAATGGAAAAACAAGCACCACATATACTCACCAGCAAATTGGTATTAACTGAACAGCGCCTAAGTGGTCACATAGGTACTACAGTAATAGGGTGTTGGGCAGGTGAGAGGGGGGAGGGGGCGGGTATATACATATATAATGAGTGAGATGTGCACCATCTGTGGGATGGTCATGTTGGAGACTCAGACTTGTGGGGGGAGGGGTGAAATGGGCATTTGTTGAAATCTTAAAATCTGTACCCCCATAATATGCCGGAAAAAAAAAAAAACAAACAGTACATTGTAGCACAAGAAAGTAATGAAAGCACCAAGGATCACAGAAACCCTGGATGGAAGCATCAAGAGGTAAGTGAAACATGCTGCCTCTGCTACCCCTTCTCCCTGCTGGGATTGGCTCTGAGGCAGGAAAGACTTCTCCTTACAGAGAAAAGGTAAGTTCGAGGCCCCCAAGCAGTTCCTATTCCATACACATCTACAGTGCTTATTACAGAGGAGTGTTACAGTCCTCACAGGCCCTAAACTCAGTTTGTAGAGCTGCCTAGAGTTCATGCAGATGCATTGCTCTACAGTAGAAGCCCATGTTGTGCGCACCTCACCTTCTATGATCCAGGCTGCTACAGCACAACACCACCTTGAAACTGTATCCACTACTAGAGTGTGTCCTTTACTGTGGGTCAATAGCCATGATTTCTCTCCATTCCCAAGGCAACACTTTCATTCCACAGGTGGCTACAGCATCACAACGCTGGCTACTCAGAGATTATGCCCAGTGGAATGGCCATGATCACAGTGTCCTAGCCCACACTGAGCCCTACTCCCCATGGAACAAGCAGTCCTTCATAGCAAGCACACTCCAGAGCCAGATAAACTTCTGTGCTCATGTGTGCCTAGCCTGCCCCAACAATCAGCCTAGCAGTGGCCCTACACCCTTCCAAGTCCACTGCAAAGTCAGCTGATCTGTAGCGCCTCTGTGTGCCCACCTGACAACCAGCCAGATAGTCTCACCTCCAGCAAAATCAAGCTAGTGCTACCACAAACTCCTACTGATGCACTTGCAGACACCACTGACATAGATTATAGCTGAAGAAACTGCACAGAGACAACACTACAGCATCCACCCAGAACCAAAGACAATGCACTATACCCAATTGACACAATAAGACTCATCTACAAGAAAAAAAGTCTTTTCCTACAAAAACTACTCCATAAAATTGAAAAAAGTGACTGTTCCATAAGATGCACATATATCAATGTAAGGACAAAAGAAATGTGAAAAAGTATGGAAACATAACACCTGCAAAGGAAGACAATAATTTCCCAGTAATAGACCCCAAAGAAAAGAAAATATATAAAATGTCTCCCCCAAAAAGAAAAAAATACAAAATGCCCTAAGATCATTCAAAATAATGATCATAAGGAAACTCAAAGATATACTGGAGAATACAAACTATTTAACAAAATCATCAAAATAATTCATGATCTGAATGATAAATTCAATAAAGAGATAGACATCATAAAAAAGAACAAAAAAGAAATCTTAGAATTGAAAAATTCAATGAATGAAATAAAAAATACAATTGAGAACTTCAACAACAAACTAGATCAACTGGAAGAGAGAATTTCTAAACTTTAAGGTAAGTATTTTCCAATAACCCAGCCAGAGGATAAAAAAGAAATAAGACTAAAAAAGAATGAAATGAAGAAGCCCTGCAGGCCTCATGGGACAATATTTAGTGAATAAATTTTTGTATTCCAGAAGTGTGTGAAAGAAAAAGATGGGGAAAGCACACAAAACATATTTAATGAAATAATAGCTGAAAACTTCCCAAGTCTTGGGAGAAATATGTACATCCAGATTCAGGAGGCTCATGATCTCCCAAATAGATTCAATCTAAAAAGGTCTTTTCTGAGACACATTATAATCAAACTGTAAAAAATCAGAAATAAAGAGTTTTAAAAGCAGAAAAGAAAAGTGTCAAGTTATATGTAAGAAAATATCCATTAGATTATCAGCAGCTATTTAGATCAGTAGATAGCAGTAGGGTGACTACATTCAACAAAAGGTATTGTATGACAAGATAGCTGAAGAGAGGATTTTGTATGTTCCCACCACAAAGAAATGATAAATGTTGTAGGTGATGGATATGTTAATTACCCTGATTTGATAATTATATAATGTATACATGTATCAAAACATCACATTGTACCCCATAAATATGTATAATTACATGTGTCAATTTAAAAAATTTAAAAGAGTGTACACAGAAGCCTTATAGCTTAGTCAACAGTGTCTCCATTCACAGTGACCCTGAATACATACCTGTGAGAATGGATAAGGCTGTTGTCTTTCCTGCTCCATTAGGTCCCAAAAGAACAGTGATTTGTCCCTCATATAAATTCAAAGATAAATCTTTTATTGCTCTTATGGTAGTATTATATGATATAAATTCCTGTAAAAAGAAAAAATACTAACTTCATTTCTATTACTTATAAAGGACAAGCACTCATATTAATTATCTAGAGAAGAAAAAAGATCATTAATCTTAAGAGGGTGGGAAATCAAACTATAAAGTAAAAAATAAATAATACTTAGAAGCAATATATGGGTGAACTTGCAAAGTAGGTCTACAAAGTCCCCCTGAACAATCTTATCTAATCCCCCTTTGTCCCAATTACTGTCTTGAAGGTGATAATGCCACAAGAATGCTCCAGTCAACATCTTTCTCTACATTGCAGAATTATCTTCTGGAAACCCACTGTACTTGGTTGTCCTACAGGCACTTCAAATTTCACTCATTATCACACCTAAAAATGTATTGCTCTTGCATATTCTTTATCTCCATGAGTTGCACCATTCATTACCTAGATGTACAAGCTAGAAACTTGGGACTTACCTTAGATATCTCTCTCTATCTCATAATCAGCTAATGAGCACAACTAATCAATTCATTCATTCAAAAAATAATTGCTGAGTGCCCACTATTTGGTATACACACACTGTGTAAGGTACAGTGAATACATTACAAACAAGAGAGACATGGCTCCTACTGTCATGAAAGAAAAATGCTAGTAGAAGAAACCAACACAAAACAAAAGCATATAATATAAATGATTAGACACTGTATGAAACATCAATCAAGAATGCTCCTTTATATAAGATAGCCAAAGAAGATACTCTGAAGTCATTTATTTTTTAAACTACTAACCAAAAGGCAACATGCTTATGGAACTGATAAAAACACAGTCTGGGAGAGTGAGACAAGATGGTAGCTTCCCATGTGTGCTACTCTCAAGGGAGAAGTTATAGGTCCAGCTATGGATGGGCCTTCTTGGAGAGAGCACTGTGACACATTGGAGAAGTAATGGGGGAAAATCAGAGTGAAGGAGAAGGTGACAGGGTGATCCACTTGGCAAGATTGGAAAGTACTTGGGGAAGCATCCACATGTGGGGAAGGAAAGGAGGAGAAAAACTCAGGACTAAATGATCCCCATACAGACACTGTGGCCCAAGCTATGAGGGGAACCCCAACACTGATGCAGACCTTTGAACTTATCAGAGAGATGCTTGTGACATTGCAGCAGAGAGTGGGCACAGCAGGAACCCAGTGACTACTGCAGCTGACACCATTATGAGCTCTCAGGTACAGAGTATCTGGTCTGCACAGGGCTTGGCTTTGCTGCAGCCACCTCTGCACTGCCCCAGCCAGGCTGGGGAGGGAGCAGGAAGAGAAAATGTTCTTGCATGCCTGTGACTGGGAGCCAAGCACCCCTCTCCCTCAGGGAGGAGGCAAGGAGAACAGGCACCACAGGTGCCATGGGAGAAGCCTGGCAGTGACTGCCTCAATAGGTCCCAGGCAGGAGGAGAGCCCTGGCTCCCTGATTGTATCAAAAAGACAACTGCACCTAAATGTTTATCACAGCACAATTCACAATTGCGAAGATATGGCATCAATCTAAGCGCCCATCAATTCATGACTGGATTAACAAAATGTGGTATGTATATACCATGGAGTACTACTCAGGCATAAAAAGGAATGAAAGACTGTCTTTTGCAGCAACTTGGATGGAACTGGAGATGACTATCCTAAGTGTAGTATCTCAGGAATTGAAAAAACACCACATGTTGTCACTAATAAGTGGGAGCTAAATTATGGGTATACATGGTCATATAGCAGTGTAAAGAATACTGGAAGAATTATATAGTGTAAAGAATACTGGAAGAATATAGCAGTGTAAAGAATACTGGAAAAACTAAGAAGGGGGAGGGTGTCAGGGAGTAAGGGATAAAAATGTACCTATTGGGTACAATGTACCCTACTTTAGTGATAAGTACACTAAAAGCCCCAACTTCATCATTATATAATACAATTCATCCATGTAACAAAAACATTTGTACCCCTTAATATTTTGAAATAAAAAAGAGAAAAGAACATTGTTTCTACAGCTGTCTGATAAATATAATTCATCCATCATCTTCTAGTGTTTTTCATTTTTAGTGCTGGGCTGCCATGATCTTCTCCATCCTATTTAGAAGAAGTAACCCTATCTTATGTTTGGACACATACCCTTTGAAATAAGAATTTTATCTGCTTTGTCCACAACTATATACCAAGCATGAATCAGTTTCTGGAAAACGATAGCTTTTCAGAAACTAATTGTTGAATTTCTTGAATTAATAAATAAAAACTGGTACATGGAAGGTCCTTGGTTCTTCTGAGCACTCATGAGTCTTGACAAGCAGGTCTGGGGGAAAGATCTGGGGAGAGATAAATGCTCTAAACATTAGAGGAAAATCTCAGGGTGATCTTGGAAATAAATTCTAAACATCAGAGAGATAAGAGGAGACATAGGTGAGTAAAGAAAGGAAAATGGGCTGGGCGCAGTGGCTCACACCTGTAATCCTAGCACTCTGGGAGGCTGGGGCGGGCGGATTGCTCGAGGTCAGGAGTTTGAAACCAGCCTGAGCAAGAGCAAGACCCCGTTTCTACTATAAATAGAAAGAAATTAATTGGCCAACTAATATATATAGAAAAACTTAGCTGGGCATGGTGGCACATGCCTGTAGTCCCAGCTACTGGGGAGGCTGAGGCAGCAGGATTGCTTGAGCCCAGGAGATTGAGGTTGCTGTGAGCTAGGCTGATGCCACGGCACCCACTCTAGCCTGGGCAACAAAGTGAGACTCTGTCTCAAAAAAAAAAAAAAAAAAGAAAGAAAGAGAAATGGCCATAGCTCATGTGTTCCTTAATATAACCCCATCAAGCCCAAATCTGTATTAAACCTTAAAAATATTCAGAAAATTATTGACGTGAATGGATTTCCGGAGGAAAACCAGTGAAAAGGCTAAGTTTTACGTCTTGGTTGATGTGATCACACCAGAATATACATGCAGTATGTTGGAGATAGAGAAAACCACAAGAACATAAGGGACTTTTCTTCCTTGACACATACAGACAATTTGTAGTGATTTTAAAAAGGTATTTTACTCCTACAGGTTGACAGATGTAAAAAAAAAAAAAAAAAAAGGTATTTTAATTTCCGTGAGTTGTGAGATTAAAGATTCTAGGTATGCTTAAACAGCTTCTTGTATGGTAAGAGGATGCCAGCAGATATATGGGTTACCTGAATAATACATTCATGCAACTGATCCAGATAAAATGAAATATCTAAGCCTATCTTTTCACCAAATACTTGAACAAAGGATAGTTCAGTCCAACAGCACAATGCCTAGCTTGTAGAACAAATAAAACCACAGCTATGACTAGAAATTAATAATTACATATCTAATCATCGCAGTTCCAACTATACCTCTTATACTGGTAGTACTGTATAAGACACTAAGATCTATCCAATCTAGATTCTGTTCTGGAGAAAGGAGAGAGAAAACACATTGATTTGTGTTTTATTTGCATATATTTCATTTTTATCTTGTCAAACAAGGTAAACATGCTGACTACAACCTTTAATTAACATAAAGGTACGGTTATGGTCAGTGACAAACATTTAATATATATTGTAAATTAACTTTTAGTCTTACCAAGGAACAGAGACCTGTAAAACAATACCTTGTTCAAACGCTGGATTCTAATACCAGCCACCAAACCAAGAGGTTCAGCTTCAAAGCAATCATTTTCCAACATATCAGATGGATAGGATTCTTCCTTTTTATTTGGTTTCCCACACCAATAGGATTCCTAAAAGAACAAAAACATAATCATTATGATGTCTCTGAAAAACAAAACACTCTTAGCCTGAGAACTCTTTAGCTTGTTTCACTCTGGTTGTAAAGATAAGTGACAGCAAATAACCTGAATCTAAATTTGGAAGCAAGTTGCCTAAAATATGAATTCCTACAGAATAACCACAGAACAAACACACTATTTAAAATGTCGTGGTCTAAGAAGAGAGGCAAAATAGTATTGCCTCAAAATGGCATGGTGAAAAGCATGGTAGTACTGTAACTCAGGTTTCTTTATGTGGATGTGTGGTCAGCAGCACCCTGGAGATGCCAAGATCCTTTCAATGGGTCTGTGAGGTCAAAATTATTTTCATAATAATATTTTTAAAAATATATTGTTTGCCATTTTTTACTGTGTTGACATTTTCATTGATGGTATAAAAGCAATGGTATGTAAAACTGCTAGTGCCTTGATACAAATCAAAGGAGTAGAATAAAACTGTACAAAGCAGTCATCGTCTTCTTACCACAAGATACTTACGGGGGAAAAAAGCCTGTTTCACCTAATAATATCTTTGATGAAGAAGTAAAAGTAATTTATTAGGTTTTAGTCCTTGAATGCAAGTGTTTTTTTTTAAAACAAAAATTCCATGTGATGAAATGAGAAGCACACATAAAGCACTTCTGCAGCACTTGGAAAGATAATGGAAACCAAGAGGAAAATTACTTTTGTCATTGCTTGAGCCAAATTGTTAAATAGCCACTTTTCTCATGGAATACTGTTGTGTGCCCAAAAGAATGACAGACATAAAAATTATGGTTACTCAGACTTGGATATCTAGCAGACATTTTCCTGAAAATTAATAAAGTTTCATACTGTCATTTCAGCTGACAGTATCAATTGCCAATAATATCAAGCTTTCAAGTGAAAATTAGAATTTTGAAAAATTTGTATCCACTTTTGTGAGTGTGACAGAGTTCCAATTCTTAAAAACCATTGTAATGATATCACATTGATATTAATAAGTGTGATGTTTTGATACTGTATAATAAAATGTGTTATCACTTGTAAGGTATACATAACTCAATAAACCAATATTTTCCAAATGACTAACATGTTATGTTGTAAAATTATGCATACTTAAAAATCTATTCAGCTTCCAAGATATACGTGAAGATTATTCTAACAGAGTAAGAAATGTTCACTAATATGTTTTCAGATTCTAAACTTCAGCTGTTAGTAAACTAATATTAGTTGAGTTTTGGTGATGTCTCAAAGAAGAACATCCACATTTACTGAAAAGGCTTTCTAAATACTCCTCCTTATTTCAACTATATTATCCATGTGAGGCCATATTTTCTTCATACATTTTAACCAGAACAAAATAACACAACATATTGAGTGTAGAATCAGATATGAGAATACAGTCATCTTCTATTAAACAGGTATGAAAAATATTTACAAAAATGTAAAACATGCTATTCTCACTTTTTTGTTTTGAAATAATAGTTATTTTCACACAAAAAATGTTATATACTTCAATATGTATTGGGTTTATTGGTCATATTTTAAAATAAATTGATAAATATTTAAAATTTCATCAGTTTTAATTACTAATATGACAAATATGGATACATATAATTTACATTAACCAAGGCTCTTTTGGGTGCTCAATAATTCATAAGACTACAAAGGAGTTCCAAGACCAAAAAGTTTGGGGGCCACTGCTTTGAACCACAGAATGCTAAGGAAGAGGACTGAAAATGGAGGCTAAGATACCGACAACTCCCCACTTTGATATGATTTTAATTCTGAGCAACCAAGACTAATTGTGGAAAGAAAGCTGATAGTTTTAGGCCAGATATAGGACAATTTATCTCTACTCACTAGGATCTAAGGACCCCACCACATATTCATCCAAATGGGACTTCTTTTGCAGAAAACCATTTGATTCTATTATACATGTTACAAAGTTAACTCATAATGGCTTTAGTTGAGAAGGAAAAAAAACAAAACCTGTGTTAGTACAATAATGGTAAGGCACCATGGGGAAGGTGTTAAAGGTAAGGGTGTTCTCTTTTCTACAAACTAAGTACATAAGGGCTGGGGTTTGCCCCAATGATGGAAGCATTAGAACTCACCTGCAAGAAGAAATACCATGGCTTGGGTACACCATACTTTCCTGGAAAGACAGAATCTACATACCAGGCGACAAGGCCATACAAGAAAGCATCAATTAAAAACATTCCCATAATATGGGCAAAAGTTAAGTTATCATCTGGGCTCACTGGTGAAAAGAGATTATTCCACCGAACACCATACCCTGAAATGTAATAGGAGACAGGTTACTTCAGATGCCCAGCTGTGACTAGAACAAAGTTACCCAGCTGCTTCATAATTAAACAATGGATGAGAAAAATGCACTGATATTCTCTGAAGACAGGTACTGTCAATCTGCTATCTGCTAATACCTTTAAATTTAAGTTGTCTAAGATAAAATTGAAGTTAATAATGATGTAAGGTGCCTCTTTCCATAGACAACCCCAACTAAAAGTCAGTAGTGACAAACAATCACACATAGTCCACATCTTAAAGCAGTAAACAGATATATAGGCTGTGATGGCAACCCTCCCCCTCCATTCTCTCTCATGATAATCTTCATTCAAATAGCCAGGGAAAGATATAAATTTTGAGATATATTCATCAACAACAAAAACGAGGTTTAACTTCTGGTTTCTAAGCCAGCATGGAAGTAGCTTAGTAGTCACCACTCCATCCTAACAAGTAGAAAAGCTGAACAAACTGAAAAATCAACAGTTCTTAGAATCATTAGAGAAGTAAGGTTACACCACAAACCATCTGCCCCAGAAATGGAAAGGCAGATGGGCGACACACAGAATCACAATTTACTGGAGCAGAAATCACTGAGTAGAGACCTTGAGGGAACTAGCACTAGAGCAGGAGAATCTGAGCTGTATGACACATTTCCAGAGGCTCAGTGTGAACAAATATTGAGGCTTTAAAATGCTATGGGGACCGAGTCACGTAAAATTTATGAATTTTATCTCCAGGAGCCCTATCAACTTCTTAAAATGTGAATATCAGAGAAAACAAATTCTTCTGGCAAGGGGTAGGGAAAAAGAAACTGTTTTGATATATATCAGAGAATTCCATTCTTCTTAAGTAGTCTTTCCCTGAGAGAAACTATTTTCTCAGAGCCTAACATTCTGGGGTTTTATCAGAGTCTAACCTACCCGGAGGAAGGGAAATACTTTCAGCCCCTTCTAGCCAGCCCATCACACATAAGAGAGGGGAAAAAAAACTGAAAAGCACTGATGAAGTTCGTAGTCCATGGGTGTAGGCTCACCAAAAGTCTAAGACCTAATCATAGGACTATATGATGCTTTCCCTCCCTCTAGACTTTGCTACTGCATTACCCAAAAACATATTTACTGCAGTTCCTCCTAGCTAGTGTATCATGCCCATCCTTTAACAAAAAAAATTCAGGGCATACCAAAAGGCAAAAAAACACAGTTTGAAGACATTGAACAACTATCAAAAAGAATCAGATATGGCAGGAATATTGAAATCATCAGACCAAGAATTTTTAAAAATTAAGAATAGAGCAAGATGGCAAACTAAGAGGTCCCAGCATGCATCCATCAACAAAATCAACAATTTAACAACCACCCACCAGAAAACAGCTTGTGTAGACCGTGAGTGTATAATGAAGAGGTTGCAGTAAACCAGTAGAGCACACATACTTAGTACGAAAGCATAGAAAAGCACAGGAAGCATCTTGCCTGCATCAGCCCAACCAAGAACACTCCGGTGACAAAGGGATATTCCTCAGCTACAACCTCCTTCCACTGGCAAAAAGGAGAGTAGGAAGACCCAGCAGTCTTCATCACCAAGGAGCACAATAGCTTTCACTGCCACAGTAGACACCTGAAGCTTTTGCCTCTGAGGGCAGGGCTCCCACAATCTTCACTCATACTGGCTGAAGCTGACAGAGCTACACATGCTGCTGAACCCCCGTGCAGCTGGAGCAGCCAATATCCCCTATCCCCAGGGCTTAACCCCCTGTACCCCTCACCACTCCAGGACTACTGTGCACACTTGTGATGCAGAACCAACTGGCCCTTAGCTCATGCCTATACCCCAGACCCTGGTGCTGCCACAAGCATGCTCATGCCCCAGACTCAACTGTGACAGCTGCTGCGTGTGCACCCCTGCCCCTGACCCCAGCACCACTCTACTTGAACCTATGCCCCAAACTCTGGTGTCACCACATGTGTGTCAGTCCCTAGACTCTAATACTGCCCCTACTGCATACATGTCTACCTGCACCCTAGATTCTGGCATTTCCACCCACTGTGCACACACCTGTGACCTGGACTATGGTGCCAAAAGAGATCTCAGCACAGCATACCTCCATAGGGGAAAAGGAGGACAGTAAGAACATAGCAGCATTTGCTGCTAAGGACCCCAGTAGCTATTGATGGCATGACAAACACCTGCAGCCTTAGCCATTCAGAACCCATGAAGTCTATCCCAATGCTTGCCTCTAATGATAGAGCTGCTTAGAGTCCAAGCCCCTGCCCTCCCCTAAAGTCAGAGCCACTGCTGTACCCACCCAGTTGGTGCCCTCACGAACAGCCATAAGTGAAGGTCCCTCCCCACTGAAGCCAGTTTGTAAGGCCTAAAAGAGGCAACTACTTCTTTGAAGGCACAGACAGGCATCAATGCAGGATTACAAGGGACATAAAAAATCAAGAAAACATGACACAAAAAAGGGAATACAATAATTTTCTAGACACTAAACCCAAAGAAATGGAGATCTATGAAATCCCTGACAGAATTTAAAAATTGTTTTAAAGAAGCTCAGAGAGCTATAAGAGAACACAGATAGACAAATGGATGATATCAAGAAAACAAAACATGAACAAATAAGAAGTTCAAGAGAAAGATAAAAATTATAAAAAGAACCAAACAGAAACTCTAGAGCTAAAGTCCAATGGGATAGAATAGAAAACCCAGAAATAAATCCACAAATTTATGGTCAATTGATTTCAGACACACAATGGCAAAAGGCTAGATTCTTCAATAAATAGTGCAGAGAATATGGATATCTACATGCAGATGAAATTAGACCCTAATCTCATACCATATGCACAAATCAATTCAAAATGGGTTAAATATTTAAATGTAAGACCTGAAACTATAAAATTTAGAAGAAAAGAATAGGGGTAAAACTCCATGATATTAGTCAGGACAATTTTGTTTTTAATTTGGCACTAAAATCACAGGTAATAAAGCAAAAAAGACAAATGAGATCACATTTTTTAAAAAGTTTTGGACAACAAAGTAAAAAATCAAGAAAGTGGAATATGAGAAAATATTTTTAAGCCATGTATGTAAGGGGCTAATATGCAAAATATGTTAAGAGGTGAAACAGCTTGATAGCAAAACAATAAATAATCCAATTAGAAATGAGCAAAGGACCTGAATAGAAAATTCTCAAAGAAGACATACAAAGGGCCAGTATGTATATAAAAGAAAGTTTACCATCAGGAAAATGCAAATTAAAACCACAATGAGATATCACCTCACACCTGCTAGAATGGCTAATATCAAAAAGATAAAAAGTGTTGGTAAGGATGTGGAGAAGATGGAACCCTTGCACACTACACTGTTGGTGGGAATGTAACTTAGTACAGGCATTAAAGCCAACAGTATGAAGATTCCTCAAAATATTAAAAATATAACTACCTTATCCAGCAATCTCACTACAAGATACATGTCCCAAGTAAATGAAAACCGTATGTTGAAGAGATACCTGGACTTTCATAGTCATTGCAGCATGATCTATAATATAAAGATATAAAGTCAATTAAGTGTAAGTGGATGAATAGATAAAGTAAATGTGGTATGTATACACAATGAATACTATTCAATCTTTAAACAAACAAGGAAATCCTGTCATTTGTGATAACATGGATGAACCTAGAGGACATTATGTTCAGTGAGATAAGCCAAACACAAAAAGAAAAATGCTACATTGTCATACTTACATGCAGAATCTAAAAAATTTGAACTCAAAGAAGCAGAGAATAATGGTGGTTACCAGGGGCTGGTGGGGAGAGTTGAAGATACGTTCATCAGGGGATACAAAATTTCTGTTAGTTTCTATTCATGTCATTTGCCCACTTTTTAATGAGGTTGTTTGATTTTTGTTGATGATTTTCCTGAGTTCTATATAGATTCTAGTTATCAGCCCTTTATCAGATGTATAGCATGCGAATATTTTCTCCCATTCTGTAGGTTGTTTGCTCTTGTGATAGTTTCCTTGGCTGTGCAGAAACTTTTTAATTTGATCAGGTCCCATTTATTTATTTTTGTTGTTGCTATGATTGCCTTTGGGATCAACACTTATGTGTACATACAGAAGTAACATTCATCGTGTGTCAGGCAGGTTGGAGGGGGGAGGAGGAGATAGGTATATTAACACCTAATGGGTGCAGTGCAAACAGTCTAGGGGGATGAACATGCTTGAAGCTCTGACTTGAGTGGGGCAAAGGCAATATATGCAACCTAAACATTTGTACCCCTGTAACATGCTGAAAAAAAAATTCAGTTAGACAGGAGGAATCCTGTCTAGAATACTACTCCAAGAAGTATACTATACAATATGGTGACTATAGTTAATAACAGTATATTGTATATACTTGAAAATTTCTGAGAGTAGATTTTGAGTGTTCTCACCACAAAGAGTAAGTATATGAGCTAATGCATATGTTAGTTTGCTTTCTTAAGCCATTCCACAATGTATACAGCAGCCCCCCTTATCCACAGGGGATATATTCCAGGACTCCAAGTGGATGCCTGTAATCATGGGTAGTACTGAACCCTATGTACTATGTTTTTTCCTAAATATCTATGACAAAGTTTAATTTACAAATTAGGTACAGTAAGAGATTAACAATAATAACTAATAATAAAATAATTATAACAATATTCTGTAAAAAAGTATATGTATGTGGTCTCTCTCTCTCTCAAAATATCCTATATACAATAGGCTATTTTGTACTATACTCACCCTTATTCTTCTCATGATGATATGAGATGATACAATGCTTATGTGATGAGATGAATTGAGGTGAATGACATAGGCATTATGATGTAGCATTAGGCTACTATTAACCTTCTGACAATACATCAGATGAGACAGCTACTAAATGAGATAGGCAGGTAGCATATATAACATGGATACTCTGGACAAAGAAATGATTCATGTCCTGGGATGGGATGGAGCAGGACAATGTAAGATTTCATCATGGTACTCAGAGTGGCATGTAACATAAAACTCATACATTATTTATTTCTGGAGTTTTCCATTTAATATTTTCAGACCACAGTTGACCAGAGATAACTGAAACCATGAAAAGCAAAAACATGGATGAGGGGATACTACTGTACATATTACAATACATCATGTTGTATGCCCTAAATATATATAATACTTATTTGCCAACTTAAAAAATAAATGATTTTTAAGATAGGCACTGAATAAAATTTAAAAATGCAATAAATGCAACAGCAGGCTTGACTCAGCAGCAGAGTCTGTGAATTCAAAGACATGTCATTTGAAATTATTCAGTCAGAGGAGAAAAAGGAAAAAAATGAAAATGAGTGAAGAAAGACTACAGGATTTACGAGACATCATCAAGTAAACTAATATATGCATTACAAAGGAGAAAAGAATAACAGGTAGAATTTTATTGAAAGAAATAATGGCTGAAATTTTTTAAATCTTGGGAGGGAAATGGATATTCAGATTCATGAAGCTGAAAGAACACCCCCAAAGAACCAATTTATCAAGATAACATGACAATTACAAATGTCTATGTACCCAATATGCATTAGGAGCACCTAAATACATAATAAAATTATTACCAGATCTGAAAGGAGGAATAGACACCAGCACAAAAATAGTAGGGGATTTCAATATCTAATTTTCAATAATGGTTAGCTCATCCAGACAGAAAAATCAATAATGAAACACCAGATTTGAAAGCTCCCACAAAAATGATAACTATGTGAGGTAATACATATATTAACTAACTAGGTTTAACCATTCTACCATGGTTAAAACATTTGTGTTGTACACAGTGAATACATAAAATTTTATTTCTCAATTTAAAACAATAACAAATTTAATTTTAAAAAATAATTACAAGCAAGTATCATACCCAGTATATTTTTTGTTCACAGGGGTATGGATTAGCAATTCTGTAACTACTTTCTTAGTATTATAAAACTGAGCAAATGAATAAAGAAATATAAATGATAATGGGGGGAGCCAGGTATCTCGTGGTTGGAAAAGGAGATGAAAATATGGAATGAGGGAGAGCTAGGAAGAAACTTTTTTGTTGGATTGGAATTAAGTGTAACAGAATGAACTCACAGATTTTTTTTTTTTTTGAGACAGAGTCTCACTTTGTTGCCCAGGCTAGAGTGAGTGCCGTGGCATCAGCCTAGCTCACAGCAACCTCAATCTCCTGGGCTCAAGCGATCCTTCTGCTTCAGCCTCCCGAGTAGCTGGGACTACAGGCATGCGCCACCATGCCCGGCTAATTTTTTCTATATATATTTTTTTTAGTTGGTCAATTAATTTCTATTTTTGGTAGAGACGGGGTCTTGCTCTTGCTCAGGCTGGTTTCGAACTCCTGACCTCGAGCAATCCACCCACCTTGGCCTCCCAGAGTGCTAGGATTACAGGTATGAGCCACCACACCCGGCCTCACAGATTTTAATATATGGACATTGACCAGGGTCTGTCAACCTCAGCCCTATTAACATTTGGAGCTGGATAATTCTATGTTGTGGGGACTCTCCTGTACTTTGTAGAATATTTAATAGCATTTGTGGCCTCTACCCACAATAGGTAGCACTCTTTAGTCATGACAATCAAAGACCAAAAATATCTCCAGACATGGCTATTGTACTCTGGGTGGCAAAATTGACCCCCAGATGAGACCACTATTATAGATAAAATTTGAACATACATATGCCTACAAATATATAATTTTATATATAATATAAACATTTATTTACTTACATTTCCATATTTATATATATATTTGCATGCATAAATGTGTGTATATTTATATTTAGTATACATATATAACTTCTGTGATAAATAGTATAGTCCTAGTACTATATCTAAGAAACACTAAAATCACCCCTCACTAACTACCCTACCCCAACACCACTTCACCTGTCTTTTCTTATTGGGAATAAAATCATCAAAGGCATTTTTACAAAGGAAAGACTCACCCTTCATTTCCATCTTGATTAGTAAATCAATCCCCATACGTAAAGCAGTATTTAAAAAGAGACAAGGAAAGAGCTTCTTCCTGAGGCTCATCGCATGTATGTATTCTCCACTGATGATCACATATGGCAAGTTGAGAAAATAGAGGAAACCGCCAAAAGCAACAGCAAAAGCAGCTGAAAAGTAAGAAGGAAAATACAGAGTCAGTTTACAAAAGCTGCAAATGCTTCAAATAAAAATACCCTCATTTTATTACGTATTAGTAGTACAATTTATAGAGTGTAAACTAAAAAAGAGGGGAAATTATTTTCTTCCCCACTTTATCACTAGCTAGTAGCACAGTGTCTAATACAGAGTAGGTGCTCAGTAAGCATTTGTGCTTAGATGAATGAATGAATGATATGAGGAAGAAATTTCTTGGAATTTATTCTTCTCCCTTTTATGCAATTATTGTGTCTATCTACTCATTTAAAAAAAGCAATGAATATAGGTACACTGTTTCCATTTATTTTGGAATTGTGGTTGACAAAATATGAAAAACCTGATAATGTTTAAATCTGTATATTTTCTACTCACAAGCCTTCCAATTAATTCGGACTCCATTCAAATGTGTCTGTCTGCTATTATTCCTATCAATGTCTCAATTTCAATTGTTTCTTTTTTAGGTCTAATATGTCCATTTGAGATTTTTATTCATATATTCCAGACATCAGATGAAATTCTTCCTCTTTGATATTTTTTCCAAATTTATAAATCATGTTTCTTACAAAGTTCTTGTCTAACAAATCCAATATCTGAATTATTTGTGGATTTCTATGGCACATATTTTCCCTGGTATTAAGTTAGTAAGTCCTTTCTATATGTGCATTCCTTGTAATTTTACTTTGATGGACATTATAAAGGAAAAATTGAAAAGATCATAGTTAATTTTATCATCCCCTGGGGAGAGTTAACATTTCTGCCATGGAGAAAGACAAAATCACATATTCTCACTCACATTTGGGAGCTAAAACAGTAGATCTTATGGAGGTAAAGAGGAAGATTGTAGGGCCAGGCACAGTGGCTCATGCCTATAATCCTAGCACTCTGGGAGGCTGAGGCCAGCGGATAGCTCAAGGTCAGGAGTTCGAAACCAGCCTGAGCAAGAGCGAGACCCCGTCTCTACTAAAAATAGAAAGAAATTAATTGGCCAACTAAAAATATATAGAAAAAATTAGCCGGGCATGGTGGCGCATGCCTGTAGTCCCAGCTACACGGGAGGATGAGGCAGAAGGATTGTTTGAGCCCAGGAGTTTGAGGTTGTTGTGAGCTAGGCTGACACCAAGGCACTCTAGCCTGCGCAACAGAGTGCAGGCTCTGCCTCAAAAATAAATAAATAAATAAATAAATGAGTAGGATTGTCGATACCAGAGCCTGGGAAGGGAAAGGGGAGAAGAGGATAAAAAGAAGTTGGGTAAAGAGGTACAAAAAGACAGTTACATAGAAGGAGTAAGTTCTAGTATTTATAGGACAGTAGGGAAACCATAGTTAACAATAATTTATTGTGTATCTAAACATTGCTAGAAGAAAAGAATTGGAATGTTCTGAACACAATAGAAAGAGAAATGTTTGAGGAGCTGGATCTCCCAATTACCCTGATTTAACCGTTACATATTGTATACATGTATCACAATAACATGTGTGCCCCCAAAATATGTACAACTACTATGTATCAGTAAATAACAGCAATTAAAACAAGAATCACATACACACAAAACAAAACACTTTAGATATGTAACTAGATGGCTAGAAGGATAAAGAAACACATATATATATAATTACTTATCAAATATAAAATTTTACATTAATTTGTCAGTATTCTGCTATTAAACTTGGAATTTGTCTTAATCATCGTGGATAATCTTTTTAACGTGCTGTTGAATTCACTTTGAGAGAATTTTGTTGAGGATTTTTGCATCTATGTTCATCAGGGATATTGGCCTGTGGTTTTCTGTTTTCTTTTCTTTCTTTCTTTCTTTTTTTTCATTCTTATGTCTTTGTTCAGGTTTGATATCAGGGTAATTCTGGCCTCGTAGGATGAATTTGGAAGTATTCCCTCCTCTTCAATTTTCCTGAATAGCTTGAGGAGAATTAATATTCTTTAAATATTTGGTAGAATTTAGCAGTGACCATTAGGTTCTAGGCTTTTCTTTGATAGGAGACTTTCAATACCAATTCAAATTTCCTCTCTATTCTGTTCAGACCTCCTATTTCCTCAGTATTCTACCTTGCAAGGTTGTATGCATCCAGGGGATTTATCCATTTCTTCCAGGTTATCCAATTTGTTGAGATATAATTATTCACAATACTGTCTTATTATCCATCTTATTTCTGTGATATCACTTGTAAAGTCTCCTTTTTTGAGTCTTCTTTTTTTTCTTGGTTAGTCTTGCTAAAGTTTTGTCAATTTTATTTACCTTTTCAAAAGACAAATTCTTCATTTTATTGATTTTTTTTTGTTTTTTTAGTCTCTATTTCATTTATTCCTGCTCTGATAATTACTATTTCTTTCCTTCTACTAATTTTGGATTTATTTTGTTCTTGTTTTTCTAGTGCCTACTTAGGTTGTTTATTTGAGATCCTTCCTCTTTTTTAACATAGCCACTTGTTGCTATAAACTTCCCTTGCAGGACAGCTTTTGCTACATTCCATAAGTTTTGGTAAGTTATATTTTCATTTTCATTTGTCTCAAGATATTTTTTAAATTCTCTTTTGATTTCCTCATTGACCTGTTGATTTACAGGAGTATGTTGTTTAATTTCATGTCTTTGTGTAGTTTCCAAGTTCTGTGAGATAAAATAAAATCTTAAGTCTTGCCCCCTCTACCCAGCTGACTGAATAGACGCCCTCCTGGCCAACAGGATACCCCAAAACTGAGCAGTAGGCCAACAGAGCGAGGTCAGGCATGCCTCATCATGTCCCTCTCCCTTCTTGGAGACATCCTTTGTAACTCATTAACAGGCCTAAGGGTATGCAAGACAAACCTGCAGGTCCTCGATTTACACAACAAATGTATGTCTGGGTGACTTTTCTCTGATTAATAGACCTCATTATCTTAAAACATCCCAAGCCATTAGACAAAGCTTGATGTCTTTCACCAATCAAAAAATCTTTAAACCCACCTATAACCTGTAAGCCCCCACTTTGAAGTATCCCACCTTTTCAGGCCATACCAATGTATGCCTTCCATTTATTGCTTTATGACTTTACCTATAACCCCTATCACCTTGAAATGTATAAAACCCAAACTGTAACCCAAGCACAGTGAGTCCACTTGCTGAAGCCTTCTTGGGCATGGCTCTGGGTTATGGTTCTCAAATTTGGCTCAAAAGAAACCTCTTTAAATTATTTTACAGAGTTTGCCTTCTTTTCCATTGACAGTTCTTTTTGTTATTTATTTCTAGTTTTATACTATTTTGTTCAGAAAACATTCTTGAAATGATTTTGATCTTCTTAAATTTGTTAAGGCTTGTTTTGTGGCCTAAGATATGATTTATCCTCTAGAATGTTCCATGTGCTATTGAGAAGAATGTATATTCTGCAGCTATTGGGTGGAATGTGCTATAAAGATCTGACTTGGGAGGGTTGCAGGGGAAATAGGAAGAGATTGATAAACATGTATAAAGTTACAATTAAATAGGAGGAATAAGTTCTGGTATCCTATTGCATAGTTGGGTGACTATAGTTAACAATAATATATTACATATTTTAAAATAGCAAGAGGATTTTGAATGTTCTAACTACAAAGAAAGGATAAATGTTTGAGGTGATGGATATTCTTATTACCCTGATTTGGTCATTACTCAGCATATACATGTATTAAACATCAAATTGTATCCCATAAATATATATAATTATCATATGTATAATTTAAAAAATTTAAAAATCTTATTTAAGAAAAACTTGAAATTTATATCTGTTGGTTGTATTCACTCATGTCCTCCTCACACACACCACCCTCTTAATATTTAGGTGAATTTAAAGTAAGGTAAGAACTTGCTATTCCTTCTATGTAGCATCTTTATTTCTCATTCACTGTTAAAATAGAAGTAGCTCCTGAGGTCCAACCTTTATATGTGGTGTCTTCTTAAATATCCCACCTTTGGCAGGCTCTAGGCTTATCTTAGATCCCTGAATTCTATCAGATGAAAACCCCAAAATGTCTGGTGTTCAGCAGAAAAATCCCAAGGCAAAAACTAGCATTGGCTTTCAATTATTTCCCACTTAGGTGTTTGACTTGTGCTCCCTTAGTAATTTTTATAAACAGAAGGAATTTTAAAAAGTATTTAATCAGTGTCATAGTTGTTTTAGCCAGCTGAGTCATTGATATTCACCTACTTTACAACGCTTTTCAGCATATCACCAGCACATTACTTTGGCATAACAATTCTCTCAACCCATTGTTTTACTGTGTTGTACAGGAGGTGGCAGGCATGACTCTCAAATTTCTAAGAACCAATCAATTAACAGTGTTATTGTTGAAGACAATAAGGATACCTATGAAAGACCGAGATAAGGAAATATTCTAATTGTTCTGCATACAAGGAAGATAAAAGTGAAAAAATAGTGAAAGTGTGTGGTCTGAAAAGAAAAATTTACTTGTGTTTTTCACTAACTGATAACAGGAAATGACTACTGGAGAAGTATTTCTACAAATTCTATAACTTGTCCAGTCTGAATTTACCCAGTCGCATACCCTCCTTGCACGTGAGACATCAAGGGCAGGAAAAACAATTCTCATTTATTTTTTGTATATTTGACACTATTCCAGGCAAGTGTGGTAAATCCCATGACTTGATTAAATGAATAAATAAATATTCCATACGACCCTCTTTCAGTCTATATCCTTAAGTCACATATGACCCTATATTGGTTTTTATCCTCTTGCAAATGCATTCTATGCTATCATAATTTTAACAGATCTCTGTACTGTCCCTTGAATCATTTCACATGTGTGTGCTATATTTCTTTTTAGTTAGAATGTAAGCAGTCTCATAGGAAGTGTCAACTAAACTGTAGAAGGAGTTACCAAATGAAATCCTCCTTTAGTCAATTAAAACACTGAGAATCTTCCACAGAGAAGGGGTTACTTAGACTGACCTCTATTGAAGAATGTGCTAATCATAAAGGCGAAGAGTATTGAGGCGATGATAAAACACAGGAAAAAGATGGCAGTGACTGTTGGGTCGCTGTGTTGGATGACTCTCTCCTGTGTAATCTAGCAAAACAATCAGGAACTAGTTTAGTCTCGTTCGAAGTGGTGCCACAGAAAAACAACGGAGGTGATGGAAAACATCAAATATTTGAGTGTCTCAAGTAAAACAGATCACACTGCTCAGTGAGATGCAAAGTGAACTAAATAACTCCTTTCTCCCAGAGAGCCACCAATCTAAGGCTATTCTTTTGTTTGCTGATAGATGAAGTGACTTCTGAATTTCCACAGTAGAATCAACATGAAACACATTTACTCTTTTGCAATATAAAATTCACTAAGCCCCCACGACATTTACTTTATCCCTCTCAAAGTTTAGCTGCAGTATGTTGCATTCAGGTAGATACTCGCCTTGAGAAATAAAGCCATGTGCAGTACAGAGGTGATACATATACACAGTAATAAGGCTGTAACAAAATATGTAGCCCAGAGCATCCAATTCTTGAGTCCTGCCACAAGTTGGTACTCCTGTGGGAGAGTTAACACAAATCAAATATCATGGGGAAAAAAATTGTTATTTTTGAAATGCATCCACAAGTATTATCTGATGTAATTCCCACAACAGTCTATGTAAGTTTAATATTATTATCCCCATTTTACATAGGAAGAAATCAAGGCTCAGAATAGTCAAGTAACCTCATCAAAGTCATCCACCTGGTCGGTGGCAGTACTGTGATTCCATCTCAAAATTTTGAATCCAGAATTCTTTTCTCCAATAATCCACCAGTTACAGTTTTGACACAAGAAAGATTTAAATAAAAATTTAAAATTCAAAAAGCAACATCACCTTTCTTTATATTATGTTCTACCTCCAGGAAGTAATAAGCTAGGAAGGTAAATAAGCTTTCATTAAATATAGGTTAGAACAGGGATAAGAAAACTATAGCCCATGAGCCAATCCAGCCTACCTCATACTTTTGTAAATAAAGCTTTCTTTTGTAAATAAAGCTTTATTGGCAACCAGCCATGCTCATTTGTTTCCATATTGTCTATGGCTGCTTTCATCCTATGGTTGATCTAAACCAAATCCTTATAATTTTACAGATCCAGAGAGTGTGAATCACTTCTACAAAGTTGCACAGCAGCAGAACTTCCTGTTGCCTGTTCTTCCTGCTCTATCATGCTGCCTCTGCATATTTCTGAGGCCACTTTTCCATGGTTACCTGCACAGTCTGGAGACAGACTCCTTAGGCTTAGGTTTAACAAAAGTTAATAAATCTAAAGGGAGAGAGAGACCGCAATACATTAATAGTAGGGAATTTCAACACCCCACTCTGAGTAATAGAGAGATAATGGAAACAGAAAATCAACAAAGAAACATTAGAGTTAAACTACATACTAGACTAAATAATATGATATTAAAGAACATTTCAGCCAACTGCTGCAGATAGCCTTTTCATAAGCACATGGAACATTCTCCAGAACAGACCATATTTTAGCCCCAAAACAAGTCTCAACAAATGCAAAAAAGTTGAAACCAAATCAAGTATTTTTTCTGATCACAATGGAATAAAACTAGAAATCAATAACAACAGGAATCTTTTTTCCTCAAACTTCTTGATGTTGTTCCCTCATAGACTTTGTAGAACGCATGATGTCCATTAAAATTGGACATCCACAGACTGAAAAATTGAGCTTCAACTTAAACTTCAGACCTTATAAAAATCAACTCAAAGTGGATCATGAATCTAAAAGAAAAAAAAACATGTAACCATAAATTTTTTGAGAAAATATTTGTGATCTAGGATTATGTAAAGAGATTTTTTAGAAACAACATGAAATGCGTGGTCCATTAAAGAAAAAACTTGATAAATTGGAATTAATCGAAATTATAAACATTTGCCCTGTAAAAGATACTGTTAAGAGAATGAAAAGACAAGGTATACATTGGATTTTAAAAATTTCAAATCATGTATCTGACAAAGCACTTGAACTCAGAATATATAAAGAATTCTCTAAACTCAGTAATAAGAAAACAATCTAATAAGGGACAAAAGACTTGAACAGACCTTTCACCAAAGAAGAGATATTAACTGCCAATAAGAACGTAAAATGATATTCAACATAATTAGCAACCAGAAAAATGCAAATTAAAGCTTGATGAGATACCACTACATGCTTTTAGAATGGCTAAAATAAAATAATACCAGGTGTTGACAAGGACGCTGAGCAACTGGATCTCTGACATTGCTGGCAGGAAATAAAAATGGTAAGACCATTCTAAAACACAGTTTGGTAGGTTCTTATAAAGTACACTTAACATGTGATCCAACAATCTCACCCTTGTTTATTCATCCTGGGAATATGAGCATACACAAAAAAACTTACATATATGTTCTTAACAGGCTTATTTGTATTAACCCAAAACTGGAAACAACCAAAATGTTCTACAGTGGGGGCATAGATAAACAAATTATAAAATATCCATACAGCAGAATACTGCTCAGCAGTTTTTAAAAGATACAAACCATTTGAATGGATCTCAGCTGCATTATGACAAGTGACATAAGCAAATGACAAAATGTTACATACTGTATGATTCCATTTAAACAACATTCTAGAAATGACAAAATTACACTAATAAAAGATTGATCAGAGGCTGCCAGGGAACAGATGTAACTAAAAAGAGGTAAAACAAATGATTTGGGGGAGTGATAAAGCTATACTGTACTAATTATGAAGGTGACTACATAAGTCTATAATTGTGACAAATTTACAGAACTGTGTGCCACTCTCTCTCCCCACCAACCCCAAAAAGTTGAGTGCATGTAAAAACTGATGAAATTCTAAAAAGGGCTGTAATGTGCTAAGTAGAATGTTATACTAGTGACAATTTGCCAGTTCTGATAGTTATGGGGTTATGTAAGATATTAACATTGGGGAAGGTTAAGTGAATGGTATGTGGGAATTCTCTGCATTATTTTAGCAATTTCAATGTGAGATTAAACTTATTTCAAAATAAAAAAAATTTTTAAAAAGAAAAACTAGAATGAAACCTAAATAGCCCCATATGTATTTGAGAAATTAACTTTGTATTTTAAAAATCTTCCCACAAAGAAAACTTGTGGTCTACGTGGCTTCATTGATAAATTCTAAATTTATCATTGAAGACAAATATAATAGCACAATTTCTATAAAGACTCTTCCAGAAAACTGAAGGATAAAAAAAAAGCATAACCATGTGATCATTCCAATAAATGCATCAAAAGCACTTCACAACACCCAATATGTATTCCTGATAAAAATGCTAAATAAACCTTAGTTTATTCTGCTCTTAAGCAGAACCCAATAAAGGACATCTACCAAAAATTTACAGAAAATGTTATACTTAATGATAAAAGACTGAATGCTTTCCACCTAATATCAGGAACAAGCAAGGATGTCTGTTCATTTCACCTCTATTTAACATTGTACAGGGCATCTAATATGATAAATAGCTCCCCGAACACCTTAACAACAAAGAAAATCATTGAAAAGTGTGTGCAAAATTCCAAAATTTGAAGTTAATAATGCATGTATCCATTTCCACTGATCTTTACCTCCCAGGTATTTCTGAAACTTTTCCCTCTCTATTCCCATATACTAAACCACCTTAGCTCAAGCCCTCTCTGCTTTTCTTCTGGTCTGTGATTATTGCCCATGATTGGTTCCTCACCTTTAGTCTTGCCTTCATTGTCAAACTTTGTCAACAAACTATGGCCTGAGGGCCAAATCCAGCCCACAGACTATCTTTGTGTGTTCTGCAAGCTAAGAATGGTTTTTACATTTTTAAATAGTTAAAAAAAAAAAAAACCAACAGAAAAAATATTGAACAGAGAAGTATGTGGCTCACAAGACTTAAAATACTATCTTGTGCTTTCCAAAAGAAGCCTGTCAATCCTTGATCTAAGCCATCCTCCATATCCCTTTTCAGAGCCATTTTTCTGAAGGCAACACTGACAGGAAGGAGGCCTAGCCTACTCCCCACCCCCAGTGCTATCTGCCCGGTGAACTCCTATTTATCCTTCATTGCTTAGAACAAGCATCAGCCCTCCTCTGTATGTCAAGAACAACTTTTGCACCCCTTAGGGTACTTATCTATTATAAATTAACTCATTTGACTATTATCTCAATTAAACCTTTAACAATCTGTGAGTAGGAATTCTGTCTTCTCTACCATTTGTTGAATGCTTACAACAGGTTAGAGATGGATCTACATACTTTTAAAAATAATATCTCATTTAATTCCTCCATATAACCCTAAAAAGTAGGCATTATTATCTTCAACTTTTATCTGAGGAAACAGGCTATGATCAAAGAGTTAAACATTTGTGAAGCCAGGATTTGAACCTAAGAACTATCAGAATCCCTGGAACAAACTAGGTAATTAATAAATAAATGTTGCACAAATTAATGGTGACCCAGAGGAATCAATGGCTTTCTCTCTGACTTTACAGCCACTATTCTTTATAATGTAGTACTGATTTGACTTAATATTGAAAGTCATCTCAAATGAGATTTGAAGGAATAAAACTTGGCAAAGATTCACAGAATCATAGAATGTTGGAATTGAACTATAGCTTAAATCCATCTAATTTAAGATCTCATGTGATTATGTCTTTGTTGCTAATTTTATTCCTAAGAACACTCAGGGCATTTAATATTTGACCTCTTTCCACAGTGTTTTTGTCAAATAGTCATTTAGTCAATAAAACTATAAGCCATTCAGTCCAATCAACTGTGTAAAAAAGAAAAAATAAAACCTACAAGCCAAATCAAAAATTGAGATACAAACAAAACATCAGGCCAGATGAGGTGGCTCACAACTGTAATCCTAGCCCTCTGGGAGGCCAAGGCAGGAGGATTGCTCGAGGTCAGGAGTTCGAAACCAACCTGAGCAGGAGTGAGATCCCTTCTCTACTAAAAATAGAAACATATTAATTGGCCAACTAAAAATATACAGAAAAAATTAGCTGGGCATGGTGGCACATGGCTGTAGTCCCAACTACTCGGGAGGCTAAGGCAGGAGGATTGTTTAAGCCCAGGAGTTTGAGGTTGCAGTGAGCTAAACTGATGCCACAGCACTCTAGCCTGGGCAACAAAGCGAGACTCTGTCTAAAAAAACAAAACAAAACAAATAAACAAAAAAATCAGAAGATTGGGCCGGGCGTGGTGGCTCACGCCTGTAATCCTAGCACTTTGGGAGGCCGAGGCGGGCGGATTGCTCAAGGTCAGGAGTTCGAAACCAGCCTGAGCGAGACCCCCCATCTCTACCAAAAATAGAAATAAATTAATTGACCAACTAAAAATATATATACAAAAAAAAATTAGCCGGGCATGGTGGCGCATGCCTGTAGTCCCAGCTACTCGGGAGGCTGAGGCAGTAGGATCGCTGAGCCCCGGAGATTGAGGTTGCTGTGAGCCAGGCTGACACCACGGCACTCACTCTAGCCTGGGCAACAAAGTGAGACTCTGTCTCAAAAAAAAAAAAAAAAAAAAAAAATCAGAAGATGATGTAGTGTACACTCTAGCCAGTCCATGTTTGTATATTGCTACTGCAACATAACTATTCACCAGTGCCAAAAGTGTGGGAATAATCCAACCTTCCACACAAATCTGTCCCATAGGCCCATAATGTTAAAAAGGAAATAAGTTACCTTTAATCCCCTTTCTTTTTCTAATGTGATGATCCTGATGAGGGTAAGTTCATTTTGAGAAAATGCAAGTAAAACCATCATGGATAGGATATTCAAAATTAACCACATATGATTATCATGATAATAAGCAGGGTATGGAAATCTCTGAGCCAAAATGCTGGCATTATTAAACATCCTTTCTGCATCTCTGCCATTGTGATATATCATGATGGCCTTATCTAAGGAATGCTGTATAACCAGGAACCCTTCTTTGATGTAACCTAAATGGGAAAAGAGATTGTAAAGATTATTTTACTGAGAAACAGCCAGGCAAACAAAGGAGACAATCCAGGTAATTTAAAGCTTTTATCTCAGAGAACAAAACAATTTCACCAACACTGACTGTGATTTGTGATAAAACATATAATAAATATACAAACTAAAATATGACATGAAAGTGATACCATTTGCTTTATATAACTTTATCAGCCAAATTAAATGAGAATTCAAGAAAATATTAAACTGACCAATTGCTATAGCTTGAATGTATCTGTCTCTCAAGAATTTATATGTTGGAAACTAATACCCAGTGTCATAGTGTTAAGAGGTGGGGCCTTTTGGGAAGTGATTAAGTCATGACCACCAAACCCTCACGAATAGGATTAATATTCTTATAAGAGTTGAAGGGAGTGTCCAAGTCTCTTTTCTTTTTTCCCCTTTTGCCATGAGAGGACACAGCGTTAGTCACCTCCAGAGGACAAAGCAATGGATGCCATCTTACAAGCAGAGAGAAAGCCCTTACCAGACACTGAATCTGCCAGCATCTTGATCTTGGACTTACCAGCCTCCAAACTATGAGAAATAAATTCCTATCACTTTTAAATTACCCAGTCTGTGGTATGTTGTTATAGCAGCCCAGAATGGACTCAAACACCTCTACACATTGGACATATGGAATAAAAATGAATTCTAAAACAAGCACATTTACAATAGCACTAAAAAGCACTAAAAACAATCACATTGTGATTGCACTAAAAACAATAGCACCAAAAAAGAATAAAATACTTAGGGATAAACTTAACCAAGGAGATGAAAGGCCTATATGTATCCAGCCCACAAATGGGTGACTGCAGCTCAGCTTCTCATGCTCCAGGAGCTGGTACAGGTGGCAGTGGGTTTCCTATGGCGGCAACTCAGCATTCATAACATGGCAACTGAACCTTCTGCTCCCAGGAGGAGAATGTATTTTGAAATTGGGAAGAGTGATAATTCTGGGATATTCCACATCTTGTCGGCTTTAACCTTCTACAGACACAGGGCCTTCTCTGTGAGGAGGGACCTCACTGGTGTGTGCGCGGCGGGTGTGGGGTGGGGGAGGGTTGCTCTCCCAATCAGCTGAAATGTGGTGGGCATGCACCAGGAATACATGCAGGATTGTGCCCTGCACACAAACACCTGTGAGAACAGAACAGGGACTATAACGGTGGGAAACATATTCTCCAGGAGGAGGTAACCAAAAGCCTTGGCTCTACAAAAGGATTCTGGGTATAACAATCTTAGCAGAGCCTTCAGGTGACTCAGCTTCCATAAAATCCTGCCCTTACTTGCCACTCGCCACATCTCCAAATCAGAAGAGCCAGCCCTTTGCTACCTAGGGTACCTCACCAGCAAGTAAATGCTACAGGACCTCAGAAGCCTGTGATGCTAAGGATAAAGACTCTAGTCAGAGAATGTGCTCAGTCCCCACGGTGGGGTTCTGGGACACATGTGGGCCTGCTCAATACAGTCCCCAATCCCTGGGAAGTGGCTATGTGTGAGAGGTAAAGGTGCGAGTGGCTTAGGCATGTTGACTTCCCCTGAGAAAGACAGGTCCTCTCATATCTGCAGTGGCCATGTGCATCAGAGAGTGGCATGGCTGCACATGTGAGAACTGAATACACCCAAGCAATGTCCATATGAATCCCTTCCCCATTCCATGCCAAACAGTCTTCCTCAGACAGAAAGATTCAGGGTCCTGAGGCTTGTCTCTTCTAAAGCTCAAAATGGGTTCTGTTATAAGATTTGATTGGCTTTGCTTGTTTTAAGGACTTGAGTTCAGCCCAATCCTCAACCCTCCAAAAAACTGGCACAGGTTGGGGACTTTATTATTCTTCTTTTTCTTTTTCTTTAATTTCAGAATACAGGCGTACAAATTATTTGGTTACATAAATTGCTTTGGTACCATGCCCATACCCCAGATAGTGTGCATTGTACCCATTAGGTGTGATTTTACCCATTCCCTCCTCCCCATTTCCACCTGCTTGACACCCAATGAATGTTATTTCCATATATGCACATAGGTGTTGACCAATTAGTTTCAATTTAATGGAGTACATGTGGTGTTTGTTTTTCCATTCTTATGATACTTCACTTGGAAGAATAGTCTCCAGCTCCACCCAGGTTAATATAAGAGGTATTAGTTTACCATTTTTTATGGCCAAGTAGTACTCCAGGGTATGCATTTTATTAATCCACACATATATTGATGGACACTTGGGTTGTTTCCACATCTTTGCAATTGTGAATTGTGCTGCTATATGCATTCAAGGGCAGGTGTCTCTTTTACAGAATGTCTTTTTTTCCTTTAAGTAAATACCCAGTAATGGAACTTCTGGATCAAATGATAACTCTACTTTTAGTTCTTTGAGGAATCTCTATACTACTTTCCTAGAGGTTGAACTAGTTTGCAGTCCCACCAGCAGTGCATGAGTGTTCCTATTTCTCCACATCCATGCCAACATTTATTGTTTTGGGACTTTTTCATAAAAGCCATTCTCACCGGAGTTAGGTGATATCTCATTGTGGTTTTGATTTGCATTGCCCTGATCACTAGAGATGTTGAGCATTTTTTTTTTCATGTTTGCAGGCTGGGGACTTTAATGTTGAGATCACCAATACTGATGTTCCAAGGAATCTCAGGCAGATTGTTGTTGTTTCATAGCAGATACAACCCACGCAGGGGCTGCTGAAAGGCCATCCTTGGATTTCTCTGACCTGTTTTAAGCTTCACTCTGAGCCATGATTTCATGCATGTTGGTTTCCAACACCATCCCACCCATCACCACTTCCTAGAAGATGTAGTGCACCTTATCCACATGGAAGATCAAATCCTATTCACGCACACTTTTGAAACACTTATCCAGAGTCTCCACAAAAACCCGGATGATGTCCATGATCCCAGCTTCACTCTCTGATGAATCCACAAAAAACACAAAGTAGAGGGTAGCCTAGTGTTGGTAAATCAGTTTGTAGTTAGAGCCACCAATCAAGCTTCCACCCTCAAAGAAGTTACAAATGTTGTCATTCCACTTGAAAACTAGATGGAAAGTCTCTAGAATGATCTGCTGTTGAATATCTTCTGGGAAATGCTGGTGGAAGTGGACCAGCCATGGCTATTCACATGGTCGCTGAAAACGAGAATTGCCTGAATCATCTTTGCCAATCACACTTCACTCAGTACTGGCTGTTCCCAGAAGGCATGTGCAGTAATATATGGAAACATAAAAGAACTCATACTTTTCTGAGAGAAACCCTTTTAATGTGAGAAAGGTAGTAAAGGATTAAAATTTCCTAGTGCTTTTAAGGACATAAAATGATTGACAATGGAGAAATACCCTTTGACTATAGGGTGTAAGACATGTGATAAAGCCTTCAGTTCTTCCACTTATTTTTGAAAACATGGAAGATCTCACAGTAGAGAAAAGTATAACATGTGGTAAGGCCTTCAGCTGTTCCAGTTCCAACTGAAGTCATGAAAGAACTCATTTCTGAGAAAAGCTCTATAAATGTACAGACTGTTAGAACACTGTTTCTCTCACATACAGCCAAAAATACAGGGTAACATACATTGGAGATGGACCTTATAAACAAAAGAATGCACACTGGATTGAAACTCTAGTTTGCACAATACAGGAAAGTTTTCAGTTTTAACCATTTCAAAAGTTATGTTAATACTCCCATGGGAAAGAAATCTTATACATATAAGTAACTCAGAAAGCCTGATACAAACAAATTCATTATGGTACAATGCTCAACAAAATGGACATGACTGAAATGTTATACAAGATAAAAAAACACTGCTAAAAGAAATTTTAAAAGATACAAATAAATAGAAACACATCCTATATTTGGGGATTGAAAGACTTAATTATTAAGTCCATACTGCCCAAAGAGACTGACAGATTCAGTGAAATCCCTAAGAAAATTCCAATGGCATTTTTTTTTTGCAAAAATAGAAAATAACATCCTAAAATACATGTGGAAGCTCAAAGAACCCTAAGTAGCCAAAACAATCTTGAGAAAGAACAAAGCTGGAGGCTTCATACTTTCTGATTTCAAAACATATTACAGAGATACTTTAACCAAAAAGAGTATGGTACTGGCATAAAGTAAGGCATATAGATCAATGGAACAGAATAGAGAGCCCAAAATAAACCCTCACATATAAGGCCATATGATCAAGAAAGGTGCCAAAACTACACAATGGAGAAAGGATAGTCTCTTCTATAAGTGGTATTGGGAAAACTGGATATCCACATGCAAAAAAATGAAATTGGATCCTTACCTCATACCATATACAAAAATTAAATCAAAAGGAATTAAAGCCCTAAACATAAGACCAAAAAATGAAAAAAAAAAAAAACTCTTAGAAGAAAATATAGAAGAAAAGCTTTATGACATAGGATTTGGCAATGATTTCTTGCATATGACAGCAAAAACACAGGCAACAAAATTAAAAATCGACAAATGGACTACATCAAACTTAAAAACTTCTGTGCAGCAAAGGAAACAATCAACAGAGTAAAAGGGCAGCTTATGGATTTGAAAGAAAATATTTCCATATCATATATCTGATAATGGGTTAATATCCAGAATATATAAAGAACTCCTACAACTCAACAATCAAAACACAAATACTCATTAAAAAACAGACACAGGACTTGAACAGACATTTCTCCAAAGAAAATATACAAGTGGCCGACAAGCATGGTGCTCAATATCATTAATCATCAGGTAAATGAAAATCAAAACTAAAATGAGATGTTACCTCACACCCATTAAATAACAAATGTTGGTAAGGATGTGGAGAAACTGATCCCTTGTGCACTACTGATAGGAATGTACAATTGTGTGGCTATTATGGAAAAAATGATAGAGGTTCCTCAAAATATTAAAAATAGAATTACATAGAATCCAGCTATTCCACTTCCTGATATATATCTAGAATAATTTAAAAGGATCTCAAAGAGATATTTCATATCCATGTTCACTGTACCATTATTCACAGTAAAGAGGTGGAAGTAACCTAAATGTCCATCAAAGAATAAATGGATAAACAAAATGTGGTATAAACACACACACACACACATATATATATTTTAATTACCATTGCATAATTAAAAGTCATTAATCAACTCAAAAGAATAATATGGAACCATAAGTATACAGGCCATGTTAATATAGGAAAATGTAAGCCAGAGAAGCCAAAATTTACCAACTAAGATTATATAAATGCATGGCTATATAAAGTACAGCATATTATTTAAAATAGTATAAAGATGCTTTTCCAATATATAAGGTTTTCTACATGATTGTTTTTACAATAAAAATTAAATTAAAAAATTTGCTGCCACAGTGAATGAACAACTGTCTTATATGTTGAAAAAAAACTGAGGTATACATGTAATGACAGCTAGCATGCAACAAAAATAACAATATAAGTATGCTTAAGGATCTGCTCACCAGGATGTCCCCCATCTGCTTCATCTGGGTTTCTGGGTCCTAGAGTAGGTACTCTTGGAAAGAGAATAGATGTATGCCACTCTGTCTTTCTTTGGAATAATTTATATGGATGATTAGAGGGATCACTAAAATTACTAAAACGCAGGCGATATTTTACCTAGAATGAACAATAGAAAACAAATATTTTAAACTAATGAACATTGAAAAGCAAATATTAGCAGTGAAAATAAAATGAAATACAAATTTTAAAATTGTGTATTGAGGACAGAGTGAGCAACTCAGGGTTCTAAATGCTGAGAAACTATGATGTAACTGTCACAAGGGACAAGTAGTAAACCTCCATGTGATATAATCACAGTCAAAATTTGAAAGTGGCTGAACTTATATCTGTCTTCTTTCATCTTATGGCATTTTGCTTCTGAATTTCAAAGACACAACAGTATAATTTGAGTATATTTTTCTAGACCCATAATTGCCCTGCCTACTGAGGGAAAGAAACATCAAAAAGTCTATTAAGGTGAGATCAGCAAGATGGCAGAGTAAGAGACCCTAGACTTCACTACCTCCCAGAGCAAGCTCAATTAGCTATGATCCACAGATAAGCATACCTGAATGAAAACCCCCAAACTTGGGAATAAGTCTTAGTCACCTGCATGGGTCCACAGAACTGAATAAAAAGTACATTAAAAGGGTAAGAGAAACAGTCTTACTTTTATTGCATTGCCCTCCCCTCCTGCAAGTCAGCACAGCTCCACACAGGGAGGACCTCCCCCCCAACCAGGGCTCACAATTTCTACAGTAAGGAAAGAGAACCAAAGGCAGACATCCAGCTTTCCTAGCATCCAAGATGCTTCTAGGAAGCACACTCAAGTCTCACCTCACAGATCACATAAGGAAAAATGGCATAGCTAGACCACTTGGGGTCAAAAAGAAACAAAGCAAGGATATAGAGGCCATAGTGACCAGCACGCAGATTTGGTGGTAACTCTGTATACCTGCCAGCAGTAGCGCTTGATCAGAGGCACCAGTTAACAACACAGCCCATTCACAAAGCTGAGCTGGTTGCTCCCAGAAATGGTGGAAAGTTCTACCTGGCTTGAATGTCAAGACAGTCAGCCTCCAAGACCAGCCTCAGACTCTGCCATGGGTCCTATCCAAAGACAGACAGATCTGCCATGCCTAAGGAATTTAATCAGTGCTTGGTTTCATCTCAGAGCCTACCCCTAGACTCCATCCATGGAGGGAAAGGACTGCACAGCAAATTTTAGTAAAGAGTAGTTGCTATACTTGCCACACACAGGAGTTTAATTAGTGTTCAACCCAGCCTCAAAGCCCATCTTAAGGCCCCACTGAGGTCGGGAGGCAAATGCCAACCACATATTTCAATTGAGCATAGCAGCTACTCCTGTTCATTCCAATCAGTGTCTCTACCTAACCTTGAGGCCCCTCCTGCAACAGGGTCTGAATGCTGAACTCAAATAGCAGTACTCTCTGGCCAGGGAACACACCCTATAGCCAAGCCAAATAATAGGCAATTGTCGTGCCTACCCAGCAGCTCAGCCTGATTGCAGAGCTCATGCAGTGGTCTTCCTGGACAGCAGAGCCCAGCAAGGTGGCCAACCTGAATTCAGAGCAAAGGCAGCAGCCCCAGCCATTTGGAAAACAAGAAAGCAAGCCCTGCCTGTGCAGGGACTTTACAAACTGCCTATCCAGAATTACATGCTAGAATAAATAGTAAAGTCCTATCCCTGCTAAAGAACACCTGTAAAAGCTAGAAAAGGTGGCTGTTTCCTCAAGTGTGCAGACATCAATGCAAGGTCACAAAGATTACAAAGACTCAGGAAATCATGACACTTCTACAAGAAACTAGTAGAAATCGAACAAAGCACCCTACAGAAAGGGAGATCTACGAAATAACAGAAAAACTATTCAGAATAAGCCTCTTAAAGAAGTTCAGGGAACTACATGAATATATGGATACAAATTAAATTTATAACACAATATAAAATGATACATTAACAAAATGAGAGGTTTGACAAAGAAATAAAAACAATAATAAAATAGAAATCCTAGATATGAAGAATACAATGACTAACCTGAAAACTACAATAGAAAGCTTTAATAGCAGTTTCAATCAAGCAGAAAAAAGAGTAAACGAACTCAAAGACAGAACATTTGAACTTATCCAGAAGAGCAAAAAGTAAAAAGAATAAAAAAGAATGAAGAAATTCTGTAGGAATTATGGGAAACTATCGAGAGAAATCACTTATACGTAATAGGAATTTATAAAAGAGAAAAAGGGCCAGAAATATATAATGGATGAAAACTTCCCTAGTTTGGAGAAAGCAGCCAACATTCAGGTATAGGAAGTGTGCAGGACTCCAGCCAAATTCAATTCAAAAAGAGGAGTTCATTACAAAACACTGAGGAAAGAAATCACAGAGGATGTAAACAAATGGAAAAACATATCATGCTCATATGCTCATGGATCAGCAGAGTCAACATTGTCTATACTACCCAAACTGATTTACAGATTCAATGTGATCCCCATTAAAGTACCAAAATAATTTTGTGCAGATCTAGAAAGAATAAATCTACACTTGATTTTTGTGAGAGGTGAGAGGCACAGATCCTGTTTTTGTCTTCTACATGTGGCTATCCAATTTTCCCAGCACCAGTTATTGAATAAAGGAGGCACATGCGGAAAGAGTGAGGAGGAAATGGGATAGAAAGAACACTTATTGCCTTGCTAGTTATTTTCATTTCTCTCCAATTTCATTGTCAAACATTTGTATCCTAAAGGCAGGATTTGGCTCTATGTATAGATATTATAATTTGATCATTTCCCTCAACAGTGGGCAGTACATCTATAAGATCTGGTAAAGAGACACACCAACTTACCAAATTCAAAGCACTGTTCTTTTCTATCCTCCACAATCTTTTTAAGTGTCTGTAGATGTTCTAATTCTGATGCAACACGGCTGAGCCAAATAGGTGTTCCCAGAGATTTAGGGGAGAAATTAAGTAATTCACTCGAAAGAAAGAAGCTTTTCATATAGGAATCTCTGCTAGTGCATGTGTATCTGCTTTTACCCCAAGTCTTTTGTATGTGGCTATATTCTTATTTACTTAAGCACCATATGCAGGGATCGAAGCATCTTCCTGGTCAGGTAGATTGGCAAAGTTAATAGCCTTACTAGTTAAAGTTCCTGTTGAGATAGGGACTCAGCCGGCACTGTGTGATAAGATGAGTTTTCTTCTCATCTATGTAAGGTAATGGTTAAAAGCACAGGTATCAAAATTAGTTGGGGATGGATTTAAATTCTTGCTGTTATAAACTACCAGTTATAAGCTTGGGCAAGTTACAATTTTTCCCATTTATAAAATGGGGATGTTACCAATATCTCATTAAATCTCTGAAATCTAAAAATAAAATTATCAGGTCTTTAGATAAAACTTTCTTACCTTCAGCGGCAATCTATCATTGCTGTTTTTGAAGTTATGATCAAAAACAATAGCAGCCAGCACATGAACATTCTTATATTTGTACTTAATGTACTTCTCAAAAGCTTCTTCTGATGAAAAGCCTCGAACTGTAGAGAAATAATTTAGGTAAATTATCTGCATAAATGTGAAATGTCTAATAATCATTGATATCTGTATTATGAATACCATAATCTTGAGATATTATAAATTTCAAAACATTATTACTTAAAAATTGACATCACAAACCATGTAATAGATATTTGGGGTACATAAAAATTCTGAAGTGTACAATAAAAGCTACATCACATTATGAATATCTAATTATTACCATAATTGTATATTGAGGTAAATAGAACAGGGGAAATTTCAACTGTGTTTTGAAATCTAGTGATTTTTTGAAAAGAGTATTTTAAGATAATTGACAAGTGACAAATTGATCTCTATGGAAAATATGAGTTTAGAAAATAAACTGAAGTTATACAATAAAAAATATTGTACATTCATATCTACTTTTCTCATTCACGAATTAATCTCTATGAAATTTAGAAATAAACACTCACAAAAACATTCTCACACACACATACAGATATATAACTAAAATTTTTCCTTAGGAATTAAAATATTTATAACATAAGTAGGATATTAAAGTCTTTGACAGCCACTATATAAAGTAACATAAATAATTATTGAGAGAAATAAATATAATTTTTAAAAATGAAATGAGGTACCATATTCAAGGGTTTAAAGAAATCCATCCTGTAAAGGCATCTTTGCTGTAAAAAGTGACATATAAGGTTGCATTGATAATACAATCCTAATAAAAATCTAAACAGAATTTTTATGTGAATTTACAAGCTGATTCTAAAATTTATACAGAAAAAAATAGGTGAAGAACAACCATGACAACTAAACTTCCTTTATAGGCTTACCAGAATATGATAAAACTATAGTAGTTAAGACAGCATCAGAACAACAGAACGATATACAAATGGACCAATTTATCATAATAGACAGCCCATAAATACTTATGAATATATGAACCATTGATTTGTGATAAAATGGTAAGACAGAATAATGGTCTTTTCCATAAACAGTAATAAGTCAAATAAATATCCATATGGGAATAAATGAAACCTCACAACATTAGGAAAATCAATTTCTTCTCAGCTATAGATTTATATGATAAAATGATAATTCATAGTAGTAGGAAGTGATAGTTTCCATAAACAGTAATAGGTCAAATGCATATCAATGTGAAAATAAATGAAACCTCACACTATTTAAGAAAATCAATTCCTGGTGAATTGTAGATATGTATGTACAACATAATACAAAAAAATCCCCCTTCAACATAATGGAGAATGATTCTGGAATTGGGAAAGTTATTTAAAAAGAACACAAAGCACAATGAACATAATAGAAGAGATTGGGCCGGGTGCGGTGGTTCACGCCTGTAATCCTAGCTCTCTGGGAGGCTGAGGCAGGCAGATTGCTTGAGGTCAGGAGTTTGAGACCAGCCTGAGCAAGAGCGAGACCCCGTCTCTACTATAAATAGAAATTAATTGGCCAATTAATATATATATAGAAAAAATTAGCCAGGCATGGTGGTGCATGCCTGTAGTCCCAGCTACTTGGGAGGCTGAGGCAGGAGGATTGCTTGAGCCCAGGAGTTTGAGGTTACTGTGAGCTAGGCTGATGCCACGGCACTCACTCTAGCCTAGGCAACAAAGTGAGACTCTGTCTCAAAAAAAAAAAAGAAGAGATTGATAAATTAGGCTTTATTTAAATTAAGAACAACTCTACTCCAAAATATACCACCAAGGCAAGACACAAACGACACAAACTGAGAGAGCTGATATGCAATACCTGTAATCAACAACTAAATATAAAAATAATTGCTACATACAAATCAACAAGAAAAAAATTGCCAACTCAATAGAAAAATGAACAAAATATTTGAATAGGCTTGTCACAGAACAACAAGAAAAAATATCTAAATGGCCAATAATAATATGAAACTGTACAATGAGATTAGTAATCAGGGAAAAGCAAATTAAAACTATGATTCCACTGCACACTTCTCAAAATGGCTAAAATTTTAAAAAGTTATATATTTCATTCACTAAATTAAAAATATTAGTTAGAATTTTCCTTTTTCTGTAGAAACATATGACCTTTCACCAATATTTTAAATGATTAATGCTGTTTTCTCTCTCTCTGCCTCTTAATAGAATCTAGTGAACTGGTTCGACCATGTTTATAACTGATGTTATAAAGGCAGGAGTTTTCTTCCAGTTCCAAACACAAAGGACCTGAGCTAAAACAAACTCCATCTGCTTCAAACTAATAAAAATGCTGGATACAATTTAATACAATACATAATAATAAAAACAAAGCCAAGGTGGTCAGAGCAAGATGCTGGACCAGAGACACCACCAGCCAGAGGTCTCTGTGAGAAAGAGTCATTTTAAATAAAATAGAAAAAACAGACAGACAGACAAAGATCAGATGTGGGTCTGAAGGAAGGGTGCCTAAACCTGCAGAACATTCCACAGGAAGAGATTGCAGCGCAGAACTGGAAGGAGAAAGGCATCAGCAGGGATTAAACCCCGAGAGGCTTGGAGACCAGCAAGAAAGGTAGATGGTGCAGTTAAAATCCCTCTCCCATACATGTTGGACCATTGGGGTGGGCACCTGAGCTGCTGGAGAAACCTTCTGCGGACATAAGCCAAGAGACTGCTGCCACCAGTGAGCTTCGTGTGGACAGGACACTAGGCTCCCAGGCCCCCTGGAGCACCTCCCACCCAACAGACCACAGCCAACCAGTGGGCACTATATTGCTTCTCTCCCAACTGGTTGCCTTTGTCATCCTCAGGGGGCCTGAACCCCTCAGGTTCCATCTTACTCATCCCCACACCGTCATTTCCCATCTCCGGCCCAGACTGCAGGAATCACAGGGTCTAGCGGGTCCCTGGCAACCTGCATGGCTCCATAGCCGGGTCATTCTCAGAGGTAGGATCAGAGATGACAAGAGCTTGGACTTTCCTCCACCTAGACGCTTATCCTCCCCTTCCCCTCCCCCACTTCCTGAGAGAGACAATTGACCTTTTTCTTTTCTTACTGCTTTTGATTTAAAGTCTGTTTTATCATAAAAGTATAGCTACTCCTGTTCATTTTTGTTTTCCGTTAGCATGGAATACTTTTTCCACACCTTTACTTCCAGTCTATATGTGTCTTTACAGCCTTTACAGCAAGGTGAGTTTCATTTAAGTAGCTTACAGTTGGATTATGTCTTTATATTCATTCTGCCAATACCTGTATCTTTTCAGTGGAACATTTAATTCACTTACATGCAAGGTTAATATTAATATCTGAGGCTTTGTTCCTGTCACATTATTGCTTTCTAGCTGATTTATAAATTCTTAGTTTCTTCCTTTTTGTCTTTTTATCTGTGTTCAATGAAATTCTGTCATGTTGCCATTTAATTCCTTTATCTTCCTCCTTCATGCGATTGTTTTATAAGACTTATGAGTTTTATATTTCCATCTGTTTTCATAATAATGAATATGAACCTTTTGTTTCCATGCTAAAGACTTCTTTGAGTGTTTACTGTAGACCCATCATGGTGGTGACAAATTCCCTCAGTGTTTGATTGTCTGAGAAAGACTACGTATGTCTCCTTCATTTATGAAATTAATTCTGGAAGAATGTAAAATTCTTGGCTGAGAGGTTTTCATTTATTATTATTATTTCAGTACTTTGATAATGCCATCTCATTCTCTTCTGGCCTGTAAGGTTTCTGCAGAGAAGTCTGCTGTTTGTGTGATTTGAGTTTCCTTTGTAGGTAACTAGGCACTTTTCTCTTGCTAATTTTAAAATTCTCTCTTTCATTTTGACTTTAGTCATTCTGATTATAAAATGCCATGGTGAATTATTTTTTGCAATGTATTTTCCTGGGGATTGCCTAGCCTCCTGTATCTAGATGTCTAACTCTCTTGCTAGATGGGAAGTTTTCATTGATTATTTCCTTAAATAGGTTTTCTAAACTTTTTGTATCTCCTTCCCCTTGGTAATACTGATAATTCATAGGTCTGGTCACTTTATGTAGTCTCAGATGTCTAGAAGGCTTTGTTGATTCTTTTTTATTCTTGTGTATGTGTGTGTGAATGGATTATTTCAAAAGGCTTGTTATCAAGTTCTAAGATTTTTTGTTCTGTTTGGTCTAGTCTATTATTAAAGGTTTTGAATGTATTTTGTATTTCTTCCAATGAATTTTTCAGTTACAGAATTTCTGTTGGTATTTTAATTAAGATATCTTATCTCCTTGGTAAATTTCTCATTCATATCCTGAATTGATTTTCTGATTTCTCCACATTAGTTTTCAGGTTTTTCTAATGTGAAATGATGTTAAATCTTGTGTGATGTGTGTATATGTGGCTGGATTATTTCAAAAGACCTGTCACCAAGTTCTGAGGTTCTTTCTTCTGCTTGGTCTAGCAGTAGCAGTGCTGGAGCAACCCACTGGCAACCAAACAGTCCATTTGGGTGGTGTTGGTAGCTTTGTGATGGGCTATTGAGCTACCCCCCAAGACCCACAGCTGCCCACAACAGGGCTGTGGATATCGTCCTAGGGGTTTGGGGGAGTGCCCAGTCTTCCCTCTCCCTCCTTAGCATGGAGGCAGTTGCAGCAACATCAGCCCATGCCTGGCCCAAGGGCAGGGTGCAGCCCAGTGTTAAGCTCTCAAAAAGGTGCCAGCTGTGGGCCCACAACCAGAGAGGACAGGGTCCCTCCCAGGCAAGCAGCATGGGCAAGAAGCTGTTGGGAGTGTGGTCTGCTGACAGCTTGGTCTCACAGCAGCCCTTAGCAGGGCAGTGGGTATTAATCTAGGTGTGCACAGGGAAGTTTGGTTTCCATGTCCCTCCTCAGCCAGGTCCTGCAGCCACATCAGCCAAAACTGAGCCCAGGGGTTGGGTGAAGCCCACTTCTAAACTCTCAAAATTGGGCCATGAGCCTGCACCCAGAGTGGGTGGGGCACCTTCCAGACAAGCAGCATGGCCAAGAAGCTGTGGGGAACGCCATATGCTCACGTCCTAGTCTCACAGCAGCCTGTTGCATGGTGGTGGGTATTGTCCTAGGTATCCATAATAGAGCCTGATTTCCCTGTCCCTCCTCAGCTAGAGGACAACTGTAGCCACAGCAGCCTAAATTTGGCTTGGGGGCAGGGTGCAGCCCAGCATTAAACTCTCAAAATCGTGCCTTGGGCCTGTGAGCAGAGAGGATGAGGAGCCTCCCCGACAAGCACTGAGGGCCAGAAGCTGTGGGAAATGTGGTCCACTCATGTCTCAGTCTCAATAGCAGCCTAAGACAGGGCGGTGGGGACCTTCCCGGGGGCATGGCAGCACCTGACCTCCCCTCTACCTCCTTGGAGCAGCACAGTGGCAGCAGCCGCATCTGTAGATCCCCAGTATCTAGGCGCTCAGAACCACAACCAGCTGAAGCTGCTCTAGGCTCACATGTCCTAGGATTCCACGTGGGTCCCCTTTCTGGAGCAATGTCCATGCACGATCTCTCACAAGCTCCCTGTTACAGGCTCAAGTGCCGCACGGGTTGAGGCGCTCTCCCAGAGCCAGAGACCATAAAAACTCACTTCAGATTGTGGGGCCCCATGGGGTTTTGTCTTACTGTTTCCTTGCATCTAGGAGTTCTCCTGCCTTTCAGCCAGGCACCAGCCAGGCAAGCTGCCTTGAACCCTCACCTTACTTACTTTTGATACTTCCTGTCACTTTTCTGGTGACTCTTAGTGTTCTCTCTCAGATGATCTGTTCAAAATGTGTCTACTTACTATTCTGGTTCCTCTCTGTGGAGGAGGCACACACTACCTATATCTAGTTAGCCATTTTGATCCCTCCCTCCAAATTCCTGACAGTGTTTTTAGCTGCAAGAGAGAAAGAGGAGAAATTGGGGGTAGAGTAAGGAGAGGGGTAAGGAGATAAAGCATTTTTTTGGAATACTTCTACATTTTTTAATCTTCTTTTCAAATGTATTCATATATATCACACTTAATATCTTTATAAAATGCTGAAAATTAATGACCTCAAGTCCAATTTATGCACCCAGGAAAAAAATACCTGATTCATCCAGACACTTGGTATCCCCTTGGCACACTATTAGGTACTTTACTCTAGTTGAAGTTGCATAATCCAAGACAAAGAAGATTGAGAATTAGAAAATTGGATAGTAACTCAATCACTGAATTTTAAATATTATATTTCAATAAGGATTATACCACAAATATATTTTAAATTACTTGACAAAATCCATAATGTATATTTAGGAGATTAATGCCTAAATTATGAAAGTCACTGAAGTATGGCTCTTCTAAAAAAAGTTAATAATAGAGTCTACAGAAAGATTTTAGATATTAAAGGTTTGTTTTCTAACCTTTAAAATTGGCATTTAAATCCCTTTTTACCATCTCAGTAATATTTTTTGCCACATCACTTTCAGAAGGCACATAAACCAACTCATATACAACTGACGTATTAATGAGGAAAGCAGGTAGTGTCAAAGGAAGAGGATCAAAAGTGGAAGCATGACGAAATTCCTTTTTAATTACTCTACGTCCTATCAAAAGCAATGCCGAAACTACAAATACCAGGCCAATATCCACAAGTAAACCCGCTGTATTCCGCCTCTGCAAGAGAAAAAAAAGGATTGTGTTAATTTACCTAAGAGAGTGTGTGTATATGTACATGTGTACTTATACTCCTGTGTGCACAAACACACACAATATAAACTGACATTACTCTGCTTCATTTTATAAGAGTGGTCCCCTAGCTTGTCTTTCTCACCCTTTTCTACATTTCATTACTCATTCTATTAATTCACCCTATCAATATTCTTCAGATTTAGTGCTACCCTCAGCCTTGAAAAAAAATACCATAAAGTAAAATGAAGGAGCTTTTTAATAATTCCCTATTGGCTTCATTAGCCTTTATAATCATTTCTGACAGATACCTCAACCTACCTTTAAAAGAAGATTTTTCCAGATGAGGACTACAAATTGCCTGAACCACAACGAATCCATTTTATCACAAAGAATGGAAGTTTAACTCTTCAAAAGGAAGTAAAGATGAAAAATAATTTAGGTCACCTGCCAAAATATTAAATTTGGATAAGTAAAAGGATTACTTCATTGTTCTACTCTTTTCTTCCATCAAACTTAAAAGATAATTACAAAAAAAAAAAAAACTTGAAATAAGGATTTATCTGCTCATATATATTTTTTATATTAATTCATTAAATTCACATCCAATGGGCTTCTACTATGTATAAAAACATTAGGCAGTAGAGATGCAAAGAGCAATACATTGTTGCTCCACTTTCACAAAGAAAGATCTAAAGTATAATTGAAGAATATCAATTATTTGGATGGGCTCTGACAGAAACTCTGTCACAAATTACAATGCTGAATATTTACTAACTTACTTAATGCCATATTCTGTGCTAAACATTAGGTCAATTCAAAACAGTCATGATCCTTTCCTCATTGCTGTGGATAGTATGAAACAGTAATTAAAAACCCAGGATATGAACACAGGCTGTCTAAATTCAAATCCTAACTCTTTAACAAGCTGTATAATTTTTAGAGAAATAATTAAACTATGGCTGTTTATTTTCTGTAAAATTGGTAAAGTTTATAGCACTTACCTTATAGGTTTTTTCCCCCAGGGATCATGTGCTGCTATGGAGGGAGTGGCTGAAAGGCTTTGCATCAATCAGTTTTTATAAGTGTGATAAAATATACATAAAATTTGCCATTTTAACTATTTTTAAGTGTACAGGTCAGTGGCATCAATCACATTCATATTGTTGTGCAACCAGCACCATCACCCACAATTTTTTTCATCTTCCCAAACTAAAACTCTGTACCAATTTAACAATATCCACCCGTTCCTCCTCCCACCGTGCCTTCTGGCAACCGCCATCTTACTTTCTGTCTCTGAATGTGGCTACTCCAGGCACCTCATATATAGGTGGAATCATACAGCATTTGCCCTTTTGTGACTGGCTTATTTCACTTAGTATAAAATGTCTTCAAGGTTCATCCACGTCATAGCATGTGTCAGCATTTCCTTTCCATACACCATTTTAACAAGCTCATAGAGCTGTCAAAATCAAGATGGAAGTTCAAAATATATCAAGGTGAGAGAGAAGATGCTATGTATTGCACTAGGACTAAAATGTGCTGCATCCTTTGAGCGAACCGGAAAGAGTAAACAGGTAATGCAACAAGAGAGAACACCAGAATTGAAGTCCTTCTGAACTTGAAGGAGCAAGCAATCAAGGAAGTGAGTGATTTCTGACCATGAGACCAAAAAGAGAAGCACCTTGGAGAACCTAAAAGTACTGGAGAGACAGAGGAGCAGGAGGAGCTCAGCCTTGACTTGAGCATAAATCGATCTCATCCTAATTAACAAGGCAAACACTTTAATTACTGAGCAAGTAAACTTCTGCCCAGATCCCAGAAGGATCTAGATAGAAAGCAAAGTCTTTAAAAACCGAACTGACACCACAAAGGTGAGTTAGAACTTGTGGCTTTAAACTCATAAAGTAGTGTTGCCAGATAATACATCAGAGGGCCAGTTAAATTTCCAATAAAAAATGAATACTTTTGTTTGTGACATATTTATACTGAAATATAATTCATTATATGAAATTCAAATTTAACTAGGTATTTTGTATTTTATTTTCTAAATCTGGCAACCCTGTAATCAGGTCAATTTCCTGCTAAAAACAAAAGTATCAACATTCTCCATAGGATTTTAAACAAGACCCAGAATCTCATAACTTAATGCACACAATGTCCAGAATACCATCCAATATTATTTGGCATATAAGAAATCACAAAATCTCAGCTTGCATAGGAAAAGACAATCAATAGATACTAATGATGTTATGACACAGATGTTGGAATTATCTGTAAAAGATTTTAAAGCAGCTACTACGAAAATGCTCAAAAGAACAATCACAAATAGTTTTGAAACAAAATTTAAAATAGAAAGTATCAGCAAAGAAATAGAAATAAAAATCTAATGAAAATTCTAGAATAACCAAAAAAAGAAACCAACTCACAAGATGGACTCACTAGCAGAATTCAGATAACAGAGGAAAGAGTCAGTGAATGGGAAGGCAGATCAATATAAATTACCAAATATAAACAAAATGGGTGATAGGGGGAAGATGGTGAAAAATGAACAGAGCCTCAGGAATATGTAAGATAACAAAAATTCTAGCATTCAGGTCATTAGAATCCAAGAAAAGAGGAGTAAGAGTGTAATGCTGAAAAAATATTTTAAGAAATAATAACTGAAACCTTCCCAAATGCTGTAAGAGACACAGATACAAGAAGTTGAGCAAACTCCAAACAAAAATAACCCCAAAGAAATTTATGTCTAGACACACCATAATCAAACCAATAAAAACTACAAACAAAACTCTTGAAAAAAAGCCAGAGTAAAACAACACATTATCTATAAGGAAAACAAGATTTGAAAAACAGCAGAGTTGTCATCAGAAACCAGGGAGGCCAGAAGGAAGTGACATTTTCTAAAGTGTTGAAAGAAAAGAATTATTAACCCAGAATTGAATATTCAGCAAAGAAATCCTTCAGAAATGAAGATTTGAAATAACATTCACAGACTAAGGAAAACTAAGAGACTTCATAGACAGCAGGTCTATGAATTATAAGAAGTTCTTCAGAGAGAAGAGAAATGATACTGGAAGAAAACTTGGAACATCAGGAATGAGGAAAGAACAACAGAAGTAAACATCTAGGTAAGCAGTCAAGCATAACAGACTGCTCTTATCTTCCTGAGTTCTTTACAATATTTTGATGGTTGAAAGCAAAGAGTATAACACGGTCTGATGAAGTTTTCAACAAATGAAGATATAATATATGAGACAACTACAGTCTAAAAGCACCTATATGTTGATAAAATTTCTATATTCCAATTGAAGTGATAAAATATTGATTCTAAATAGACTGAAGCAAGTGAAAATTGTATTTTGTAATCCCTAGTGCAGCAACTAAAAAATTACACAAAATCATAATGGATAAATTACAATAGAAAAGATACTAGATAGTAAATCAAATAAAGATAGAGAAATAAAGAATATTGGCAAAGGTTATATATGTAAATAAAAAAGTAGTAATGGTCTGTAGCTCACTTTTCCTATATTATTTAAAAGACTATATAAAAATTATAAATCCATGCAGATTTGGCAAACAATATATAAAGATGTAATTTGTGAGAATAACAACATAGAGGAGGAAGAGAGGTAGACAGAAGCCAAGTTTTTGTATATTATAGAAATTAATTTGGGGTTAATTCAAACAAGATTATTATAAAGTATTAATTATAATTCACAAGGCAATCACTAAGAAAATTAGTAAAAATATATTGCCTAAGAAACAAGAAGGGATATTTCAATTGCATCAGTTTAAAAAAAAAAAAAAAAAAAAGAAACAAGAAGGGAATAAAAATTGTAGCCTAGAAAATACCTATCTTACAAAAAAGGAAAACTATAATAGAGAAATTGAGTAACAAAAACAATATAAGACATAAAGAAAACAAATAGCAAAATGATAGAAGTCTTTCCTTATCAATAATTATTTAAATATAAATAAATTACTGCCCCAATTAAAGAGAAATTGGCAGAATGGATTTTAAAAAGTATGATCCAACCATTTGCTATCTACAAGAGACTCAATTTAAATCTAAAGGCACAAATAAATTAAAATACACACACATATATATATTCAATGCAAACAGTAACCAAAAAAGAGCTGGACATTAGTCAGACAAAATAATTTAAGATAAAATCTATTACAAGAAACAACGAAAGATATTATATACTGATAAATGGGTCAAATCATCAAGAAGATATAACAATTATTTATTCCCCACCAATACAGTCCCAAAATATATGAAGCAAAAACTGACAGAATAAAGGGAGAAATCAACATTTCAACAATAATAGTTGGAGATGTCAATACCCTACTTTCAATAATAGATGAACAACTAAAGAGAAGATCAACAATGAAAATATAAGATTACAAACAATACAATAAGCCACCAGACCTGACAGATATATATAAAATACTCTACCCAAAATAACAGAACATGCATTTTTTTTCTCAAGTGCCCATGTGGCATATGTTAGGGCACAGAACGAATCTCAATAAATTTAAAAAGACAGAAATAATACAAAGACTCTTATATGACTATAATGGAACAAAGTTAGAAATAAGCAGCAGAAGGAAATCTGGAAAATTCACAAGTATGTATAAATTAAACAATACAAGTTTAAGCAAGAAATGAGTCAAAGAAGAAATCATAAAGGAAATTAGAAATACTTTGAGATAAAGGAAAGCAAAAATACAACATACCAAAACTTATGGGATACAGTAACAGCAGGTCAGCTGTAAACTCTTATTATAAAAACTATTTCAAATCAATAATATAGCCTTCTACCTTAAAGAACTAGAAAAAGAAGAGCAAACTACACCCAGAGCTAGTAAGCAGAAGGCAGGGAATTACAAAGATTAAAACAGACAAAAGAAATAAACAATATAAAAACAATAGACCAAGGAAAGCATATGATCCCTTTAAAAGATCAACAAAAGTTACAGACTTTTATCTTGATTGACCAAGATAAGAAGAGCAAAGACATAAATTATTAAAATCAGGAAACAAAAAGGAGACACTACTACCAACCTTACAGAAAGAAAAAGGATTATAAGCGAATACTATGAAAAATTGTAGGCCAACAGATTTGATAACCTAGATGAAATGGACAAATTCCTGGAAGTATACATACTACCAAACTAACTCAAGAACAAGTAGAATATCTAAATAGAGACCTATAATAAGAGATTGAATCAGTAATCAAAAACCTCCTAGCCAAAAATAGCTGGGATCAAATGGCTTCAATGGTAAATTCTACCAAACATCGAAAGAATAATTTACACCAGTCCTTGTGTTTGATTTTCCAAACAACAACCAATTCTCCAATTCTCTGACTCCAGCTGAATTCATTCTGGCACTAATTATCTGGCGTTAGCACAGATCCCACAGGTTAAAGGCCTAGTGTCCCACAAGATTGACCCTACTTCAAATATAGCTACATCCCTCAGTCATTGCTTATTTGTATAAAAAAAATAAAAAAAAAAAAACAAATATAGCTACAAATGTGGTCCACAGGGAACCTGCACTTCTGCCTTGCTAACTACAAATTACAGGGTTACCACGAACCCTCCTCTGCTTTGAGAATGCAATAAAACAACTCACAGAACTGAGGAAAGTGCAATACTTGCAATTACAGTTTATCACAAATGAACAACCAAGGGAAGAGATATACAGGACACAGAGCTTCCATGCCTTCTCTGGTGTGCCACCCTTGCAGCACATTGTTGTGTTCATCTACCCAGAAGCTCTCCAAATCACACTGTCCAAGAGTTTTTATCGAGCCTTTATTATGTAACCATGATTGGTTAAATCAGTAACCATTGGTGGCAACTCAATCTCCAGTCTTTTCCCTTCCTGGAGATCAGGGGTGGTCTCAGGGCTGTAAGTTTCAACCCTTATCACCTGGTTGATTCCTCTGGCAATCAGCTCCCATCTGGAAGCTGTCTAGGGTCTGCCAAGAGTCACCAAGAGTCACCTCATTAGTATAAATTCAGGTGTGGTCAAAATAGGCTAGTTTTGAATAACAAAAGACACTCCCCCCATTCCAGAAATCCTAAGGGTTTGGGGAGCTCTGTTTCAGGAACAATGGACAAAAAAACCCAAACATATATATTTTTATTATATCATACCATCTCAAAGTCTATCAAAAAATATAAAAGGAGGGAACGGCTGGGTGTGGTGGCTCATGCCTGTAATCCTAGCACTCTGGGAGGCTGAGGTGGGTGGATTGCTCGAGGTCGTGAGTTTGAAACTAGCCTGAGTGAGACCCCGTCTCTACTAAAAATAGAAAGAAATTAATGGACCAACTAAAAATATATATACAAAAAATTAGCCGGGTATGGTGGCACATGCCTGTAGTACCAGCTACTCGGAAGGCTGAGGCAGAAGGATCGCTTGAGCCCAGGAGATTGAGGTTGCTGTGAGCTAGGCTGATGGCACCGCACTCACTCTAGCCTGGGTAACAAAGTGAGACTCTGTCTCAAAAAAAAAAAAAAAAAAAAAAAAAAGGAGGGAACGCTTCCTAACTTAATCTAGACCTGAACCACCTTTACATCAAAGCCAAAGAAAGTCATCACAGGAAAAGAACTACAGACCAATATCCTTTATGAATATAAATGCAAAACCTCAATAAAATAATAGCTAACTAAATCCACCAGAATATTAAAAGTATTGAGAAAAGAAAAGAACTTTTATTCAAAAAGTGTGAGTCAGATTCTAGGCCCAAAGAGATATTAAAATGAGACAGCAATCACATCCTACTTCTCCCTTTAGCTATATAGTAATGTCTTGAAACTGCTTGCTATTGCCACAAGTAGCTACAAATTAACTTAATAGTGCTGCACCACACTATAACCTACACCCTAGAGCTTAAAAATGGATAGCCAATCACTAATCAATGTTATTTCTTAAACAAAGGAGAATTACTGGCAAACAACTTTGTATCAGGCCACAGCCTGTCCTTTTTTCTTTAAAAATCCACTTGTAACTGCTGCTAATCAGAATGTGAATTCAGGACAACTGACAACTTGAATTTACGCTCCCAACTTGCAATCCTCCCTAGTTGCAATAAACTCTACTGACATTAATTTTGCCACAGCTTCTTCCTTTTAGGTCAGCAGGATTATACCGCATGACCAAGTGGAATTTCTTTCAGGAATGCAAGACTGATTCAAGACATGAAAATCAATCATGGCCAGGTGCAAGTGGCTCATGCCTATAATCTCATCCTATGTTCACACATTGAAATACCAGCATTTTGGGGGACCAAAGCAAAAGTATTGCTTGAGGCCAGGAGTTCAAGACCAGGCTGGGCAACATGGTGAGACCTCCCTGTGTCTACAAAAAAAAAAAAAAAAAAAAAATTAGCCAGGCCTGGTAGTATTTGCCTGTAGTCCTACCTACTATGGAAGCTGAGGTGGGAGGATTCAAGATTACAGTGAGCTATGACAGTGACAATTTGCTCCAGCCTGGGAGACAGAGTGAGACCCTAAATGGAAGGAAGAAAGGAAGGAAGGAAGGAAGGAAGGAAGGAAGGAAGGAAGGAAGGAAGGAAGGAAGGAAGGAAGGAAGGAAGGAAGGAAGGAAGGAAAAAAGGAAATCAATACAGTTTAACATACATATTAATTAAGGGAAAAAAACCAACATGATGCCTAGCAAAGTAGACAATCAGTTGAATTAATATGAAAAAAAATCAGAAAATTTTAAAATGTCAGAATTATACTCTTGAATCACAGCTTGGAATCCATGCTTCTCCAACCCTGAGAGATTCAGTTGCTGAATTGTTTGATTTTGTGAAAGTGGTTCGTCCCTCCTGGACATGTGGGATGTTGTAATTGACTTTTATAGATGTGCTCCTAGACATTTAGGTACTTAATACAGTTTCTCTAACTCCCAGCTCTTTTAAATACATGTGGGCAGCTTGCTTTACAAAAGAGTTTTCTATTGTGGAAAAAAAAACCAACATGATGATCTCAATTGATGCAGAAAAAGCATTTGACAAAATCCAATAACTTTTCATGATAAAAACACTAAACAAACTAGGAATAGAAGGGTACTTTCTCAACATGATAAAGGGCATCTATGAAAAACTCACAAATAACATTGTACTCAATAGTGAAAGACTGAAAGATATCCTCCTAAAATCAGAAACAAGGGTGTCTAGTCTCACTTCTATTCAATATTGTACTAGAAGTCCCAGTCAGAACAATTAGAAAAAAAAATAATAAAGTCACCCAAATTGTAACGCAAGAAGCAAAACTATCTCTATTGCAGATGACAAAATCTTATATATACAAAATCCTAAAGAACCCACAAAGGAGCTACAAGAGCTAATAAATTCAGCAAAGTTTCAGGAAATAAGGTCAAGAAATAAAAATTAGTTATATTTCTAATCACTAGCAATGAACAAACTTTAAAGAAAATTAGGAAAACAATTCCACTTACAGTAGCATCAAAAAGAGTATAAGACCTTAGGGATAAATTTAAGGAGCTACAATACTTCTGCACTAAAAAATATGAAACACTATTTAAAAGAAAGTAACAAAGACCTAAATAAATGTAAAGGCATCCCATGTTCACAGACTGAAAGACCTAATATTGTTAAGACAGCAATATTCTCCAAATTGATCTATGGAGTCGAGCAATCCTTTTCTTTTTTTTTTTTGCAGAAATGGATATATTGATCCTAAAATTCATGTGGAATTATAAGGAACATTGAATAACCAAACAATCTTGAAAAAGAAGAGAAAGTTGGAGGTCTCACACTTCCCAATCTCAACACCTTCTACAAAGTGACAGTAATCAAAACAATATGGTACTGATATAAGCACAGACATATAAATCAATAGAATAGAATCGAGAGTCCAGAAATAAACTCATACAGCTATGACCAGTTGACTTTTGCCATGCTCATTCAATAAGAAAAGTGTTTTAAACAACTAAATAGCCATATGCAAAAAAATGAAGTTGAACTCCTACTTCACACCATATACAAAAATTAACTCAAAATGAATCAATGATCCAAATGTAACAGCTAAAACAAACTCTTGGAAGAAAACATATGTGTAAATCTTCAGGATCTGAATTTAGTAATGCATTCTTAGATATAAAACCAAAAGAAAATTTAGATAACATGGGATTCATAATAAAAAACAAGTACACTATCAAGGCAATGAAAATATAACCCATAGAATGGAATAAAGTTTTCGCAAATCATATATCTGATAAGCATTTTATATCCTGAATAGATAAAGCACTCTTACAACTCAACAACAAAATGGCAACACAATTAAATAATGGGCAAAAGAATCGAAATAGATATTTCTCCAAAGAAATTATACAAATGGCCAATAAGCACATGAAAAGATGCTCAACATCACTAGTTATCAGGGAAATGCAAATTAAAAACCCAATGTGATACTATTTCGCATCCCACTACGATGGCTGTAATAAAACAAAACAAAATATTTTTTGTTGTTTGAAAATAGCGATTAGCAAGATTGTGGTAAACCAGAACTCTCACACACTGATAGTGTGAATGTAAAATGGTGCAGCCCACATGGAAAACATTTTGGCAGTTCCTCAGAAAGTTAAAGATAGAATTACTATATGACCCTCCAGTTCTACTCCTAGTTATGTACCCAAGAAAACAGGAAACATATCTCCATACAAAAACATGTACTACAAATGTTCATTGTAGCATTATTCACAACAGCTAAAACGTAGAAACTCAAAAGTTCAACAACTGATGAATAGATAAACAAAATCTGATATACCCATACAGGTGAATATTATTTGGCTTTATAAAGGAATGAGGTACTGGTACATGCTACAATAAGCAGGCACCTTGAAAACATCATGCTAAGTAAAAAAGCCGGACACAAAAGGACACACATTATATGCTTCTATTTACATGAAATGTCCAGAACTCACAAATACGGGACGCAGAAAGCGGTCGCCAAGGGCAGAGAGGAGACAGCAACGGAGAGTGAGCACAGGGGGGTGATGAAAAAGTTCTGGGATTAGGTAATGGTGGGGGCTGCACGACACTGTGAATTTAGTAAAAGCCACTGAACTGTACACTTCGACGGGGCAAAAATGGTGAAACTTTATGTGATTTGAATTTTCCCCCCGTTTTTCACAAAAGGAAAACTCTACAAGATGGATGTGATTGCCACGCCACTGACGAGAATCAAGTCACGTGCCTCAAACCAGATTAGAACCAAAATTGACTACACCTCCCAAACTCTCCCATCTAAGCACTAAACTACAAAAAAAAAAAAAAAGTTAAAATTCAGCCCTCAGTCTCTACCGGGTGGGGTTCTGTGTCTTTGTTTGGAAGGGCGCTGGGCCGGGACACTCACGGCTCAGTGCTGGCAACCGCCACCGCCTCCGCCGCTCGGGGGCGCCGCCGCCTCCCAACGCCCCAACCTCCCTCCGCGCAGCCGCCCGCGGCGGGTTGAGGCTCCGGCCTCGCGCGCACGCGCACCCCGCGGGGGTGGCGTGGGAAGTGGGGAACTTCGGCCCGGCGGGGTGGAGGGGAGTGAGGGGGGCCCGCGAGCACCGCCCCCGTCCCCTACACCCCCGGACCTCACCCTCGCCCTCCACCCCCAGCCCACCCTTCTCGGGCTTCCCAAATATTTCACCGCTTGCTCCCCACCCCAGGCGCACCGCACAGTCCCCCACCTCCAGAATGACAGAGACTGGGAGTAAGGACAGGGAGACGCTCGCCTTGACCGCGGCAGCATTTACGGGGAAGCCAACTGAGCAGTGAAGATAAACACTTTAATACAATATTTTTTTTTTTCAGTTTTTAAAGTAAAACTTAAACATAAAAGCACATGAGGAGCTATGTTGGAGTCTAAAGCAAAAGGAAAAAATCTGTAATCCTGACTATTTAAATTTTTTAGACTCTGTCTATTGAAGATTTTTTGCGTTAATTTTAATTATTTTTAAATATTGCATTGGGCACTGAATAGGTTCCATAAATTTTGTGTGTAGGTGTGTACCTCAGTCACCTACTTGCCTCACCATGGTAACAGCTCCGCCTTGTGGTCACCTTCAGTGTGCTGGTGGCAGAAGTCTAGGAAGGTGCAAGTGACCATCTCCTCCCTAGGGGCCGTTAGGGGTTTTTAGGAACTTCTGGTAGCTCAGGCACAAGGTCTCAAGGGAGGGCAGGGAAAGGACAGTCACACCAGCTCCCTAGATAGTGGCCCCATGTTACTGGTAAGTTTATTAATATTCTTTCTGAGTCATTACTACTAATAGTAATTCAATTACTTTAATAATAAAGTAAGACACTTCAATAATACCACAAATATTAATTAATGTACTACTTATTAATAGTACTTATTATTGGAGTCTTTGGACAATTCTCTGGTCTAAACAGAACTAATTCAACCCAGATCAACTTTCTCAGTGCCACTTTACTGAGGACCTGGGTGATGTTAACCAAAGCTTTATGAGCAAGATGATTTGAGGTGATTTACAGACTTGTCCTGTTTCTACAAGATTCACTGGAAGCAAATACTGGAGCTTTCTATTTAAACAGGGCTGAATTCCTTAATTTACAATGGAAGCAAATAAATATGTCTTTCCTATTTCATATCTCTCTTTTAGTTAATGAGTATTTGATTTTGCCTTTTTTTCTTCAAGAACAATTGATTTTCTGTTGATCTGTTGATTTTCTTTATTTCCTCTGTGTTTTTGAAGCCCCCAAAAAACTGTTATGTGATAATTATAATAATAAATAATGGTTCATAAATATTTCTGTAACCCCAGCAACCCTGGGCATAAATTTCTAGGGATCGTGAACCGAAGAAACAGAATTGTGCAATTGAAATCAGCTTTTCCCAACCATCAATGTCTTCCTTCTTTTTTGATAATATGTGGATATTATGTGGCTACTCTGTACCAAGCACTGTCTACATGCATTACATAGAATTTATTTCACTGGTACATATTTTGACATTTGTTCATCCACTGTCTTTTATGATTTTGTGACCATTTCCTATGAAATGTGACCATTTCCTAAATCCCAACCCAAATACCAGTGGAGCACAACTTAGGCAGTTCCCACCTCTTGAGCTATCCTCCCAGGCTCCACTCTTGCTCATCTGTTTCATCCTACACATTGGCACAAGACCCATCTTTTCAAATGTTTAGTCTCTTTGAGAATGTAATTTACTTCCAGGCGGCTAGGAATCACCATTCCTAGCCGCCTGACGCCAAGATCCACTCCCCATTTTATCTCCTAATGCTCCCAGACACCAGCCTCTTGTTCCAGTCCAACTCATCTGGCAATTCACTGTTCCCAAGAACCGGACAACACTCCTTCCACCCTAGGGCTTCACCTGACCTGAAATGGCCTCTACCTCCCCTTCTGCCAACATAGCTTAATGTTAGGAGTGTAGTGGTGGAGTCTGACTCCAAGGGGAAAAGCTCACCTCCCCCACCTGCGTGCTAGGTGACCTCTGGCTAAAGCCCTTCTCCTCTCAGAGCCGCAGATGGACAGTGGCTATTATAATAACAATACTTCTCTACCTAAGAGGTTCTTCTATAATTAAATGAGATCTTGTCCATAAAGTGCATGGTGCAGTCCCTGGCACAAAGTAAAGATTAATAACCTGTTGTTATTTTCAGTGTTGTCATTATTACTATTTCAGACCTTGGTTTCATGAAACCCTTCTCTAACCACTCCAGGTCAAAATAATCTCTTTCCCCTCCCCCGCCCCCCTTTTCTGCTCTTTAGTTTTTTTCTTTGAATTGCTGAAAGCACTTACTTTCCCTACCACTGATTTGGCACAGGATGTACTTCCTTACCCCTTACGTTGTTACCTTCCTGTGGATACACTGTCTTATTTCCCCAACTCAAGTGAAAGCTCCTTGAAGAAGAGCCCCTGCATCTTGGCTCTTTGTATGATGGAAGCCATTACACCTTGCCCTGAGAACTCCCCACCCACCCCCTTTTAAAGGTGAAGGTTAGGTAGGTTAGTTAGCCTGCGAGAAAACTGTGCAGTTAGAGCAATCAACAGCCGGGGATCTGGCGGTCAGGGTGGGAGGGAGAGTAGCCTAAGAGACTCCAGATGGGGACAGATTGAAACGAAAAAAACAATTTTTTTTAATAACCCTCTGTCTCCTTTCATCTATTTCCGAGTGTAGGCAATAATTTAAGAAATAAAGGAGCTCCATATTGTCTGCCCTATCTCCCCTCTTATTTCCCAGGCTGGGCGACCGAGACAGTAGCAAATAGCGGAGTTGGTGGGGAGGAGGGGACATAGAGTGACAAAGCCCCCTACCAACGTGTCTTGCAAAGGAATGTGGCCACAGCTGATTACAGGACTTGAGAAGGTGGACCCAAGAATTCTAACTCCCATCCTGTCGCCTCGACGCCAATCGTGGGGAATCCTCCGCTGGAGGGGACCCATCTCGCCCACCCTTAGGAGTTGGGGTGGCGAAGGAGGAGGACTAGACAGGCCTGGGGGGCGGGGCGGCGTGGCTCCGCCCCCGGAGCCGGGCGGTGACCGGCAGGTGGCACCGCTGCGCGGCGGGGCGCTCATACAGGGCGCAGCGGCGGAACGCGGATCGCGGCGGTGTCTGGACTGAGCGTAGCGGGCAGGCGGGCAGGCGGCGAGATGAGCCGGGCGCCCGCGTTCCTGAGCGCAGCCGAGGTGCAGGACCACCTCGGCAGCTCGAGCCTCCTCATCCCGCCTCTGGAGACCGCCCTGGCCAACTTCTCCAGCGGCCCCGACGGAGGGGTCACGCAGCCCGTGCGCACCGTGGTGCCGGTGGCCAAACACAGGGGGTGAGTGGGAAAGGCCGGGGCCAGGGGCAGGAGACGCTGGAGAGGAGGAGGAGGGGAGCAGGAAGGGAAGCGGAGGGAGAAGGGAAGAGACAGCTTGCTTAATCATTGCTAATAACAGCTGCCACTTAATATGCGCTACCCACTGTGCGCTAAGTGGGCGCTTTACCAGTGTAACAGACACACTGTCCACTTAGGTAGGCATTGACGCCACCGTTTTACTAGTGGGAAACTGAGACTTGGAAAGGTTAAGTGACTTAGCCAATGTTACACAGCTAGTAAGTGGCAGAGCTAGGATGGTGTTTGATCCGGGGCCAGGCTCTTGAACATGCTATGCATGCTGTCTGCGGAAAGGGCAGAGGAACAGGAGAGGGCTGGTGGGGCAGAGATGCCGGAAAGGGAAAGGAAGGTATAAGGGACTCTATAGGAGACCCCAGCGTTGATGGGAAGGGGTTGAAGCTGCTCCCTTTCTCCTTGTAGCTTCCTTGGGGTCATGCCCGCCTACAGTGCAGCAGAGGATGCCCTGACCACCAAGTTGGTCACCTTCTACGAAGGCCACAGCACCATCTCCACCATGCCCTCCCACCAGGCTACTGTGCTGCTCTTTGAGCCAAGCAATGGCACCCTGCTGGCGGTGAGCATCTATCTATTATGGGGTGGAGTGGGACTTGGGTCCAGAGCTAGGCTCAGGAGTCAGTTCTGCAAGAGCAGGGGGAGTTTTGATTGTGACCACATGTGCCCTACAAGTGGCTGGACACCAGGGGACAGGGAGGGTTATCTGTAACCGTGAATCTGTTTCTAGGACTGCCTGAGGATGCATAAAGTACATGCAGCATCAGCATGTACTGCTGCTTCAAGCATGGACATGTCATTCTTGTGTATGTCCTTGTTGTATACTCAGTCACCCCATACTCAGTTTGAACTCAACCAGTGCTGAGGAATCAGTTACCTACTGAATCCTTGTCAATATGAGAAACAAAGGGTGTTCTGTGATCCCTGGGAGTCTTTTCTGAAAGGTACACAATGACCTGTTTTAACATCTAAACATAGTATCAAAAAGTAGCAGTAGCTCACATTTACTGAGAACTTTTTGTGTGGGGGGTACTGTTCTAAACACTTCACGTTTTAGATACTCTTAATACTTAAAACCACTCTGTGAGGTGGGTAAATTATTACTGCCACTTTACAAATGAGGAAACTGAGTCATAGAGCAACTATGCTGAACTTGTCCAAGTTTATGTAGCTAATAAGTAGCACAGCTGAACTTCAAAGCTGCTCAGTTTAAGTCCACGACCTATGCTCCCTTAAGACAACACTTCATTGCCCTTGTAACTGCTTCTTATTGGGCACCTATTATGTGCCAAGCAGGAGATACTGATCACATTCCATTCTGACAAGTTCCTCTGTGGGTGTTTCTGTTACCTCCCCTTTCCCCCAATTTCTGTGAAGGTCCCTGAGGCTCAGATTAGTAGAGCCGCTTTGCTTGAGGTCACACAAAAACTCAGGAATCGCTCCTAGTTTTGTCTGACTGTGGGATTTATACTCTTAACTCTTGTAGTCTGTGTGCTCCAACAAGCTGGCTCCTAGACTATCCTTACTTCCCCCCAAATGTCTGGCTCATCAAGGAATATTGCTGTTCATGACTCCTCTAAGAAAAGTATCTAGGTCTTCCGAGCGTATGCTCATCCAACGAAGCTGGTATCCTTACTACCCACCACCAGTGGTTACCTGGGAAAGCAGGACCTGGTGCTTTGAAACTAGACGACAGCTGACTCTGCCCAGTAGCTAGGGGACTCAGTGCCTCATCTGTAAAGTGAGAATAATGACGCCTACCTTTGAGGGTGAGCTGAGATGAATAAATTATATAAATGGAGAACAGTGCAAAGGGTGGTTTTTATTATTAGCCAGGCGTCATTCTCAACCCTCACTGTGCACCAGAATCACCTGGGGGACTTTCAAAAACGAGGCTGCCTGGGTCTCAGGTTTAAGGGTGGTATCTGGACATCTGTCTCTTCACAAAGCTCCCCACGTGGGCAGCAGTCCAGAACCACTGAGGCAGAGTTTCATGGCCCTCGTTCCAGACGTCAAATGACAATCTTGTCTCTCAAGTTCCTTCTTAATTTGGTGTTTTGAGAATCCCAGAGCAAGAAAAGAAGATGGGCAATTCTCACAGGTTCGTCGTGTGCTAGATGTTTCCAGATGTGCCAAAGCATTTAATCCTCACAATAACCCTCTGAATCACTGGCATTATTTCTGTTTCTACAGGTGAGGAAACCAGTGCTTATAGATTAAAATGTTTGTTCAAAGTTGCATATCTCATAAGTGGAGGAATTGGATCCAGTTCTGATACCAAGCCTATGCCCTTTGTGTAGGGTACTATCACATGTACTGGGGCTACTCTTTCAGAGCCGTTTCTCTGTTTCAGTAGTGGATAAGGGTTTCCCTTGTTCACTGTCTTTCCTTACCCTCAAGGTCATGGATGGAAATGTCATAACTGCAAAGAGAACAGCTGCAGTATCTGCCATTGCCACCAAGGTAAGATTATGTCTGGCTGTACTATTAAGGTGAGCTGGTGGGTAGGGTTAGATCTCTGAATCTTGAGAAACTAAGGGTGAAGTGAGGAACTTATGTTGGTCTTCTGTTGGACATAGCTGGAACTCCATATGCCAAATGAGATATCAGGTGAGCACAGTAATTCACAACATTGTTAGCTACCATTCAATGTTCATGACCAGATTCCAAGTACCTTAACATGCATAATTCTTGATCTTCCCATCAACCTTGCAAAGTTGGTATCATTATCTCCATTAGGACTTGTGGCTCAGAGAGGTTAGACAAGTTGCCCAGAATCACACAGCCAATAAGTGGTAGAACAAGAATTTAAAACTTGATCTTCCTGACCTCCAGGACTACTTTCTTGTCCCTGTACCACACTGCTCCTGATAAGACAGTATGGTTGCCACACGGGCCAGAGCTAGTTCTGCACAAGAGGCAGAGGGTGAGCTGAAAAGATCTAAGCCAGATTTGTGTACTCATTAAATTAGTATTGCTGAGCTCCTGTCATGTGCTAAATGTTGAATACAGCAGTGAACAAAACTGAGGGGCAACCCCCATAATATGATAAAATAAAATAAATTAAATTAATAAAAGAAAAAACTGAGGGGCACACAAAAGTGAAACACAGTATGATTTGCTAGAAAAATAAACACACCTTTTGAGTTTAATAATGTGCTAAATAATTAGTAATTGATAAATATTAATATATGAACTTTATATAATTTTATAAGTGTGTGAAATTATGTAAATTAATAAGTTACTCATATAAATGTATGTATGTAATAACTGTTGATATTTATTAATAAATGATTAATAATGTGATTAGAGTTTGCTAAAAAATGAAAACAATAACAACCAAAAAAAGCCACATAGTATGTTAGAAAGGTGAAAATAAAGAAGAATGGAACTATTGGAGAGGGTGGGACATCTTAAATTATCGAGAAAGGACCTCGCTGAGAAGGTGACATCTGAGTAAAGACCGAAAGTGGTGAGTGAGCAAGCCATGCAAAAATGTGGAGGAGTACTCCAGGCAGAAGGAACAGCAAGTAATGGGGGTGATGATGTTCCTAAGCAGTGTTGAGGCATCCTACAAGAAAAACAGTATTTTTAGAGGTTAGAGTCAAGAAGAGACTTACAAAACAGGCTTCCATGGAACATATGGACTCTGGAATCTTTCACATTAAGTGGAGAACTGCAAGGTCTTGGAAGGCTGATTCTCCTAAGCATAAAATAAACGTGGTAACCCAGGGAAAGGTTGGAACAGCAAAGACCAGGTGTTCAGATTGTATGTTAAGGTTTTCTAGATACATGATGCGGAGGGAAGAATGTGCGGATTAATCTGGTAATTGCATAGGGTGTATATTACATAATCCACCTCGTTGAACTGGTTTTTCATTATATCCAGAGCTCACTCAGAGTGAAATAATCAATGGACTTTTTGCTATGCTTGCTGGTAATTTAGGAACAGAATGAGTCTTATAATATTGCCTGTCATTTGTAAAGGATTTTGGTGTTCTTCAAAATCATTTCCATCCCATTGCCTGGACTTTGAATCTATGAGAAAGGCAGAGCAGGTATTATTGGCTTCATTTTACAAAAATGAAATGGAAACTAGGGTTTCCCAAAGTCATACAACCCAGTACCCACAGGTTCTTCCAAGGCTACATGGTCTTCTTGTCCCAGATCAGTAGTTTCCAACACAAACTATGCAGCAGCATCACCTGCTGCATTTGAATTTTTTAATTCAAATTCCCAGAATTACTGAATCAAAATCACTGAAAGTGAGGCCCAGAAAACTAGCTTAAAAAAAAATAGCCCATAGTTGATTCTGATGATAACCAAATTAGGGAACAACCCTGCAGAAGACCTAGCCTTCAATAACACTGTGCTTTGTTGAATTAATAAAAGTTGGTACTCCCCAAAGAGTTGAGAAACCTTGGATTGACACTTCAAAGTTAAGGCTGAAACTTCACAGCTTTATTTCCAGTGGCTTGGATGGGCTATTTCAATAAGGAACAAAAGGTCTATTTTGCTTTTTGCCTTAATGAGAGTAGAATATTTTCTTGTCTGCCACTTCTCTTTCATTTAGAGCTTTTGGGGGGAGGATGAGAAGTATAGGAAGCTCTGGGGCCCGATGGACACAATAACTTCTTTGTATTGGGGTTTCACGTGACCTTAGTTGAGGACTTTTATGTGCTTTCTCAAAGTGACAGTATACATCAGAGTGTATCCCTTGCATGCATTTATTCAACAAATATTTGAGTGTCCACCGGGTTCCAAGGCCTTATGCTCAGCATGAAGCAAAGCAAACCAGACAACAGCGTTGTCGTCTTGGAGCACAGGATCCAGTGGGAGAGGCAAGATAATCATCCAAAGATCACACCAATAAATGTGAAACTACAACCCTGGCTAGTGCTATGAGAGTGTAAACTGGGGAGTCTTGATCTATTTGGTGGAATTTGGGAAGGCTTTTCCTATATTGGATATTGGGATATTGGAGCTGAGATTTGAAAGATAATAAGAGTTACTCATGAAAGGCAGGGGGGAAGCATTCTAGGCAGAGGAAAAAAACCTGTGGTTGCAGAAAGCACATGTGCTGGGGAAAACAAGGCGGCAGTTGTGGCTAGAAGAGGGGAAGTGCAAGGAAGCATGGCCTGAGATGGGGCTGGAGAGATTGGGAGGGTCAGACTTACAGTGCAAGGCTTTGACAAATGCAAATGAAACAGACTTTCAAATTCTTGTTCAAATGAGAGACCTAGCAGATTCATATGCATGTTTTTAATTACCTTCATGCTTATGAGAAAAAGACTGAAGTGTCATTAATCTTATTATGATTTAATAAATCTTATAACTATTTATACCATTTAAGAAAAGAGATGTCAGTTATAACATTATTACCAGGGCAACAAATTATCAAGCAAGGCAGCCAATCAGAATGACAGATTTAGTTTTGGAGGTTGAGGGTTATTTTTACAGGACACTGTAACAATTTCTGAAGCTCAAGTGCACTTCCAACAATAGATTCCTATGAAGTAAAAACTGGAAAAAAAAATGGTAACAGTTAAGGAACAATCACCTAATTCTTACTGGACAAGAGCATAACATTGCTAGTCTTATGCATATTGTCATTTTGAAACCTTTATAAATCATAGTCTTTGAACTATACTCTATGGCACAGGATGGTCTCTCTCCTTCTGTAGCTGCAGGAGACATGACTAACTCCTGATATTTCAGAGACATATTTCTATTATTAATTAATAGTTAAGAAAACTTTTCACTTAAGACTTTTCACTTTTAAGGTTATGCTCCAGAATTTCAATAAGTAGCATTGGAAAAAAGAACAGACAAGAGGAGCTCAAATTTTATCAAATGAAATAGAGAAAAGGTAGAAGAGTCTTATTTAATACTATGGTATGAGGAGCAAGTGGTGTCCTTCCTCTATGCCAGTAATTCTCAACTAAGCATGATTTTGCCACCTGCCCAGAGACATCTGGCAATGTTTGGAGATTTTTTTTTCATTGTCACAACTGGGATTGGGGGCCTCCCAATGGTGGGAAGTGCTACAGGGATCTAAGGGCTAGAGATCAGGGGTGCTGTTAAACACCCTATAATACACAGGACAGCTCCCCTTCCCAACAAAGGATTATCTGGCCCAAATGTCAGTAGTGCCAAGGTTGAGAAACCCATTGCTACTTCTCATAAGTCAGAGTGGGCATGTACCAATCCTATGCAAATAAGACTGCCTCTGTCCTCATTGGGCTTAAAGACCAATACAGGAAATTAAATCTATAAACAAGTAAGTGCTGTGCTATGGTGTATTCTACCAAGGAGGTCAGAAAGACTTCACTGGGGCGGCGACACTGGATGTGAGTTGACCACAGAAGCCTACTCTCAAACACAGACACACATATGCCTTCAGGAGGTGCCACAAGCACCAGCTCTACATTCATCTTTAAAGGAAGACAGAAGCTGTGAAAGGATCCACAGAGAGTGGGCCCAGCAAATACAGCCAAGAACCCAGGGAAGCAAGGACTCATGGGTTCCAGGTAGCTCTTAGAAGTAGCTCCAGGCACTGAGAAGTGGGGGTTGCTTAGCACATCGCTGAGTTGGGCTGGCGCAGGAAAAGGGTCATGGACTTTGGAGTATGGAAGATGTGGTTTTGGAGCCTCACTGTGCCCTTTAATAGCTGTAGGACTGAGCAAGTTACCTAACCTCTCTGGATCTCAGTCTCCTCATCTTTAAGAGGAAAATAACGATAGAAATCTCTATCTCCTAGGGCTGTTGTCCAGACTAAAATGAGATCATGCAGGTAAAGCATTGGCATATATTAGGCGCTCAGTGAAGCCTCCTTCCTCCCTGCCCCAACTCTACACAGGGGAAACTGAAACACAGAGTGACATTTCCATGATTGCCCAGGAGCTACTGAGGGAGCCCATGATAGAGAGGAAGTCACCTGATATTCAAACCGTATTTGTTTCTTACCCAGCTGCTTGTGTTTCCCTTAATCTTTTCCACCTCATTTTTCTCAAATAGTTCTTGAAACCCCCCAGCAGTGAAGTGCTGTGCATCCTTGGGGCTGGGGTCCAGGCCTACAGCCACTATGAGGTGTTCGCAGAGCAGTTCTCCTTCAAGGAGGTAAGTGCAGGGGCAGGGAGGGCAGAGAAGAGGGAAGGGAACCTCTGTCTGTACGTCTTCACTGCAGCAGCATGGGTTATTCTGAAATAATTAGGTTGTGAGTCTGGTCTAGACCATTCTTTTACCTTAATGACTTCCCCAGAAGCCCCGATCAAGGTGATGGGGGGTAGGAGTCAAGAGATCTGATCACCTCTTTCTAGTTTCTCAGTAGCACAGGGCATGCGCCTGAGGATTCCGGGACCCTGTGCAGTTAGTTAAAGGATTCTGCTGTGCCCATTGTATACATTCAGTTGTCTGGTTAGTCCCTCTCTCTGTTTTTCTCAGTAGAAACTGGGAGTTCTTAAGTATTCAAGGTTGTGGATCAGGGAACTGGGGATGAGGCCCAGAGACCAGGAGGCCACAGCGCCCTGCTTTTGCAGTCTACACACTGGTCCACCTTTACCCTGTCATGGCTCATGCTTCCTCCTGGGAATGTTTGATGTTATTTTTACTTTATTAATATTTTATGTATGCATATGAGAGGGGTGGAATAGATTCAAAGTATGATCTTTTTTATGATAAAAATAATACCTCTGCACTGGGAAATACAGACTATAAGGAAGAAAAATAAAAGAAAAAAATGCCCTTTTACCAGTTTTCAAAGACAAGCAGTGAACATGTTCCATTTTTCCCTCATCAGCTTTTTATAACACAGTTGTAATCATGTTAGATATGCATAGTTGTATATCCTATCTTCTCACAGAATGTCATATTCTAACATCATCGCTTTGCCAGATTATCTAATTTTTGCATATTATTTGCATAGTTTTTTTCTACCAAGAAGGGCAACTTATTAAACCATTCACTTATGACTGGGCAAAATGTATCATTTTTTAATCTTGATTGCTGATCTTACTGAGACATGGAGGTTATTTCTATATTTGTTATGTTTCCTTATGAGAGATTCTTTAGGCCTTATTTTTGATTGAAGCCTGGCAAAGCCCCGGCCCAAACACTGAAGCCTGTTAAGCAAGCCAGCAAGTCCCCAGTTCCTGGTGAGGCCAGTGACACCCTACTTCCATCCTGCCCCAACACCTTCCAGGATTCCGACTGCAGTTACCACTCTTGGCCTTGTCATTGGCTGTACAATTCACCTTCAGACCCTTCCTTACCTACTCTTCAGAGATCAAGTTATTCCATGCAAAGCACCACTATAAATAATCATTTTTATGAATCTCACACCTGCTACAACTCCTTCACAACGTTTCAAACATAAAGTGTGACTTTGACACTGACCTTGCCCAGTTATTCCCATTTTACAGATGTGAAAACTAAGGTTGAATGAGTAAGTGACAGTCACGACTGGTTCTAAGCCTACCTGGCTCCAGAACTTGCTCTGCTAACATTACGCTATTTAGTAGTTACTAAGCTATTTAGATGGAGTGTCCTGGCTTAGAACTGAAAAACTTCCAGCCTTCTTTAAAGGGGAAAGTGGTAGATAAAGCTCATTTTCAAACATCTGGCCAAATATCTGCCCCAGTTAATGCTGTACCCTTGATCAAATGTCCATTCACCCTAGGGAATGATTTAAGTAACCACAGCCCCAATCCCAGAGTGGTTCAACTTTCCCTTGGCATCCCTAGGTTTGGTTTAATATAAGCAGCCAAAAAATGGCACTAATGTCCCTCTTCTTACCCCCAATGAAGGTGAGGATATGGAACCGCACCAGAGGAAATGCAGAGAAGTTTGCAGACACCGTGCAAGGGGAGGTACGTGTCTGCTCATCGGTCCAGGAGGCTGTGACAGGTGCAGATGTGATCATCACAGTCACCATGGCAACAGAGCCCATTTTGTTTGGTGAATGGGTAAAGCCAGGGGCTCACATCAATGGTAAGTAGAGTGGCTCCACGAGCCATGGCTGGGTGGTAGCCAGATTACTCCCTAGACTGGACCAAGGGGCTGCATCTGCAGGGCTGGTTTACTCATGATGCAGAATGCCCAAGGTTTTTAAGGCCCTTGGAAATATGTAAGCCCTCAAAAAACTGTATTCACTCCAAAATGTGAAAAGGAAATTACAAAGCTGAAACTAACATCTACTTAATTAGTTAATGTTCTATAAAATGTAACATTATGGCAAATAGTCAATCACAGTTCAATTATTTTTTTTTTTTTTTGAGACAGAGTCTTGCTTTGTTGCCCAGGCTAGAGTGAGTGCCATGGCGTCAGCCTAGCTCACAGCAACCTCAAACTCCTGGGCTCAAGTGATCCTTCTGCCTCAGCCTCCCGAGTAGCTGGGACTACAGGCATGCGCCACCATGCCTGACTAATTTTTTCTATATATATATATTAGTTGGCCAATTAATTTCTTTCTATTTATAGTAGAGATGGGGTCTCACTGTTGCTCAGGCTGGTTTAGAACTGCTGACCTCGAGCAATCCTCCCGTCTCAGCCTCCCAGAGTGCTAGGATTACAGGCGTGAGCCACCGCGCCCGGCCACAGTTCAGTTCTTAAATGTGATGAGGTTTCAGTCCCAAAGGCCAAATGAATCATTTGTTCTCAGCAACGCATAGAATTATAAAAAATTATAGAAAACTATTATAGAGTTATAAAATTATAACTCTATAAAATTATAGAAAACTGGAAATTATAAAAATTTATAGAATTATAAAAAACACTTTTCAAAAAAAATTATAGTACAAAAGACACATCATGTGACATGTGGATGGCTTTTAGTATGTGTGATAGGATGGGGGAGGGGAGGAGAGGGGACTCTAAACATAAGGGTGCCTGGGCTTCTGCAGCCCTTCAGATGGCTCTGAGGGGTATAGCAAAAGCTAATCTATATTTAATACTTACTATTGCAGGTGCTGTTCTAAATTCTTTATATGTATTATGTTATTTAATCCTTACACCCACATTAGGAATTATTACAATATCATGTCCTCCATTTTATAGGTGGGTAAATCAAGGCATGGAGAGATTAAGTAACTTTCCCAAAGTCAGAGGTTCTTAATGACAGAGCTGGGATTTGAACTGAGGCAATCAGTCCATCCTCAGAGCCCAAGCTCTTCAATCATACTTCATAATATCTTCCAGTAAGGAGACTAGATTCTGGTGAGCAGAACAGGCAAAGACTAGAGGATTCAAAGATGGTATCGATGTCTCGTGTTTTAGTGACAAGCATATGGTGTGAGCTCAGGAGCTAAGAGCTCTGCAGGTGCAGGCAGATGAACAGGCAAGTGCCAAGGAAAATGACTGTGCATTCATTTATAAATGTTCACTGAATCTCTGCCACATGCCGGGCACTGTTTTAGATGCTGGGGCCGCCATAACAAACCAGGCACTCATGGTCACTGCTTTCCTGGTGGTTACGTTCTAGTATGGGGAGATAAACAGCAAACAAATAAACCCATAGATGAACTAGATCATTCTGGCTAAAGATGAGTCCCGTGAGGGAAACAAGACACTGTGTATAAAGCTAGATAGTGGAAGTAGAAGGTGGAAGTAGAGGGAGGTACTTTCCACAGAGTTTATCTGAGCAGCTCTCTGAGGAGGTGATTTTTGAACTGTGACCTGAATAAGAGAGAGCCAGCCATGTCAAGAGCTGAAGGATCGACATTCCAGGAGGAGTGAACAGCAAGTGCAAAGGCCCTGAGGTTGGTAGTGAGCATGGCATGTTTAAAGAATGGGCCAACATGAATTGAAGGTGTCAGCCTGCATGGGGCTGGTGTTAGGATGTGAGTCCAGGGAGTAAGTGAGAGGTGACTTAGTTGGGTAGGTAAGAGGTGGGTCAAGGCTGGCTTTATCGACAATAAAACCACTTCTAGAAGGACTTGAAAAATCAAGAGGAACCAGCCCTTGGTGAAATCATTTCCCAAGGACACAGCCAAACCTTCAGTGAGACTGGCTTGATTTTTTTCTTTTTTCTTTTCAGTTTAAAACACATTATCTCACAGTTTCTGTGGTTCAGGAGTCTGGATTAGCTGGGTCTTCTGCCCTTAATTGCACAAAGATGAAATCAGGTGTTATCCAGGTTGTAATCTCATCTGGTGCGCCGGAGATTTCTTCCACGCTCACGTGGTTGTGACAGGATCCAGTTCCTTACACTGTAGCATGGAGGCAGCCCATTCCCTTGGGGCTGTGTCAGCTCTATGACCCATAGTCCTTGGCATGGGGACCCTCTGTCCTCAAGGCAGCAACAAAGACTCTCCCTCATGTTGGATCCCTCTCACACGTTCAGTTTCTTTCTAGGAAGGGCTGACTTGACTTTGAGTCAAAGTGTCTCTTGTATTTCCCTGGCCTGGGCACAAAATCGGTTTATGTGTTCACAGAGGTGTCAAATATACTTAAAAGTGTGTTATAAGCACAGGTGATGGGGAAACACCAACAACAGGTTTTTCTTAGTTTACGGCTGAGCCGAGGGGCACCCTAATCCCAACCAAGCCCACACTACCTTCCTCCTGCCCCTAGGCCAGTCCTCAGACCCTTATGCATTCTAGCCCCACTGCAGCCAGGCCAGAGCCCAGTCTGAGTCAGGCATCTCCCTTGGCTGCCTGGCCCACCTCCATCTGCCTGCGTGGCCTCACACAACCCTCTGAGAACTCGCCCTTTTCACAGCAGCAGCTGTCTAGGGGAACAACGCAGTGAGGAGGGGTAGCCTGAGAAACTCAGGATTTCCCCCACCAGCTTATGATTTATTTACGAGCCTTGGTAGCTAGTGCTTTTGTTCTGTAGAACTCCCCACACAAACGGCCTTCAAGATGGACGTTTTTACACCACTCTCTTTGGAAATCAGAGCAAGGGAGAACAGCAGGAGAGGGGGAAATGGAGAGAAAAGTGGACGGCGGTGCAAGGAGGCATATAAATGCTGCCTTATATTTGTATAAGGCTTTAGAGCAGTATTCAGAGACTTGCTGGCCATGGGCTGGATCCAGCCAGCAGACGTGTTTTGTTTGGAACACAGAGCGATCTAAAGATCAAGGAATAACATATGCAAATAGATTTCCTGCTTCTCTTTAAAAAAAAAAAAAAGGGGGGAATATCTGGTAACGGTGGACCTGCACTCACACATGGCAACAATTATCTGGAACTGAATGATGACTGTCCCCTTTGGAAGGACCTGCTTGCTTTGAATCCAGCCCCTCTGCACAGCTTTGCTCCTTTTTCATCACCTGTGTGGCCCTGCAGGCATTTGGTTGCAGCCTCGGCAGTGTCTTGTGTCCCAGTGCCAGGAGGCATGATGCCTTGGACTCTGTCATTCTGGTCCTGGGCCCTGCAGAGGATGCGACAGCCCAGGGCCCGGTTGGCGCCAGTTTGCTTTGTATCGGGGCTTCTCCGTGACCCTAACACTGGGCTCTGTGTCATGAGTTAAGAGAGAAGTAGCTGGGGTTAAGGAATGAGAATGGCTAAAGAGCAAGTTGACAGGAGGAAAGAAGAAATGTAGGGTGTGAACAAGGGTTTTGGTGAGGAAGTTGCTGCTCTTGATAAGTGAAGGGCTATGCTTGCTTTGGCAGCACACAGAGTAAAAATCGGAACGCTAAGCAAAGAGGCAGGAAAGCCACGGTGCTCTCTCAGACCTAGATTCACTTATCACACACGTAACCCAGGCCAGGAACTTCACTTCTCTAAGCCTCAATTTGTGCCGCTGTTAAATGGGAATCCGACATTGACGCATATGTGGGAGGACCATAAATATTACGTGCAAAACAGCCCGCAGATAGTGGACACCCAATAAATGAATGCTGAGTCATCTCGAAATCTTTCAGGAATGAGGTGGGGTATGCAATGGAAAGGAAGACTATTCTTAGTAAGTATTCAGCCTTACCGACTAGGAGGGGCCTGGCCTGGGGAATGAGGAGGTGTCCCAAATCTGAGTGTTCCTCCGTCCTTTGTTCACTTTCCCCCCATGCCTTGGCCCTGTAGTATCCCTCGGGACTGTTTCTGGGCTTAGGGTCTGTTTTGCCTTCTCTTAGCCATTGGAGCCAGCAGACCCGACTGGAGGGAGCTGGATGATGAGCTCATGAAGCAAGCCGTGCTGTATGTGGATTCCCGGGAGGCTGCCCTGAAGGAGTCTGGAGATGTCCTGCTGTCAGGGGTGAGCCTGGCTGGCCTTGCCTGGATCCCAGGCTTCTAGTAACTTCCTCCACTTCAGCCTGCTCCAGACCTCAGTCACCCCCTTCCTTGTGGGGAAGGAGCTTCTGAACATCTTGCAACCCTTTTCAATCCCATTGCAGAATAATATGACCATTATGGTGGTGACATGTTTTTCTGTCTCCTGTGCCTGGAGAGAGAAGCTTGATGGATTTTTCCAGTGGGCTGTCCTGTAACACAGTGGGATTGGGAGATGGATGGGAGCCTGTTTTAGCTTGGAAACTGTCCCAGTGTGGCCAGGACAATAGGATTGTGGCCTTCTTTTTCTGTTGTAATCAGGGCATAGAAGCAAGAAGGGGGCTGCTGAAATGCGTGTTTAGATAAAAACACATCTATTTCTTCACTGGCATAGTGATCTAGCACTGCAGTCCTCAATCACCAGGCTATGGACTGGCACCAGTTTGTGGCCTGTTAGGAACTAGGCCGCACAGCAGCAGGTGAGTGGGCGAGCGAGTGAGCGAAGCTTCATCTGTATTTACAGCCACTCCCCATTGCTAACATCACCATATAAGAGCTCTGCCTCCTACCCGATTAGCATTGGCATTAGATTCTCATAGGAGCACGAACCCTACTGTAAACTGCACGTGCGAGGGACCTAGGTTACACACTCCTTATGAGAATCTAATGCCTGATGATCTGAGGTGGAGCTGGGGCGGTGACGCTAGCGCTGGGGAGAGGCTGCAAATAGAGATTATCATTAGCAGGGAGGTTTGGCTGCACAATAAATGTAATGCTCTTGAATCATCCCGGAAACCATCCCCTCCTCCAGTCCATGGAAAAATTATCTTCCATGAAACTCGACCCTGGTGCCAAAAAGTTTGGGAACTACTGATCTAGCAGGACAGTGCTCTAGTCACCAACTTGGATCTCTGCATTCATGGCATCACAAAGGCAGATGCTACCCAAAAAGGATTTCAGGGGGTGGCATCCTCCCTGATATCACCCAGTTTACAAATGATCTTTTTATTAAGTTTATCCCTTATTCAGTTCAGGGACGCCCTGCACTGGCTTCAGAGGCCAATCCTGAGCAGACTTTAGCTTCACGCCTGGGTCAGTGTATGTCTGTTTCACAGGCCGAGATCTTCGCTGAGCTGGGAGAAGTGGTGAAGGGAGTGAAGCCAGCCCACTGTGAAAAGACCACGGTGTTCAAGTCCTTGGGTAAGATCCATTGCTCCCTGGGCACAAATCCAACCAGAGCACAAGGCAGGTGCACCCATGGGTGGAAAGAGGAATAAGTCACCAGGCTCTGTAGCTGAATCACTGTGAAATCCATCATTTCAGGTTAATCATTTACGTCTTAGTGTAGCAGTTAAGCCCATGAACTCTGAAACTGAGCAGTCCGGGGTTGGAGTCCCTTCTCTGGCACTCACCAGATGAGTGTCCTTGGGCAAGTGATCCAACCTCTCTGAGCCAGTTTCCTCCACACCTGTGACCTTGAGTTGTGAGTATTAAGTATGACGTGTGTGTAAAAGGAGTCGTTTAGATGTAGATCTCAATGCAACTCAGAAGCAGATATCCTTCAGAGGTGGGGGGCAAGATGTTAAAAGACAGGGACCTTAAGGGAAATAGCAGAAAAACCCAACTCCAAAGAGATTCAGACAGGAAGTACATCCTGAGATGTCTTTGTTCCCTCCTTCCCTGCTCCCCTCATCTGCTGCTTTGAGGAGGGCTTCCGTGGGGAGCCCCATACCTCCTGGGTTGTATGGGGAACCTTGTAGAAAGTATAAACACAACAAACGGTGGGCTAGTCTAGGGTTGGGTCTGCCGCTGGGCCCAGCTCTCCCACTCCACCAGATTTAAGGAAACAGAAGTACATGGGAAGAGAGCTGATATTCAGCTGATACACCTAATTGAAACACTACAACCTAGTTGCTAAATAGCTCTTACCCTGAACCCCTCAAGAGTGCCCTGTCACTCTCTCAAGACCTTCCACACTTCTTCATGATCAAGCAATGAATGAGAGCATTAATGCCTGGCAGAACATTGAGAAGGCTCTGGCCACTCAGCACCCGTGCCATTGGTTAGCTCCCATGCTTTGTGGTTAAATATTTTTAAAATCTCTCATGCTCTGGAAGACAGGAAAAAGGCAATATAAACTTTATCCAGAGCCCCATTCAAAGACATCACACTGATCCAGTTGTGTACGAATGTTTCAGAGTTCATAGCAGATCAGAGATCAACCAGCCTAACCCTAAGGAGCCAAAGTACTGCAGAAACCTGCTTCTTCCCTTTCAAGTAGTTTGTTTTCTCACTTGTGAGGATTGGTTTGTTGGCACATCCTTTCATCTGATATAATAGACACATATGAAGCACCTATTACATCTCTGTGCTGGGTGCAGGGGTTAAGGTGTGTATCCAAATCCACAAGACAAAGAGGAGATGTTGAAGGATACAGGGTTTGAACTGGACCAGGCGTCAGCAAAGTCCAGCCTGTGGGCCAAACCCGGGCCCACTGCTAGAAACACATGGCCCATGAGCCAGAAATGTTTTTTACATTTTCAAACTAAAGAATAATATTTTATGACATATGAAAATGATATGAAATTCAAATTTCAGTGCTTATAAATAAAGTGTTCCTGGAACACAGTCAGGCTAATTTCTTTTACCTATTGCTTATGGGTACTCCAAGGGTAGAGTTGAATAATTATGATAGAGACCATGTGGCCCACAAAGCCTGAAATATTTACTGTCTGGCCCTTTACAGAAAGTTTGCTGACTCCTGAACTAGACCTTGAAGTATACAAAATTTGTTTGGGTGGGAGGGGCAGGGATTTCTTGCTCAGTATCACGTTCCCTGCCTTGATGTGCGCTTCACAGACCATCCAAGCCTGAGCTCACCTCTGGGGAACCAAGCCCTATTATCCTGTCCAGGCATCGACACAGACACGCGTCAGAGAACTGCCAGCCACAGGGCCTGGGGGGTTTCAGGGAGAGTTGTTCTGACAAAAGGCGAACCAAATTTCTGTCCATTCCAGGAATGGCAATAGAAGACACAGTTGCAGCCAAACTAGTGTATGATGCCTGGTCATCTGGCAAATGAAACAGAGGAACTTTGTGTTGAGACGGATGCTACGGCTCAAGGGATGTTGCCACTGGTTGTCTCATAGTTTTGAGATCAAATGAAGGAATCCAGTCCCTGCCAAACTATAGTTTTGTGCTTGTCATGTTCTACCTTCAACACTGAGATCCCCATTCACATTTATAGTCAGATAACCATTACCAACCAAACTAGGTAACCATTTCTTCTGTTATACCAGTAGCACTTCTTTCCCTTGTACGGCACTACCTTTTGTATTTCCCACAAATAAAGCATTTTCCAATTCGTCAGTGTTTGCTTTGCTAACCTCTGTTCCTTATGGCAAGGAAAGTTGAGAGGGGTCAAGGGCTTCCCTTTGCTCCTGGGAGAACTCCAATGACTGTAATGAAATTTTTTTTCAATTTTTTAAATTGAGATATAATTCACATACAAGATTCACTGTTTAAAAGTATGCAGTTCAGTGGGGTTTTTTAGTATCTGCAGAGTTGTGCAACCATCACCACCATCTAATTCCTGGACATTTTCATTACTCCAAAAAGAGATCTGGTGCCCACTGGCAGTCACTACCCATTTCCCCCTCTTCCCAGGTCCTGGGAACTACTGTTTTCTGTCTCTACAGATTTTCTTCTTTTGGACATTTCTTATAAATGGAATTATATAATATGTAGCCTTTTGTGTCTGACTTCTTATAACTAAAATTTAAAGGAACAGTGGGTTTCTACATATAGGGTCAGGACTCCTTTGGTCACAAATGGGGGAGACCACAACTCATACTACTTTAAGCAGCATAAGCAGGGAATGGAATCTACTGGCTCTTATAATTAAGGAGTACACAGGTACCTGGTTTCAGGTATGGCTGTATCCAGGGGCTCCAAGTGTCATTAGGGCCCAGTCTGGTTCTCTCTGTCCCTCGGTCCCGTTTTCTGCAGCACTGGCTCCATTATTTCAAGCAAGTTCTCCCTTTGTCATGGCAGGACACTTGCCAACAGCTCCTGAATTATGTCCTCTTGAGCAATCCTGGCATAAATAAAGATTTTCTCCCGTCACAGTTAAACATCTCAGAACTGAGATCACATGCCCATTCCTGAGCCTAACCTCCTGGCTGAAAGAAATGGAACACTCTGTTTGGCCAGGCTTGGGCCATGTGCCTATCCCTGAATCACCACACCATCCAGGGGGATCTGGTACCCACCCTTGAAGTCAGGAGTGGAATTGGCCCATCTGAGCACATGAGCTGACAGAAGGGAAGCATCTCTTACCAAAAACACAGAGGACTGGATATTTGAAAGGCAAAATCCACAGATGTCCACTATAGGGTCAGTGTTGCAAGGACCATTAAGAACCATCTAGTCCAACCTCAACTTACAGATGGGGAAACTGAGGTGCAGAGATGCCTTCCCCGGGCCCCTGAATCACTAGCAGAGCTGTGTTGCTCTTGTCCTGCCAAAGGCCCTGTTCAAATGCCACCCCCACCCCCAGGATGGTTATCAGATAAGTCCACTGCAAAGCAAGGCATGTTGTTTTGCTTTGTTTTCCTACTCATACTCCTCCTGACAGGGCCTCTTCATGCTCCAGGTAGCTCAGCCAAATGTTTGTCATGTTTGCCAGGCTGTCTGGACAGGAGCCTTTGCGCTGAAATAAATACCCACGTGATCTGATTCTGTACATCTCAAGTGACTGAGGAGTCTTTCTGGGAATCTTAATAGTTACAACCTTAAGGGATGTGTACATAAGGGATGATAAGAATATTCATTTATATATTTCTCCTTTCATTCATTGCACAAGAGCCCCTATCATAACTCTATGCCCAGCTACTCAGATAGAACAGAAAAGAAATAGTCCTCACCCTCAAAGAACACATAGTCCAGAAGGGAAAACAAACATTCTTTAAAAAGCAATTACAGTACAGCGCTTTGGTGTTACAGGAACATATGAGCAAGGGTCATGGCAGGAAAAATAAATACTCTTCAACTCAGGGTTGTGTCTTGACAGACCTTTCCTATGTTGAAGATACTGTAAGCCCAAAATGCATTTAATGCACCTATGAAACATTGTAGCTTAGCCTAGCCTACCTAAGATGTGCTTAGAATGCTTTCATTAGCCCACGGTTGGACAAAATCATCTAGCAGCACAGTACACTGTACAGTGTTGGCTGTTTACCCTCATGACTGTGTGGTTGTGGTTCGCTGCCACTGCCCAGCATGCAGAGAGAGTGTCTTACCACTTTCTACTCAACGCATATTATTTTCACACCATCGTAAAGTCAAAAAGTCATAATTTAAACCATCATGAAGTTGGAGACCGTCTGCAGATGCCACACTCAAAAGGCGTGATTGAAGAGAAATTAATGAGGACGCTATTTAGGAAGAAACACTGCAAAGTTAGCAATAGTGGAAAGTGCAGTTAGTGGAACCCAGCAAGAACTGGAGCTGTAGCACAGGGCTGCCAGGTGGGAGGTGTGGGTTCAGATGACAGAAGGCAGCTGCTGCCCAATAGGGAAGTAGCAAGAGGAATAAATGCCCCAGTCTCTCTCTCTTCCACTCTCTGGTCTCTTGCTGGTAACTCTCATTGGCCAAACCCAGCCAGAAGCCCAGGAGCAAAGGAGCCCTTTGATGCAGTCCCCAGAGATCAACCACCTGGGACACAGAGCAGGGTGGAAAATAGTAGAGAGAAATTTTCAAAATGGCCTGGAAAGCTAGGAAAAGTACTCCACACACACTAGGGGTGGAGAGAGAAGGTAAGTCTCCCAGGGAGGATGGCTGCATGGAGGAAGGGTTTTCTAAGCAGAGGGAGGATGGTTGTGCAAAGACACAGGCATATGTGAGACAAGGTATATTCAGGAAGCTACAAGAAATCTGGTATGGCTGCAATTAGGGGACAGAGAGAGGAATGGTCAGAGATGAAACCAGAGGCTTAGAGGACAGAACAGGATTCTCCAATCTGAGGGACTTGTGTGTGGCAGGGAGAGTCTGAAAAAATAACGGGTAGGTAGAAAGTGACAACAGGAGATCTGCATGCTAAAAATATTACCCAACCAGCACTGTGAAGAATGAGTGACAGAGAAGGATACGTACAGCAGTCCAAGTGAGTGATGATGGAGGCATGAACCAAGAGGTGGTCTTGCACTGCAGTCCCCAACCTCCAGGCCTCAGACCAGTACCGGTCCATGGCCTGTTAGGAACCAGGCCGTACAGCAGGAGGTGAGCAGTGGGGCAGCAAGCGAAGCTTCATCTGTATTTACAGCTGCTCCCCATCGCTCCCATCACTCTGTAAGCTCCACCTCCTGTCAGATCAGCAGTGACATTAGATTCTCATAGGAGCGTGAATCCTACTGTAAACTGTGCATGTGAGGGATCTAGGTTGCTCCTTATGAGACTCTAATGCCTGATGATCTGAGGTGGAGCTGAGGCGGTGATGCCAGCACTGAGGAGCAGCTGCAATTGCAGATTATCATTAGCAGAGAGGTTTGGCTGCACAATAAATGTAATGTGCTTGAATCATCCCCAAACCATCCCACCCGCCTCCCCCCTGGTCCATGGAAAAGTTGTCTTCCATGAAACCGAAACCTGGTGCCAAAAAGGTTGGGGACCACTGGTCTTATAAACACAGAAGAGGAGTTAGATTTAAGACACATTAAAAAGTTGAAAGGGCTCAATGCCCAATTGGGTGAAGAAAGGAAAAGAAGTGTTGGGTTAAACTTTCCATTTATGAAAAATGGATATTTAGAGCTGAGCGTTTCACCCTCAGCACAATCAACACTTAGGTCTGGATAATTCATTGTCAGGGGAGGCAGTCCTATACATTGTAGGATGTTCAGCATCCATCGTTTCTACCCACTCACCACCTCCACCCCCACCATCTCAGGACAATGAAAAATGTCTCAGACATTGCCGGAAGTCCTCTGGGGCACAGGGAGCAAAATCTCCCAGCTTGAGAACTGTCGACTTGGGGGAAAATGGGTTCAGTTCTGCACACATTGAGTTTGAAGTACTTCCAGATCTTTCAAACTAAACTCTAACTAACGAGGCCTAAGAGAAAGTGCTAGAACACTATAAAGGCCTTGATGAGAGACAAAGACAAGAGGACAACGTGCCAGGATGAGTTTCAAATACTCACTGATCTCAGACTCCATTCCTTCAACTAGATGCTTAGAATCACTCGATCCAATGACATCTGATCTCCCTGCTCCTCCCAGCTCCTGGCCCTGCTTTTGCCCCCATTATGTATCTTGACATAAAAGTCAACAAGAAGGAAAAGCAGCTGGGAGCATTTCACTAAAAAGAGGGGTTTGAGAAGTTACAGTGTGGTAAAGGCGTCTTGTGCTTACATTTCAGGCTGTCGGGTAGCGAGGACAGTTACATGCTCATAATTTCCTAAATCTTAGTTACCAGCCCAGATCATTGCCTTGGGCTCCAAATCCATAATAAATAGGTTGCATTAGAAGAGCCTAAAAGGGCCCAGTGAGACCCCCAGCAACAAGCATTTCACAAAAAGGGATGGGAGTCGCATGTTCAGGTTCATTTCTACTAACCTGATGACTGTCTTGTTGTTATGTAAGTTGAGGCAGGAAGTAGAACTAGTGTTTCATTAGGCAGATTCTGAACAATATGTGAAGAAGGGGTCCTGGCATCGATGATAATGAAATATTAAATAAAATAGAGGCAGGCTCACCGTACACACTTCGAGTGCCTTATATATGCCAACTACTTCTGTTCACATTAATGAAGGCAAGCACAACTTCTGTTTATTCCAGAAAAAAATACAGTATTTGTAAACATAATCATTCCTTAATGCAACATATTTATTCAATGACTAATAAGCTTTCTGAATCTATCCATTGTGGAAGAATGAGCCAATTATTCATCAGACTTGAGCATCTGCATCCTCCCTAAGCTTATACCCTCCATGGTGCCTTTTAGAAGTAATGCAAACAGATGTGAACCAGAAAGCATGCTGAAAATAAACAGCTGCTTCTTTATTACACACATAAATCAACAGTAAACTTAGCTATTCAGTAGGGTTTCAATTTGACTTTGGGATTGCCCTTCAAAAAATGTCAGCACCAATGTTGCCAGTTCATGTCGTGGAACCTACATGTGTTCAGACAGGCAGCAGTAGTCATAGACAACAGTAAATAAAAGATAGGTACATAATGAGCACAGAAAGGTAAAATTTACTTTTACAAGCAAATCTCCCCTCCAAAGAACCTACATTTCTTTTTCCTTTTCTTAAGTTTCCATAGGTGTTCGCCCTTAGAAAGATCATCAATAGGGAGACTTTTTCTTTTCCTATATCTTTCTTTCTCTGCTTCCCCCCCCCCCCCCCCCCCCGCCTCGCTTAGGTGCTGTATTATTCTGCTAGGACCGCCATGACAAAATGCCACAGACTAGGTGGCTTAAATGACATTTATTTTTTCACAACTCTGGAGGCTGAAAGTCCAAGATCAAGGTGTTGGCACACTTGTTTCCTCCTGAGGTCTCTCTCCTTGGCTTGCAGATGTCACCCTCTCACTGAGTCCTCACATGACCTTCCCTCTAAGCATTTATCCTTGGTTTCTCTTCTTCTTCTTATAGGGCCACCATTCATCTGGGATTAGGGACCCATCCTTAGGACCTTATTTAATCTTAATGGCCTCTTTTAAGGCCCTATCTCCGAATATAGTCACATTGGGGCTTAGGGCTCCAACATATGAATCAGGAGGGACAAAATTCAGTCCATAACAGTTACCCCATATTCTATTTCTTTCTTCATTCTTCCTACCTGCCAGTCTGTCTCTGTTCTCAGGCAGGAGTATTATAGACCCATCTCCATTACTTGTAAACATATAAACATCTGTTAAAGGATTAGATGCATTTAAGTAGACATCAAGTCTCAGGCCAATGAGGAATTTTAGTCTCCACCAATGGGCAAAGTCATAGAGCTAAGGACAGAACTGGAGTTAGAATCCCCAGGCTGTACAAATAAGAAAGTAAGAAGCAAGCTAATATGATGAGAAATTATAATTTTAAGTGCCCAGCAGGCTCACCCTATAGACCCAACACTCTTCATCAGAGGCTGGTGTCAACCAGGTGCCCAGGCTGTTGTAGCACCTGCTTCCTTCTGTTGATGGCATTAAGAACTTTCTTCCTGGGACCCAGCTGCATTTGTATACTCTGAAGGTCCTCATCAGAGCAGAGCAACAGAGCATCCAGGTCAATCTGCTCTCTCATGAAAATGGGAAGGAATTCTTCCAGGTGCTGGGACTGCAAGAACACTTCCAGGGGAGTAGCATCAACCACATCCTCTTCCCAGTCCACTTCACACTCATCCCAAGGCAGATCATCTTCAAGGCCATTTTCCTCTCCCCCTTCGTCAGCCTCAGCTTCCTCAGCCTCTGCTGCTCCTTGCCTTTGAAGCAATTCACTGGGCATTTTAAACCCCAACTCCATCTTACTGTCTGAGATGTCTTCAGGACTTAGTACTCTGCTCCTTTGCAAAACAATGCTTCCTAGACCTGGACGTTTGAGAATGGACTCATGTTGCACATCGCCGTCCTCCTCTGCTGAGAACTGGAGCTTCTCTTTGAAGTCCCCTAAGAATGAGTATTCCTCCTCCTCTCTGAACACTTCCATCACATTCCTCTGCCCACTTCTGCCTTCCTTCTCCACCTGCTCTGCTGTGTCTTTGCTCTTCTTTAATTTTATCTTGAAAGTATCTTTAATGCCCTTGGACAGTGACCCGAATGTGCTGGAAACAGAAGCGTTTGAAAGGGATGAACTGGAGAAGGTGCCCTTGGAAGAAGAAAGAGTCCCGGAGCCCTCCCTGCTGCTGGTGCGGGCCATCTTATTTTGGTGCTTCTCCTGGAGCCTCTCACACTCTTTGATCTGCCTCCTGGCATTCTTTTGAGCCTGCTCCTTCAGCCTGGTGACCTTCTTGGGGTTCATTATGTTCTGAGTCGTGGCAGCCTTATCCAAGAGAGCGACACATTCATTCTGCTCCCTGCTGGCAGCAGCATCCAGCGGGGACCGTAAGTCATTATCCAGAGCAAAGATGTTGGCCCCAAAGTTGACCAAGAAAGAGACGCAGTGGGCATGGCCATTGGAGGCTGCATAATGCAGAGGAGTATTTCCCCAGATGTCGCATCTATCGGGGTCCCCTCTAGAAGAGAAAATATAAAAAAAAAATTGAACTTTTCTTCTTGGAACATAAGGTCCAAAAAATAGAAACAAAAATAAAGAACAGAATGCATGTTAATGCAGCATGTTCATCCTCCATTGATGTGGTTGTTATACAAAACCTGCTCTAAGTCCAGACATGCTACATCTAGATGCCACATGGCCAGAAACAGAAAGAACCCATTTCTACCCTGTGTCTCTTTTTCAAAAGCAAGAAAAGATTTCTAAGAAACGCTAGCAGACCAACTTTTATGTCTCACTGGTCAGAACTAGGTCATATGCCTAAGGGAAGGGAAATCTAGTACCATACTTAACTTAGATCAATTAGAATTTCCCCCTGAAGCTAGCTTCCAGTGGTGGGTCCAGTAATTCTACAATCCAATGGTATGGTGATAAGCATTTAACCAATGGCTCATTCAGGGAAAAAAATCAAAGCCCTGATTTATATTGTGTGCCAATTTCTGTGGTATTAATATGTCCACTGTGGCAAATTTCAAGCTACCAATATGATATCACTGTACACAGAGTTTGGAAGAAATACACAGTAATATACCATTGTAAGTTATTTCTACCACAGAAATCTAATAGATACATATAATCTTAAGAGCATAGGTAATAAAACGTAGTAAAGTAATTAGGAAGTGATGAGTTTTGAGTGTTACCCTCTTAATATTATTTAATAAATTCTAAGTTTATAAAATTTTATTTTTAATAATGGCTATATTTAAGTGACTATCACATTTCCTGAAAATTGAGCAATAACCTCCCACAAGCTGGTTCTAGCATGCCACTGCTACCCCCCTCTCTGAATCACATGAGGGGAAATAAATAAGTGAACAAAACTGGGTCTCTATCAGCAGGAAAGAAGAAAGGATTGGATTTTGGGTAGGTAGCAAACAGTGTCTGTTACAATCATTATTCATTAAGAGTAGACTCTCTATTCCTAAACTTACTTCCATGTGATGTCATTATCAGATATGTGCTAGTTCTACAAGAGCTTAAGGTGGGATTGAGAGAGCTATTAGAAGACATTAAGGCCAGAGACCCAATGCCTGGTACAGAAACAGGGGCGTGGTAGGTGCTCAATGAAGATCTGCAGAATGAATGAACACCCCTACTGGAATCCTGCCCCAGGCTACAAGCTCTCTTCCCCCATGAGACCTTGACTTGTAAACAGGCACAGATAAAAAGTAATAATTTATTCTTGACTGTGGCTCTGGCACCGTGCCACTGCTGAGGACTCTGATTATACAGATACCAAAACGTATCTTCCCTTGCCCTAGTCTAGACCTCAAAATTAGGATCTCACTAAACTCTAGCCAAGCTGTCCCCATGGAAGGAGGACAGTGAGTCTGAGAAGTCCTCTTAACATCCCTGGTGAGTAGAAGGAAGAAACAGAAGACCCTCACCCTTGCAACTGACCCGATAGTGCACCACGACCCCTCTGCTAGCTCCTGGATGCTCAAAGTTTGGTCCCCGGACCACCAGCAGAAGCATCACCTGCGGAGTTTGTTAGAAACGCAGAATTTTGGACCCCAGGCCAGACTTACTGAATCAGAATATGCACTTTAACAAGATCTCCAGGTGATCTGTAGGCTCCCCACAGGTTGAGAAGAGCTGCACTAGTTAATGAGGCCCAACCAGCGTCCTATCGCTTGATGAGTCAGATTTGTAACTGCTCCAAGGGAATCCCTGGCTGCCTCAGGCTCTTTAGTTACCAAACACTGTCATATTCACTGCCACCAACCATCACCATCTCCCTCTTAGAGAAAGAAGGCAAGAATTGTTATCACAGGAGTAAAGTAAGACTCAGAGAACTTATCTGATTTGCCCAAGGGTAACAGGCAACACACTTTGAACCAAGCAGCCTCCAAGTCTAATCATCCCAACACAAACATTACAAATGTACAACTCAGCTTTTCCACTGTACCTGCTACAAGGCCTCAAGCTTAGCATTTCTAAGACTCAGTTTCCTCATCTGTAAATTTAGGATAATTATATTACCTACTCATAGAGTTATGTGAATTAAATAAGTTAATACACATAAAGCATTAGAAAAGTGGTTGGTACATAGTGACTATTCAATGAATATAGCTTATTCTTAATATCATTTCGTTTGTGCCCAAAACTCATAATCCTTAATTTCATGTTTATGTTTTCTTACATCTAGTAAATTTCTGCAGCACAATAGCTATTGTGGGTTTTTTTTATATCAGTTATAGTCTTAATTTGTCAAATATTTATGCCCTGCCTCCTTAATTAGATAACATGCCTTAGAAGGCAACGCCTATGTCTTTTTCTCCTTTGCATCATCTGTATCTCCTAGCAACCCAACCCAAAGAAGCCAAGCAGGTAATGTAAGTGTCAGAATGGCGCCAGGTTTGTTTTTTCCACAAGGTCATAGTCAAGTGCATGCTCCATCTAGAGAGGACACCCACAACTCAGCTGTGGCAGATGCTACCTTGAATAAAAGCAGAAACAATGTTGTCAGAGCTTCCACTTTTTAAAAAAAAGCCAGAAATCTGGAATTTAATGTGAAATTTTTTTTTAATTTTTAAGTGTTGGCTTAAATTTAAAAGAAAAATATAGTGAAGCTCAAATAAAACACATTTGTGGACTAGCTCCAGCAATTGGCAACCTCCTTCTGAGCAGAGGGAACAGTGTAAGCAGATGCACAGATGGCTGATATTATATGTCATATTTGGGAAGCCAGGAGTATAGATCAGTGTGATCAGAGTTCATGGAGTTGGGGATAAGGGAAAGGACTAGGAAGGGAAAGGAAAGAAAATGAAATTGAATCTAAGGAAAGCAAATAGTATTGAGTAACAGTTTTCTTGGGCAACAACTTTCAAGAAGGCTCTGATCAACCAGCCTGATTTAATTGTTCTGGATGAAAGGAGACCCTTTTCAACCTTGGCACAGTCCTACATCTTAGGGGAACACAGTGCCTCACCCCTAAACACGTGGTTTCACTTTTTTTTTATTTTAACCAAACACCAGATTCAAAAGACTCATTAAGTATCCTAGACATCAAAGAGGGATTGTGAAACATCCAAGACATTACTATAAACATAAACAAAAACATACTGATTAAATTTGCCTAAAATTATCTTTGGTTTGGATATGTAAAAAACAAAATTATTGGGAAGAATGAGCTGTGGAAGGAATGTAGTAGTGTATTAGGAAGTCTGGGTAAAATCTATATACTTAAGACTATAGAGTAGTGGAATTTTCCCATTTCACTCACTCTTAAATGATGCTTTCAAAATGGGAGACAGAACATGAAGAAAATCTGAGATGACCTTAAAAGTGGGTTTTCTTTTGAGAAAATTTCAAATGCAAAATTCCAAATTTACAGATGAAACTGGCAGAAAGATGATTGATGAGTTTTCCTAGTGCATTTAAGCTATTACACTTGCAAAAAATTCTATTTACAGATGACTTCCGAATTTAATACAACTCAAAAGTATTTTCTACTGAGAAGTTTCACATGATCCTTCTAAATTTAATCCTTGTCATTTTTCACATTGTTTGATCAGACAATTGCACATACCTGCCCAGGTATTCACAAATGAGTCCCCCTTGTTTGATGATCTGAGTCCAACACTGATGCTCTATGGTTTTCTTGGGCTAAACTCAGTCTCGTGCTGATTTTTCCTACTCCTTTTTTTTCCCCCAAAAGAGAAATTCACTGAAGAGATTTTACAATAATCCATATTTTACCCTTGATTTTTGGTAAATCAATGCATTTGGGCAATAATTTTTAAAGCTGCCTTGGTATTATTGTCACTAAATAGGCAATTTGCTTAAAATTAAATTACTCTGAGCACATGTTCCTGAAGGGGATTTGATTTTTTTGTGAAGTTCTCAGAAAACAATCATTCTTTCAAAAATGTTTTTTCTACATAAAAAGGAATGAATATTTGGACTAATAATCAAAGAAATACAAGTTAAAACTATGCACTACCATTCTTTTTGCCCATCAGATAGGCGATGATTAAAAAGAATAGTGATACTCCATTTTGGCAGGAGTGTAGGGAAAAAAACACTGCTGGAGGAAGCATACGGGGGTTCAAATTTCCTGGCACAATAAAAGACTGGATTCAAAAGGTGTCATGAATAGGCAACTGCTTAAACATATTATGGACTCTCTAAGTGTCCATCAATGATTGAATGGATAAAGAAAATTTGGTATACATACATAATGGAATATTATTCAGTCTTAAAAAACAAAGGGATCCTGTCATTTTTGGCAATGTAGATTAACCTGGAGGGCATGTTAAATGAAATAAGCCAGGCACAGAAAGACAAATACTGCATGATCTCATTTAATCTAAAAAAATAGAACTATGAATCTAAAAAAATAGAACTCATGGAAGCAGAGAGTAGAAAATGGTTGTCATCAGAGGCTGGAAGTTGGGGACTTGAGATGTTGCTCAAAGCATACACAATTTCAGTTAAACAGGAGGAACAGGTTCAGGAAAACTATTGTAAACATGGTGACTATAGTTAATAATAATGTATTATATACTTGAAATTTGATTTCAAGAAAGATGATTGATGAGTTTTCAATCATTGAGAATAGATTTTAAGTATTCTCACCATAAAAAAAATGATATGATGTAATGTATACATTAATTAGCTGGATTTAACCATTCCGCAATTTTAAATATTTCAAAACATCATGTATGCACCACAAATATACAAATTTTTATTTGCCAATTAAAAAATAAATAATGAAATCATAGAACAGAATACCATCTAGTTATTGAAAATAGTGGCATGGATCACAATTTTTTTTCTTTTTAATTATTCCAGGTACATAATAGCTGTATATCTTTATATGTGATGATACAATATGAATTAATCAAATCAGGGTAATTGGGGTATCCATCACCTCAGGCACATATCATTTCTTTGTGTTAGGAACATTCCGATTCCACTCTTTTAGTTATTTTAAAGTATATCCTTATTGTTGACAGATCTCAAATTTTAAGTGCAAATGGTCCATGATATATTATTAATTAGAAGCCTTTAGTATAGTTCATATACTATGACTGCCTTTTTATGGGAGAGAAACATACACGTGCATGCATGGCTCAAAGGAAAAAGTCTGAAAGGATATATACCCAAATGTTGATGACTGTGAGAATATGACTTTTGCTTTATTATATATATCTTTCCAATATATTTTTCCAAAATGGTACAATAAATATGTATTCTTTTAAGAATTAGGGAGAAAAAACTTATTCCCATTTTAGAAAATAAAACAAAACCCAAAATTCCATACATACTTTAAAGGCAAAATGAAATTTTTTGTAATTGGGGCCATTATTCTTCCCAGTCTAGGATAATGATTATAATGTAATGATTGTTTTCTACCTTTAAATTTAACAAAGAAATTAAGTTTTCTAACAAAGCCAGAGTTTTGATATTAATGGTTACTATAGGATCCATTGTATCATTCAGGTAGCAACAGATAAGCACTCAAATCAGCAAACTGAAATGAACCTCAATAGTTGACGGGCTTCAAAATTTGATTTTTAACTTTCTGCTCTTTTTAATCTCCTCAAATCTAATTGGCAAGACTAGTTCTTAGGATTGACTATGTTCAAAAAGGGAAGTCATCTATAAAAATTCTCACAAGCCTTTGTTTTAGCCTATGCCAGGCCAACTTAACACAGCAGATCTCAAATGCTTCTGGGAGGAAATAAACAAAATTCTGAGATGTACTAGAACTGATGAGAAGAGTTTAGAAGGAAGGACTAGGAAAAGCAGAGTTTGAAGAATTTTTGTGCCCACAGCCAGTGTTTAATAAATATAAATGAATGGGCTGGATTTTGATATTACATTGAAAGAAATTATGTTACCATGTCAAATTAGTGGAAAAAGAAATGAATTATATAACTAATTGTGTTGAAACAAATAACTAACCACTTGGAGAATGTATAATTAGATTATAACTTCAGATCTTAAATCAAAATTAGTTATATATGAATGAAATATTTAAAATAAAAAATGAAACTAGAAAAGTACTAAAAAAAGTATCAGTCATTCTTTAGGCATGACCTCAAAGTTAGAATTCTATCGCAAAGATAGGTAGGTTTGTATTGGTAGGTTTGTATTTAAAATGTCTGTTGTCAAAACTATGAATTATATATTGTGAAAACAGTTGTGATGTATATGACAAAGGGTTGATTGATGTTGTTAACTTTAAAAGGCATTTTTTAAATCAACGAAAAATGTTGAAGACCCCAACGTAAGAGTAGGACAAGGTTATAAACACACAGTTCACAAAAATGGAATTATAATGGCCACTAAGCATAAAAAGAATTTTCAACTTCATCAGTAACCAAAGAGAAGAACATTAAAAAGCCACACTGATCCATCATTTTGAACTTCTCAGATTGGCATAACTGGGCCCTCACTTTCTGAAGGACAATTTGTCAATACACACAAAAAAGTTTTTAAATTGCACATATGCTGCTATTGTTTGAACGTTTGTAACCCCTCCAAAATTCATGTTGAAACTTAATCCCCAATGTGCGAGGCACAGTGATGCACACCTCTAATCCCAGCTACCCAGGGGGAAGGGGAGGCTGAGGCAGGAGGATTGCTTGAACCTAAGAGTTGGAGACCAGCCTGGGCAACATAGCAAGACCCTATTTCAAAAAAAGAAAGAAAGAAAAGAAAAAAGAAACTTAATCTCTAATAGCGTTAAGAGGTGTAGCCTTCAGGAGATGATTGAGTCATGAGGACTCTGCCCTCATGATGGGGCTAGGTGCCCTTATATAAGGGCTGGACAGAAGGAATTTGTCTCTTTTTTGCCCCTTCCTTCTTGTCTTCATGTGAGGACACAGCCTTTCTCTCTTCCAGACAATGCTGCAACAAGGCACCATCTTAGAAGCAGAGATTGGGCTCCTACCAGACACCATGCTTGCTGGTGCCTTGGTCTTGAATGTCTCAGCCACCAGAACTATAAGACATAAATTTTTGTTTTTTATAAATTACCTAGTCTAAGGCATTCTGTTATAGCAGTACAAATGGACACATGCCAGTTGATCTAGAAATTTCACTTTGGAGAATTTATTCTCAAAAGTATGAGCATAGATTTATGTATAAGGATAATCATCACACTACTGTTTAAACTAGGGGAAACAAATCATTTGTCGAGAGAGAGATTGACTAAGAAATATATTTGTTAACTAGAATACTAAGCAGTCTCTGAAAATTAAATTATGGAATTTATGTTGACATGGTATATATACATATACACATATTTATACACAGTGTATATATTTATATACACAATATATTTTAAATATATCAAAAAAATGTTAACAGCCTGGCACTATAGGACTTTTTTCATATTTTGTGTGTGTATGTGTGGTTTAATTTTCTGAGTTCACCTCATATTACTTTTGTAATTAAAGACCAGCAGAATGATGATTATCGTGAGAAAACGTTTCAGGCTTACAAAGAAGGGAGAGAGAAGATTTAAGTGTTGCCACTTAAAGTGGACTTCAAGTGGAGCGAGAACTCTCAGAGGACTGAGAAAAACTCCAAGCCCTCTTTTAAGAGGACAAACTCACTCCCTGGTTTTGGAGCAACAGATCTCTTGCAGTTTGTGAAAGGAGGCATGCTTTTGGTAGATGGACAAAGTCTGGGAAGCCTGGGCTGAGTGGGAGAAGAGGTGAGATGTGTAGATTACAGATCTAGAGAAGGCTGACTGGTGGGGGTGGGGGTGTCAGGGGAAGGGGAAGAACTGCTCCCCTCACTTCCTCTTTCAGTTTCAACTCAGGCACCTCCCTGAGTAAGAAGAACCCAGGGGTTCCCTGAAGTGTTCCTGATTTCAAAAAAGATTGTCAGCATCCATAGCCTGCTGAAACCAGAATCTGGGACCTTGAATCTTCTCTTCCTTTTTCTTCCAACATCCAGTCAATCCTTATCAACTCTACAACCAAATTGCCAGTCATGCCAATCATAGATCTGTGACATTCCCTCTGTGACTACCCTAGTCCAACTCATCCCATCTCGACCATTAAAACAGCCCCCAAACATTCTCTCTGGCCACTACAAGAGGACATGAGCAAATGCTGTAAATGTAAATCTACCCCTGCATACCGCCAAGAAATGGCTTCCTAGACCCCTAGGATAAAGTTCAAATCCTTACCTAATCTTACCTCTTACACCTGCCCTGTTGCTCCTCAAGCCATGGCCAGCAATAGTCAACTTTTTCAGTATCCAGGATGCACAGTGCTCTGTCTTGGGGAAAACTTACTTCCAGCCAACTCTTTCTCATCTTTTGAAACCCAACTTAAACACCTTACCTTCAGGAATGCCTTCCTTCACCCCTGAGATTGAGATTTAGCACCTTCCATTTCCCCTTTTGTAACACATATCACAGACAACCTGTTCATTTTCCCCTCTCAAATCTGATCACCCTGATAGGGATTATGTCTCTCCTGTTGATCAAAGCATCCCATAAGGCTGGGCGCTGTGGCTCACGCCTGTAATCCTAGCTCTTGGGAGGCCGAGGCGGGCGGATTGCTCAAGGTCAGGAGTTCAAAACCAGCCTGAGCAAGAGCGAGACCCTGTCTCTACTATAAATAGAAAGAAATTAATTGGCCAACTGATATATATATAAAAAATTAGCCGGGCATGGTGGCGCATGCCTGTAGTCCCAGCTACCCGGGAGGCTGAGGCAGAAGGATCACTCGAGCCCAGGAGTTTGAGGTTGCTGTGAGCTAGGCTGACGCCATGGCACTCACTCTAGCCTGGGCAACAAAGCGAGACTCTGTCTCAAAAAAAAAAAAAGCATCCCATAACTTTGGCACATAACAGATACTAAATAAATATGTATTGAATTGAATTCACTTGGCTCTTTTATTTACATTTTCTTTTTTTCTTTCTTTACCCCATTTGAGACATAGTTGCCAACACTGCCTAGCCCCTCTGGTAACAGGTAGAACAAGTAGAAGAAAAGAGATAGTTAACTCCTGTTATTAAAATCTGTGGGGGAGGGAAGGGGCTGTAGGTGTGAGTGTGTGTGTGTATATCTGCTAGCCAGAGAGGTAAGAGAGTTAAGATATGGTAAAGATCCGTCTTATAGCTTGTAAAACCAGCAGCTCCATTCAAGAATCATGAGCTTTCACTGGGGCTGAGCATTAATAAAAAGACTGTGGGATTTTAATGGCATAGATGAAAAATTAAAAGCACAGCATTTGTTCCAACCAAGGTGGACAACTTACAACCAAGTAGAATAGTGATCTCTTTTAAAAGAGTAAACTATTTAAATTTTATGCAAAAGATTTTTAAAGACATAGAATTAAATTATCCTCCCCCAACCCTTCCCCCAACACAGAAAACAATGCCTTAGAGTTCAGGGTCTCTCCTCTGCATGTGGCTAAGGGGTGAGCCACTCTCATGGGTGCCAGTTCTCAGTGAGGAAACAGAGCATCTCTAGGCATAGTTTTCTTCCTTTCTCTAAAGAGCTGGTTATTTAGACAATCTAGGAAGGACAAAGTATTTGCACTGACTTCCTTGCCTCTTGCTGCTGTCTACAAAATACTAGTGTAAAAACCTGTTTCCAACCCAAACCACCGATTGAACTTACCCTCTGCTGCAGATTATTTCTAGGGCTTCCAAGTTCCCATGGTAGGCTGCCAGGAGAGTGGGGGTCATGCCATCTTCATCAGAAAGATTTAGATCTCGCTTGGTAGCCTCTTTCAGGATTTCCAGGTAGCTATCGCTAGCAGCTTGGTGGTAGCGAGTGGACATTTTTTTCTGCTCTCCAAAGCCTGGCCAGATAGCTCTCTTCAGGCAGAGCAGGATGTTGACCAGGCAGCCTTCTATTAGAGCAGGTTAATCAGTGACAAGGAAGAGTGTCACCCCAGGGCAAAGTTCATTCCAGCCTCCTTTCATGGAAGGCAGCCAGAAAGTTACAAGGCAATAAACTTGGACCTTTTCTCTCTGGAATGGCCATGGCATTGACTACTGAAGCCTGCTGTGTTCATCTTAAGTGTTTCGAGGCACATTTAATTTTTAATATGTCCATGAACAAGTCTTGAATGTAATATTGGTCATCTAGGCACAGAATGTATGAAATAGTTTCCCAAAAAGTCAGAATTAGTTTAGTTCACTCAGGAGGTTTTTTAAAATCAGCTTTATGAGATATAATTTGTATATTACTAAATTTACCCATTTTAAGTCTACAATTCAATAATTTTTAAACTTACAGAGTTGTACATCCATTACCATAATCCAATTTCAGAATATTTCCATCACCTCCGAAAAATCCCTCATGTTTGTTTGTAGTCAATCCCCATTCCCACTCCCAATCCCAGGAAACCACTAATCTGCTTTCTGTCTGGATAGATTTGCTCGTTGTGGACACTTCATATTGATGGGCTCATACAATATACAGTCTTTTGTGTTCAGCTGTTTTTCAATCCATATACTTTTTTTGAGGTTTATCCATGTTATAGCATGTAATTCGTAGTTCCTTTCTTCCTTTTTATTGCTGAATAATATTCTACTGGACTAATATATTAGATGTTCTTTATCCACTCAATAGTTGATGAACATTTGGATTGTTTCCATTTCTTGGCAATTATGAATAATGCTGCTAGGAACATTCACATACAAGTCTCTGTATAGACATATATTTTCACATCTCAGGTATATACCAAGGTCTTGTGTAAATAAGCATTTGGATCTGTTCCAACAGTATGCTGCTGGTAGGCCAGAGAATAATATTTGCCATACACACAGTGGAGAGATTTTGAGGATCAGACCTCAGTGGCACTGTCCCTTCTTTTCCTCTCCCTGAACAAAGAAACACACAGTCTCTGCTTTATAGACAGAGTCCTAGGTAAGTTCTTTACCCAAATGCAACTTCCTCTTTGCCAGGATTGGACTCTTAAGTCAAGGTCCTCATCAACCTTCCTGTTAGAGCCTCACCCTGCCCCAAACCTTCCTACAATACTAGTCCCATACAATACAATACTCCCTGCAATACTAGTATAACTCAACTTAGAGAAACACACTGCTAGCAACTTCTGTGTCCCCCTACCCCGACTGTTGCTTAGGTTTAGAGAGGTAGGTTTTATTTTGTCCTTTATTTTGTCCTTTCCCCAAACTCTAGAAATATCCTTTATTTTGTCCTTTCCCCAAACTCTAGAAACTCAACCTATTATCTGGCATCCCAAGCATTTAACTATTTCACTTATGAAGACCTTCTATCCAGACACCACTTATTTTTGCCAATGACTTAAGAAAACAGGGTGAATAAGTCCCAGGGGCAGCACCTGGAGAGATTCTCCCATCAATGGGTCCCTTCCTCCCCCCATAGCAATTGTCAACTTCTCAGTGATGTGTTCATGATTTTGCAGCCTCTCCTGACATAACAGCTGCAGGCGATCTAAACAGGTGTTCCATCTCCCATGAAGCCCAATCCCAGCCAAGAGGAAGTAGCATTTAGATAAAGAATTTATGTAGGACTCTTATCTATATAAAGTCTTTTGTGCTCCTTTGCTCAGGGACAAGAAAAGAAGGGACAAAAATTAGTGGTGGTTGATACTCCCAGTTTACCCTTAAGAAAAACAAATGCTAGCAAAGTGAAAACCAAACTACTCCCTTTTTCTTCTGAAAAATCACTTACTGCTAATTGGGAAAGAAATTTCAACAGCTTGTGCAGCCCAGAAACACATATTTTTAGTAATGAGACTGCCCTCTGTGTCCTAAGAGATCTGGTTTTCAAAAGCAGACTGTGTTTGATCTCTAAAGCTATTCACGTCTAATTACAGAAGAAATTCACTTGTATGGTGGGGAAGCACATTTTTTACGTAAGAAGGAAAAAGAAACATCAGAGCAGAACATTGCTTTTAACAAGATTACTTCATTTAATGAGGATCTTATTATGAATTTTAATGAAAATAAAAGTAAAGGAAATTAAATGGGATTACAAAAGTCCTGTTGTTACATGGAAAACTTAACAGGAACCAGGCAAGGGCAAAACAAGGCATCCTTAACACACTGCTGTTACGTGCTGAACTTGGATTTATGAGAAAAATATCTGTTGGGTAAAGACATGTTCAAATGTACTGTGCAGAAAAGGTCACTTACACATGTGTTTTTTTTTCTTTTTAATACAGTAATAAAACTATTCAACCTATTTGATATGAATTTTTCCTATTCAAAAGAAACTTCAACAACTTCATTTCTAATTTAAATACATATGTTACTGTTAAAATAAGGAGAAACTTGCTTTTCCACATTGAAGGTCGCTGGTGTTGTTTTCCTTATAAACATTTTTAAAGAATATAAACATGAAGCAATCAAGAGAACCATTGTCTGCCCTTTGTTTTTTCTTCTCCAAATGAAAACTTTTATGAAAATATTTAGGTGGGTAAGTTGACTATTGAAATTATAATGTCCCTAAAGTATTGATTGGGCTTAATTTATTCACATAAGTTTCGAGCCATTCAAAGCCCTATTTTTCTGCCAGAAAAATAAAGACAGAGATGTTATTGTACCATCTGGTTTGCATGAGGAATCTCTTGGCATCTCTTAACTGCATATTTTATAAATGCTAAATCCCAGATGGCGTACATTGTAACAGTGGAGAGTTTTATAAAGGCTTCCAAAAACAAATTCTTTAAAATTTGAATACTGGATAGTCTAAGCAGGGGCTGTGAATTTAAATTTTACACTTGACTCAACTGGCTTTATTAGCTGGACAAATTTCCCCTTTTTATGCCTTTCCCCATTCCTAATTAATTATTGGTTCTTGTATGTTGACTTGAAGATTTCAATCAACATAATTCTTCCACCAACAGGTCCCATCTGTAACTCAATGACCTGAATCCTCACTTAAAACTCAAGTTGTATAAAAACTGCAGAAACTGTCTTCACATCATCTTCCCTCTGTTCATGTCTGTGTCCAGATTTCCTCTTCTTATAAGGACACCAGTCGTATCAGATTAGAGCCCATCCTAATGACCTAATTTAACACAATCACCCCTGTAAAGACTCTATCTCCAAAAAGATTTCAACATGAATTTGGGGGAAGTGAGGGGAGATATATTCAACCCTTAATAGCTTTTTACTTACTATCAACTGGGGGGAATATCACCCAAAGGAGCCTTCATTCCATTTTCTTATTCCTATCTTGATCATTTATACATCAGTGCTTAGCACAAGACCTGTACATCCTGTACATTGTGACCTTGACCAAAATTTCCTTCCCTTCTTTCTAGAATGACTCACTAACTCACGTTTTTCCTGAAAACCATCTACTCTTTCCTAGTACTCTGTGTAAAGTGTGAACAATACAGGTGAGACTCACAGGGGTGCAGGTGTACAAAAAGAGGAAGGGGTGGATTACAGGTCTATGGTGAAGGGAGATTTCACAGGACTCGGTGGTTACTTGACCAGGGGAAGGCAATATCTTGTGGAAAAGATGCTTTGAAGATTCTACAAAGGTGAGAATCAACTTTTTTAAGCATGGGGGTCAAGTAAAAAACACAGAGATAGGGGAGCCCTGGATTCAATTCCCAGGACTGTCGCTAAGCAACTGCAAGATCTAGAGTTGCACACAAGATAGGTGCATCTGGAGTTACACCTATCTGGAATCCAGGTTCCTCACCAGTAATATAAGGAGGTAGCAACCAAACTCTGTATCAGTTAGGTTTGATCAGAGAAACAGAACCATTCTGAATGATATTGAATAAGGTATTTACTATAGGGACTAGATTTATGCAAGTGTAGAGGCTGGCTAAACTGTCCAGTAAGGCTATTTCTTCTGCACCTGGTGTTAGACCCGAAGTCAGAAGGGCCAGCATTTGGGAAGGAAAGAGGGACATGAAACAGTGAAGAGAAAGGACCAGTTAGAACTCCAGAGAACAAAACAGAACTCATGCCTGTCTCTCACCACCTCCAACCTCGATGCCGTGGGTGTCTGCAGGGTAAGCTGCCACCTTGCAACACAGAGCTCCACACACACCTGGCCCAGCATTTGGAGAAGCTGGAGGAAGAGATCTGGGGGGAGCAGGAGGAGCTGCAGGTTCACTCCTGCTCCACGCCAGCAGGGCGAGGCAGCAGCTCCACCACAAAACCAATGGTCTCCACGTTTAGGGGAGTTAAAAGCTAGCGGTTGAGGGGATAAATGTGTCCTATATGTCTTGTTTGGCAGGCACAAGATTTTGAAAAATTTTAAGTTAAATATCAATACTTGAAATTGAGGAAATGTAATAGAATCTAGATTTTCAGCATCAAGATGAAAAACAAAATTATGACAATAACCACTGACTGAGCTGAGAAGAAGTTGCTCCTTTAGATGTGGCCTGGGCTCGACATTCCACCTCAGCCTCTGCTGTTCTGGGCTGTAATCCCAACCCTGAGGGTGACAGTTAGCCACTTGTCATTTTTCATCACTCTGAAGCTGTTTCTGAGTACCCAACCCCCTGCACGCATGCACAGTGTCTGCCTGGCACCAGCAGGTGCATCTCATGGCCCCTTGGGAGTGACAGTGTCCCCTCAGTACCTCTCAAACCAGATACATCCTGAACAGCCCTCATTTCCTTCTGTGCCAGTCACCAAATATATATATGTATATATATATATATTTTTTTTTCACCTATGTGAATCCCTTCTAATTCAACATTTCCTGTGTTCCTGCCCAACCCTGAAGCATCACAAAGACTACTCCCATTGGGATATGGGGATATTAACATCTGCCCTCATAGGGTTGCAAGACTTAAACTTGCATATTGCACAATTATAGGTGAGTTACTGATTATGAGAAAGAGTGCACACACACACACATACACACACACATACATACACACTTGCAGGATAATTCACCATTTTTTGCCAAGGATATAGAAATTTTGCAGAAGTGACTACACAGAGCAGAATTAGTTGCTGTGTGTTTTAGTAATGCCTTTTCCTGGTCCCATAGTGCTGTTGCTATGTGGGCATCTTACACAGACACTCTGTGAACAAGTAGAGTCCTGCCACCATTAAAAATAGCAGCCCATTTCTTGCTATATCACTGTAGGACACTCTAGGAAAAAAAATATACATATGTGTGTATGCATATTTGTGTGTATGTATGTACACGCGCACACACAGTTGACTACAGACATGTGAGTTAAATCAATGTCTTGTTATAAACCACTTAATTTATGCATGATTACATCAGTAGATATCTATGACTGTTATTTAGAATTATTTAGAATTCCTGAAGCACAGGCTCCTCTGTGCTGAGCTGACCCTGGCTGGGCTTTCTCATTCAGCTGCAGTCAACTGGTGGGTCAGCTGAGGACTGGTCGCTCTAGGATGGCCTCAGCTCACATGACCTGTGTCTGCTGTTTGTGATTGTTTGTTGTCCAGCAGGCTAGCCAGGGCTTGCTGTGGAGACAGCATGGGTGTATAAGCCTCTTGAGACCCCGTCTTAGAACTGGCACACCATCACTGCCACCACATTTTCTTGTCCAAAGCAAGTCACAAGGCCATCCAGATTTGGTGTGAGGTATAGAGAGTAGGAAATAAGGACTGCAAAGTCATCGTAAAGGGCAGAAGTACAGGGAGGGTTGGAAGATTGGGGCCTTTACAACCCATCTACCACATCACCTTAAGAACTTTGATACTTAATGTATTTCATAATCTACCAACCAAAAGGAGTATGCTATTCTACTAAGGAAACATTTTCTCTATGTGGTAACCATTGCCCTAGCTACTTAGCTATGGAGTAATTTGTGTTAACATTTGTATGTAAATGAGCTTTTACTTAGAATTTCTGGGCCTTCTCTGTCATTCATTTATCAAGCTGCCCAACCTTTATATTTGTCCTTTCTGAATCCATTACTGTTAGAAGGTTCATTCAGTGTAGATCTGTCTAAAGGTCCAAAGGGGAAGACAACATTAACATTGTATAGTTAGATGGTTAAAGGAACCATGGTATGATATTCAAGAACATTCTCATTGACATCATCTACCTTATTTTCCAAATTAAATTCATATTTGACATTTGAATGCTATTTTAAGCTGTATTAGCATAACTGGTAGAAGTTTTTATATTTCTTATTTATCTCATGCTGCTAAATTCTAATTAATGTCATCTTGTACTTTTAAAGCTAAGTGAACTGAAAGAGAAGCACGGTTTTAAAACACCCCCTCATGTGTGCATAAGTACACACAGACAGGGAAAATCAAAGTGAATTAGAAAGGGTAGGATGGGGTCACCATGAGGAGAACTGGTTTCTCAGGGATCCCTGTCCCCTATTAACTTGGTAAATGACCCTGAGCAAGTTACTAAACCTCTTTAGATTTAACATCTGCATTTTAGGGAGTTGGACTTTGTTTGGAAGCTTCATGCTCCAAATCCATTCACTTGGGTGTTACACCTTTATACCTTTGAGTTTTGACCCTTGAAACTTTGATTCTAGGGCTTATGGAGATTACTCAGAAATCAAATGTACTGTCTTTGCTGTTATCATCACTATAACAATTCAATCAAAATAGAAATGAATTCAGTCAAAAAAGCAAGAGTCACCCATTCCCCTGCAGGAGTAAAGAAGGGGAAACTCCCCCCTTTACCCTCTGAAGGTTTGCTGAAAATAAATTGACAAAAGGCAGATTAATAGGAGAAAATGCAGACAAATTTATTAATGTGCATGTGGGAATGAGGGAAGTCACTCTCTGATTCTTCCCCCAAACCTCCAGTGGGGTGCAGAAGCTTATATACCCTTTTTCTTAGGGGAAGGAGGAAATGGAAATTGTAGATAATTCATTTGAGAAGCAGTAAGTGATTATTAGGGAGAATTAATGGACCAGGGAGACAGAAATTAATTTCTAAATGATTTTCTTTGGAATTCGAATGAGCTCAAGGGGCTGGTATTAACTTATGAAAAAGTCCATCTAGGTGTAGTTGCATTCCTCAGTGTTCTTTTCTGTGACAGACAAGGTGATTTCAGGGAGGGGACAGAAGGCAATAGTATTTCTTTTGGTAAGAAGCTTTCTTTGTCAGATACAAAAATTTTGAAGAGAGTCCCTCCTTGTGCTTGTTGGGGGTTGGGTGGGTGGAACAAGACAAGGTTAGAGGGATCTTTATTCTAAGGCTTATTTCTAAGCCCTTTATACTTCTGAAAACATTCAGCATGCCCAAGTGCCGTATTGTGGGGAATCACTGAGTTCCAACACTCCCATCACCTCATTCCAATTCCCAAAGATAGTATTAAATATATTTAAAATCCATAGAGCAAGAACATAAATGAACCAGAATGAACAATGGTTGTAAATGCCTCGCATGGTCACATGGACTGCCTGGACACTGGCACCCTCCTCCCCTGGGTGACACCGTTAACCCTCCGGGACATTTTTTTACACTTGTAATGCAAATACACATTTACATACCCACATGCAGACACATAAATGTATAGACACACACATAGGTTTAAGAAAGAAAAGAAACTTTTCATCTAAAGAAGATGAGTCTCTCCTGATAATTTATTATCAGGCCCAGAGAGGCACCGAAATGTGACAGAGGTCACCTCTCACTCCCACCTTCAGCTAAGTAGTTGCCTCTTGAGGCCATTTGCTATGTGGCATGCAGACTGACTCCAAGTAGCCATAAAATCAACCTAACAGTGCCATACACTGGACACAACAACTTACACCCTATAGATCAACAATGGACAGCCAATGGATAGCCACTTTCTGTAAACCAATGAGAATTCAAACAACTTTGCACCAGTCCACTCCTTGTTTCCTTTTGCCTTTGAAAACCTGCCTGTGACAAAGGCTGAACAGAGCACTCCCCAAGGCAATTTGGAAGCGTTTCCCAGGCAGCTGTCCTCAGTTGGGCTCAAGTAAACTCTTTAAAATTATATTCTATGCTTTAGCTTCTTCCTTTAGGTCAATAAGTTTTTCATTTCTCTTTCAAAGCAAAACATGAAAACACACTAATTATGTAGCTTAGAAAATCCAACTGTATTGGATGGATCTGGATGAATCCATACAATCATAACCAGTAGCTGAAAAGTATCCCATAGCTTACCTGTCTCCAGAGGATGATATTTAGGTTGTCATCAATAAATATTTTTACAATTATGGAAAACAAGACAGCAGATTCAGACTCTGTTATAAACTATTGTTTATAAGAACTGCACTTCAAAAAGGAAGGCACCAGCCCAAATGAGGCAAGAACAAAACTATAGGAATTTTTTTATGCCTAAGAGCAACTTAAAATCCCCTTCAAGAAATGTCTTGTGATTAGCAGGAGAGAATCGGCCTCCTGATACTCAGAGACCAGGATAGAGGAGAGGAGAGGAAATACTTTGTGGTCATAAGCTAGCAAACTTAAAAATGCTCATTGAAAAGAGTGTGGAAAACATATGTTTGAAAGAACTCCCACTGTTTAGTGAAATATTAAGAATCTGTCATTTTTATAAAGACTTAATTTTTTTCTACCTCCTGATATGAGATATTGCCTTAGCATGGAGCAGCCGTTTCTTCCTTGTTTTTAAAGCCAGTTGCACTGAGCACATTTGTGCCCTTGTGCCCTTTTGCAGGGCTTTTCTAGAGCAGAATCCTAGACATTGGCTCCTATGGGCCCAGAGCCAATTGTTCAGGGACTGTCCCTAGTACACCACAGGCCTGGGTTAGGTAAGGTGAAGGAAATTAATCTCAGGGGCACTCACCACCTTCACTAGCTCCACAGCAGGTCTTCTCTCCACCTCTCCTGCTCAGGCCCTCCGTGCTGCCCCTTAGCATCCCAGAAGCCCCCAGCTGCTCTGTCCGAGGCAAACCTCCTGCTCCTAGAGAAAAGGCACGGTCTGCAGGGAGAAGCAAACCTGGGGCAGGTGGTCCCGGTGGAAGCTGAACAAGTACATTAACCTATTATCTCTCTGACCACCTCCTAAACAGGTCTCTGAACCTTGCATCCATGCTCCTTCCTCTAATGTCCTCTCATCATCGTCTTCACCATTGTGGTAACAAATTACCTTCACATTTGTAGAAAAGGTGCTACTTTTTGGAACTACGCTTAGAAGGAGAAACTATTGATATTGTGCTTCTGCTGTGAAATGAAATCCTTTTTGCCATCTTGTAAACTAAAAATAAAATCCGGCTGGGCGCAGTGGCTCACACCTGTAATCCTAGCACTCTGGGAGGTCTAGGTGGGCGGATTGCTCGAGGTCAGGATTTCAAAAGCAGCCTGAGCGAGACCCCGTCTCTACTAAAAATAGAAATTAATTGACCAACTAAAAATATATATACAAAAAATTAGCCGGACATGGTGGCGCATGCCTGTAGTCCCGGCTACTTGGGAGGCTGAAGCAGTAGGATTGCTTGAGCCCAGGAGTTTGAGGTTGCTGTGAGCTAGGCTGATGCCATGGCACTCACTCTAGCCTGGGCAACAAAGTGAGACTCTGTCTCAATAATAATAATAATAAAATAAAATTGTAAGCCCCCCTGTGGACTGTTCAGACCCCCTCTTGGCCAAGGAGACCCCAGAAAAACTTTAAATCTCCTTAAAACTGAGTTCCTGGCCATGAAGAGAAGGAAGATCAGGCACACCTCATTATACTCTGTCCTTTTTGGAGTTTAGATACAACAATTGACCAATATTAATGTTAAAGCAGAAACCATAAGACTGACAAAACAGACTCTCTGTGGCAATAAGATACTAAATTATTAACAGGAACTAAGGCCATGAGAGGCAAAGGTTAAATCACACCTGCAGACCATGGATATACTTAAGGATCACTTGAGTCTCTATATTGTGGCTTGTCTCTGATTAACAGACTTCCTTAACTTAAAACATTCCAAGCCTTTAGACAAAGCTTGATTTCCTTAACCAATTGCAAATCAAAGAATCTTTGAACCCATCTATAACCTGTAAGCTCCCACTTCAAGATGTCCTGCCTTTTCAGGCCAAACCAATGTATATCTTCCATGTATTGACTTATGATTTTAGCTATAATTCCTGTCTCCTGAAAATGTATGAAACCAAACTGTAAACCATTTGCTTTGGGACCACTTAAGTCTTCTTGGGTACGGCTCCCAGACCGATGGTCACTCTTGTTCCGCTTAGAATAAACTTCTTTAAATTATTTTACAGAGTTTGGTACTCTCTATTCCCAATTTCACTGGGACATCATCTAATTAATTAATTCCCACAAATCACTGGCAACCATTCATTTTCTCACCTCCCTCCCTCCAGGTATTTGCCAGATTTTCCTGATCATAAGAATCGCCTGTGGTGCTTGTTGAGCAGACATTACGCAGGCCCCTCCCCTGGAGTACCGAATTCAGCAGCTTTTGGGTGGGCCCCAGGAATTTGTGATATTAATGAAGCCCCACGTGATCCTTTTTGATCAAGGAAGTTGGGGAAACACTACTCTAACTGACAATGGTATTTCAGAAACCTCAAGTTCCACCACAAAGGCAACACATGAATCAACACTATCTGCAAATGCCGCCTACTACTTGTGCAGAATTTGAGCATTATGTTCACCCATTATGGAACATGGGCTGCAGACATCTAGGTGTCTCAAAGAGCCATGAGGGATGTTGAAAAGATATGCTGATCAGGTCTCAGGACATCTGAGTTCTCAACCTGGCCTTGACACTCAGTTTTCAAAGCAACTTGGGCAAGTTGCTTTCCTTCAGTTTCCCCATCTGTAAACTCTCAAGTGCTTCACAATATGAGGTTCTTATTTAGATTACTACTCCCTCTGACCCAGAAATTCTACTTCTAGGAATGTATCCTAAAGTTAACCAAGGAAATGCATAAGAAATTTTATTATATTATCTTGTATACTGATGAAAAATCAGAAGCCACCTTAATGCCCGCAATTAAGGAACAGTTAGATAGACACTGACTTATCTCAACATTGAATACGATGCATCCTTAAAAATGGTAACGGAGAGCTTTGTGTTTGATACGGAAATGTCTATGACGTAAAGTGGTAATAGCAGGTTACAAAACAGTATTCAAACTTTGCTCTCAGTTTGTTTTTTTAATTGTATGTGGCATTTGTAGAAAATGTCTGTAAAGTTACCTAAATACTAATATTTATGGCAAGATTATGGGTGACTTTTAGCTTTTCTCTGTCTCTTTCTGTAATTGTCTGCATTTTTTTTTTTTTTGCAGTAAGCTTAAACTTTTACATTTGGGGATCAATAATGTTAAATATTTTTTTAAAGATACTTCATGCACATCCACAATAGGCAGAAGACTAGAGCTTACTTTTAAAAAAGGTTTAATGGTGTGAACAAGACATCTTCTTAATAAAGCCCACAATCCTTTTTTGCTTTACATTGGAGTTATAAATATTTTGTCCAAAAGAGCCTAATTTTCCCCAACGTTATGGGAAAACACCAATTCACTCAGCTGGAGTCAATTTCAGGGAACTCTGATTTTTATGCCTGGCCCACAGAAGCAGCTGGCAGGTGTCAGGAAAGACAGATGCTACTTCCTTCCCAAATCCCTCCCTCTCAGCTGCCAGGGTGGGAGAAGATTCAGGTGCCCCAATGGGAGAGGGCAGGGTCACAGCCGGCTTCCTGCTATAAAAGCACAGAACAGCCCATCCTCTACCCGGATGATTTGGTAGTGCTTTCTGCCATGGCATGCAGGCAGAGAGGAGATTCTGGGGGTTCTCCAAGCCGGTTCCATGCAGGCTGGAGGTGAGTAATTCTGGGAGCAGATGGAGAGGACGTGACAGTCCTGCTTGCTTAAGTTCATTCTTCCTTGACTCTCTCCCCCATCATTTTCCAGCATCTACAGGTCGATTTATCTCTTCTTCGCCCTTGTGACTTCAGTGAACTCCACAGATGTCTCTCAGGCGGCGAACCCTACCTTCCCAGGTGTGTTTCTGGGGTGCAGGAAGTCCCCTTAGCTGAGAGAACAGGTTGCAGCTTGAGTGCCTAGTTAGCCAGGAAACACAGGCCTGGCTCAGACAACCTCCCCTCACCCCATTCCTTACCTTGACCAAATCAATGGCCCTTCCCAGTGTCTACCTATGGGCTTGCTATGGCAGCTAAAGGAAAGAATTTTAAAAGACAACTGTATTCTTTCCAATCTCTCATTGCCTCTAGCTTTATGATATCCACAGAATAGCAAACCACTCATTCCTAAGAGCAGCAGTCTCTAAACACAAACTCATGGCTTTTTAAACTTATCAACATAATAGGCAAAACTGGAACTGTTCACTATTGCCTGAGCCAGAGGTAGCAGAGTGGCAGAACTTGGTCTAAAATACATGTCCTTGGGCTCACCCAGGACTCTGATTTGCAGAGCATGTTGACAAAGCTTTTTAGTTCTTCGTAGACCTACCTCCATCGGGTCCATTGTCAAGGTTATGACCTAGATTCTACCGACGTAATCCAGGCTTACCCCTGGTGTGCTTCAGGAAGCCCTTACAGTTCCTGGTACACTGCATCGTAGTTGGCTGTCTTTCTCACTCATTTGTGAGCTCCCCGAGGGTAGGGAACAATTCTTGCCTTGTTCGTTTGGCATCTTTCCCTGATGCCCATTGGAGAGGAGAGGTCTCTCCATGCACTTCTGTAGTTGTGCCTTGTGTAGGTCAAAAAGGCCCAATATATTGCTTTTGCTCTCCAGGAATGGTCACTTGTGATGAAAATGGAATAACAATGGAGTTTCCAAGCAGTTTTAGAACCAAGAAATGGCACGCATCTGTGGTGGGTAGGTAGCATGTGTTCTTAGTCCTAACTGGTAGCCCCCAGCTCAGGGCCAGTCTCATGTATCTGGTGAGCAGAGTATCTGAACTCCTGTAGCAACAACATCCGACTCCCACAAGGCCATGGGCCAGGGAGTGGGGTGGGGTTTCTGATTTGCATGATGCCACTGAGAGTGTAAGACCTATCGTTCCTTGAAAGTGTATCTTCTCAGAATCTCTGGGGAAACTTGTGGCTGCAAGTCACAGCATCTCAAAGCTTGAGCCATATCACCCAGTTGAGTCAGTGAAGTGACTGGAGACCTTAGAAATGGACTGGCAGTCTCGGTGCTGGGGCTGTCACTCAAGTGACAGTCATCCTTCTTAGTCATCCTGTCTGACTGAGGCTCTGGTCTCTGTAGATCCCCTTGATGTTGAAATGCTCAAGTGTAGGTATGTCCTGGACCCAGAGAAGCTTACCCTGCGGGTCCCATATGACAACTGCACCAAGAGAGTGGTAAGTAATTGCTTTGAGGAATGTCTTGGGAAGCACATAGTAACCTAACAGTTACTGGGCTTAGACCTGGTGGCTGAGAATTTAGGCTTTGGGGTAGAGCAGTGGTTCTCAAACAGGGTAGGGGGAGGTTGTCTTTCTTTATCCTGTTCAGAGGACACTTGGCAGTGTCTAGAGACACTCTTGGTTGTCACGCTGGGAAGAGGGCACCTAGTGGGTATAAGCCAATGCTGCAGACAGCCAACACTGCCCAGCTGCCCCTGTAACACAGAACTATCCGGCCTGAAATGTCAGTGTTGAGGCTGAGAAACTCTTGTGCTCAAGTGTTTGAGCCTTGACTCTGCCACTACCTACGTGTGATCTCAAGCAAGTTACTTCTTAGAAGGAAGCCTCTATTTGCTCATTGGAAAATGGGAATAATGGTACCCTCTCCGCAGGGTCACTAAAGAGTAAGAATGTCACACAGATGAAGCCTGGACACAGAAGTTGGACACAAGTGCCCAAACATGAGCTATTTTGATCTGTAACCCCCATGTGAGATGGAAGGTTGCTTTGGTGCTAGGAAATGGAGAATATCTATCCTGCTTAACAGGTTCTTGGAAGCCAAACTGCAGCTAAGCAGTAACAGTATTGCCCAATCAGGTTATTAGGAGCAATAAAAGCAACCTAAATGGAAGTTCTCAAGCTTTACTGTGCACAGAATCACCTGGAGAACTTGACTAGCTGATAACATAGGTCTGGGGTGATCTCTGGAAATATGCAGTTAAAACAGGCTACACCATCTGATTCTGATGCAAGTCTACAGACTGAGCATTGAGAAGATACATTCTTAGACCCTATTCTGTAAACAGGCTCAAACTGTGAGTCAGCTGGTCTAAGGCCCTCTGATTGCCCAAGGAAATAATCCACATGCCTTTTGTCATTTTCTAGCAATTAAACTTTCTTTATAAAGACTTTTCCAACTTTAGGGGGCTTACAGTTGCATTTCTTTAGACCAGGCATCCTCAAACTATGGCCCACGGGCCACATGCGGGTGTTTTTGCCCGTTTGTTTTTTTTACTTCAAAATAAGATATGTGCAGTGTGCATAGGAATTTGTTCATAGTTTTTTAAAACTATGGTCTGGCCCTCCAACGGTCTAAGAGAAAGTGAACTGGCCCCCTGTTTAAAAAGTTTGAGTACCCCTGCCTTAGACCAAAGATCTGCAAACCACAAACTGTGGATGGTCAAATCTAGTCCAGGGCTGCCTTTAACAATCCTTGAAGTAAGTATGGCTTTTACACTTTTATAGTTCTTGCAAAAATATGGGTTGTATGTGGCCCTCAGTCCAATAGTTACTAACACTTAACAGAAAAGTTGACGCCTGGTTTGAACTGAGTTTTCTGAGGTCAAAGGTAACAGCAGAGATGGCTCTGCCCAGCATAATGAGTTACTCAGGTGCTCAGTGGGTATTTGAATAACTTGGGTGGAAGCCCCATACCAACCCCATTCAACCAGGACCGTGATAATCAGACATAAAGTAGGTAAGAGATTCAAACTGAACTCTAATTCCTAATGCTAGAACTGTTCTGTCAACATGAGCCTTTGCTAAGATTTCACAAAGGTTTATCTAGAGTCTCCTGGTACAAAAATGAGGTGCCTTCCAGCACTTAGTTACTAGTATCACAAGGGTTTTGCCTCTTAAATGGGTCATGTGTATTCTGGCATCACCTTTCTCGCTGGGGTGCCAGCACTTACTGTTCTTACTGTGCCATTTACACACAGCATGGTGGACACCAGATGACCATCAGGTTCGTGAACAGCAGTGCTGCTTCCACACATAAGGCTGTCAAATACCAGTTCTTTTGTCCGGCTATGCAAGTAGAAGAGATCCCTGGGGTTTCAGCATCTACAATCTGCCAGAGGGACTCGATGTCTGTGAGTGAAACAGGCTGACTACTTGGGGAAATACGGTATTCTAAACAGAGCTGGGCTTAGAATTTAGACCATGACTTAATCCTCTATTCACTACTTACCTGCTATGACTATGGGCATCTCAACCTACAACCAGAAGGGGGGAGCCTAGGTCTTCCAATCATCTTTTAGCATCAGAAGTTCAAAGAGGCGAAATGCCACCTACGGGCAAAGTTAGGATCCATGACTAGTCTGTGATTTTCCTACTGCATCCCAAAACCAAGCTTCTTGGTGTAAGAACCACACAAAAATTTCTCTGGATGCCTTCCACATACAGGCAGGGCCACGTTTAGAAACTTTCTCCTCCAAATCAAAGCCTCACGTCATGATTCATTTTTCTTCCAGTTTTCCTTGCCACGGATTTTCTCTGGCTTAGCTGATGCCGGTGAGGTATGAAAATAACTTTTAAAGCTACAGACGTTTCCCATTAAAAGTAACGTTACCTTTAACCCAATAAAACACTAGACTACAATAGTCGTGGTTACATTAGTACCAGCCCTCTAAACAAGGCTTTTAACTTTAGAATTCCAGTGTTAAGATGGGATGGAACGTTGAGGTTGGTGATGGTCCAAAAGCCATAACTCTGCCCCTGCCAGAGGCCATGAAGGAAGGCTTTGGTCTCCTGATCGACGACCACAAGATGACCTTCCACGTGCCATTCCATGCCACTGGAGTGGCTCACTATGTGGTAGGTGTAGAAGCTTCTTTGTACCACCACCAGGGCAAAGGCCAATGTTCCTAAATCCAAAGATGCATTCAACCTTGTCTCCAAATTAATTCATAACTCATTCAAATATCTTAATGCTTACAATTTGCCAAGCACTTCACAGGGTACTAAAAATGGTAAACAAAATAAACATGGTCCTTACCTCAATCTGTTCTTTCCCATAGACTTAAATCTATGGCACAACATAGAACTATACTTCTGAAAATCTTCCTAAAGTATTTGAGTCATTGTTCCATATTTTGTCTCATCGTAGTATTGGTGCTTTCCAGGCCAACAGTCAAGACACTACATCAAATGAACTAATGTTTTAAAGTACTTGGGACAGGTCCTGGCACATAAGTGTTCAAATATCAGCCATTTAATAAAAATGGTCCTATTTCACATTAAACAGATTGAGTTTCATAAACATTCTCTGGCTGCTGATATTATAAAATGGTCAAGCATTCAGCCAGCTCTTTTTCTACTTAAAAATCATCAGCTACAAGTGATATTCATAGACAGCACTAGTCCTCGAGGTCTTGGAGGGGACAAGGCTGAGACTAGGGTACCTCTAGAATAGTCATTGGACAAAATGCCTGAGTTCTAATTACATCAAAATGGTACCTGATACTGGAATATATGCTTGCCCTGACAATTCTTACTGGTTCAAGATTGAAGTAAACCAATGTCTTTGAAAATGGTCTTCCCTCTAGCAACACCAAAGTCATCTCTACATGGTGTCTCTGAAACTTTCGTTTGTATCTCCTGGGCAGAAGATAATCTTCTCTTCGCAAGCTATTTGTGTGTCAGGTAAGGCCCCAGGTAGCTGCGACTTCAGTTGTGGGAGACATTGTTCTGAACACTTAATTGAGGCTGGTAATGGGCATTCTGTTGATCATTCTTCCAGATCCTGTGACCTGTAATGCCACACACATGACTGTCACCATACCAGAGTTTCCTGGGAAGTTCAAGTCCATGAACTTTGAAAACAGAAACCTAGCTGTGAGCCAGTTGCGTGACAATGGGATTGACATAGAAGCAACAAATGGCTTGAGGCTGCATTTCAGCAAAACTCTTCTCAAAATGAAAGTATGTTCCATTGTCAACCACTGAACTCTACAAAATCCTGACTTGAAATATACTCTTGTGGGTAATCCTAATACAGCAGGAGACTTGCACACAAACATTAAGGCTAGGAAAACAGGTTCAAACTTGAAGGCCTCATTTGATCATCTTGCGAATTGAATTTTAAAATAATGAAGTTCACTTTCCAACACCAAGCCTCCCTAACCTCTGCAAGGGAAGCTTGAGTTTTTCTAGGTTCATTGAAGTACAAACTACTTGTCAAATACCTAGAGATGAACCTTTGCTATATACTTTAAGAATAGGACAGTTGATCTAAACAAGAGTCCGATACTGTCCTCACTGAGACTAATATTGACTAGAATTGCCAGGGTCACCAGAGCAATGACCTATGCTGGTATGTGTTTTACAATAGCATTTTGTAATAACATCTGTAGAGTCTTTTTGAGTTTGATTTGGCTTGGCAGGGTATTCCACTGTTCCTTGGAATTTGATCTGTTAACCCATGGTCTACTGCCTAGTACAAAGGGTGTGCAGTGCTGTGTACTTCAGGGCATGAGTTTAAAGCAATACATTTCCTGCCTGGGGAACCATTCTGATCCAGAGAAGTGACAGGGTCTCATGTTCTGTCTTAAAGGGAAACCAAACAAGTCTGCAGTAGGACCTGCAGATATTCAATAGACTCCCTTCCTGCCTCCCTGTGACTCAGCCCCAGACAGGTTGTGGATGCTAATTGATATTCTTATTTCAGTTCTCCGAAAAATGCCTCCTTGATCAGTTCTACTTACCATCACTCATACTGACTTTCTACCTCCGAGGAGAGATGGTATCCATGGTGATCTATCCCGAGTGTCCCTGTGAGTCACCAGTTTCTATAGGTAAAGATCCTTTATTAACCACTTCCTATCTCTACCTGGGCACTTGTGCATGTGGGAATACGAGTTCCGATTTTAATGTATTACTTATGGTTTGAAGAAATTAAAGACTTCTCATACCAGAAATAGCAGTGTAACTGCTAGGATGGGGTACTATAATACTTCTAAAACAATCACTGTAACTGTTTCATGTCTAACCTGGATATTTTGGGTTAGGGGCCTAAGCACACCATCTAGGTAAGAATGCTCAAACTTCTAATTAAAGAGAATGTGAAAGTTTAAGAGACTCTTCCCCTCAACCCCAAAAAACTCCTACAAATTCTCCAAAAGGAATACAGAATAGGTATTTCCTCTCCAGCATTGCCTCTGCCCTGTGTTTCCCACTATCCCCTAATCTGTATCAGGTCAAACTAAATAGGAAACATTAGTTCCTGCCTCAATTTCCCCCCAAACCACTCAGGGTTCATGAGTACTGAACGAAGGGACACAAGAACACAGGCACTATATACTTAAGATCAGACTTAATGTGGCTTTAAGTCCCTTCAGCCCCTCATCACGGTTCCTCACTGGTCTCTTACCCTATATGGCACTTCTTTCCATGTCTCCTGTGTCTGTCCTTGGGTGGGTAGGGGGAATCCTTCTGTTCTCATACAGAGCAGCTTAACTGTTTCAGCTTCCCTTGTAACTCAAGCTGCTTACCAGGCTGTTTTCCCTAACAGAAACCTAAGAAATCTTGGTGCCTCCTGTTGAGTTAGAATTTTTCCCTTGTAACATTTCAAGGTTGGCAGACAACTGTATCACACAGCAGACAATCTTTCTCTCTCTAACCTTCACTGCTGTCTAGTTACAGATGAGCTGTGCACTCTGGATGGGTTTATGGACTTCGAGGTCTACAGCCACCAAACAAAACCAGCTCTCAACTTGGCTACCCTCAGGGTGGGAAACTCATCCTGCCAGCCTGTCTTCAAGGCTCAGTCTGGAAGGCTGGTACAGTTTCACATACCCCTGAACGGATGTGGAACGAGATACAAGGTTAGTACTAGCACGTGGTGAGAAGTGTTAAGATTCATCTTCAAAATAATGGGCTGTTAACCCACTTTCTGTCATTTCTTAGTTTGAAGATGACAAGGTTGTCTATGAAAATGAAATACATGCTCTCTGGACAGATCTTCCTCCAAGCAAAATATCCAGGGATAGTGAGTTCAGGTGTGATACAACTGCGACTTGACTACTTAAGCTCTGTGTAAATTCAAGCAATTTATTAACCTAAAATTCTTTGTACCCACCCCCCCAACACGCACACCAACACTCTTACAGGATGACAGTGAAGTGTTTTTACATCAGGGATGATATGCTATTAAACTTCAGTGTCGAAAGTCTTCCTCCTCCAGTGGCTTCAGTGAAGCCAGGTCCACTTGCCTTGATTCTGCAGACCTACCCAGGTGAGACACTGCAGTCTAAGAAACTTAAATACTTTTGGGGACCTTTCCCTGAAACAAGCTTTTTGATGTTGCCAGACTAATGGAGCAGTAGCGACCTGTGAGACTGTTAGCCATCACCTACTTGAATACTGAAAAGGTGTTCGTTCCATTTCAGATAAATCCTACCAACAACCTTATGGGGACAACGAGTACCCTGTAGTGAAATATCTCCGCCAACCAATTTACATGGAAGTAAGAGTCCTTAACAGGGGTGACCCCAACATCAAGCTGGTCTTAGATGACTGCTGGGCAACATCCACCGCAGACCCAGACTCTATCCCCCAATGGAATATTGTCGTGGATGGGTAGGTACTTTCTGCACCATAAGGCTGCCCAGCTACTACATCAGAACTTGCCTATGACAGAATAAATCCCCTTGGGCTTCAGGAAAGCAGTCACAAAGCAAGACTAAGTGGTGGCACTGGGATTAGAAAACTTATTTGAGCCATTTAACATAAAACCCAAGCACTACGATGCTCTGACACTTACTACCCACTTGTAGAGATTTATCCTCACAGCTCTGCAGTGTCCTCTCCGGGGGTCTGTGCCTAGACAGAACTGCACCTTAGCTTTCTTGAAGCCGTGGCAGTCTAAGCCCTTAACCTGCAGGTATATTCCTACCTCAGGACCATGGATAGCCAGTGTGCTCACATGGCTCATTCCTTCACCTCGCTAAAGACTTGCTTCTTCAGTGTCCAGCTTTCCCAGGAGGCCTACCCTGACTCTCCTTACCCCTTACCCTGATCTCTTTTTTTTTTTTTTTTTTTTTCCCTTGGTACTTACCACCTAGCCTATGTTCTTCATAGCCCCTGCTGGCACACATCGTTACAAAATGGCAGAGGGTCTCTGCTTCTGTCACCAACACACACTGCCTGGGACATAACAGACACTCATGTGGAAAGAAGCCAGTGTCTTCTGGAGTGATACGTATAATGTATACCTCCTTGATGAGTTTAGTTGGCAAACAGATACTTTTCTACATAGTAGAAAAATAGTTACCATGTACAACTTATGACTTCATGGGTATTAAACATCAGGTAAGAAGTATAAAGTAAAAGGTATTAATACTAGTAGATACAGCAATAGTCATAACTGAACTTGGACAAACACTGACCTTGACTCTGGGGTACATGTGACTGACATCCCTCCCTCGTGCATGCCTTCTAGCTGTGAATATAACCTGGACAACTACCAAACCACCTTCCATCCAGTTGACTCCACTGTGACTCATCCTGGTCACTACCAGAGGTTTGATGTGAAGACTTTTGCCTTTGTCTCAGAAGCCCAGGAGCCCTTCAGCCTGGTAAGTGATTAAGAAGTTACCTGGAGCAGGTCGAATGTCAGTGCACCGGTTCCACCTAACTCTTCTGTCTCCAGGTCTACTTCCACTGCAGCGCCTTAATCTGCAATCAACTCGCTCCTGACTCCCCTCTGTGTTCTGTGACTTGCCCTGTATCATCTAGGCACAGGCGAGGTAAAAACTTCAAATCCTTGTTTATGAGAGTCATGAAGCAAGCTTCAACTTTTCAGAACTAAATATCTCAGGGATAGGTGTTAATTCTTAATCTCAAGGGCTGCAGAAACCCCTGGTTGGCCCAGCCTGCCTTACCCATATATGCCTGAGATGGGCAGGTTGTTTCGTTCTACAGACCTGTTCTTTGAGAATCCATCCCATTTTTATAGTAAAACATGACTTCTACAAAGGCAGATAAAACTACATGAAGGGAACAGGATACTTCATGAAGCTTCTCCTTCTAAATGTTTGATCAACACACCCCTTGAACTCCTATTCCAGAGGTCAAACACAAACTTATGTCTCCAGCCACAGGAACTACTGAAGAAGAGAAAATGACAGTCAGCCTCCCAGGACCCATTCTCCTGTTGTCAGGTGGCTCATCATTCAGAGGTATGGACATTAACCCTGTGATACTTCCTGGATTCAGATTCTTAGCTCTTTATGCCAAGAGTTTAATGCTATGTATTAATAATATATGCTCCTGGTAAATCTAAACAACAGAAGAATAAGTCTCCCTTTTTAGAGATAGGAGACATGACAAAAGCCTATGTATCCTTCCAGAAATCACTAACATAATGGGATCTCATATTCTACCTACTAATCTATAACTTGCTCTTTAACTTCTTTTGGCCACCTTATCAGTTGATTACAAAGGGACCTATCTCAGTTAACAGCTGTTAGGATTCCATATAGCTCTAAGTCATGATCCTCATTTGTAGACATCTAGGTTCTTTTAGTTTTATCCTTAATGCCATATTGGAATCTTCTAAAATCTGACAACGTAAGAAATTTATGATATATTTCTGATAGATGCACATGCCTTCTTCTAGTCAATCCTAACTTGCTGCTGCCAAACTTAAATTTATATTTGATCATGTTCCTGTTTAAGACACTCTAGGGTAAGGATATGAGATGATGATCTGTGAGATCATGCACTCAAGGGGATGGCTAACTATGCCTGTTAGCATCAGGATGTTGTGTGAAATAGGCTGAGACTAAGGTCCTTTTTAGATGTCAGCCCATCTGACCTGGGACTGGTAAAAGCCAGTGGCAACAGTCAGAAGGGTGAGAGTGGAGCAGGGGAGGCCAGCCCACTAGGTGAGGCTATTCCCTGGTGCAAACTTGCCAAATAAGCTTCTTAAGGCTTAACTTCATCTCCTCCTCTGGGAAGCCTCAATATGTAAGGCTTCAACTATTGATTACAACATAATCTGATCTTAAGACTGGAATGTCTGCTTCCTTTCCAGATGTCATAGACTCCCAAGGGCACGGGACTGCTGGAGATGTTGCTCCTAAAGTAGTGGTTGCCATGGCCGTCCTAGTAGGGGTGGTGGCAACTCTGGGTTTTGTCAGTTACCTGCTCAAGAAAACCATGTTAAATCACTAACTGGACTTCTAAATAAAAGTAGTTGACATGAGCCTCTTGTCTATGTCCTTATTAAGGTTTGACAGTGTGGAAGAACTTTCAGTCATTCTACAGAGTAGATGTAGTACCTATCCACAAGCCTCTGGGGAGTGGGGAACCTGCAGCCTTGGTCACAGGTGGCCTTCTGGATCCTTGAGTATGGCCTTTTTACTGAATCCAAATTTTACAGAACAAATCCCTTAATGAAGGGACTTGTTCTGTGAAGTCTGAATTTGGTTGAGGGGCCGCCGTTGGATCTGGAGGGCCACATGTGGCCTTGAGGTTGCAGGTTCCCCACCCCCTGCATGTGGACACGAACAGATTTGGTCTCATTGCTTCCTGTCATCTGGCCTCTCCTGACCCCTCACCCTGTGCCTGAATCCTCTGGCACTCACAATGAAGTAGTGAATGTAGCAGATGGCTGGCTACAGCCTACCTCTGGAGGGACACTTCTATCCCTGCCACTCACACAGGATGGGGGCAGGAAGCCACCTCTGGTCACTGGTACAATTTCCCTTATAGGAAGGTAAACCAGCTGTGTCCCCAAGAAAGTAAGCTATCCTACTTTAAAGTAGTTCCTAATTCAAATTACTCACGTAGACAAATTTCCTGAGAGCTGAAAAGGATTTAGTCCCATTCTCCCCTGCAGTGCTAATCTAAAGATCAGTAATCCCCTATTGGGGAGAGAAAGGAATACCATAAGGTGCCAGCTTCTGTAGGTACGATTACAACATTCCAGTGTCAAGACTCTACAGCTGAACCTGAGCCTGGGGTGTTACTCTCCACTCCCTGCACTTGCTCACTACCTCCCCCGAGGCTCCTTCTTGAAGGTGCCCAATCTTACCCCATTACATCGTGAATGTGACCGGTGTCTGCCTCATGCTGGACCTCTAACAGGCCATCTTCAAGACATATAAGTGAATTTGTTTCTGTACTATATCTTGTCTCCCATCTTAAAAGCATTTAAGAGTCAGTGAAATGGGAAAATTCCACTAATCTATAGCCTTAAGCATATAGATTTAACCCAGACTTCATATACTGCTACATTCCCACCACAGATCATGCCTCACAATAATTTTGTTTTTAACTTGTCTAAACTGAAGATAATTTTAGATTTGGATCCAAACTAGATTTTTTGCAAGGAACATGATTTTTAAATCTCTACACATGGGGTAAGGTAGAGGCCTGTGAAAGTCTCCAGTGTTAGGACTTTCATCTCACCTTGAAGGTAAGCAGAGTATGGTATGTACTTGGTCATCTTGTGATAGACTATGGGTCTCTACTACTGAGTTCTTCTAACCTCTATTTAGGTGGGTAAAACTCAACTCCGGTGTGTGTCGGGGGTGGGGGGAGGGCAACTGCACTTATGTTGTGTGGAAGGTCTAGAATGTCTAGAATAATAGGGTCAAAAGCTCAAGTTAGGCCGGGCGCGGTGGCTCACGCCTGTAATCCTAGCACTCTGGGAGGCCGAGGCGGGAGGATTGCTCGAGGTCAGAAGTTCGAAACCAGCCTGAGCAAGAGCGAGACCCCTTCTCTACTATAAATAGAAAGAAATTAATTGGCCAACTAATATATAGAAAAAAACTAGCCGGGCATGGTGGCGCATGCCTGTAGTCCCAGCTACTCAGGAGGCTGAGGCAGCAGGATCGCTTGAGCCCCGGAGATTGAGGTGGTTGTGAGCTGGGCTGACGCCACGGCACTCACTCTAGCCTGGGCAACAAAGTGAGACTCTGTCTCAAAAAAAAAAAAAGCTCAAGTTGTCTCACTGAGGCCATTCTTTCGACTGTGATTTATAAGGATATAAAGTAGCATTCTGCTAATGATAACACATGAAATGGTCTCAGATTCACTTTCCTGTAACTTTATCATGGTATTGCACGTTACATTTGGAAATAAAACTTACATGCTGTACTTTGACATTTTTTTAAATGGCTACTTAGGTGACTTCCTGACTGTGTGGTAAGCTGAATAATGACACCTACCCCCCCCCCAATGTCGACATCCTAATCCCTAGAGCCTGTGAATATTGTTACCTTTACCTGATAACATGGACTTTGCAGATGTGATTAAGGTTCTTCCTGGTGCAATCATCCAGGTTGTGCCAATCACAAGGGTCCTTATAAAGCAGGCAGGAGGGTCGGTCAGATGGATCAATGGAAGCAGAAGTTGCAGTGATATAGGGCCACAAAGCAGGGAACACGGGCAACCTCTGATAGAGGAACAGGCAAAGAAACAGATTCTCCCCTGGCACCCCCAGAAGGAGCTGTGCTGTATCCCTTTGGACTTTTGACCTCCAGAATTATAAGATTATCTGTTTTATTAATAGTTTGTGTTAATTGTCTTACAGCTGCAATAGGAAACTAATACTTTCTAATGAGTCAGTACCCACAATTTGAAAAACACTTTGTCTCAAAAAAAAAAAAAAGCGAGTATTTTTAGCAGAGTCTCACTCTGTTGCCCGGACTAGAGTGTTGTAGCATCAGCCTAGTTCATAGCAACCTCAAACTCCTGGGCTCAAGCCATCTTCCTGCCTCAGCCTCCTGAGTAGCTGGGACTACAAACATGTGCCACCATGCCCAGCTAATTTTTATATTTTTAGTTAGCCAATTACTATTTTTTTTTTAGTACAGACGGGGTCTCGCTCTTGCTCACGCTAGTTTTGAACTCCTGACCTCAAGCGATCCTCCCACCTCGGCCTCCCAGAGTGCTAGGATTACAGGCATGAGCCACCATGCCTGCCCTCTAAAAATACTTTACAAAACGAGCAACTTGAGCCTTAGAGTAGGATGTCCAGGATGTCACAAGCTCTTGATTAGGAAGCTAGGATCTCTCATCTGCAAGTTGGTCCTTTTAGAGGTCAGGACCAAAGTCACCTGGGCCTCAAGGCTGCCCCACTGCCTGTCTTGGTTCTGATGTTTGCCACAAATGCCAAAGCAGAGCTTGAAAAGCAGAAAAGCCAAACTCGTGGAGCAGCTGCTGGGAAGAACACTTGTTGCCATGGTATCCTGGAACAAGTTTAACGAGCAGTCGATTAAAGTGTTTGAAACTTCTGGAAGTACACACCCACTGCATACGGGGGAGGCAGCCTACTCAGACAGGAACCGTGTGGGAAGAGAGTAGAGCTCAAATCCTATAAGGCTGCTGCTTCATCAACACCAGTGCTTGCAATCTCCCTTATCAGGTAGTGATGGGCTGTAACTGTCACGCAGGTGTCACATGTAGAACAAAAGGACTTTGGGATTCTGACACTCCCTTGGGCAGTTCTGATGGTGAAGGCTGCAAGGGGTGGGAATGGACCCGTGTGCCCTGAGAAGCCAACTGTAACGTACTCTTCCCTGCCCTGTTCTGCTGCTTCAGGCAGTTCAGTGGGATGCATAGGTCTCCACAAGAGCTGGATTGGATTCTGGATCTACACCCTCCTAGCTGTGTGGCCTTGGGCAGACAGAACAATCTGAGTGTGTTTCCACATCTGTAAAATGGGAATACAGCCTCCTTCAGAAGCACGTGAGGCTTCAATGAGATAATGGTTGTAGTGGTGTATGTGATGCATCAGAGCATCTAAACACAAGATAACAGCACTGTTCTAAGAGTTCTGAATAAAACCTCAGGTAATATTATGAACAATAACTGTAGGTGGAATTAAAGCTATGTGCTAGATCAGAGGTTCTTAATCAGATACATAATTTATAACTTGCTTTGTCCCCAACTACTAAACTAGAATCTTTGAGAAGAAGTCTAGACAGGTAGCGCAAGACCTGATCAAAAAAGACATTCTTGCCCTTCCTTTCCTGCCCAGAGCCCCTGGACTTTGTTCAAGCATGGCATCGCATACATCCCAGGGCAGCAGTCCCCAACCTTTCTGGCACCAGAAACTGGTTTCATGGAAGACAATTTTTCCACGAACTGGTGGGGTGGGGAGGGATGGTTTCAGGATGATTCAAGCACATTACTTTTATTGTGCACTTTTTTCTATTATATTGTAATATATAAGGAAATAATTATACAACTCGGCATAGTGCAGAATCTAATGCTGCTGCTGATCTGACAGGAGGCTGAGCTCAGGCGGTGATGTGAGTGATGAAGAGCAGCTGCAAACACAGATGAAGCTTTCCAACTCACCTGCCATTCACCTCCTGCTGTGCGGCCCAGTTCCTAACAGGCCCAGGGCTTGGGGACCGCAGCCCTAGGGAATGTATCCTGATTGGCCTAAGATAATCAAGACAAAGCCCTAATTCCCTCCTCAGAGTTTTGTCCAGAGGTGGCCATGTGTTCAATGAGATTTAAGTGGAAATTAAGAAGGGGAGGCTTCTTTTTCTTCCTTTTTTAAAAAAGGTATATACAATCGGCCCCTTTTCTACTTGCTTTTGGATGTGGTTATGTGACACTGTAATTTCTTGACCTATGGTTGCCATTTTGTGACTATGGGGAAACAAACCTAAAGATACCGTAAGAATGATGGTGCAAAACCATGGAAAGCCTCAATCCTTGATGATTTCATTGTGTTCCCTAAGTCAGCCCTGGAACCACTTGCCTCTGGATTTTATACTTAGTGAATGGTCAAGGGTTCTTATTTTTTTGAGGGAGGCATTTTCTTTCTTGTAGGTAAAAGCATCCAAACGGACTGCGGCTTAAAGAAACTTTAGTTTTAAAATAAAATCTATGGCAATAATTTGCATCTGTAAAAACATACCAAGTTACATGTAAGCTTTTCTTTGAATTAATAGCCAAATGTGTATAAACCAAAAATAAGAGTACCTTTGGCAGACAAATTTATTTGCTTTGGCTCCCTCAAAGCCCAAGAGGACCAAATTCTGGTTGTGTTCATCTTTGAATTCCCACCGGTACTTTTGCAAACGAGGTGATCTGACTAAAAATGTAGTATGAAGAAGCTTGATTCAAAGCAGAAGTTTAGGCTCTTACCTCTCACCCACACTTAGGGATCCTTTTCCTTGACTTCTGTTCCAGGGTTAGAGGGGCAGGGAAGACACCTTGAAGTGAGCACCCCATGTGGGAGATGGGGTTCTAGCCCCAGCGCTGCAGACTTATTGTGTGGCCTTGAGTAAGCAGCTTTCCCTCTCTGGGCCTCAAGTTTGCCAACTACAGAAGGGGAGGGTTGCTACTTACCTTGCTACTCAAGGTGTGGTTAGTAGAAGGCTTCGCCTGGGAGCTGGTAAGCAATGCAGGAACTCTGCCGCAGACCTATGCACTCAGAATCCGCCTTTCACAGGCTCCCTGTAGGTTTGCACATTCAAGTTCAAGAAGTCTGATACTTCTTCCAGCCCTCAGCGCTTAGTGAGTCTCCACTGAGCCAGCTTCAGATGGCCTGCATGTGAGCGCCCTCTCCTGGCTCAGAGATGAAACACTTTCTTTAGGACACTTCATTTCCTTAAGATGGTTTTTTAAATTTCCAGATGGGGCTTGAAGCTCCAGCACAGGAGCTCCAAACAGGGCATAGGGAATATCAGCACACGTGCTGAGCCCTGAGTTTCCTCCCGAGTTTGAAAAGCTGAACGACGTCTGCTGGAGCTGAGGCCCAGAGTGTGCCCTCTCCAGCCTGGATGATCAACTCCCGGCTGCCATGGGACACACAAGTCCACCCCCTCCCCCCAATGTCTTGTCCTTGTCACTTTGCTTTAACAAAAAAGGAGGAGAGGAACCATGCCTGGCCCGGGAGACTGATAACCAGGTGCTATGGCTTAATCACTAGCTATATCTCTGAGAACCTGGACAGGTGACTTGACTTGGTTAGCTGTGCTTCCTCTTCTTTCATCTGAAGAATAGGGGATGGGAGAGAGCAGAATAACTTCTCTGTTATCAAATGCCAAGGATGGTAACTGATATGAAAGCTCTTTGAAAACTTTATTTTACAAATGTGAAGGTGTGTGTTTCGCTGATGCCCCTAGCATAACTGGCCGCTCTGGGACAGACCTGGCCAATTCCAGCCCCACCCCAGACTAGCTCTGCCATTGCTCAGTCTAATTATCTTAATTCTTATTATTTATCAAGATCATGGTTTTTCAGCCTTGGCATTATTGACATTTGGGTCCTGATTATTCTTGGTTGCGGGGGGCTGTCTTGTTCTTGGTAAGCTGATGAGCAGCATCTCTAGCCTCTACCCATTAGATGCCAGCAGCAACCCCCACAAGCACACAGTCGTGACAATCAAAAATGCCTCCAGACACACCAATGTCAATGCCAAATGTCCTCCAGGGGTAGAGGGGAGAGGTAATTACCCCCAGTTGGGAACGACTTCTCCAGATTTAGTCTTCTCAGACTTTCTAATCAACAAAAAAATATTGCTCAGGGGCTTCTATGCATGAGGCTTGGGCTACCTGAAGTGGAATACACACTTTGTCTCCATCCCCAGGGCACTAATAAGAGATGGGCTGGACAGGAGGGGAGGGAGGAAGTCCAATATAAGGGACCAACAGCAAACGAGATCTAGTCAAGCAAAGGTATAACATTTCCAACATTTTGTGACACTTGCATAATTTTGAGATAACTTGCCTTGGTCTCCCAGTGGCTCAGGGGTTGGGTGGCATTCTCACTGCAGAGTGAGGAAATCAAAGGACAGAGAGGTTGTTACCTGCTCAGTGGAGAAACAGTGTACATGAGTGAGACACGACTTCATGGAGTTGGGTCGTGGAAGGTGGGAATGTTGTAGATGGGAGGTGTGGAAGAGGGATAGTTCCAGCATCACTGATTTTCAACTTTTCCACCATGCATGACGGATGATAGTCACCATAATGACACATCCAAGAAGCATTCCTGATTTGGATATAATCCCCCCTCCCTTCCTTTTCCCCAGAAAGGCAAAGAAAGCACTTCAATAATTCATAATTGTCACAATTCTTACCAAGCACCCAGGGAGAATGTGTGTGCACATGCACATGTGTGCTCACATAGGTGTGATCCCTAAGGGTATCATACATATCCCTAAGGGTACGTGTGTGCATGTGCACACGTGTTTTGCAGGGTGCGGTGACACAGATAGAGAAGGCAGGTTATTCTCAAATTCCACCTCCTCTCTCTACTCCACCTTTTCTCTCCTACTCAAGGAAACACATCAGAATACAAATGAAAGTACTGTTAGTCATCCTAAACCTTGTGGAAACTCATACCTGATCATGCCACCACTGGGTGTCATGATTTCTGCAGAGTAAAACAATAGAAGCCGCACAGAGATGGTGGCTGAGACGGTGCTATTATGGGCACAACTTTAGTGGGAGCCGACTGTTTGCATTTCATTCTATGCAACCGGCAATCCCTGCAGTTACTCCACACAACAGCAAAGGTCATAGGTACTGTCACCACAACATATGTTGCAGAATGGGACCAAATACCAGAAAACCTCTAAGGCAGGCAAAGAAGTTAACATTTGACAGCAAACTGGGTTTGAATCCTACTTCTATCTGCTCTCGGGCAATTTAACTTCTCAATCTTTCAGCTTCCTAATCTCTGAAGTGAGTAGTAGTGCAGATTGACTGGAAACATGATGTGTACAGGGCTTAAAATATCAATAGCACCCAACACATGGCAAATACTGAAAAAAATAAACAAAAACCCTGGACATACTGGTGAATTAACATTGTGACTGTATAAGGTCACAGTGTTCATGCTCTGGGGATTAATTACCTTTCTAATGAGCCACACATTGGGCTGTGTCTAAAAAGACAGTGATACCTTCTTACTAGCCTTAAGTCCTTAATGGTCCTCCACAGCTTGGTTAACAATAGGCCTTTTACATCTTCCTGTGTCACTCAGTTTTAAATGATTCATGCAACCGTGCATTTTGATAACTATTCTTCATGGGTGCATTCTGTGGCAGGTACTGTGTTGGGATTCTGTACCTTATTTCACTCCATTTCATTGGCCTTTGCCCATGCAGCATAAAGAAGGCCTGAATTAATAACCTTGTTGCCAAGCCTTCATTTATATGCCACGTTTCTTGGCTGAACTGGGTGAGTCGTTTTGAATCTTGGTTTCATCTCTAAAATCCACAGGCTGACAGAATATAAAAAATGAGAAGCAAGCAGGAGAAGATTGTGATTGGTCTTTGATCATGGAATGATTCATGAGAGGAAAGAGCACTTCTAAGTGCCTTGGGAAAGCACTTTGTACTTGGTGAGTTTGAAGCAAGGGTGTTTATGGGATCAAAAAAATGTTTTGAAACAATCTCTTGGCTACTCTGTGAAGAGTGTCCCACAAAAGGCTGTGTAAAGCTCTCAGTGCAGAAAATACTCCCAGACCTGTATTCCCAGCCTGGACCTGCTCTCTGAGCCAGCTGTCTACTTGACACATCCTCTTGGTGTCAAAAAGGCCTTTATAACTTGGCATTTTCACACAGCCCCATCTCAGAAAATAGTGCTTAGGCACAGAGAAGAAGTATGGTGCTTTGGCACACTGAGCATATTTTAATTAAAGGAAATTGGAAGGCCCTAGAAGATGCCTCAGAATCAAAGACTTTCTAACCTCTTGTTTCTTCCAGGGAAGGGGTCTCTCTGGAAGTTCCCTTTTGTCTGAAGGAAGAAAACTTCCAAAAGATGCCATTGTCTGAAGACCCCCTGCCCCAAGAATCTCATCAAATAACCAGGAAAGTTTAACCACTGGAGAAGAGACTAAAAGTTGGCACTGTGCCCAGACTTTTTTATATATTCTTTTGAGGGCAGCTTCAAGACACAAGAGACTTTATCTGCATAATACGCAACCTTTGTTCAAAAATGCAGTTCTGCCCCTCACTTTTCAGTGACTTGCCCCCCATTCAGTTTCCAAAGAAAATCATTTGCAAACTATTGTCTGCTCTTTGGGCCCATTCAATTCCTCTAAAAATCACTTACAATCCATCGAAATTGCCTACAATTCCCCCATCTCCCAATGTATAAGTTTCAACCATCAGGCCTTCCTTTGAGTCTCAGATCTGTGGGACTTCCATGTCCAAGTGCATGTTACTAAATTTGTGTGCCTTTTCTCCTGTTAATCTGTTTGTTGTCAGTTCATTTTAGTGAACCTTCAGGGGGTGGATAGGAAGTTTGGCTTTCTTTGCTCCTACAATAGTGTTACCATCCTCCCACTGCCTCAAGCTAAAAATCTAGGGGCCAACCTTGTGTCCTCCTTCCTTCTCCAACATCACCAAATGCTGCTTGCTCTCCAAATGAGAAGTCTTCGTTACTCCCACCATAGTGCAAGTTTTAAGCCACAACCAGCCTCTGCTCTGGGCCTCTGTAGACCTCCTAACTGGCCTTCCTACTCCCAATGCATCACCTGTGATTTTCAGGATCACATCACCGCCATGTGAGATTCTTCTCTTTGCTCTTTTGTGTAAACTTCTCACTCTATGGGGTCTTGCACAATGAGCTCCTCTCTCTCCTACATTTACCCTTTGCTCACCAGGCCTCGCCACACTGACATCATTTCTTTTTGTTAAACACATTAAGCTCCTTCCAGTTTCTGGGCCTTTGGGCTGCTGTACCCTTTTCCAGGAACACCCTCTCTGCAGCGCTTGGTCTGGCAGAAACTTCTTATTCTTAGTTCAAAGAAAGGGAATCCCAGATCACTGTGGCTAAAGTGGGCTCTCCCAGTTACTTATCACCCTTTTATCTTTCTTCAATGCACTTATAGTGTGATATTTTGTTTACTTTTTGCAGTGAGTAGATAGGTGAAGCACATGATGCTCACCTGTGGTTTGCATGCCCTTGTGTGTTCCCCTCCTCCCGAGCGTGAGTGGTTCCTGTTGATTTGCTTCTAACCAACAGAATACAGAAAAAGTGGCAGGATGTATGTGATTACACATACATGATTATGTTGCCTAAGAATGTAATGTCCATCTTACTAAGAGGCTCTCTCCCTTGGTGGTTTTGAAGAAGCAAACTGCCACATTATGAACTGCCACAGGAAGAGAGGAACATGTAGTGAGGACCTGAGTGCTTCCATCCTGCAGTCAGCTAGAAGCTGCCAGTGAGCTTGGAATCTTGGTCCTTCCCCAGTTAAACCTTAAATGAGAACCCAGCTCTGGCAACGCTGTGATCACAGTCTTGCAAAGGATTCGGTCAAGCCATGTCTGGACCCCTAACATGCAGAAAACGTGAGACAATAAATGCTTGCTCTTTTAAGCTGATAGTTGTTGGTAAATTGTTACAAAGCAACAGATAACTACTAATAAAACTTTTTTTTTTTTTTTTTTGAGACAGAGTCTCACTTTGTTGCCCAGGCTAGAGTGAGTGCTGTGGCATCAGCCTAGCTCACAGCAACCTCAACTTCAAACTCCTAGGCTCAAGCAATTCTTCTGCCTCAGCCTCCTGAGTAGCTGGGACTACAGGCATGTGCCAGCATGCCCGGCTAACTTTTTCTATATATTTTTAGTTGGCCAATTAATTTCTTTCTATTTATAGTGGAGATGGGGTCTCACTCTTGCTCAGGCTGGTTTTGAACTCCTGACCTCGAGCAATCCGCCCACCTCAGCCTCCCAGAGAGCTAGGATTACAGGCATGAGCCACAGCTCCCAACTAGATAACTGTTAATAATACTGTTAAGTGACTCCTGTATTAAAAAGAAAACTTCAGGAGGGAGACCAGGGACTTACCTACTCTTCATTATTGAAGCTGCAGAACCCAGCCGGGAGACAGCATATGTAGATAATATCAGACACTTACATGAAGGAAAGAAACATTCAATAAACAATAATTCTTAATATTAATACCTCCATGGTATTGTCAGGAATAGGCAGTTCTTGTTCTCTAATGGAGATGAATTCACCCTTAGTGTCAGTATGGTGAATGTCACGGGATGCAGAAGTCTCAGTAACAAACTAAGGCCTTTTGAGCCCCACTGTGGCAAGTAGCAGCATTTGTTTTTGTCTGTCCAGCAAACATTTCATTTTCTGCTGACACTCCTTTGAGAGCCTGCTCCCATCTCTCTGCACCACAGCACCCCCATCAGGTGGAACCCAAGGGGCTAACCTCTCCCCAGCCCAGGTCCTAAATAGAAGCATGTCCTAGCCAGCGGTCTGCATAGTCTATCCTTCTGGCCACTGGGATTGGTTCAGGGTTGCTCACATGACCCAAGTCTGTCCAATCAGAGCTCACCCCAGAATACCCATCCGTAGCATTGGCAAGAGCAGTTTGCTTGCCCAGTTCAGAGTGCTAACTAGAGCTGCTGGGGCTCCCAACGTCTGCCACTAGCAACTAAAAAAGGCATATTACTCAGGATCTGCCATGAAACTGACAGAGAAGGAATAAGCAGGTCTGATGTATTAGGGGACGGGAGGGAAGCGAGGGCAGGGAGAAAGAGAAAATAAAAAAATCCACCCAAATATTTAATAAAATGACACAGCAAATAAACCACTGAAGAATTCGACTGGGAAATCCCATCGGATGTTTTGTTTTTACTTTGTAGTCCTTTACTATTTTTTTTAAAGAAATAGCTTAACAGGACAAATTCTTTAAAATAATACAAAAGTATCAAGTGCAAATATTAAAAGATTAGTAGCACTGAACAGTACTTACTCAACAGAAACAGTGGAAACTATACCTCTACATTTTTTCAAAAAGACTCTTGGCCACAAAGTTATACTTGAACTCTGTTTTCCAACTTTGACAGGCTATTATTCCCAAATGCCACTGTTCTTTCTGTTAAAAAGCCAGTAAGACAGAAGAGCTTGTTCTGTTTTAGACTTTTTTTCACTTGCTTCAAAATGAGTGAAAAAATAAAACATCTTTCTGCATTTCTAAAAACAAAACACTAAAAACAATACATTCTTGCCCCCAACTGGGCCGTTGGGTCAGGTGGCAGAGCCCTAGAGGCCCAGGACCCTGCCAAGGTCACATGGGCACACGTGGGAGTGGGTATTCGAGGCAGGGCCAACTATTGAGCCATCGCATTTCTTTGCTGATTCACCACATGAGGGTGGGGCAGCTGACAGAACCAACATAAGACCAACATGATCCCCAAAAATGGGCCACTGCAGGATCCTACAAACAGTGAAAAGGCTGGCGGACACATCCAGGGAGTGCTTGGCTACCCAACCCCCTTCTCTGAGTCATAATGCCAAGGCGTGAGTATGATTCAACAGCTTTCCAGAGATGTTTGAAAAGATGTTCAGCTGGTCATTCTTGGTAGAGCCCCTCAAAATCTGCGGACTTCATGGCCAGCTGACATTCACCGCTGGGGTTTTGCTGCATCAGTGGTCTGTTTGGTAACAAGAAAAAATGGTTAGTTTTAGGGCCTCTTTTAAAGAGCAACACTGAGAATGTACATAACTGACTATGTGACATTCTCTGCTAGTTTATTTTTAGCTGCTTCTTGCAATCACACCAGACTTGGGCTGTATCCATTTTACAGCAGAGGAAACTTACAGCACAAGGAGGTTAAAAACTGGGTTATGGGTTGAGTTATGACCACTTTGCCCTCTTCTAATTTGGATTTTGTGTTTGCCCCAACTGCCTATGTCTACACAACAATACAGTGAGAAAGGCAGAGCAAGAACAGCTCTATTTTACCAGTGGAAACAAACTGAGATCAGAGAAGTTAAGCAGCCTGTTCAAGATCACACAGCTAAAAAATGGCAGAGCTGGGATTCACACCCATATCTTCTGATTTCAGTTAGTTTTTTGACTCCTTCAATGGAAAGGAGCTGGGGGGATAGGAAGAGAAACAGGTCTGTCTTTTTCAGTCCTTCTGACTATAGGTTTCAGAGGGCTGTGGGAGGGGTGGGGATGGTGCTACCAATATTAACTTAATTGGATCTATGGATTATCTTTGAATTTTCAAGTAGCCCTGATGCCCCACTATGGAAAACCGCAGCGTACACCGGAGTTTGGCTGACCAGCACATGTCCCTAACACCCTTTCCCTTGGGAGTTCACACTATAGAAGATGAGAAAGCTGAACACTCCCAGCTTAGAGTGGCCACCCGACAAAGTTATAGCCAATGAAGTCTTCCAGGGGAGAATAAGGAGAGATCCTGAGAGATTTCACTTCTTTGATAAAAAGGGTCAGACTTATTTGGCGAACACTCATCTTTTTCTTTCATCCTGCCTTGCATGCAGCTGGTGTTCCCAGAACTGCGGCAGCTATCTTGCGGCCATGAGGCAGCAAACCAACCGGCAATGCAGAAGGGCAGAAGGTGCCTGGTATGTTGATACCACAGAGCAGCTGCACCCACCCTGGGCTGTCTCTAGGTTTTGTTAAGCAATAAAAATAAATCCCCATTTGTTTCAGCTGGGATCTGCTTTGGTTTTTTCTCATTATTTGCCACTTAAAGCACTGCTACCTGATAACGAAAAACTAAGAAAGAAGCTTTTCCTTTTCTTAAGCTGTGAGGAGGCTAGGCAGGCTCTGGGTGCTTTGGGAGACTGAGTGTGATGCGGGGTAATTTGGGGGGGCTCTACAAATAAAATCAGGCTGCCCTGGATCCCTGCTTCTCCCCAACAGCAGGCCCCAGGAGCTGTTGCTGTGCCTATATAACAAAGCAGCACGGTCCTTCCTCCTCAGAGGCTAGTTTATCTACATAGGAGGCAGAAGCAATGTATTCCATCAAAAGACTGTTTAGCTGATTTGCATAGCTAAGACCATATTTTCATTCTTTTTAAAACACTTTATTTTTTATGTTTAAGGATCAAAATGCCATTAAATCATAAAATAAATTGGATATCTCCTCTCCCCCCAGCCCCCTTGCTTTGGATCAACTAAGGAGGGGGTTATCTTTTCCTTGAGTTTTAAAAAATTCACTGATGCAGGGGTTCTCAGATGACAATTATGCTCATAATTAACCTAACACATTATGTATCTCTTCCATCCACCTTCTCTCACAAGGGAACAGTGCAGTTTTTCACAAGTGTATTTGGAAGATCTGCATGCCTCAATAAACCAATATTCTCCAAATGACCAATGCATGAAGTTACAAAATCACGCACGGTAAAGGTACATTTAGAAGTGCAAGATAGATCAGCAGACTTTAATAGAGTACAAAAATTTCAATATCATTTAAGAAACTACCGCTTACTGGATTTTATGTACTGTCATAGAAGAATATCCACGATCATTTGAAAAAGCTTTTCTTCCCCTTCCCAACTGCACATTTGTTTGTTTCTTTTTGGAGACAGAGTCTCACTCCTGCCCCAGGTAGGGTGCAGTGGCATCATCGTAGCTCACAGCAACCTCAAACTCCTGAGTTGAATCAATCCTCCTGCCTCAGCCTCCCAAGTGGCTGGGACTACAGGTGGGTACCACTATGCCCGGTATTTTAGTAGAGATGGGGGTCTTGCTCTTGCTCAGGCTAGTCTTACACTCCTGAGCTCAAGCAATCCTCCTACCTCAGCCTCCCAGAGCGCTAGGATTACAGGCATGGGCCACTGTGCCCAGCCCCTCACATTTGTGAGGCTGGGTCTTTTTCATATACTTCTACCAGAACAACATTATCACAACAGAATGAACACAGACACACAAATAAGAACCCAGTTGACTTGTATTACAGCAGACACTAAAGAGATTTATAAAACATAAAACAATGCCATTTGTGAATTTCATTTGGTTTTGGAAACTATAGTTACTTTTCATTAAATGTTTGTATTATTTTATATATTTATTTATTTAAATATGTGTTTATATCAACAGTTAATATTCCTTTTAAATGAATAAATATTGTTTTTAAATTTCTGTTATAATTTCTAATAGAGTAATTATCGATACATTTAACCCACATAAACAAAAACTCTTAGGACACCTCAATAATTATTAAGCAGGTAACATGAATCCTAAGAACAAAAAGCTTGAGAATCTCTGCCCAAGTGAAAATAATTGGATGGGAGGAACAGAGAGGAAAAGGAGATTAAGAACAAATCCTGGATATCTTTTTCAATCTCTTCATTGACAAACAGGCATTCAGATTTGCTATTTCCTAGGGGATGATTTTTAAGAACTTAATCCTATTACTGCAGGGTTCAGGGACAGGGAGGGATTTTGGCTGGAAAGCATCACCCTGAATAAGCCATATGGGCCATTATTTCTCCTTTTATCTCCTTTAAGACTGAGAGTGATCAAAACAATTTATGAAAAGCTGCATGTGAGTCCAGGGATACCAATTACACAGTCCTGAGAGAACCACCCCATGAGAGCCATTTTAAATTATAGCCACTTTACCCTTTACTGTTCAACATGTAAATATTTAACAACAGGATAACCTTTTGGTAAGAATTTCAAAGGCTATTGGGTAGAAAAACAGAAGTCAGGACATAGGTTCTTTTAGAGCAAGCGTTGGCAAACCATAGTCCTGGGGCCAAATCTAGCCAGCCGCCTGTTCTTGTACATGAATTTTACTGGAACGCAGCCAACCCCATTCATTTGCTTACTGTCTATGCTGCTTTCGTGCTACAGGGGCAGAGTTGATTAGTTGCAGCGGGGACCATATAGCCTGGCAAAGCCTAAAATACTTACTATCTGCCCCTTTCCAGAAATTGTTTGCTGACCCCTATTTTAGAGGGTCACTCGTATCTTGGTTAGGAGGGCTTTGGAAATAACTGACTTGGATTTAAGTCTTTTCTGTGCTACTCTCAGTTTGGGGACTTGGCTTCATTTTCCTTATCACAGAATGGGGCTAGTTGTGAGCTTACTAAGGCCTGGAGAGTATGTAAAAGAGGCCTTGGCACAGAGCAAGTGCTCAATAGTCACAATCATCACTTTAGCAAGTGCTGAAATTGTACAATGGACTTGGGACTTAGATTCCAAAATCAACACATAGGACAAAAATCAAGCATTAAAAAAACCTTTGAAAATCCGTTAGGAGGGTGGCACATTATAGACACACACAGTGTCTCCCAGTAATGTCAACACAGCTGGGTTTCCCTCCGACATTTAAATAGATCACTGTTCCTGCAGTAGAGGCCCCGAATGAAGCAGCTGGCATTCAGGAGCCATATTGTAGGAACAAAATCTATGTACTCAAACACAAGACCCACACTCAGCTGGTGAGAAACACTCTGAAGAGCAGAGGAGACCAAGGCAGGCTTTGGGGACAGAAAATTCACAGCTCCCATACCACTCTAGGGAGGCACAATAAATAGAATGTTGGGTCTTCCACTGTTCTCCTCTCCTCCCCACCCCACCCACCAAAAACACACCTTAATTTGATTTTTATAAATGAAATGGGCATCTTTTAAAAGGAATGAATAATAACTACCTGGTAGAGCTACTATGACAATGGGATAAGTTATGTGAATCACAGAAGATGGAAGCAACAGCTTTTGTTTGAAACTCCATTGTAAATTCACTTTTGACGTCTGATGTATGTGGGGTGCTATGAGAAACACCCGCCTCTTACGATTTTGCTTCCCGACATACACTGAGGTTATGGTTTTATTTGCGAAAATCCTTCCAAATGGCAAAGATTAAATTATTCGACACGTATTTACCTGGGAGAAAACCAGTAGTTGATAAGGCTGGAGACCACCACATAGGACACCATGAGGGTCCCTGACATGGCGACTGACACGAAGCCCAAGCCACAGAGGACACAGAGCAGTGAGAGACCACCCACAGAGATGACCAGGCCTAGGAGGAGAACATGGTTAAGAGAAGCATTCGTCTAAAAGAGGTTGAAAAGTGTGTTTAAAACAATGACAGGTCAACTCAGACTTTTTAAAGTGAGGAGATTTCCCATTAAAAATCTGTATTTCTGGCATCACTTAAAAAAAGGAGGTGACCTGGCCACCTGAGTGGTCATCATGGCATGGTAACAAGCAGCTGGCCTTCCTGTTCCCCTGTGATCCCCAACATTCCCAAATTGCATGACACCTGTGCCACTTTGCTCATTTTGTCTTGCCTGTAGGCATGAGTTTGAGAGCCCCTCACCATCAAGGTCAGAGAGATGGACTCCCAGTGCAATCCCCCAGGAGGAGTCAGCCACGGCAGGAGCATCTCCGGGTCTCAAACTGCCCAATGAATACTATTACTTATATTTACAAGCTACAGGTATAAAGGCCATGCAGGCTAAAGAAAGTAAAACCTAATTATGGCTTTTGATGATATCCTTCACAACTCAGCCTGACAACTATCACACTTTAATCATAGGTCTGATTGGCCATTTTGATCTACAGTTGGATACGTTTAAATGGAAATATTAATAAATTACCATTAAGTACAAGGAAAATATATTTTTCATAACATGGGGTCTATGGGAGAAAAAGAGCAAAAGGTACAAGAGAAAGATCATGAAGAACGAGTAACATGGCACATGTTGTACAGCAAATATCCTTCCCCTTGCTTCGGGAGTGGTCAAACAGCCCAGTCCTCCATCCCCACAGCCACAGTGATGGTTTCAGGGATGGATGCTGAAAAAGCAGGAAGGCAAAGAACACACGTGGATGTGCTGCCTTTTCATAAACATTTACAAAATGCTAGGTCACTGTGTTTCAACCACCTGCATCAGAATCAGATGCATCAGGGAAGCTCATTAAAAATTCATATTTCTAAACCCCACTCCAGACCTACTAAAATAAGACTCAATGGATGAGGCCTGAAAGTCTGCATTTTCAAAAAGGAAGAGAGATTTATACATACTCAAGTTCAAGAACCACTGCTCTAAAGGCTTTGCACATGCTGTTCTCCTGTCCAAAAAGCCCTTCCCTGCCTACCCCAAAATAAAGTTGTTATGTATCTTTAAAGTCCTGTCTGCTGCTCCCTTCTTTCTCTCCAAATTTCTTTTGTTATGGTACTTATTTGTCATTCTCTACCTATTTATTCACTTGCCCATCTATCTATCAATATTTACTGAACAAATACTCTGCCAAGCTATATTTAGCTCATCTACCTACCACACCCACCTTCTCCTTCAAGTGTAAACTGTCCACAGTCCCTTGGGCAAGGAAACAAGCCCTGGTGCTCCTAGCTCTGGGAAGCTAAGGAATGGACCAGAAGAGATCACCCAACCCACTCTTTGGCCCCTATCCTGTGGGGTATGATCTGATTTGAAAAGGCAAACTGAGCCAATCAGATCTGCTTTCCCAGTAATTGTAACTTAGTAACCCAGAGAGACATTGACAGTTGATGGTGGGACTTCAGGGAAAAAGGTGGAGAAGGTGGGTTCCAGTACTCAGCAAGACACCTGTTATGCAATAGGTGCTCAATAACTCACTGTGGAATGAATGGTCTCTCTCATAATAATGCTAGTTAGCTTTCATTGAGAAGCTACTCTGTGCCAGGTACTGTGCTAAGGACTTTATGGAAGTATAAGTTTCAATCCTCACAACCCTTTAAGAGATTAATCTTATATCCCCATTTTACATATGAAAAATCTAAGGCTTAAAGAGGGAAAATAATATGTCCAAAATCACAGTGGTGGAAGTGGAATTCTAACACAGACTCCACAGTCCTTGTTTTAACTACTCTAACAAGCTGCCTTGTTTGGTGTGATTTTGAGAAGAATAAGAAACTCTGACAACAATGGCAGATGCCCAAAAATATCGTTCTCCCAACTGAGTCATTTTGCAAAGGGGTGAATAAGTGAGCAGACTACCTTCTAGTAGTAGGACCCCCACGAGAGCTGCCAGGAAGGTAAGCACCACAAGGAGCAGGAAGAATCCAACAGGAACGGCGGATGCGGCAATGAACACCAGCAAGGTGAGGGCCAGAAAAGGATGCCTGTCCAAGTACTGTCCCACCGGAGACTTCAGAAAGGCAACCACCTGCGGCAAAGGACAAAGAGCCAGGATTAAGTGCCATGTCTGAATCCCAGGTTGAATGGATCCACCCAAGCTGTGGGAAGGACAACCAGAGGTCATAAAGTTGGAGGCTTATATGTAAAAAGTCACTACAACAATACTTCTCCCAAGACATGAGTCATCCAGGCAAGAACTCAAGGCAGCCGTGGACAGGTGGTGAGTTTGAAGGCCCCACCCAAGGTCAAGTCTTGTGAAAGGAGGAAAGACCCAGGCATGGCTCTCCTGCTAAACACGTGCCCTCTCAGGAGACCTCTCCAGCATGCGTGCATTGATGTAACACATGTACAGTTTGCCTCCTGCTTTGCAGCTGAGGTTCGCACAGCTGAAGCCACTGAGGCACAGAAAGGTTAAGTCCTGGCTACTTGGCATCACCTTGGATCTTGTTAGAAATGCAGGATCTCAGGCCCTGCCCTAGTCTTGCAGAATCAGATTCTGCTTTTTCAACAAGATCCCCAGGTGTGTTGTACACATATTAAAGTTTGAGAAGCAGTGGACTGAATGATTGCCTAGAGGCACACAGCTTCCAACTGCCAAAATCTAGGCATTCAAAGCTAAGGTCTTTGACTGAAAATGTCATACGCTTGCAACAGCTGCCACTTCAGTAGGTAAAAATGCTCTTATGCCATCAACCTGGCTACCATAGTTGACCATAGTGGGATAACTACTGCAAGCTTATGCTGAGTTAATAAATACATCACCTTCCTTCACTAGGCAAAAGGAACTTAGGACGTGACTCAATGCCAGAGCTGACCTGAGGCAACCCCATAAAAATGGGCTTCCCCCTCCTTCTCTCTCCTTATTAGGCCCCAGGCCTTTTCTCTCCTTAGTACTGGCATTGTAGGCGCTGCTCTCTTAAAAAGTTACATCATTCCAGAACCTTCTTGTCCTTCCTATGTCTCATTCCTTAGGGTCTTGCAGACCAGCAGCTGAAATGAAGATATAATTCAAGTCCTCAAAATATAAATGCCTCCTAGAAACAGTAATTCACCCAAGTGATTCAAAAGGTGGAAATTTCGGGGCAAGTTGGAAGGCAGGAGGGTTTTGTAGTTCATGATGATGGCGACCAAAGTGTAAGGCTCACCCGCTTACATACAAAAGGCTGTTCTAAGAAGCCAGAGCCATGTGTCTTGGGGCTTCAACATCATCTCCTAAAGAGAACTCACAAAGCATGGCAAATTTCACTTTCTGCCAAGCCACGGAATGGCATTAATGTGGCCTCCTGCCACCTCATTCTGACAAAAGCTACTAAAGACCTTGCTATTCAGCTTCTCCAGCCAGAGGTGACTGTACCAGGAATCGCCTCTGAGCCGGGGCTGCCCAGCTCAGATACTCTGTTATCAGAGCCCAATTAGATCCTCCTGGGATGGCTGAAGGGGAGAGAAAAGCGGAGGCTGGTGGAAGTCACCACACAGAGTGGTGAGCGCTTTCTAGTTCTAATCCACGTACATTCGTAGTCAATGGCCCCTGTGTCACCTGACAGACTGTTCCCTCTGATCTTTACAATCCAAAGGGCCCAGGACCCACAGTGGGGAAAAACAGATGGGCTGTCCAGGCAGGGGGGTGGCAGTGCACAGTGAGTTTGTTGTGCCAGCAGGGGGAGGCCTGTGTGGCAGGAGGAGCCAATGAGGCTGGGTCACTCGGACACCAGGATCACAGGCTCACACCTGGGCTGTCCAGCACAGAAGCCAGCTGTGGCCATTCAGCACCTGAAATGCTCCTTGTGTGACTGACGGCCTGGATTTCGACCTGAATTTAACTTAAATTTTAAAGCTGATATTTGACTCAATCATTGGAAAATGTTTAAGTGTGTTTCAAATAGGTTGGATAGGTGAGTCTGTTTTATTCCACTACAAATTTTATGAAATCTGAACAGAGATCAAGTATTTCCTGTGGAAATGTGCCATCTGAATTGAGATGTGCTCTAATCCAGTTTTTTGTAGGCTTTTCTGAGTCTAGGCTCTATGACCAAGAAATAGAAAGTCATTTAGATATGCTAAGAGATCGTTTTAAGATTCTTCTCCCAGGAAGCATAGCTGGGCTCAGGCCAGTCTGTCACAGGAGAGGAGGACATGTTCCAGTCACACTCAACAGTAACAGAGAACATTCATTAAACACTTAGGTGCCAGGCACTATTTTAAGCATTTTCCACGTATTTCATTCATTTCTCCCTATAATGCTTCGAGGTAGATAATGAAGAACTTAACATTATTTAAACCCAGGGGCTTAGAACATAGCAATTAACTTTTCATTCTCATGGCAACAGAGGGGGATACAATGGGAAGATGGAAAGTGAGAGAGCTTATTCAGTAACACGCACTGCAATTTTCCATCGATACCCTGGGGCAGACAGAGGTTACCCAACCCAGACTTCACAGGCACCGTGCTTCACTGAAAGGCCCAGGAAGGCCAGGCTGGGACAGACTGGCACCATTATGTGCCAGGATCTGTGCTAAAGCCTTCTCAAACAGCATCTCAGATAACCCTCACAACAAACCTATGAGCCTGCAGTGCTTATTTTAGAAAAGAAGAGATGGAAATTCAATGAGCCTAAGTGATTTGCCCAAGGTCAGACAAAGGTAGCTTATATTTTAATACACTCCCAGGCATGGGAGGTTCCAAAGTAGGGGCAATGTGGCCAGTATTGGCGGACACAAAGTCTCCATTGGACTATTCAGGAGCCAGGAAAATCCTCTGGTGTGTCAGAATGGAAAAGACACTCAGCGATTCACTGCTTCTTGCTACCAGAACAGAGAAAGGCAAGGGCAGTCAGGACCATTTAAAACCACTGGTGATGACAAATCAAAGGTGCTATGTGATGGTTTTTCCCAGATTACTGTTCCTGGGTGCCCATTGGCATGCAATTCAAGGTTAGCACATTGGTACCCAAGAGCTTGCTTAAAAATGTCCTCTGTGGCAGGAAACCTAAGCATGGGAGCAAAACTATTTTGTCACAAATATTCCACATAAGGACATGCCATCTGTGGTTATCAGCCCAGCTCATCTTCCACCTCTCTTCCTTTTCCCTGGAAACAGCCCTTTCTCAAGACAGTCATGTGTATATCAATGAAATGAAACACCCCAGCCTGGCTGCCACCTCCTTGGCCACAGGAGATTGGGCCAATGGGATTCTTGCTCCCAGGTATTGGGCACTGAGATACCCAGACCAGATCCCTTGGAGGGCTTCAGCTGGGAGACATGGGGAGTTCACAGCGCCAGCCTGGACAACCCCATTTGCCCCCATGAATGGAAAAGCCAAGGGATCCTGGCTGCAGAGAGACGAGAATGAAGCAGATACATAAGAAAAGCTAAGACAAGAAACTGCATGGCCCAAGAAAGGGTGCTGAGAGTTATCTCTGACCCCAGTGACCTGCCAGACCCTGGTTCTAATTCCTTCTGAGGCTCAGTCTGGCTTCACTTCCTGTCCTTAGTTTCTAAGATCACCTTACATTCCCCCAAAGTCCTGGCAGGTCCCATCTATTGATTTGCTTGCTACTAAAACTATTTTGAGTAGGTTTCTCAGTTTAAAAGTAAGACAATTAAGACCTGACCATGCACTCCAGAGGCTCCCTGGAAGAGATGGAGCTGTCTCACACACATGCCATCTGGAAGCCCTCTATTCTCATCTGGAGTTCAAAGGGCTTATTCACATTCAAAGAAAGGGTAAAAATTACTTGGGGGGAAGAAATCATCTAAATTCCCCAGAGACAAAAGGATGGCTGTGTAAATTATGGTATGTTGATCTAATGTACTTTGCTGACGTACTACAGGGGAAAGCAATTGTTCTGAAGACCTATACTTCAATATGGAAAAACAGCAGGATACAATATCAAGCAAAAATAAAAATACAGAACTCTATCTGCCATGATTACAACCATCACGATGTAAAACTGACATACCAAAAAGGGCGTGGTAATTGTCATCATAATAATCACCACCAATGGATTTGGCAGTTACGGGTTTACAAGGAATTTGCTCTCCTTTTTCCTCCACTATCACTCTACTGAGTTGTTAATACAATTAATATTAGTTAATAAATTGATAACAAAAAACAATTTAGAAGAAACAATTCTACTTCAAGACTGTCTGGAGAACACCAGCACTTAGATAACCACTAATTTTTCCAATCTTTCTGGGAGTCAGCTGGCCTGGTAGTTATCAGGCCCAAACCAACAAACACAGCTGAGGATGTGACATGAAGGACTGAAGAAACTTCCAAAAGCTGAGTTCATCTGCTGTGAAATGACTACTTCAGAAGGCGGACATGACTTTTAACTAAGTGAAGGCATGCCGAATGCCTAGCGCAGTGCTTGGCATAGAGTCGGTGCTCAATAAATACAATGCCAATCCTTATAATTTGCAGATTCCATTATATTTGTGACTCCACCTACTCACTAAAATGTATTTGTAACCTCAAATTCAATACTTGCAGCACTTTCAAAGTCACTAGTGGACACACAGCAGTGAAAAATTGAGTCACCTGACAGGGGCATCGTTCCCAGCTGAGGTCAAGCAATGTGCCACTCTGCCCTCTTATTTCAGCTCTTTAAACAAGCGTCCTTACTGTGGTCTATTTAGTGTCACATATTCACATATTTGTACTTTTGGTCTGTGATTTCACTGTTTCAAATGGTCCACAAGTGTAGTGCTTAAGTGTTCTCTACTGTTTCCAGGCACAAGAAGGCTATGATGTGCCTTTTGGAGAAAATGCATGTGTTACATAAGCTTTGTGCAAGGCATGAGTCACAGTATAGTTGGCCCTGAATTCAATGTTAATGATCACTAATGCATATTAAATAAATGTTTTTAAACAGAAATATACATAGAACAAGGTTATATACTGATCAGTTGATGTAAATGTTGTGACCAGAGGCTTGAACCAACCAAATCTTGTATTTCCCCTAGGAGCAATGGCTCAGTATTTGCTAAATCAGCATCTGCAGTGACTTCATAGAACATAACTACCATGAGCAATGAGAACCAACCATAAATGTGGAAAAGGCATGAGGACCCTTCTTACTAAGCTAACTTTTAAAGAAGAGTTTCAGCCAGCTGACCAGAAAACTGCTTCTCTAATTTAAAAATAACTTGGTAAATCCACAAAGAGTGCCAGATACATTCTGGAGTACACGAGTACAGAAACACGAGTACAGAAAAGATCTTCGTAGAGTATATTGCTCTAGACCACAAAGAAGTACCTCCTCAAGTAGCCCCTAGTGGAAGTGTGCCATGCAATGCAAATACAGATCACAAAACAGTTCCTTCTGTTACTTACATACATACATACACACACACACACACATATATATATATATATATATATGTATGTATTTTTATGGGTATACTGCATTTTTTTAAAAGTCTAGAATGACATACAACAAAATGTTCGTAGTACTAGCTCTGAAAGCTTTTTCCACCTACAAAATGCTGAAAGGTACGTACAAGAAAGCAATAAAGATAAATATGCAAGAAAGTGGAATATACTATCTCATGTCCCTTTGCCACTGAGTGACTACTAAATACCTGAAAAGCAACTAACTCAAACCGAAATATGCTGAAAGTGTAAAATACACACTGGATTTCTAAGAGTTAGTACAAAAAAAGTTAGAACTTTTATTCATTAATAATTTCAATAATTTTTATAATGATTAAATGGTGAACTGATAATATTTTGGATATATTACATTAAATAAAATGCATTATTAAAATTAATTTCACCTGTTTCTTTTTACTTTTCAAAGACAGTAGAAAATTTTTAATTACATATGTGGCTCAGATCACATTTCTGTTGGACACTGGATTTCTAGTGGAACACTGGACTCAAATCTTAACACAGTCTTTGGCCCCTCATTTTCAGGGTAACAGATAAGTCAAACTTAACAAACAATACAGAACAAATGATATCTGTGACACAGACTATTATTTATACAGCTATCTGACTAAATTTTGGCCTATGAGATATAATTGGAAGTATTATGTGTGACTTCCAGGAAGTCTTCTTAATTAGGAAGGGGCTTACAAATCTCTCTTGTACTCTCTCCTCCAATCCTATTGCCTGGAATATGGATACAATGGCTGGTGCTCTTGCAGTCATGTTGGACAATGAATTTGAAGGTCACAACTTAGACATGTCAGGGTGGTGAGCTAGAAAAATTCCTGACTTACATCCATATCTCTTTTATTTGAGAAAGATCTACTGTTTCTGGATACTCTCAAAAAAAAAAAAAAAAGAGAAAGATATAACTTTCTATCTTCTTTATGCTAGTGTTATTTGGGGATTTTCCACTATACATAGTGATTGGAAACTGACCTTTGAGTTATTCTGGAAGGACTCTATCAGCAAAGATAGCTTCTTCTGCAGCTCCTGCAAGTCCCTTGTGGTACTCGGGGGTTCCTCTTTTGCCATCCTGAAACTCACTTCAGTCTCTTTGGGGATTAATTCTCCTACCACTACGTTCTCCAGTGCAGCACGCAGTCCAACTTCTCATGTCTCCCTGTTGCTTGCTGTCACTAGAGGAAACAAAAACCATTAGTGGTCTCCATTCAGTTGGTTCAACAAGAGCTTATACTCCTCACACATTGATGGGGGGTGGGGATGCAGATTGAGGGTCACTTGCACTATTTATCAAAACTTCAAATTGCACACACTTCAATCCAGCAAGTTATTTTCCAGGAACATGAAATAATCAAACAGGTCTAAAAATATACCAAAGGATGTGCATTGTGTCCCAGTTGATAATATACAATGACTAGCAAAACAGTGGAAAGAAACTAACTGTCCATTAGGAGGAAATTGGTTAAATAATGATAAATTCACAGTCATTAAAATGATAGTGTGGATAGTTATTTAGTGACATGAAAAGATGCCCATGGTTTTTTTAAAAAAAAGATTATAACATACTCTGTTTTGTTACATATGCATATGTATTTTACATATTAATATACATTGTATAGCAAAAGATCTAGAAGGACATATACCAAAGTGTTAACAGCATTATCTCTGAGAGTTTATATTCATTTTTTAGCCTGACAAAATGCTAAAAAGAACATACAGAAAGAAAGCAAGAAAGCTGAATATGCTATTTCAAGTCTCATTGCCTCCCTCCTCCCCACAAAGCCCTTCTCCTACAATAGTGACCTCGGCCTGTTTCTCTTCTTTATTACTGGACAGGTTGGCTCCCAATTATGTTATGCCATAAATCATTCTCTATTTACTTGTAGGTCAGTCTCTTCCCCCTAACAAAAGCCCCACCTCAGGGGCAGATCTTACCACAATAAATATACTCTGTGACTAACCAGCCTGGAATGTCCAGGACTCTCTCAATCTTACATAATTTTATTTATTTATTTATTTATTTATTTATTATTTATTTATTTATTATTTATTTATTTATTTATGAATGACAGAGTCTCGCTTTGTTGCCCAGGCTAGAGTGAGTGCCGTGGCGTCAGCCTAGCTCACAGCAACCTCAAACTCCTGGGCTCGAGTGATCCTTCTGCCTCAGCCTCCCGGGTAGCTGGGACTACAGGCATGCGCCACCATGCCCGGCTAATTTTTTATATATATATCAGTTGGCCAATTAATTTCTTTCTATTTATAGTAGAGACGGGGTCTCGCTCTTGCTCAGGCTGGTTTCGAACTCCTGACCTTGAGCAATCCGCCCGCCTCGGCCTCCCAAGAGCTAGGATTACAGGCGTGAGCCTTTTTATTTATTTTTAATAAAGGCAATTTGCTAAATTAGACATATTTTTTAGCCCTTGTTGAGTTTTCAAATAAAAAAATATACCTTTCTTATTTAATATTTCTCAGAACAACTGTCAGGCTGGACACAGAGATACCTTTTCCATTTCTCCCTTACAATTAACCTCCTGATCTTCAGTACAAATGCTTCAAAGATTGTCACAGGGGCCAAAATTAACTGAGATATCCTCACATCTATTTACCATATTGAATATCCCATATGCTAAACACGTAAGTTGGTGAGGGTGAAGAGGGGAATTTATCTACTAAGACCTCCAGGGACCAGCATGCAAACTACAGATCCTCTGCTACTTCCTTTTTGTAAAACAGGAAACCCATTCCACATTCGGTCTTTAAAGCTGCAGCGGGTACAGGCATTGAACTTGGGATGTTCCCAGTACTCAGTTCCCCTAATCCCACGTCAACGGAGGGCAGAAACAAGCCCAGTTTCCCCACAGGTCTCCTCTGGCCGGCGAAAATCAAGTGCCACCCAGACCGGTTTGGGGAGTCGGACCCGGGCGAACCTGGGGAGAACGGCATCGGCCACAGCCGTCAAAAGCGTCTACCTTGGCTGCCAATTCCCAAGACCTCCGCCCCCCAGTCACTCACTCACTCACTCCTCTGAGGGGACTCCCGGCTCTCGGAGGCGCGAAGGCGGGAGGGCAGGCGCAGACTCGCGCAGCCTGGGGGCGCCCCGCCTCCTCCGCGCCCCGGGGGGCCGAGCCAAGTGCACTCCAGCCAACACGCTCCCCCTCCCAAGGCTCCAAATAAACCTCCCGCTCGCGCACCCCCGGGCCTACGGGGCAAACGGCTGCCCCGAACGTTCCGGCTGGGGGGAGGGGCCGCGTCTCCGGTGGGGGGAAGGGAACCGCAGGGCGCCTACTCCGTCCGCCCCTCCCCAGCCGCGCCGGGTCTCTCAGTCTTCAAAGGCCGCGGGACGCACGGGGAGGGGAGAGGGGTGACGCAGGTGCAGAGGGGGCTCCGCGCCCGAGCGGGACATAGGCTGAGAGAAATGCGAACCCTGGGGAGAGTCGAGTACCATTAATTTGGGGAGAACAATCCGCCTTTGGTACTTGCAGCTCTCGTCTCTGCAGTGACGGGGAAGGGGACCCTGGTAGAAAAGGACTGGCTGGAGAGGAGGGCACCCATTTTTCAATAATCCTAGGGAGGCGGCTTGACACGACGTCTCCCCAGCACGGTCTCGCGGTGGGCTGGGGCTAGCTACCCTTCGACCAAACCTAGTGTAGTGTGTGCTGAGGGGTGGGGGATCAGTGTGCACTTGTGGGTGGGGATGAATCCTGCCTCCTGGTCCGGGCCCAGCCGCGTCCCAGAGACTCAAAAGCCTGGTTTCCGCCCCACACCCCCATCACTAACGCAGGGGCGGAGGGCTGCAGGTGTGGGCCCTACTGTGCTCCCAAGCCGCCGCCACCGCCGCCGCCGCCGCGCTCCTTCATTTCCCTGCCCGGGGAGGAGGCCTAGGCAGCCGGGGCACCCCGACCCCCAAGTCTCGAGCTCTCACCTGGTCGTAGCTGCCGCGCTACCCTCACCGCGTCTGCACACGAAGCAAAGAAAGCAGGAGGAAGAACACACGCGCGGCCAGGTAGGGAGCAGAGGAAGCTTCCTCCGCCCCCTGCTCCGCGCTCAGCTCCGCCCCGACTCTCCCCAGGTTCCTCCCCCGGCTCCGCTCAGCTCCGCCAGACTCTCCCCGGACTCCTCTCCAGCTCCTCTCGGCTCCGCCCCCCTCTCCCGGCTCCGCTCGGCTCCGCCCGACTCTCCCCAGGCTCCTCCCCCGGCTCCGCTCGGCTCCGCCCCCCTCTCCCGGCTCCGCTCGGCTCCGCCCGACTCTCCCCAGGCTCCTCCCCCGGCTCCGCTCGGCTCCGCCCCCCTCTCCCGGCTCCGCTCGGCTCCGCCCCCCTCTCCCGGCTCCGCTCGGCTCCGCCCGACTCTCCCCAGGCTCCGCCCCCGGCTCCGCCCCGGCTCTTCCCGCCCTCAAGCCCTGCGCAGAAGCCCACCAAGCCGCCGTGGAGCTACGGCCTCTGCAAAGCGCCGCTCGCTCCTCTCAGACTTTTGGGGCCGCCCAGGACAAGCCCCGAGAGGTTTAGAGTGAGAGCGCCCGGGCCACCTCGGAGACAGCTTGACTGGCAGCTGAGAATAAGTTTTTGAAAGGTCTTAGGATTCCCTCTCCTGAATACCCAAAAACAGCCTCTCCGAAAGCATGCCCGGAGCTCAAGACGCACAAGTGATGAGGTACCACCCTGACTGGAAGTTTTAACCATGACTCCTCAAATGCATGTGTAATGAGCCCGTGAGATCCTTAGAGGTTGATTAGATTAGTTATCTTCATGTTATAGATGAAAAAGTCGAGAACAAGAGAAAAGATAAACCCAAATCCCTCAGTTTGCAAGGAACCAGGTCAGAGCAGGAACCCATGTTTCCTGGCCCCAAATCCAGCCCCATAAAGGAGGCTTCTCCATAGCAGCGCTGTTGACATGTAGGATGGGATAATTCTGTGTTTCTGGGTTGTCCTGTGTATTGTAAGATGTTTAGCAGCAGCCTGACCTCTACCCATTAGATGCCAGTAATAAGCCCCACCCTACCCACAGTTGTGACAACCAAAAATGTCTCAAAACATTGCCAAATGTTCCCAGAAGGCACAATCATCCCCCATTGAAAACCACTGCCATAGAGCAAACTGGTGAAGACCGTGGGCTGGGGTCGGCCTGGAGCTATGGTCTTACTGTGTGATGGAGCAACCTCTCTGTGCATGGCTTCATCTGTAAAATGGGGAGAGAGAAAGGCCCCAGCGTTGGTCTGCTACTGCACAGGTCTCAGGCCCTTTCCAGGCAGGGAGTTGTGCTGGTCTACTTCTCTGTGCCTGTGCCTGTGGCTCTATGCCTGTGCTCTGTGCCTGTGGCCATAGCAACCAGGAGAATAACTCTTTAGATACAGAGAGAAGCAGTTAAGGGTTGTACTGAGAACTCGTGAATTAATGGCTGTAAAGAATGTAGCACCTATTAGATAGTAGGGGCTCAAAGTACTTGATGGTATTGTTACTTCTACCTCCTAATATTTCTAGAAATAATTGGGCTGATGGATAGAGAAATAAGCCTGGGGAGTGATAATTATAATAAACTCCTCCACAACAGCCAAAAAGAAGAATTAATGGTGGGGATCAGAGAACATGGACAGAGAAGTGTCCCTAAATTCTTAAGTTTCGGGCAACCTTGACTAGCTTCATGCACTTTGTTCAGCTGCAATATGATGGGTTCCTCGCCCAGAAAAGGTGTTTTATTTTTTCCTCTTAGAATAAAGCATTGCACCCATCATTTCTTGAATAGAGGTTGCTTTGGAAAGCTGAGTTGGGGCTTCCACTGGGATTTTTGTTTAAGGGTGCCATCTAGGGGTGCCTCTGTGAATCTTCTAATTCCTCCCACCTCTGGCATTTTTGTGGGGCCAGCCAGGTTTTGCTTGTCCTTTGTGTCGTGCCTCATCCACCACATCATGTATTCCCATATGGCTGCAATCCTAACATCTCTCCATAGCAGCAGGACTTGGCATTCAGTGAACATTTGATAGATTGATAAAATAAATCCACATGCAGCCTCTCCTATGTCTTTCCATAATTACTTGCTGCAATGGGCTGAATGTTTGTGTTCCCCCCAAATTCAATCCTAATCCCCAATGTGACAGAATTAGGATGTGGTCCTTTAGGAAGTGATTTAGGTCATGAAGGTGGAGACTTCACAAATGGCATTAGTGCCTTTATAAAAAGGACCCGAGAGTTCTGTTGCCCTCTTTCCACCATGTGAGGATACAGTGAGAAGTTAGCTGTCTGCAACGTGGAAGAGAGCCCTCACTGGAACCTGACCATGCTGAACACCCTGATCTCAAACTTCCAGCCTCCAGAATGGTAAGAAATAAATGTCTGCTGTCTGTAAGCCACCCAGTCTATGTACTTTGTTATAGCAGCCACAGTTGACTAGGATATATTCTCATTAAGCAACTATTTCAGGCCTCAGTAGAGATCTGCCAGGAGCACTGGGCTTTGAATAGAAATGTGTAGAAATTTCCCAGCTACAGATTGAGACCCTAAACTGTTATACCACAGAGATGGGGACAACCTGGAACCCAGCAGACCCTTCCTCCCTACATTGTCAGATTTAGCAAATAAAAACACAGGACACTCAGGTAAACTGAAATTTCATGTAAACAACAGATAACTTTTTAGTACAAGAATGTCCCACATATTGAATAGGACGTACTTATACTAAAAAAATCTTTTATTTGAAAAAGTTGTTTACCTGAAATCCAATTTAACTGCACAGCCTGTGTTTTATCTGGCAAACCTATCCACTCAGAGTTGAGGTGATTGAGGAATTTGAGGCCCATGTCCTCTCTTAGGAATTATTGAACAGAAAGTTAAGTTAGACAACAAGCAATTGTAGTGCAGATGAGGTTGCCTGGGGAGGATGGAGCTTTCATTCTCTTTGACAGGCATTCTATCTATTTTTCACCTTTTCTCAGACTACATGTAGGTTTTTTGTTAAAGTCATGTAACAGATTGCATAATCAGGTTCAAGTTCCAACTTTTCCTATGACCTAGCTGAGTAACTATTAGCAGGTTAGTTAGTTAGTTTAGTGTGTAAGTTTTCTCAATCATAAAACTTGGGATAATTATAATATTTATCCTCTGTGTTGTTGAGAAGATTCAGAGAGATGATGCTCATTAAGTACTTAACACCAGTCCCAGCAGACAGGAAGCCTATTTTATTGTTTTGTTTTCGAGCACAGGAAGACTTAAAGCATACTAAATTTTAGATGGAAGCATGTCTCCAACTCACACACAAGGTCATAATGTTTATTAGCACCATACTAGGCCCACTCTAATTCTTTACTTGATTGGATTAGAGTTGCTATTATTTGTGAGACATGAGGTTTCACACCCAGCATAGGAGGCCTGGTAATAACCCCATGTCTGTCTAAACCAAAGTCTCAAACTCTTCCACTGGCTCATTTATTTCAAACATTATTTGAAACCATATATACATTTTATAGTAGAGAGCACAAATATAAGAGGTGAGAAAGCTTGGGGTTATTTTGAAAATGTGGAGAGCTCAACTTTGAGGAAGGAGTGAAAAAAGGGGAAAATGGAAGTCCTTAGTGGTATGTAATGCTTTTCATAGAATCTCAGAAATGTTGGTGCTCTGGACAGATACTTTATGGACAGGGCAGTGGACTCAGAGTCATTGAGACAGGCTTCTAATTGTATCAGTCCTACTTATGAATAAGTCGAATCAACTTGGGAAAGTTATATATATTTCAGTTGGGTTTTCTCATCCTTAAAATGGGAACATCATGGATTATTGGGGAAAGTTGAATTTAAAAAATAGACATGCGGCCAGGCGCGGTGGCTCACGCCTGTAATCCTAGCACTCTGGGAGGCCGAGGTGGGCGGATTGCTTGAGGTCAGGAGTTCGAAACCAGCCTTTGCAAGAGTGAGACCCCCATCTCCACTATAAATAGAACAACAATAAAAAAATAGACATGCAAGCGTGACACCCAAAAGGAGTTCAATAAGTCTAACTTGGTTTTGAGAGAACTTCTAAAGTGACCATGTAAAATGTGCTTTGAATATTCTGTATTTATTATAACATTGATCCTAGCCACAAAATATATAGAGTGCCCACTATGTCAGATGACCAAACTATCCAAGTTTGTCCAGGACTGAGAGGATTCCTAGGATGCAAGACTTACAATGTTAAAACTGGGAAAGTCCCAGGAAAACTGGGATAAGTTGGTCATCCTTCTACTGTGTGCCAATTGCTCTATAAGCATTATCTCATGAAACCTTCGAAGCAACGCTGTGAAGTGGGTACACACATGATTACCATTTTACAGACAAAAAGGACACTTAGATTAAGCAACTTGCTCAAGCCACATAGCTAATTAAGCGGAAGAGCAGGATCTGAAGCCAGACCTATCCAACTGTAGATGCCAAGGACTTAACCACCATGCTATGTACTTTTAGAGTTCTCCAAAGACATGGTCTCTTATTGCCATTCACTTCTGTGTTCCTGGAACATTGCTAAACACCCTCCCATCTTCCTTTCTGTTACCAAAACTTCCTGCTGTCTATCTGGGCCTCCAGCAAAGGGAGACACCAGGATGTGGAGCTAGGTCAAGCCCAGTCTTGTATGTAGGCACTGCAGAGGCCCCTCCTTTCCTTAGCAACAGACGCTGAGGCCTGGTTACCGTGCCCAGGGCCTGCATAAAGCACTGCCAGTGTTAAAGCAGCCCAAGGAGGAGGAGGGAGAAGAATGCAGGCTGCCAGGGTGTTGTTTAGAGGGGTTATTCTTTCCTCTTCTCTGTGTTAATATGTAACTCTCCTTCAATTTCTCCTCTACAGTGAACTCACTGTGTTCCTGGAACAGTTCCAAGAGAGGAGCCACTCAAGGGAAAGGAAGAGTGACCATTTCAGGAAGAGTAGGAACTGGAGCTACAAGCCCAGCAGAAACCCAAGGCTTCCCCTTCATTGTCTAGCTTCCCTTTGTCTCCTTTTCTACCAGGGAACTCCTCAGGAAGCTGAACTCTATGACTTCAGAGAGGGAGCCCTGTGAACGGAGTTTTCAGAACATCTGCAAAGTTCCATTGTTGTTGTCATCCCCATTATGGTATAAGGAAGTGTAAATTTCAGAGCTACTGATAGGAAAGGAGCATCCCTGGAGAAGCCAAGAGCTCTTTATTCATTCTTAAAATAGCTACAATTACAGTGGACACCATGAGCAAAATGGATTGCTCATCTCAGAAGGTAGGTGTGAATTTTAAGGCATGTTTCTTTTTTTACCTGTATTTTTAATTTGTAGGGAATTTGGGAATTTGTGGGAAAGGGGATATTTTGATCATAGGCCAACTGGCATGTTAGATTCCCTTGACTGAACAAGAGTGTTAATCACATTTTTATGTTGTCTCTTTTGAAATATCATTTCTGCTTAATTAGACTTTTGGATATCTTCAAGTTTTGTTGTGATAAATTCAGGAATAGACACCTGTTCTTCCTTTTTCTTCCCCTTCCAATGCCATTAGACCATATATTCCAAACAACAGTTTTCAACTGTGGCTGCACATTAGAATATTCTGGAGACCATCTTAAAAATGTAGAGTCTTGGTTCCCACTCCCAGATTCTGATCCAGAAGATTTGGAGTGGGGCCTTGTAATCTATATTTTCAGTTAAGACCTAAGTGATTCTGGTGTAGAAGTCCTCAGATGAGCACTTGCGAACTGCCTCCATGAAGAACATGCAAACGTCACGTGTAATCAGGAAATAGCTGCCCCAAAGCAATAGTTCTATCTAATCTAGGTGCCAGAATCATTGTTTGTAAAAGCCAAGATCCACCAAGTTGCCATACACTGAAGTGTCCAGAAGAACATTTTAACTTGAAGCATTATAAAATTAAAGCGGATTTGTTGATAATAACTGAGCCCATGCCCTGAAATGAAAACTCCTTTAAATTTACCAAATAAAAGACTTAAGCATTAATATTTTTAATAAAGCATTTTGCATAGCTGGGCAGTTCTTATGAGAATCTGTGTCTCCTCCCCTTGAAGGTGCCACAGGGAATTCTTAGCCTGATATTCTTAGCCAGAGATTTTAAGAAAACTGTCTTTGCTTTGCTCTGGAATTGATTTCTAGATCTGCTGATCTTGTGTGTGTCCTACATTTTCCTGTCCCACTGACTGAGATATTTTCTGCTATCAGGATATTTATGACTCTTTGTGTATAAGTCCTAGTCTGTGCCTATGAACTAGCTCAAAGTTTACTTTCTTTCTGTGGAGGTTCTGCTTCTCTCCATTGTGTTCTGCAAATGCTCATGGTTCACTTTCTTCGTTATCCCAAGAAGAGCTTATCTGTCTATTTGCATGATGCAGCATTTCTGTTCTCTAACTTGAGAAATCTGTTATTGACTCAGCTGTCTCTGTGTCCATCCCTTGGGTGACCATTGCTCCATATGGAGGGACATAAATATAATTCAATCTGGCTCAAACCCAAAACAATCTATGGGCTCAAGTAACCAAAAAGTCCATGTTGGATACAGGGGTCTAGATGAAGCCATTGAGAGTCTTTCTCCTTATGGTGGCTCTGCTTCCTTCTATGTTGGCTTTGTTCTAAGGCAGATTTTCCCCCACATAAGTGGCTGTTGGGAGCTCTAGTCATAAACATCCTCACAGTAGTGACTGTAATGCAAAGAGAGTGCCTCTTTCTCGGTAGCTGTAGTGAAAGTGTCAGGAAATCCTCTGATTAACCCAGTTTGGGTCACATGCTTATCCCTGAACCAATCACTGCATCTAGGAGGGTGGACTATTCTGATTGGTCAGATCTATGTCACATGCCTTGCACTGTAACCAGGGCTGGAACCAGCCACACTGTACAACATGGACTAAAATTGAAGTCGATACAGTTATGTACATAGGGCTGTATTCTACTTCTTTTGGTGGGCTGAGTAAATCTCCATTTGGTGTCAGGGCTGAAATCAGCAGAAGCATGAACACCAGGACATGAATAATGTTAACATCTTTCTTGACTGCAGAAGGTCACGGTTTTTTTGGTATAACTACTCATTTCCATTCTTACTGTAATTTACTCAAGATGTCCGAATTGTGTAGGGTTTGCTTATTGCTCTTTTAATGGAGATTTTTATTTGAAGCAGATTTAAAAACTAGGCCAAACGAAAGATTTCCACTGACCACAAAACCTTCTTGTTTGCAAAGACAAAATACAGACAGCTCTAACTTATCAATCGGTATGTCTTATGTCTGGGATCCTGAAAGAAATCGTGAATGACTTCATACCCCTCAAAGTACTGTTGCCAAAATCTTCTCTGGATGGTATAGTACCTGCTTTCGATGACTGGATTGCTTTCAGATTGATGCTGGGATTTTTCCATTTTGTTTCCTCACTCAGTACAGATCTGGTATTAATTTCGGTCCTGAAAGAGGAGGCTTTTAGGGATGATTGGTCGATTCTTGGGTCCATGAAATTGAAGTCAAGAGCAGAAAATCAGACACAGTGATTTAAAGCAGCATAGCAAGTTCTGTAAGATGAAAACAACAGGGTCAGTAGTTCTCAAATGCATCATGTTTGAGGTAGGGCTCAATCATTTCTACTTTTAAACTTCCATTAGTGACTCTGATCTGCCACAATTCTTGAGAACCACTGAATTAGGCCATTATTAGATCAGTGAACCCATTCTATGTTTTTAAAGATCCCAGGCTCAGTATACATCTTTGTTTATGAGTTTACATGTTTTTGTTGAATTTTAAGGTTTACAACCTTTCTGAGGTAATTTGCCACGTAAGTGATACTTGCCATTTCCAATGTATTGGGTTGTAGAGTGATGTGTATTTAAAAGCCACTGACTTAGAAGACAAGTCAGCCTACTATGTGTCTGGAATGTGTTACCTATCCTCTCTGAGCCTTACTTTCTTCAGCTAGATTATGAGTATGAAAAAAATCTCATAAGGTTGTACAGCACCTGGAACATAATAAGTTAGAAAAATAGTAGAAATTGTTGTTGTTATTTAATGAGGAAGGTGCTCCAGGGTAGACAGTAGGGGTTAATTTGAGTCAGCAGTGAGGGGTTGGGGTGTGTGGGGGCGGAGTCATGTTCCCTTCCCCCACTCCCCACCAATTATCTTACATGACATAATTTGCAAACCGAAATAAACTGAATCAATACGATAACATTCCATCTTACCCAGGAGTTAAGTCCAAAGTCATTGCCTAAGGTGAAAATCACAGAGAACCAATGACCCTAGAAAATCCCTCAAACCATCTTGAAGGTACTGTACAGCAATACCTCTCAATAAGTCCAGGCCAGTAGTTTTTCTTCCAGTCTTGGAACACATTGCATCTTCTCCATCACAGCCCCAGATGAAGTAGTTGTCCTGCATATAGGGGCTGAGTCTTAAGACAAAAACACATGGGATATCCTTCAATAATGCCGCGACATTTGACTCTGTTCAGGAGAGGTGGAAAGACACTTGGGACCTGAGAGTGACCATGGGAGCCACAAGTTCACATCTACCTGAGGCTCAGTCCCAAGTATACACTCACTAAATGGAATGGTGGACTAAACACCCACAGAGTAAATAATATTTTTCCTTTCCACAGGAAGCACACAGAGTTGCGTACGTGTGAGTTAAATACACAGAAACTGCAATGCCACTGCCTGAGCAAATTCCTCTTTGGAACTTTGCATATATGAAAATACAAGAGTCATTTTTTTAAAGTTACCCCATTTAATCACACCCAAGGGTAGGGTACTGGGGATGCCCTCAGAATTTGGGCTTTCCCCAGGGTGAAAAAATGTCCATATTTGCTCATGGTAAGGAAGCCGAGGAGGAGACACCAGAGGAGAGACAGATTGATGATTAAAAAATGAAATGGTACACTGGTGTAAAGAATTCAGAAAAAGAAAAAAATAATAATAAAAAAAAAATGAAATGGGGTTTCATTGGGGAGATGCTGGTCACAGGATACAAAATTTCAGTTAGGAGGAATAAGTTCAAGAGATCAATTGTACAGCATGTTGACCAAAGTTAATAATACATTGTATTCTTGAAAAATAAAGTATTCCCACTGTAAAAATAATAACTATGTGAGGTAATGCATATGTTAATTAACTAGATTTAGTCATTCCACAATGTGTGTGTGTGTATATATATATACTTCAAAACATGCTATACATTATAAAAATATGTACAATTGTATCTGTTAATTTTTTTTTAAAAAAGTGACATATATGGGAGTGAGAAGGGTGTTTTGTGGGCAGTACACTGTGCCTAACACCTTTCCTGGGGACCTCTTTAGTCCTTACCAACTCAGAGGCTTAGAAATTCTTCGTAATTCCTGAAGAGTGGCTTTATTCCCATTTCCCCCAGATCACCATAAGTGACTCGATACATCACATGAGCTCCTCCCAGAGGCAGCCAGGGCTGCCCCCTCTGCCTGCTTCTGCTAATGAGGAACCGTCTGAACTCTATCAGGTATGCACACCTGGCTACCAGCTTCTCTGTTGAGGTTGACAGGTGAAGAACACACCCTCCCTCTCCAGGTATTTGGCAGGTACTAGTGGGTGACAAGTCAGACTTAACAAGTGGGCCTTGGTCATTTTTGCCACCAGAAGTGGCTGCAGCAGTGTGGGAGGCAGAACTATGCCATTGTACAAAGGTGAGTTAGAATCTGGCCTTCCCACTTACCTGCTGTGTTATCTAAACTCTCTGAACCTCTGCATTTTCCATTATAAAATGAGGGTAATTATACCTGCCTTGTAGCCATGTCCATAAGGAATATAGGCAAGAGATATAAATTGCCTGCCTTACGAAGTGATTGCTGAAGGCAAGTTATTATCCCTGATGTCAGAAGTCATGCTCACAGTGGTCAGAGAAGTACAATTGGTGCCTTTTCAGAAAGGCATTTCGGAAAGTATTTCCACTGAGTGTGCAGAAGGTAGAAGGGATAGCATGAGGCATGAAGAAATCTCATGAGTCTCAGAGGGAGCAGAGCCCAGGCTCATCAAGAGATGCCCCCTCATCATGCCTCACTCTGCTTTTCTTCCCTCGTAGATTGTCATGTCACACAGCTCTTATCCGCCCTTGATGCAACGCACATCATGGACCCTGGCTGTACCCTTCAAAGAGCAGCAGCACCACCGTGGGCCCAGTGACTCCATTGCCAACAACTACTCCTTGACAGCCCAGGACCTGAAGATGAAAGACCTCGTGAAGGTCTACCAGCCAACCACCATCAATGTCCCCAGGGATAAGACCAGTCAAGGGCAGTCATCAGGTACTTGTGGCAGTACCCTTGCAGAATGGGGCTTTGGAGTGAAAATTCTACTCCTAGGTCCTAGTCCTGACTCCCCCTCTTGCTGTAGCTACTAATAACTTTGAAGAACTTCATAGAGCGTCACTCTCCTCATCTATGAAATAGAAATGATTGTAATGGCTAACATTTATGGATCACTTACATATATCAGGCACTGTTCTGTGTACTTCTGTTATTGCATAACAAATTACCCTAAAACTTTGTGGCTTGAAACAACCACTATTTATTATCTCACAGTTTCTGTGGGTCAGGAATCTGGGCACGGCTTGGCTGGGTGGTTCTGGTTCAGAGTTTCTTGCAAGCATGCGATCAAGGCATCAGCCAGGGCCACAATCATCTCAAGGCAGGTAGGGAAGAATCCTCTTCCAAGCTCACTCAGGTCCTCAGGTCCTTGCTGGCTTTTGGCCGTAGGCATCCTCACTGGGGGCCTCTCCATAGGCCAGGTCACAACATGGCTTCTGGCTTCCCGTAGAGTAAGTGAGGGAGAGAGTGAGAGAGAGCCAACATGACAGAAATCACAGTCATTTTTGAAATTTAATCTTGGAAATGACATCCTATCACTTTTCCATATTCTGTTTGTTAGAAATGAGTCACTAAGTCTAGCCCACAACTCAAGGGGAGGGAATTACACAAAAGCATGATACCAGAAAGATGGGGATCACTGGGTGCCATCTAGCTTCAGTCCTGGGTGGATACTGTGAGCCTGATTAGTTCCCCACATCATGATGTGTTTTGGGATTCTATTACTCCCCAGTTATCAAACTCCTCTCTACTTC